>NC_045483.1:11123035-11770693 GCF_009650955.1 Corvus moneduloides
AAGTTGGAAGACACTTGTGTAGCTTAGAAAAGAGAAAAAACATTAAATACCTACATAGAAAGTGAGAGTATATGTTTGTAGTCTTTTGGTGTAGAGAAGTTTTGAAAGCAGTAATTTGCTGGTAAACACTATCAAGAGGATGCCTGCAGAATTTAAAGCAAGTAAGAAGGTGAATGGCAAAGAACCAGGGGCTCTGGCCTTTTTCTGCATTCTGTATTTATTAACCATTTTATGACATTGTAGAAAAGAAACAATTGCACACAGGATGCAAAGTGTTATGCAGTAATTTAGGAAATGCTCTTCCCTCAGGTATTTACATCCTTTTCTTCCATACATTGCAATCCCAGACATCCTTTGTAAAAAAGAAAAATAAACTGAAAGGTTCTGAAATGATACTATCAGAAAAGTAATGTTTTTTTCAGATCTCTGAAACCCCATTCCAGAGAACCAGCTCAAAGGGAATTAAAAAAAGGTAATGCTTTTACAGCATTATTTGTGACTAGCAGGTTTCAATCAAAGCCAATTGAAGCTCCAGGCCAATATTGCACTGTACTCAGGGCCATGCCTATCCCTGAGAACAAAATATGTTTTACAAAGGGGAAAGGTTCCCACAAATCACAGTCCAGACACACTAGATTTTCTAACTGTCTAGACAAATAGGACCATCCCCTTGCCAATATTAATAAACCTTCACACATTCCAGTAAGCACTTGGTAGCTCCATCTCTCTGACAATCATTTCTAGCCCCTAATGAGAATGCTTTTAGCTGTTGATATTTGACTGTTAACACCAATTCCCTTAACTCAGTGTCCCTTTGCCAAGCAAACAGTTTCAGTCTGGCCATTATGCATGGTAGAAATCTACATTTCCCATTATCAGTGACTGCATTTATATTTGAAGACTAAAGGATTAAAAAAGCTTAGGGAAAAAATATTCTTTGTAGCTGATTTGAACAAAGAAAAGTGTTAACCCTGGCAAGCAGATATTGAGTTGAAAATAAGGCAATTAGAGAGAAACTAATTTTTTTATAACGTAAGTTAAATGGAATTAAGTCTATACCACTTCACACATTAACAACATTCTTGCATTTGCCAAGCAACAATAAAAAAACTACCAGACTTTAATTCCTCTAATATGTTTCTAATGGCAATGAATGTGTCCCTAAATATCAGTGGTCTTGTACCAGAGAAATTACAATTGTGCAGTCAGATTGTTTCATAAACAAGTATTTGTACAATGAATCTATTATATACCTCCTCTCTCTAAAAAACAAGGAGGCTATGCTTTTTGATATAATTAGATAATAATATAACATTTAAATAACTTCTCAATTGCTTATTTGGGTTCAAACATGCTGACTTAAATCTGATTAAGCAATTACGAGCAAATTTTCTGTTATTTTGACCAGTCTATTAGCCATCTAATTTGGTTCCTGAGGGTAGTAGATAAAAAAAAACAACTAAAGCTATTTCAACTCCATAGCTGGGATACAGCAGCAGATTACCAATTACACTCAGAAGATGAATTACCAGTAGATTTCATCTTCCTTAAATAAATACCAATTTAATTCAAGTAGGCCTGAAAATCACTGCATGCTGAGAAGTAGCTATATTGCTACCTTTAATGGAAAATTAGCAGTGGGTTAGAAGATATGTGAAGGAGCTGAGGACATTTTCTGTTTTCACTGGATTAGGGCTCAGCTGCTTCAAGCATAGTACAGGTAAGATGAAAGGAGCAGAGAAAATCTGGAGCAGGAGTCCAAAGGCTTCTGCACTGTCACTGAGAACAGGACTTTATTTAATATTCACATCCATTTCTGCCAGACTTGACCAACAGAATTTTCAAATTTCACAAAAATTAAGGGCATAACAATAAAATGATAGTGCATTTAAAATTATATTTTCTTAGTACCCAAAAAACTCTGTTCATACAGAGAAGTAATTTTTGCCCTTTTAATTGTTGCAGGACTATTTATATTGTTAATTGCATCTTGTTATAAGTTAATACAATTGCTTTGGATTTAACTTCATGATTTAAATGCAATCATGTAATAGACTTAGTTGTAAGAAACATATAATTACTACATAGGCTGGGAAGCTGGATTAGCATTGCAACATAAATAAAGGAGACTTTACTGCTCCTGATATTAACACTGAGCCAACACTTAAATTGCTGACAAATTTTAGCGTGTTCCTTTGGTCATTATCTGAATGGTTTGTGGACATTTTCTTCAGTACGGAAAATGAAGATTTCATGTCACAAGAGCTGTAAATGGCCAGGCAATGGGAAGCCATTAGCAGCAGGCTCACCACATAAATCCAGCCTGTGAAATAAAACCAGCCTGCACTGAGATCACACATGCTCTCCCCCTTGCAGATCACCGTTGTAGCCTTTTTCTTCACAAGACCTATGTATCCTTGGGTATGTCCCCTTCTCCCTAGGGATTCAAGTCTGGTAAAATTTAGTGGCTACTGGCCTAGAGGTGGACTAGAAATTGCTGTTGGTCCCTGCTAGCATCCAGGTTCAGTATTGCCTCCAAGGTGGAGCAGTCACTTCCCCAAAACACCTTTCTTCTCTAAACCAAAAAGCTCATAAAGACACTTGCCACTGGGCTGTCTGTCCACACTCCTGTTTCCCCTCTGGAATACCAGTTCCTATCCCAGTGAGACTTGTTCTTCAGGGTAAAAGCCCTTTTAACCTGAATCACTTGTTATTTAAGTGAATACCACTGGGCTGTGAGTAGCAGCAGCTAAAATAACACAGGTAATCAATTACCTGTCCCCCAGTAAGGTATTAACTAAATTAATATCTCCCACTAGTTTCAGTACTGCCCATTGACTTTGACAAAATAAAATTGGATGTAGCAAGCTCACTTCAGCTGCCATGTCACACAGCTAATTTAATCAAGGCAACGAGATTATCTTATTCATTTATCACAAAAATAAAGATATGATCCCTTAAATATAACATGACTGAAATTGCTGGATTCAGATACAAGTAAACATCAGACATCTCCAGCCCACTGGCAAAAAAAATAATAAAACCCAGCATCAGAACAGCAGCCTGTCAAGTTTTATTTGTAGATAAATGGAACAGGTATAATAAATGTGAATTGTGATGAAAGGGGATTATGTGAGAACAAATAAAGTATCATTAGTTCTGCAAAATGTTTTACAGATGTCTTTTCTCCCTGGTTACCATGAGCTACTTTCTAATTGTCTGAGTTTTGGCAACCACACCCCTTGGGGGTTCTAATCTCAATGATTTAGGACAGTCAAGTATACAGGTTTTGTGAAAAAAAAATATTTTGCTTGGTTTAGACTAAGTAGGGAGAGGGGGTAGGCTGATCTTTCATACATGGAAATAAATAGGAACAGTCAAAATTTGAAACCACCTTAACATATATTTTGGGAAAACAGTGGTTGCCACAAATATTTGCAATCCAAATCTCAGCAATTTTAATCTCTTTTTATGAAAAGTCCTCCCAGCATTTTTCAAAGGATTATTATATTTTAAAAGAGACTTTTTCTACTGGGGTAAACTGTCTGTCAAATATTTCTGACTCAAGCATAAATCCATTTACCTTTCCCAGGCTGTTTTGTAGTTCTTTTTGTGGTGCTCATTAATTAATAAACAAAATCTACTGCATTTAAGACAGCCTATTTTTCACTCAGCTTTATTGCCTTCCATTACTGTTTTGAGATTTCATCAACTTACCAAGGGCAGGCCTCTGAAAAATAGTACAAAACTATAATCAGAAAAGCCAAAGTGTTTAGGAGAAATTAATGAAAAGATCCAGGTAGCCCAAATTATGGCAGTTTAGAGATGTCAGTTTGCTCTTGTCCCATACTGGAACATTTGTCTTTCAAGCACTCCTTCAAATATTTTCATGAGAGTTATTTATGTTGGACGATCTAAAACATTACAGGAGAGAAATAATGGATGCAGCTCTCCTTTTACCCAACAAGGAACTGCTGGAGATGCAGAGGGAAAAGCAGGACAGCAAAGTACTGCATCACTTGAACATGCTGTTTGGCAGCTCTCGCACTCTGAGGCAGGGATGCTGGTCTGCCAATGGATAATGCACCTTCCCAATATGCAGAAGTTACTTTGAACAGCAAAGGGGTTAAGCAAGGAATGAAGAACATATCTAAGCCTTACCTCACCTGAGGAGTCAGAAGAAAAGCTGCAATATGATTTTAGTTTTACAGGCAGAATCCTGGGTGGAGGTGGAAACTAATTCTTTAGAAAACAACTTTTTCACAAAATTGACTCCTTTTGTATTAATTGATAAGTTTTGCTAAGCTTGAACACTAGTCTCCTGAAAACACTTCATCCCGAAAGATTAGACTATGGAAACAAAATCAGAAGCAACTTGAACAGGAACCAGGTATTGGAATAAAGAGAGGATCATTGACATGTTTTCTGAGGAAATCTGGATACAGGCATTTCCAGGGGAGGTGGAAAGTGTTCAGTAGTGGTGTGCCCCCTGCTCATCACCTTCTCAGCACTTTCAGCTTGTGAGGATTGCTTTCACCTTTGAGCAAAACAGGAGTTGAAGAAGGATTCTGAAAGCCATGGTGCACTGCCTCTCTGTATTTGCCTTAAAAAAGAGGGATGCAGAGTCAAAGCAAATAAACACACCAGACAGTAGAGAGAGGAGACAGGATTTGTCCTATGCCTGCTATTCTCTCTTTCCATGTCGCAGAGGTATCTAGTGGGGCAGAGGAGGAATTAGCACCTCTTTTCCAGATCCACTTGAAGGTATCTTCAGGCAGTTCTACAAACTGTCCTGGAACACTTTCCAATATCAAGCCTGTTGTCTCTTTCCACTACAAAGAACATAATCATCAACATTTTGCAAGTATGGGAAAGAAGTTTTTCTTGTGTTAGAGGACCAAAACAGGAGTGGCATTAACAAGGACCTATCAAATGTGTCATGCAGATCATCTCATTTTATGAGTTCTTCCCTCAAAATACACAAAGAAAATATGAATACTTAAACAGTATGTTTTCGTTTCTTTGAATAGCATTTTCAAAAAAAAAAACGTGACACAGGTTACTGTCTAAATTATATCCAACAGTCATATTTCAGACGTAAAAAGAATTTCCAAAATCCTATCTATTGATTTGAGGCATGCTCACTGATGTCACAATATTAATATTTCCCAGCTGTAAGTGCCATGGATCGGTAAGTGAAGCAGAGAAAGGCTGACCCAGGCTCTCACAAACTCTTTATCCTACATTTGATCACTTAAATCAGAATTAGGTATGGCTCTATAAACTATCCATGCATTTAGATCTTCATTATCCCAGCATGGAAAGTTTTACTGGTAAAAGCAGAAAAAGCTGTTGAAAAAGACCACTATGGCTGCCAGGATTGATCTGTACCTCTCCAGTGGGTTAAGTGATTTTTCACTTCAGGCACATAAAGGGTATGGGTACAGTGAGTGCATAGGGCTCTCCGGGTACCCCAGGCAGTGGGGGAAAGTGTGTAGCAGAAACAATAGTTCTTCTTATGGAACGTGTTCTTTCATTATTTGCTGAATATGAAAAGGTTGCTTTTAATACCTGCTGCCCTTTTCTGAGCAGAGCTGTGGACCTCCTCTGGGCTCATAATGACTTCAGTACTCTCACAGCTTATTCCTTCTCAGACATTCAGGATAGAAAGTCCCATTTTCAGCAATTTCAGAAACAGTGATCTGAGACTACAGCAGTGAGGAATGACTCAATTACTTAGACCTGTTAGGGAACACATGCTAAGCAAATGTATCTATCTTATTTAAAAAACCACCTTAAAGTTCAATGAAAACCAGAGAAATTATATTACTTTCCTTGGGGATCTCCTCTTTATTGAATATAAGCATACAACAATTGATAATAATGTGAATTATGTGTATGTACACAAAGTGGAAGAACAGAACAATAAATACTTACTGCTAATCCATTATACTTTTTTCAGAAAAAATATAATAATATTTTTTATATTTTTTATGTATATGTGTATATATATATATATATATATCCACCCACACACTTTGCAATATTTTTTTTCCTTTTAAATGCCTGGATAACATCTTCCTGCTACATTTGAAGGCCAGAACAGAGCTCTGGTCACAACAGTACCTTTGGTAAGAATATTTGAGCTTCTGTAGCAGCATGAAACCAAGAAACACCAAAAAGACAAAAGAAAATCCTTTCACCTGATAATAAGTGATACCTAAATCATAAAAATCTCAAGTTTCCTACTCACTGTGAAATGACAGCAACAGTTCTGAGGAAGCAAAAACAGTCCTTGGCACAACACACAAGTTTTCTAAAAGCCCCAATCTAACACAGAGGTCTTTGGAGAATTGGTTGGAAGATCAAACAGTATTTTGCAAAAATTTCCCAGCACATTTATTCTCCTTCAGAACTTTTTTTTTCTTGAGGAGACATCAACAGGATTTATTCTCAAAAAAGTGATTTGGATGCTAAAGAGTTCTGCAAACTGTCACTTTTATATTATTTGACTTGGTGATGAACTGAGCTGAAATCCACCATGACTAAGGAGAATACAAGTCTCTGCATCACCCCAGGAAAAGAGAAAGGAATAAATTGTCAAACTGATTCCCTAAACACATCCAGTCTTGTAACACTGAATTCATTACCTGGGCCTGAAACAGACCTTCTCTACTTTTGCACACCTCACTGGCTCCTGAGACTGCAGGAAGGTGTTACAGTTTTTGCTCTTTCTCTACCTTGTCTCAAGGGGAAGTCAATTCAAAGTGAATCATCTCGTTTATATCCAAAATCACAGCCAAAGTAGAAAGAATAAGCCCCCCTTAATCCATCACTCAGCCACAGATGTGATGACACAGCCCCTTCCTTCAGCTCATCTATGCAACCCAAATAAATAAGAATCAGAGGGTGATGCCTCCTATGAACTGGTGAGGGTGGAACTGTCAGATAAAAATGCATCTGCATGGAGCAATGTACTGTGTTTGAAAGAGTCCTCTGTATGGAAGGAAAACAAAGACCCTTGGCCAAAATGAAAAATTTATTTCCTGTGTTCATATGGCATTTTTCCATAATCAAGACTGAATCCTCTGCAGTTGTTTAGACTAGGGTGAACACCTTAAAACAAGGGAAACAGTGACAGGAGAGAGTCCCTACTCACAGTTTCATAGCAGGATCAGAAAAGTCACATTCAGCAGGATGAAAATGCAGAGTAATAATCTAGAAACCTTCCCTAACAACAGAAGTGGGGTTAGCCCACTTCAATCCTCTCTTCAGAAAAAAAAAGAAGGAAAAAAAGAAGAAGGAAAAAAAGAAGAAGGAAAAAAAGAAGAAGGAAAAAAAGAAGAAGGAAAAAAAGAAGAAGGAAAAAAAGAAGAAGGAAAAAAAGAAGAAGGAAAAAAAGAAGAAGGAAAAAAAGAAGAAGAAAAAAAAGGAGGAGGAAAAAAAGGAGGAGGAAAAAAGAAGGAGGAAAAAAAGAAGAAGGAAAAAAGAAGAAGGAAAAAAAGAAGAAGGAAAAAAAGAAGAAGGAAAAAAAGAAGAAGGAAAGAAAGAAGGAGGAAAAAAAGAAGGAGGAAAAAAAGAAGGAGGAAAAAAAGAAGGAAAAAGGCAACAAACCCCACAATTTCTAAGAAAAGAGAAGCAAGCGAATCCTGGCATGGTTCCTCATACAGCTCTTTGCATCAGAGCACCTTGAGGAAGACATTTTTAGTTGCTCTGCCAAACAGGCTAATGAAAACATATTGTCAGTGTTGGTCAAAAATTCTGTGAAGTGTAATATGCTTCTAAAGCACGTGTAATTTTCAGGCTCTGGAAAGCAAATACTGTTTTGAAATAAAAAGACAGTATTTTCCTAGAAAATCAACCCTTCTTTCTCAGCTTCCTTGGTGTTTTTCTTTTTAAGCAGGAAATAAAGAAAAGTGAGAGAAAAAATATTTTGAAAATGTATTTTCACCCCAGCCAATACCACCCCACTTTAAAAAACACATCAGAGTATTTTACAAGGGGATAACATCATTAGTTTTATTTAGTCAGTATTCTCCCACTTCATATGCCATTTTATGCCTACATTAGCCAACTGTTACAGAAGCTGGAACTGATTTTGATTTGTGCAGTGAGTTTTCCCAGTCAGAATTAAAATAAGTTTTTTTCAATGAAGTAGATAAATTGCTGACATCTCAGTGAAATAAAAGATACACAGTGGATTTTGATAGACGTAGGAATGATCTTTGATAAAGTTTTCCAGATGTGTATAAATTTGAGATTGTTACACACACACAAAAAAAAGATACGAGTAACAGAAAAAACTCAACCGAGTCAGTGACCCAACAAAAAGTTCTTTTCCCAGTTAAATGTGACTGGAAATAATTCCTATAGGAAAATCCAGTGTATCTTAGTTTGACAACTAAATGTTAGAAAAAAAATAAATTTCATTGCAAAGTCCCAGACAGTTCAAGGAGACAATGCTCTCCTTCAGAGCCACCCGCTAGCAGAATAGATTCAGATACCTTCTCTTTAACCCATAGAAAACATCCAATCTGTCTATAACACCTGACACTGCACCATTGCAGAAGACTTAAACTCGTAGATGGTGACAACTCCCATGATTTTTTATCTATTGGGGATCTAAACAGAAAATTTTGTTAAGTTTTTTTGTGGGCAAAGAGGAGCACAACTGAGATTTAAAAGAATATCAAATAAAGAAAGAAAGAAAAGGGTATTCGTTATAAAAACAGTCCTAATAATATGAGAACACTTAGTTGCTATGAACTGGCAAAAAAACCCCCAACCCAAACCACAACATTAATTTGCAAAAATTGTAATTGCGAGCGTGAGTGTAAACTACCACCTGCTCATATCTGAGAGCTTGAGGTGATAAGAGAAGTCCCCACTAATGCACAAGGGCAGGGAAGCACCATTGGTCTAGAGTGTGTTCAAGCACCAGAAAAAAACGAGTGTATCGAGAAAATGCGTCAAGTGCCGCAGTTTGCTCCATACAGCAAAATCTCAGAGATCTCCATGGTATGAAGTGTGAAGCCCTGGCAAAATCCAGGGAGCTCCTGACCACTTTGGGCCAGCCCCTTCAACAGCTAACACAAGCTCTGGCTTTCCTTCCCACACCTCCTGCAGAGCCCTTGAAAGCCCCATGTGTGTGACACAGCCTTGTCACTTCGTATCACACACAGGAAGACACACTACCAAGGGCAGCTAACTGACATTTCAAGCATCATCAGAAATGTGTACTTATAAGTAGGATAAAAATACGGCTGCAAAATAATGGACTCCTGCAGTTACTTAAAGCGCTGAAGCTTTATGTTCAAAGCAAAAGGCACTGATCCCATAAAAGAGCTTTTGTTCCCAGAATTTGATGGGAATTTATGCTTAACAAACAGTGTAGGAAGTTGCACATTTATATAGACTTTCCCAAGCCATAGAATCATGGAATATCCTGAGTTGCAAGGACCATTGAGTCCAGCTCAGGGCCCTGCTGAGCACCATCCCCAAGAGTCACACCATGTGCCTGAGAGAATTGTCCAAATGCTGCTTGAACTCTGTCAGGCTTGGTGCTGTGACCACTGCCCTGGGCAGCCTCTTCTAATGCCCAACCAGCCTCTGGTGAAGAATCTTTTTCTAATGTCCAACCTAAACCTCCCCTGACGCAACTTCAAGCCATTCCCTTGTGCCCAGTCACTTATCATCAAACCTGGTTGAGGGAGTTGTTCCTTTAGATTTTAGGTACATGCAACTTTAGTGATTTTTAAAGAACTTTTTCATGTCTAGACTCTAAAATCTGTATGAAGAGTGACGTAATCATCAGGCAACCTTTCAGACTGAGGCAGTTTACTTTCTAATTATTTTCTTTTTAAGAAAACTGTCATTCATTCTCATTCCACATCCAAGTGGAATATCCAAACTCTCTCTATTTCCCATGAAGTCAGTCTCTATTTTCAGTCCACTTCTAATCCAATTCTGAACTTCATTCACATCCAACATAACACAACAATTTCTTTTCTTGACCCTTATCAGACCAGAGAAGTAAAGCTTATTTACATCAGTAGAAAACACACTGATCTTTGTTCAGCTGAAATATGGAGCATTGTTATATTTCCAGTATATAGACACAGTCCATTTTGTTTCAATACTAAAGGAATATCTTTTCCATTGGAAGGAAAGTGCTCAAAATCGGCCCAATGTATTTCCTTCAGGCATCTTGTTAGCTAATTACTGCTTAAGCTTACAGTCCTGCATTTTTTTCCCTAATTTGAGGGATGCTGGGAAAAAAAAAACTGCTAAAGAGAACTTCTTGTTTGTTTTGACATGATGATGGTTATGAAAAACTCTTGTTTGATTATTTTCTGGTCGAACTAGACATGGAATTTGAATTGCTAAATTTTAATTTCTCAGCAGCTTACAGCTGAACGCAAATTTTAATTGGCCGCTTGGTGTTTTAGAGCAATAGATTAATCTTTGTGAATCATCCTGTCAGGCACGTTTTAGTGATCCAAGTAATTTACTTCCATAATTTAATTCTTTGTATTTGAAGGGAAAGTCCATACAAATGCTTTTATGTGAAATTTCTATGTAGCACAATAATTGCAGGCAAACGTCTGCCTTCAGAAACTGATCTTCTAGAAGATTTGGGATCACAACAGGATTCTTTTTTTAAAGTCTGCATTTCTTCCCTCTTCAATAAAATTGACTTTTACTTAAAGCACAGTGTTTAAAAGATTACAAGCTAACTATCAAGCACAAGAGGAATCTAAAGAAGAAACAACAGGAAAGCTGTCAGGGTTTAGCCCTCCCTGAAGCCCTTTTTTCTGTGCCCATTTTCCCAGGGACAGTGTCTGTAGAGGAAGGAACCACCTCACAACCCACAGCACTCATTGCACAGCACAGACCCCACAGACCTGGGCTAAGCCTGGCCCTAAGACTGAGCTCACATCAGCAAAGCGTTACCAGCCCCTAACCTGAGCACCCGAGTGCACAATCAGTGCTGTAATTGGGAGTAGCCCCAGTGAGAATGATCCTCTGACTCCCTATTTCTCACTACCCCGCCCAATCTCAGAGGCCAGGAAAAGCTCGTAATCTCAAATGTCAGGAATACTTAGCTGGTTATTTTGGCAATGTATTGCAATTACCTCTGCTCTCTCTCCTTAGGTCTTTCTGTAAGAGCTTTCAGAGCACATTGTTGAACCCTTGGATAAGAGGAATCACCATGGATGGCTTTTCTCCTGATGCAGGCAACTGAGAAGGAAGCCACATATGATAAATGCTGATCTGGCTAAGCACGAATCCTTTATGGCATAAATCAACTTCATGTTGTTTATCCAGTCAGTATAAAAATTCACTTATAGATTTTATTTGTTTAACTGCATGTTTTATATTGCTTAGTGAATAGCAATCTGCCTGACCTTACATGTACTCTGCAAATGTGGGCAAGGGAATGGTCTCAGTAACAGGACAAGAAAGAACATATTTCTTCCTCTACTCCTTGAAAACATGGTCACTAGAGCGTCCCCACTGCTGGTGGATTTCATTATTGCCAGAGAGGATATATTAGTTTCTGTTGCATTTCTGCATCCCTGAGGAGTCCCAGGATGCAGAATACCTGAGGAACCAATATTCCAGATGTCATAATCAGAGAATATTTAAAGCTGAGAGAATCAAAATGAAGATTTCCAAAGCTGAAAAATTTAATCAGAGTCCTCATTAATTTAAATGGCTAATCTATTTCAATTACTAAAATCTGAACCTTTTAATTGGATCCCAGTCCTAGAGCTGATTTGTACAGAGGGCAACTGGTTTACATTATTTTGTTGGTAATGTTTATTTCTGAATTTTCTGCACTATTTTTACGGATTCAGCTGTCATTGAGGTAAGTGATAAACAGAGCCAGTGAAAAGCAAAACAAGCCACAGTCCTTGGCAGGTAGAAGTGAGTGAGGAAAAGTTCTCAGATTGTATCAGAGCAGATTTTCAAAGTGCCCAGCAACCATCAGCTTGCAGCATTTGCAAATGCCACATCTGGTCACCTATTTCCAGGCCTAATTGGGAGTCACTTGGGATACTGAGATCTGGATATTAAGATGTTTTTGACATTTGTTCTGTATTTCTGCTTAAAAACAGCTGCGTCGGCTCACAAAGTCAGTGTTTGCACATTGCCGAGTGTGTGGAAAGCCACTCCCTCCAGTTCATCTTGAAGAGGCCCAGAGACAAATCCTACATGAATGTTGTGACTGCACATTCTGCCAGTGTTTACAAGTCAGGAGGCTGTCACTTCACTTTATACCGTATCTAATCAATGTTCAGGTGGGAATTAAAGTGGTTATAGTTTGTTATTAAGAGGACATGAGTGGGTAGATAACTTTGATCTTGGAGTCTGCTTAGCCCTGGCAAGGAATGCCATTAAAAGCACCCTGTTTTGGAATTTCAAACAGTAGGGTTTTTTTAAAGTGACTTCAATCTCCCTCTTTTCCTCCCTGCCTAATCAGACAAACAAGAACCAGTGCTGTCAAACTCCAGAGATAAAGTCTGGTATCTTGGCAAAGCTTGCAGCTATGAAAGCAAAACTTTGTGGCATAGTTTCATTTAAAGAAGTTGCGAACCACTTGTGAAATGCAAACGCACAACACTGCAGTAAGCAATGCTAAATACAGACTGCCCCTTCTTCCCTAAAAATACCAGAAAGTCACTGCTGCATCTTTCATACAGGCAGATAAGAGGGAACTGCTGGAAGGAAGACAGCCCATCAGAGCCTCACTGACTTCATTAGTGCAATGACTTTAGTCCAAAGCAGCAGGGTCACCACACTCAGTCCAGCTGGGGGATTTTGCAGCAGCCAAGCCACAGTGAAGCACAGGTAGACCAAAGCAGGTGTTTTCTGTTTCAGCTTCAGATCACTCTTGAATGTTTTCAAGCCCATTCAGCAAGAACTCCCTCTGATCATCTCCCTGTGCCTCAGCAAAATCTGCCTTTTGATCACATGCATTTTCCTGGTGAGCTCAGTGGAACGTAGGTGATACGGGGTAGAGAGAGAAGGAAGGAGGACCAGAGAGGGAACAAGTGGATAAATCTAAAAGGTAATTCCTTGAGAAATACTCCATATTTGCCTCTTCTCATCCATCCTATTTCCTTCAGCTTCTGCAACCAGAATTCAGTTAAGTCTTGTGGAACAATCATTAATTTTACAGAGTAAGATTTTCCAGTGCCAAGCACAGGACATGAAAGTAATTGGTGCTTATGAAAGGACACCTAGTAAAAAACTTGTATTACTAGAATAAATTGCACTTTCAAGTCACATCATTTCTTTTTGTGGAAAAGTTACACATGGAATTGTTGTACAAGACAATCTATTCTTTTTAATCTCCAACCTCTAAACTTGCAATTGCATTTTCATATTATACAGAGAGCCAAGGGACATTCTGTTTCACTTGTAGTCCATAAACTGTTTGGGGCATGGGCTATTTCTTTTGGCATCCTTGTACTGCAGTCACTAAACACCATGACAAAATAACAGACCAGTGAACATCTTACTTGAGAGTTAACAAGTCGGGTCAGGAATCACACCAAGCAGGCAATTAGGAGAAGTTTCTAAGGGCAGCCATGTCCCTGCCCTGGCAGTAGCAGGGAACCCATCCCTGCATAAATAGCAGCTTGCAATTCTACAAAGTAATAAGCAGTTGTGAATATTTCCTTTGACTAATCCTGTGATACAATGGCAGCATTTGCTCATTTGAGCATAACGTGGCGATACAAATCCGCACCCCTAAGCAGGGCAGGAGGCTGGCATGTCAGTATCACCCAGCAAACATCTGAATAACTGAAGAGACACAGCTCATCACTGCATAGATAACCCTTTGGAAACAAAAATCAGTCTTTTCTGCTTAGTCCATGTTATTTTCTAAATGACACTGATGAGTGAATTAAACATCAAAGTAATGAAATATCCCCTGGTAATGCTAAATAATGTCCAAATTCAGCAAGGTGCTATAGCCAACTGCATAACTACTCAATGTGCAGTTCCTAAAGAAGCATTAATAGATACTGTGGGCTTTCTCCAAATAAGCTTTTCCCACCACAGTGGTACAACCATGTTTCCAGAGCAATTTATGACCACAGCCTTTAGGCTATCACTTCCACTCATCCTGTAATTGCACCTCAGCCTGCAGAGCAGAATTGTACCTGTAAGCCCTCACAGGCTGTTCAATCCATGTGACACAAGCTGGGAGGCTGTCAAGACCTGGCAAGGGCTTTACCCTTTCACACACATGGAAGGAAGGGACAGGTTTTTCCTGAGACCGAGAAAGCCTGAGTGGCAGAACCAGCAGCAGCATAAAAGAAGCTGAGACAGCTCCAGAGGCTCAGTCAAAGCAGCCAGAATACTGCATGCAGCAAGTAACATTTAAAAGGCTTTTGAGCAAATAGCTGCAGTTTCAGCTACCACATCAACTGAATAGCCCCTATGCAGCCCTAAAACACATGAAATAAAATACTTTTCTTACAGTGTGCCAGGAAAAGAACTGAAACAACTATCAGAATGAGGGTGCACCTTCCTCAGCAATTTATTTTGTAGTGTCAATACTTTTGTCACGTAAACCTCCTTCCTGTCTGCTTTTGAAGTGCTTTAGTTTGTGCTTTGTCTGACCCCAGCTGGAGCTTCCCCAGAGAAATCCGTGTGGAAGCTACACACCAGCAAACCTAATAGTCAGGCAAAGACCATGACTGCAATATCCCAGTTTGCAAAATCAGACTTTGAAATAAGATTACCAGCCTAGCCCTAGATGGCACAAATGATCACTAGGGATGACAGGTCCTTGAACTGTACTGCTTTGCACTACAACAGCTCTTGTTGTGCTAAATGGATTGCTATTGTAGATACACCCTGGGGATGCTACAGGAAGATACTTCACAACAATTATTTGATGTTACAGAAATTACTCCTGAGGGCTACTCTCAGACCTGTAGCTCCAGCACACCCCTCCAGTATTGTCCTGCTATTCTGATCTCCTGGACTGACATTTCTGTTAAGCCTTTTAGTGTTGAACTTATGTTTTTGGGTAAGAGCATTTGACTTTGTCTGTCAAGATAGAGAGTAAAGATTCACATTCTGGGATTTTAAAAATGCTTTTTAACTGTAGATGTGGAAATCTACATTAGAAACCAGTCTTGTTCTTCCACCAAGTGACCCCAGGAAGCTCTGTATTCTGGAACTGATGTCCAGAGACACAGGTCTTAAAGAAAAACGTCTAAATGCAAGAGCTTCTAGGGGAAGTAATGATTTTGCTTCATGATTAGGGCAGATGGAGTCATAAAATGCATCTCTTCAGTCAGTCACTTTGATAACCTTGCTTTTTATCCTCAGAACAAAGCCAGAAGCTTTTTTTTTTTTTTTTTTTTTTTTTTTGGTGGGGTTTTATTTTCACTTTTCCCCTACACTCTCTGGTCTAAAACCAAATCAGATTTCCAAAGACAAACTGATTCTTTTCTATGGCCTAAACCCCTTAAAATTTCATTTCCCCGCCCACAATAAACTCTGCACATCCTAACTCAATACCTGAAGCTTGATTTTCAAAGAAAGGGAATATATAGCATTTTAAACTTTTAAAGAAACAGCTCCTAAGTTTAGAGCTTATGTAATAATGTGTTTATTCTAAAAATAGTTGAAAGGCAACAGACAAATCACATGTCCTTGTTTTAGCAGAAGTGGATGAGAAAAAAGGAACTAGATACTTCACAAAAAAAAAAGGAAGAAAAATCTGATTGAAGAAAGCTCTGGTGTTCCTGATCTTTGCTTACTAAGAGAGCAAGTTTGGGACACATCCATCCTTCCCTTTCATTGTACTTCCAGGAAGAGCAGCTCAGGTCTTCCATTCACACTACAGGTCATTCACCATTTCTCCTATCTGAAATTTAATATATTTACACATAATTATTTTTCCAATCAAAAAATCAGGTAGTACTACTAACTCAGAATTCAGTCACATACCCAAAAAGAAAACAGGCCAGTATTTATGTACCTATGCTTCTGCAGCACCTGTGACTCTTAATCAAAGACTGGACCCCTCCCTTGCCCTATCTGGTGCAAACACCCAAAACCAGAGTGTGTTCTTGTCCCCCAAGCGTTTGCAATCTAAATGCCAGAGGGGAGACAGCAGGTGGGAAATATAGTGGAAAGTATATGTGCACCCCAGAAAGGCTTCCTTAAGCCACAGAAAATGTGTCTATCAAACATTTTCTCAGCAGCATGTGGCTTCTGGGAACAAAATTAAATCGCTCCTTCTCAAGACACAAGGAGGTGGCTCTTTCCTGCAAAACATCATTGTTCACCTTTCCTGAGGATAACCACCTGGGAACTGCGATAATGGAATGGTTGTGCAGATACAGGTAGTAATAAACTGCTACAGAAAGGCATTGCTTCAGGGCTGGAAATGCCCACCACCACTTATAAATTGGCAGGTTCTTGCCATCACATCAGGCTCCCCTTCTAATCTCAGCCCCTACCATCCTGCTGTTCCCTCCAAGCCCAGTTCCTGTCACTAAGCTGGTAGTGGGCAGGGGATGTTTGGGTTCAGGATTGCTCATTAAGTCAGGGCAGAAATTACAGGGACTTGCATGACAGCTTAAAGGAGCATTTTATGGAATGTTGATTCTTGCATTGGAAAAGGTATTGATCAAGGACTGTGGAACAGGAAATCATGCTTTAAGTGCAATGGATGTAGCATCAAGTGCAATTTTCTTGGAGAAAATATGGAGGATTTTATATTAAAGCCATGTTCTTATAGCCTTTTCTTGCTGCCTTTTAACTCATCCCCATCAATTGCTATGCCAGGAATATAGTGAACTTTGTTTCTCTGAGCCCTCAAGTGGAGGATTTGCCTTTTTCTTTTCAACTCATCTTCCCAAATATTTTTTATGTTTACCTGATGAAAAGGTTGTCAAAGGTGAATTTACAGATAGCCTGATCAAATCAGCTTTCCAGATACACCTCACATTAAAAATGTCTTATTAAAATATCAGCAGCTATTTCCACACAGGAAAGAAAGGCTCCCATTTCAAGCTGAGTTGTGGAAAGCACACCCATGTCTTAAGCAGCTGTGCACAACCACTAATCCACAGAAAGCAAACAGTCTGGGCAACACAGACTGCTGTGCCTGAGATTTTCTTCCTGCTTAAAATGCAGCACCCCAAAACATATGCTTAGGATGCAGCAGTGGCCAGGTGCCTGTGAGCTGGTCCTCAGAGAGAAATGTATCGTTTCCTACTTGTATAGGCAGGGAGGTTAAGGTACAAAGTGTACAGACGAGAAATTGGAGAACCAAACTCAACCTCTACCTATAGCTTAGAGTAAGGCAAATAGAATAACTCTCCTTAAGATTGCTTCCTCATCATTCATTATAATAAAATCTCTTTTGAGGGGGAAATTATTCTAGCTTCTTTGAGCTATGACTGAGAATATATAAGTGGCATCACTATGCATTTCTTTCACAGCCCTGATTCTCAAGATAATTTATCTTTTTTTAAAGATTTAGTGGTACTGAGTAGTATTGGTAATACTGTTTATAAATCCCAGAATAAATTGAAACACAAGCTTACAAACAACAATAAGTGATTAGACAGTCCCTTGACACTGCACAAAAACACATATGTTCTTTTTCAGGAATATTTCTTACCTATCAACCCCACTTGCTTACCCTGACCTATCTTCTTTAGAACCTCAGCTTTCTAACAGACATAAATCTTTCTCACAATATAAATTTACAAGCAGTTATCTTGGTACCTATCACGCTTACTTACTCACTTGCTCCTTTCTTCCTTTCCTCCTATGGCTGCAACAGAGCACAAAAAGCCTTAACTAGCAACTCCTGAAACTTATAGCCTCCCAATTCCCATAAAACACTGGAACACGAGGCATGGAACTTATATAAGTTTGCTTTCTTAAGTGCTTTTTCATTTTTAGTAATAAAGTTGTTTTTTAAGGGAAAGATATGTGCTACTCAGGAGCTAAGATTACAGTAAGTCTTATAGGTTCTTTCAAAATTCAGCACTTCAGAATAGTGAGAAGGGAGTGAGCCAAGGGATGGTGGAAAGCAAAAGGACAAGTAGCTCTTTAGTTCACCTGTAAGATGTTAAGAGATTAAAAGCTTGACTTTGATTTTAGGGTAACAAGTGGTTTTAAAAATAGGTATCAGCTTACTTTGAGAATCTCGTGGTTTAAGCTAGAACCTGCCTATATACTGGTTAATACTGGGAGATCTTTCCTAGCACCAGTGTAATCTAGCCTCTTATCTTTAAAGACTCCCTATGCTGCCTACTCTCCTCTAAGGTTCTAATATATTGCTGCAAGAGAGAGGGTGGACTTCTCACAGTTCTCCTATAAAGAGAGTGTCAATATTTGTAGTGGGGGTGCACCTGTGGTTGTTTAAGAATTGGTATTTATAGTTTAGAAAGGAGTCTCTGTGTTTAAGGAATCAAAATGTTCATCACAGCTTATTTCTACTGGTACTTCTTATTAGGTTTGTTCTCTTCCTGCAGCTTCTGTTTGCAAAAGGAGTCTCAGGGGTCTTTGTCAGGAATATTGCTCCCTGTGGAGGGCTGGTTTTCAAGCCCTAGCAGGTACATTTTTAGTACATGAAGCAAAATGCTTTGCAGAGCCCTTTTACTCTTGCTAGTATCTGGTTGCACCTGGCAGAACCTTGGGAATCTTCATGTATTATTTAGCTTCAAGGGTGTGATGGCATATGCTGGAAGAGAGAGACAGGATAATACATTTTCTCTGGGTTTGAACCCAAGACTTTCTACAGCTCATCTTGTGTGTTTAGGTTTGGTAGATGTCCATAATTCTCCATTTTCATTACTTCTTCACAGCAAAAGCTTCATGTAGGAGAGAAACATAATGAGCCAAGCAACCACAATTTTTGTCACATATGTGCCTCTGAGTAGGGATGGATCACTTATGACCAGGTTATTTGGAGGCATGGGAGGGTAGGCCAACAAACAGGAAACCACAGCCTAATGTAACTGGAGTGACTCTGTACAGACAGAAGGATAAACTATACTTGTACCTTGCTAGCAATAAGTCTGAACATCCTTAGCAAACACTCTTTGGGGACAGGAATTGTCTGTGGAGGATTGGCCTGAAGGAATATAAAATACTGTACCTGCCTCCCACACATAGTGTAAGGCTTAATAAATAATTGTAAGATGATTGAAGATTCTGGTAGGAAAGGGGCTATTACAAATGTGGAGTGCTATTATCAGTCTAACATGCTAAAAGTATTAATTTAATTCCCTCTGATAAAGTGTCTTGTTAATGAGCTATTTCACAAATGTCTAAATGAATTCTATTGAAAATGATTTATGGTCATGTTTCCAAAGAAACAAACTCTCCCTCAAGGAGTAAGGTTCTTAAGTTCTGCTGTTATTTTAATTCTTTTTTCCTTCTGCCAAAGCAACTTAAAAAACAGCAGTTCCACTGATGTTAATAGACTTATGGTGAGTAAAACTAGCTAGGGACCAAGTTTCTTAATGCTACATCCCAGTGCACTCCTGTCCTGTAGTTTGCCATGTTTAATGCCCTGCTCAAGCCTATTGCAATAACTGTGAATAGTGGCCAGTTTCAAAATACTGCAAAGGTATTATTTATATCATCAAAAGCCTTTTATAAAACACAAGGCAAATCCTACAGACCACCTCCGTTATTTCCTTGGGTCTTCAAGGCAAATATCTCACTTTAAATCAATGGACGTCGTATTTTATTAAAAAATAGTTTTTCTGATCATTCCTTGTGTGGTTATTGAATTCACTGTCCAAGAGAGACCAGAGAAACAGTTCATTTTGGCAAGTGCTGTTCATCTTTCATGTTTCAGTCCCCCCATTGTGTTGTTTGGCTATCTATGTATTGCAGTAGCAAGGGTCACTGAAGCTGAACAGGAGGCTAAGGCAGTCATTCCTCTCGTGGTAAAACACTGCTTTCCAGAGTCTCTGGGAATCTGCAAACCCCATGAACAAAATGTCTTTATGTTTTCAAATACGTTTCTCCGTCCTGGCTGGTTGTTCATGAAGTATTTTGGATGCTACACATGACTGATACAATGATTCTTCAAAAGAGACTTGCTCAAGGTCGTTGTCTGTCTAACATAACCAAAGGCAGTAGTGGAGTAGTGTAGATACCTTGACATTTGAACTGAAACATGACTTGGAAAATATGAAGTGTGTTCTGAGATCTGGTATAAGAATGCAAGGAATGAAACGGTATATTTTCATGCTGGAATAACTTTGTCACAAATAGGGAGTTGTTACTAATCCTTTGAACGGCTTGTTAGTGCATGGTCCACTGAAATTAAAGAATAGCTTCTAAACATGCATAATTCTACATATTTTGTTCAAAAATTAAACCACTGTCAGTTGAGAAAAGACGTCTTTTGTTGATTGTGTGGTAGATAAATACTTATGTTTCGCACTGGGGAAGAATTAGGTGTTAATGACTTCCTAGGGTTAGAGCTATTTTAGACAAAATGGTGGGAGTAATGCAAGAGAAGTAATACGTAAAAATTGAAAACCTGCTGCTTTGTATTATGGTATGGTCATGAAATATGATGTGAGCAGTTTAACTCCTTTATGTGAGTTAATGCATTTGCTTGCACTTCTCAGCCGTGACAACATCAGCCAAAGACTTTGACCTTCAGAACTAGAAAAGAGTGGCACTAAAACTCATAGTTAACAACCTACGAACAGAAGAGAATTGATTCCTTAATACAGCATATTTGTTTTCATTGTTTCTACTTTCAGTGAGAGAGTGACATTTCTGTTCTTTTCCTGCTCGCTGGAAAATCTTCATTTTAGATATTTTGCAACAGGAGGGCTGGTGAGTCTGAGCTGCCTTGCCTGGACTTCAATATAGTACCTCTGTTTGGCAAGAGAAAAAGTCAGGAAATCTGTTTAACAAGCTTCTTTTGTTTTGGGAAGAGATGTTTCTTCTCTTTTGCCCAGGAACGTCTTTATGACTTCTAAAAAGAATGTGGATAAAGTAGCCACTTGAGGTGGTTTCCATCTTGCCAGTGAAAGATGGCATGTTCCTGTAGCAGTCACTTGGTAAGTGAACAAGGTGTCAGGGCTGTTCTTTTCCACATGCCGGGTTACCGAGGACCTTGCAGACAAATGGAGTGTAGTCCAGAGGGCAATAGCAGTAAAATGATAGAGGACTTGGAAAATGGAAATTGCAAGGGTGATAAAGAGGATGGAACATCTAGCACTTAGGAGATATAACTGTCTGTACATACATAAAGGGATATTACAGAGAAGAGACCAATTATTCTCTCAAGTCATCAAGGACAGAACAAGGCTAATAGATTTAGGATGTTGCTGGAAAATGTCAGTTATAAATTAGGAAATACTTTGAGTAGAAGAACAATCAGGACAATGTATGATGCTCTCAAGTGGAGTTGGGTTGGATTTCCAGCACTGAACCTGTTCAAGTGTAAGGCTAAACATCAGGCTGGTATAATGGATCTTGATGTACCTTAAAGCCTACCAGAAGTAAAAGGCCTTGGTCCTGCAAACCTTCACGTAGGAGGACAATCTACATAAAACCTGAAGTTTTTGCTTGATTAAGAGTTGCCTATATGGTGCCTTACGCCTTAATGAATCTTTAATGGTTGGTGGGATGTCCCAGCCCCTTTCCAAGGAAGCAAATTCACAGGTAGTAATTACTTACACAAATTGCAAAGCATGTAAATTTTGGATTTTTCCCTATCAAAATCCAAAACTATTTGTCTCGTCCATGAAAAACCTGATTCCATAAAATATCTTCCATTTTCTATATGAATGTGAAGGATTGGTTTACATGTTTAAATCCCACAGAACTCTGACTTTCTTAAATTTATATTCAAATGAGACATCTTCTTTGGTTGTCTGAATTTGATTCTTTACTGTGAGATTTTTTAATCTAGATCTGTGGTTTTTAGCCGACCTCCAAAAATATGTATTTCACAAGACTATTTCCACAATGATCATTATGGGAAGAATTACAATAAGTGGGCAGAATAGACTATTGCCATTGGTTTGTTGCATCAGTATTTCAGAGGAATTTTTCTCAAGGACAGTCTTTCTGCTTTTATTAGTAATTGCTCAAGCTCAACAGAAACTCAAAAAAATGCTAATGAGTTTAATGAATCAAAACTTTCATTGCCTGCCTACCGCTACTCTTGTGATACTCCAGGGAAATTAAGGTGCTGGCAGTGTTTGATGAACAGGGTAAAACCACAACCCTTTCAAGAAACCAGACTTACAGCTGGATATGGATTGAATGCCACAGCTTTCCTTGCTTAAGGGAGAGAGTAGTGGAGAGCCACCATGATGAAAAGGCACCATACAAATTGCCAAAAAAGGATCATCCTCTGGGTATTGTATAGTTCTATTAAATTCATAGGGTTGCTTTTCATATCTCTGACACAATTTGAGCAAATCTGGAAATTTTTCATTCTCCTAATTATCATTGTGGGATCTAACCTCTGAACTGGTTATGGGTTTTTGTAGCAGAGAGGAAAATTCTGGATGCCTTTGAGCATCCTTGAGCTTGAGAATAACTTATTTTCCTTATTTGGAAATCATATAACTTCCTACAGTGAGACAACCAGTATGCCTTCAGGCTTTATTTACATTGCTATTTGCATCTCATTCTTTTTGGTACTTGGATCCAGGATCTACTGCTAACATTAAATTAACTGCCTATGATTGTGTTTACTACAACAGCAATGAACATATGCTTGTGTGTTCTTTATGTTGTGGCAGAGGGCAACTCTAAGCACCAATTTTACTAAATCTTTTTTTCTTCAAGTTCTAAGTAGCTTATTTGGTCTTCTGATCTAAAGAGAGTAGCAGAGAATGTATGCTGTGATAATGATGAAAGGACTAATGAGATGCCAGGGAAATCTTTTGGCAGTGTTATAAACAGATGAAGATGTGCAAGTGTTAAGATCCAAAGTCAGATCTTTTTTCACATAGAAGCAGGTTGCCACTTCTACGATTTTTGCATGGGTTTATAGCTGTGATATTAGAATTGGTATTGTGAGTTTCTAAAGAAAGTCTGCTATGTGCTGAATTTCAATTCCTAAAGTCATTCTCTAGAGTTTCAAATAACACTGTCTGTGTTTCGACAAGGTGTGTAAACATGAGTTTGTCTTTTCTCAACAAGTGCCCTCTTTGTCACTTAAAGAAGTTAAAGAATTTGCTATTTCATTTGCCAGTCCCTGGCCTTTGTAACCCAATTGGAGCACAGATTTTCTCTGTTCAACAGGAATCTCTTAAAATAAGAGGCTGACACATGCTCACCTTCCTACCATGTGACAGTATGTTAAACTCTCATTTTTTCAGTTAATTTAACATTCGGATGTAGTATTTTCTTGCATTCAGCTAAGACTTCTCAGCTTTATGCAGAGTACAGGAACAAAAATCTACCCAAAAATTCTACCATCCAAGTATTGCAGAGGACTGGGACTATATTTGCATTTAGGAGACAAATCAAGCACATTATTCTAGAATGGCCATAAAGCTGTCACAGAAATACCAACAATAAATGCAAAAAATTACTTGTCCTGTAAATCACCTCACTGCTGCTCCTTAGGAGGTGCTGTAGCCAAAATTCCATTCCACATGTAGGGACACAGCATAACCTGTGGACTTGTGGCTGTCACCACCTCTAGGTATTTTTTTTGCATAAATATTTATACTTCCTAGGAATAAACAGAAATGAAATTTTCTCATGGGTGGCTCAGTAGTGTCCTGCTTTCAGTCTGGGTAAAAAAATTTTAAAGTTGAAAAGTGAACAGTCCAAATAAACAATACTTTTTAAAATCATATATTCTTCAAAACAGTTGTAGAACGAAGGCATAACTTGTGGTCATCCCTGTGTCCTAGGAGGTGACTGGGATTTGGAATAGTGCTATTAGGAGACGTTGGAAGAGGCAACTGGTACCACATTCAAGAGTTGCACTAAGATGTAGCATTCAAGAAACGTTTTTTCCCTCTGACATAGCACATACTGCCCTTATTAAGATTTTGAGATTTTTTGAGAATTTTCCTTATTAAGAGTTTGATAAACACTTAGAAGTCAGAAATAGTGCTAAGACAGAGGTAAAGCTGTCCCAAGAAAGAGAAAAAAAACCAAAAATCCCAAACCTCAAAATAAACAAAGAAAAAACCCCATGTACAAGTCACCAGGAAGCAAAGAATGTTTTCAATGCTATTCCTGATGAAAACCAAAGGAAACTCTTTTCCCAAAAGCTTTGTATCCAGTCACCTTGGCTGAAGGTTTACGCTTTGGGGCACTGATGAAAACCAGAACATTACTCCAAAGACTTCTTTCTAATAAGAGAAACTCCAAAGGGGAGAAATTGTCATTTACTGATTCCATAAAACACTTCGAACTAACTTTCATGGAGGACTAGATCTTTGCCTGGGGATTAAGCATTTCTTTCTCATTCGTTTGTCCATTACATGTAGGATTTAGAGACAAGAACTGGCTGACATTTCTTGAGTCCCAGTTCAGGTCTTGGATAACGCAATTACCAAGAGCACCTTCTGAGCCTCTGTTGGAAATGCATCCAAAAATTATATACAGAGGTAAAACTTTTTCTGGACTTACCAAAACTCACGCACTGTGATTGGAGTATCCCTTGAAAACCTAGCCTATTAAAATATTAGAAATGTGAATGCTTTGAAATCCCAGGTTCTTGGCCTAATCTTTAAAGGGAGTTGTGCATTATTTAACCAGAAAACAGATATTTTGAGAGGAAGTCTGATTTTAAAAAATAACACCTGTGGTATCAAAGGGGTGTGTTCATAAAAAAAAAAAGAGGGGCAAAAAGCTTCTCCCTTCACCAAGCGTTCTCACATAGGAAGAAAGCTATCAACAACCTTTCTTTCTGAAAGTCTAATGTCCCTTCAGCCACTGAATTTTTTTCTACAGGGAGAGGAGCAGAAAATGCTTGACCAATGCTTGATACAAACCTGACAAATTCTGGGAATATTCTCTGTGTACAAAAAGACACTGTAATCTTATTCTTTTTCTGGCAGTTATTAATGAGTATGTACATGTACATGGATAAAGTATTGATGAGATGCTAATCTCAAAAGAGATAAGAAAGAATTTGCAGGGTGGATTAATTTATAAGTCTATCAGCAGTACACATTTGTCATTGATACATATCTAGTAAACTGTGTATGGATGACATATCGATAACTCACTCCCAATAAGTTTTTTGCAATGGTGGCACAATGTTTTAACTCATTCCCATTGTACCTTTCAGAATTTACAGCTGAGTGGATCTAACATGGGAAGCTCTCAGTATTCAGCCCAAGTAATAAATAGAAGCTGGCTCTTTCTTTGATATAAATACAACAGTGCAGACTTTGTAGCTATATTCTGCACAGACAGCATGTTCACAAATCAGTGTGCGCCAAGTATATCCAAATCTTTTTCTGCATTATCTCCTGCTGTACAATGTAAATAAAGCACTTAGCAAACATGCCTCTCGTAGAAGACAAAACAGACACACAGTTAATGATCTGATCAAAGTCTGAGCTACTCATGTACAATCAGATGTCAGCTCTTCGAACCACAGGATCCAGAGGAGACACTTCCTACCCCTTCAGAAATATCTCCCTGACTTCTACAGAGAACTGCAGCATGTGTTACATAATGTGTTCTATCATCCACTGACTCTATAGGTGCCTTTTTTGGTTAAAATCTCATCATGGGATCCCCTTGCTGAGAGCTGATTGTGTCTGATTGTGTACTTCTGCATAGTTTGTCTGAAGGCACCTGGTTCATGACTCACTTGTGGATTTACTTTTATCACAAGCTCTGTTTTATAATGCTGAATTCTAGATCAGATAAGTCAGATTGCGTTTACAAGACATTGGAAAATCTGAATTTTTTTTCACCTTAGACTTTTCCTATTTTGTTTGGGCAATCTATGTTTTGTGGTTCATTGAAGGCTTATTTCAGAACTGGCTACCTATGTGCAAAATCGAATCACCATTTTTCCTGCTCACGCTGTTGGGAGTAAAGATTGTTCCAAGTGTAAAAGAATCAATCACCCCTTATTCAATAAAATAAAAAGGCCATTAACTTTGAATGAACCTAGATATGCTCCCATAAACTTTATTAGGTAGCATGTCATGCCTTGAAGATGGGCTTAGGACAACTTCTAAACTTCAGTGGAAGACAAGAGGAAGATTCATCCTTTGATCATTTTCCTGGTTTTCAGATGTGAAAAATAAGATTTTTTTTTTTTTTAATTTTATTTTTTTTTTGTTGCAAAGAGCCCTCAAAATGATTCCTGGAGTACCACCAGTTACTTTGAAAAGGTACATATAGTCTTTATTAGAAAATGCCTTTGGAAAAAAAAAAGGCATTTTCACAGCACAGCATACAGGAGTGTCCTTAATCTTACCAAGTAATAGAAAGACAATGACTTCCTTTCTCATACTATTTACCTTCTAGGAGGGAGAAAAGAGAGAAGGGTGAGTGCTTGGATGATCTTATTCTACTTCTCAAAGAGTTTTAGTTTATCACTTCCATCTCTGATCAAGGGGGATTATTATAATTTCTTATCAGTGGATGCACAGTTCTAAACCAATACTCACAAGCACGTGAACACAATAAAATTCACCTTCAAAGCCCTAAAGGAGATGGAAGAGAAGGTGCATTTACATTTTAAATTTTCATTCAAAATCCAACACAGGGTCCCTGAAGGAGTGAGGGCTATTTAAAAATTCATGTGAAGTTTTGGATCTGGAATCCCAGCATATTTCCTGTTGAGGAACTGCATACATCACAAAATGCCATCACCACTTACCACTTTTATTATGCAGATCATTCTCTTGAAATATGGCAGTAGATGATTTCTGCCTCATGGGATGTGTAGGACTCAGACCATGTTGAATGATAATGGCTTGTGCAGAACCTTGCACTGCTACTCTTCCTAAAGCATTAATTTAGGGGATGAAGGCAGGGCCCTTTTTTTTTCTATTAAAGATGAAAATCAACACTTCCAGAGAACTTAAATTAATACAGAAATAAAAAAATAAGTTCAGATGAGTGTGCAGCGCAGTTATGCATCAAAGTTCTACCAATGCATCATGCATCTCTCTAGTCTTTTGAATCTTCCTTACATGCCTTCCCCCATACTCCTAAACAGACATAGCTCCTTTCATCATCCTATTGGCATAAATAGGAGCAGGACTAATATTGATGAAGCTGTTATATTAATTTCTGTATAAAGGCCATTTTTCTTTGTGGAAAAGGAAAAGGTCACCACACATAGACTGCTCTGAATCCTGGATTCTATACTGCAAGCCATTAATTTGTAGATCATATCCAAAATAAGCATGAACCTGCAGTAGCCATAGCACTATATGTGTCAGCCAGTTTATTTTTTTAAACAATTGTTTTGAGACTAAATTTGTGCTGCAATAACAAAGCTTTTTCAGCAATTAAGTTACAGACAAGCTTAATTATTAAATGTTACCCTGGCTGTAAGGATGTGGACCTTAAAAATAAATTATTGGCTTAATCAGATGGTGGTTCTGCCAAGAAAGCTTTTCAGCTAGAGCCCCTAAAGCCTGGATAGGTGTCTAGAACATGGAGTGAGAGTGAGCACTTTGAACTCTGCTCACAGTGTGCTGTTCTTATTATTACTTGAAAGAGCCATCAGTTGATCCATTGCTGTACCCTGTCCACATCTCCATTCCCAGAGCAGGAATAACTGGGTATATTGACAGAGATATTTGTCTACCTGTGTGAAAAATCTTCCAGAGAGGGACTCCACAGTTCCCGTGCGTGGCCCATCCCTGAACTACGGCAGTACTTTAGCCAACTTATTTGTAATGTTTAAGCTGAACTCTCTGGCTCCATCAACTGATAGTAAAAATTCCTGTAACTCCTCATCTTCTGTTTCGTATAGCAAAAGTGAAGTGTATTACCATGTCTCAACCCAGGTGCAGAGTATGTTTAAAGGTATTTAAGAAGTTATGTGGTTGTTGATTATGGTGTAAGAAGAACATTTAGAAGAAACATCCAGCACTAAAGCCCTGAATTTGGATTCCTCAGATGTACTGTAGATTTCCTGTGTAGCCTTGGGCAAGGCCCTTCACCTTTAAAGTGTCTGATTTCTTATCAAAAAGGCACAAAGCTTTTACTGTAGCAGCCGCTCTGTTTAGCGAGGGAAGATCACAAAATATTCAGACAGACACTTTAATCCTTTAAATCTCAGCACATTGGTTCCTGCAGCTCACCTTTGCTAAGGACTCAGCAGCTGTCCTTGAATCTTTTCCCCCTTTCCCTTGCTGCACCTTTTTTGCTGATGTTTACATTACAACACAACAAGGGTGTTGAAACTTACAGTCAGTTCAAGATGAAATCCCTGTCTGCTCGATCAGCAATTACTTTGTTTTCAGAAGTTCTACATTAGTTTCAAATGTTATTTGAGGTTCAGTGTCTTTCAGATTAAATTGACATTTAAAAAAAGGAGAAATAGTCATTCTCTCCTAACCTTTGGAAATAACACTGGGTTCAGACAGTACTATCTGCCGTCCTGCTACTTGTTTCTTATCATTTTCTACAGTGCCCAGGCTATTATTTTCTTTAACCTCTGATATGTGTTGTTGAGCTGGTCTGGGTGCCAAACACCAGAAGCACTTTGGTGAAAGAGCAGTAGTGATCCTCGATACATTTGATCTCATTTCTTGACATTTCTGTCATCATTATTTGACTGCATGAAAATGGTAAAAACCCCCACTGAACCCTCAGCCTCTTTGAACCTGAAGCCCTTCAAAGAGAAATAGCCTGTACACTACTGGCAGAGAGCCTGCAAAGGACATTTATCCCAGGATCCTGTATAAATGCCAACCATTTAATTGAATGTTCCCTGCCTGGCTTCCCTGCAGTTTGATTTTTTTTTTTTCCTCAAGTTTTGGTGGGTGAAGTTTTACCTCTCTTTCAACTGTTCTTTCTTTTTAGTTTGATTTGATTCATTCAGTTTTTGACCAGAAAAAAACCTTTTGCCAGTTCAGACAATTCACTAATCAGATTTTAGGTTGTTCCACAAGTCTTGTTCTTCAGTGAAGAGCAGCTTGACCCTCAATCCAGACTAGATGAATGTTTGAGGGGAAATGTTTGTCTTTGCACTGAGGGTGTACACTCTGTGTGAAGAGGGATAAAAGCCTTCAAAACATGTCAGTTCCTCTAATTACAAGTCCCCTAAACACCATTGTTTCCCCACTACCTGAAAACATCTTCCCACCCTTACCATTAGACGTAAAGATCTGAATTAGATTTCCTTCATCATGTTTATCTTCCACTGGAGGGAATAACAAAGTGAACCACTCTATCTGAAAATGCCTGTGAAGACAAAAACCAGTTAAGTAGAGAAGTAGGTTCCTGATGTTATTACAGGACCAGAATCACAGCAAGCTACCAAGTGCCATCTGCAGTCTCTTTCTCCCAGTTTTGATGTCTAGTACTGAGTGATCAACCTTCAGTGGGATTTCCTTTTTTTTACTTTATTGAACCACTACAACCACAACTGTTCTGAAGGACAAGGCAGTTCTAAAGACCAAGGATTAAGCTCACTAGGAATGTGGGTAAAGCCTCCATGCAATTCAAAGGCCTCTTACTGCCAGCCCTCTACTTACTAAATTTATTTTCTTTTGCCAAAAGTAACCTGCCTCAGTTCAAGTATTGACCCTGTAAATGGAGAGGGGCTAAAGTATCTTTAAAATCCATTAAGATTTTAAATTGTCCTAGGATCTCATTAAAGGTCTTCACAATAGTATCAGGGACAGGCTTCATTTGGAACCACTGCTATGGGCCTGTAAGTACCTTGGAATAGAGTCCAAAGGCAGTAAGAACCGGGATGTGTCAGATGCCATTTTCTGTTGGGGTACAGTGTCAGCAAGGCTGTTGGCCAAATGCCTGAGCTCACAATGCATTTTCCATCAAGCTGCTACTGTAAATGGTGACTGATGCGCTCTGGCAACTTCTGGAAGGATTTAATTTTTCTAATAACTGTGTTTTGACCAGGTATTAATAAGTTTAATTTCCTGGTGGTGTTAGACCAACACAGTAGGCTAAAAAACTTCCCTTACTTATGTCTCCATAATCTTGTCATCTGGAAGGTTTTTTGAAATGCAGGTACTGGCCAGTTCATACATTCCCTTTGGCTCAGCTCACTGAAATCAGGAAATACTCCCAGGTTACTCTGTGGCTGAGGATGAAAAACTCAGGTTTTTCTTCTCCTTGGGGTACAATTTGTTATCTTGTTGCTGTGCAGCGACACCAAGATATAGGAAGGTTAGTTTGCGTTTTGTTTTGATTTTTTATCATAATTAGTTTGCTTAATCTTTCACTTCCCTTGGAATAAAACACACAAATATAAAGGAGACTTCCCCACATAGGTAAGTGTATGTCTTATAGTGGTTGCTTTGTAGTCATAGCTGACTGCTGGAAGTGTTGAACTTGAGCTGGTGGTCCCCATGGGCAGCGTAAAATATAGGAAATGGGTCAGTATAGAGAGTGGTTTTCATTGTTTTGCTGCGTCTGATGGAAAATATTTGAACGCTGGGAGCCAAAACTGGGTTTGTTCCTAATGTTTTACAAGTTTAAAATTATGAAATAAGTAACACTTTCTATCTGTAACTTCTCCTGTATGAGTTCATTTGGATAACACAGCTTTGTAGTAGTAGAAGCAACAGCAACAAACATAACACTGTAATTGGATTTAAGTCTATTTTATTACTTTTTTGCTCTTTAATATCTTGAGTTACCCCAGGAAACTTTACCAGGCTAAATATTTGCTTTCACAAACTCTTTTCTAATGAGATATTTTCATTCTTTCTGACATTTTCTATGGAAATGATTAAATTCATTAATCAGAGTTTAAACACTTTTTTCAACACACTTGTATTACTAATAGAGCCATAGATACATTTAGTTAATGTCCTATTATTTTTTAAAAAATGATTGATCTGTAAGCAGAGAATAGCTTAATTCACCAAGAAGTTCTTCCTAAGAAAGGCTGGGGAGTTTCAGGGAAGAACAGATTCAAATTAAGACACCCCAGTATGGAATATAATGGGACCAAAAGACTAGCAGGGTATGAGCAGGAGAAAAACTGGTCAAGGGGAGAAAAGAAACTTACACCATCTAATGTCAATTACTGCACTTCACACTGACTTTTACCCAATTATTTTTATCTTCAGCTTAGCTTGCATGGATACTCATAGAATGGCACATGGCCTGGATCAGAGAGAATTTTAAGGGTCACTATCCATCATAGCATGTTCATTCCTGTCTTTGAAAAGGCCCACAAGGTGGAGAGCATTAAGACATCTGTAATGCTGTAGACTAACCTGTAGCAGGACCTGCTAATTAACTTTGGTTACTAGCTCAGGAACATGAAGACCCCAAGACTCCAAGTTTTGCTTTGTAACAGGCAGGCAAATCACGGGGCCTTAGAGTAATTGCATATTGCTGGATCCCAGGTCTTCTCAATATTATTTCACACACGTATTTTTGAAGCACAGCCTGAGGGAAAATTTTTCGACACGCTCAATAAATCCATCTCAGTTCAAGCTCCTCTTCATGGCCTGTGGCATTGCAGGGACAGAAAGCTGAGGCTTCCTTCTCCAGCCTCCCATCACCACAGCCCTCTGAAAGCCTTGCATCTCTATGCCCCAATAAAGAGCATCTACAGCAAAGCAGGCTGTGCATCCTCTTCTTCCTATGCTGAGCTTTTAGAAAAGCACACCTTTCTTTCCAGCAGTGAGCCAGTGCTCCCAGGGCTGGTATTAAATTGCTGGCAATCAAACCCTACCTACAGTAGACCAGTCTCTCACATCCCAGGTGCCTGGTCGGCCTATTAACTGTCCCAGCGTGAGTCTCCTGTAAGAACACGAGAGAGAACGCAGCTCCCCACAGGTATCTCCAGCTCCTGGTCATCCTCTGTCCATGACATCACTGCCATGATGTGATTTACACTCTTACAGGAAGCATTATCCTATATTGACAATGCAACCCTTTGTGTCCATTTATCTTTTAAAATAAGGTTCTGGGATATCAATACAGTGAGGTCTCTCTATTTCTTCAGGTGCTGCTGAATCTTTGAGTCCATCAAGGGTTTTTCATAAAGGTTTTTGGGATATGGCCCTCACAGTAGGAGACATTACCACTTGTGAAAAGCAGCAACCAGCTGACCCTGATTAAGCTTCATTGTACTGAGGTTTGTTTATTGGTTTGGTTTTTTTTGTTTGGGTTTGGGGTTTTTTTTGCATATGTCTTTGTTTAAACCACACAAAATATTGAAGAGGGAATTCTTCTCAGAAAGTCTAGGTTCAGCACACAGCACTAAAGATTTGTGATTTCGGACACAAGGCCTGGACGAGGCTTTGTTGTGATATAGATAACTACTGTTTCTATTGCAAAGTGGAGCCAAGAGAAGAACAGAGAATCAACAGCTGATGTTGAACAGAATAGCTGGTTGTTCCAGTTTGGGCAAATTTAGAAATATATATATCCTCAGAGAGAAGGCACAACCACCCCTCTCCCACCAGGTTCGGGAAAAAATAAATTTTCCTCGAAGGAAAGTGAAGAAGATAAAACTATTTATTTAACAAACACATGGGAAGGAAAATAATGTTAGATGGTAAAATCTTTCGCGGTAGAGGAAAAAACCTGGGAAAGTGTTCGAGTCCTCCCTTTGGTCTCCTCGGAGCTGGGCTTGGGCCGGGGCCAGGCCCTCTGTGCCCGGTGGAAAGTCCTCCCGATGTGCTCTGATGTTACAGCAATCAAGCAGTCCAGTAGAAAAGGGGAAAAAATCCGGAATTCCAGAGAAGGAAATCCAAAGTCCCACTCTCAGTCTCTCTCCGGAGAACAAGAAGAAAAAAACTGGCCAAAAAAACTGACTGGAAAAAAAAACAAGCCGGGTGCTTCCTCCCTCCCCTGCCCCAGCTAGGGAAAGAAAAAAAAAAAACCTGCTATCTTTTTGTAACCTTGAACGAGCTGCAAACTGCTTTGAGAAAGTTTTGCTCAGTTTTTTTCCTTCCCCCTTTCAGGCTCAGTTTAGAGGCATAGAAAGGCACAGGAATTAATTTCTGGGCATAGGCAGCGATATGGGATACACATCATAAGGTCACCCCAAGACATTCCACCCCTTATCCCATATTGTTGGCTCAATGCCCAAACTAAGATATTCCAATTTTACACACACATTAATACATATATATATATATATACACAGCTATATACGAACAGTGATAGTGATAATCAGCAAGCAGGGATATACTGGCATTTCACACTACAGGTGGTTTTCACACAACAATCAGATCTCCCTGTGGTACACAACGTGTTGTTCCATCTTTCTGCATTACCCACCAAGTGCAACCAGGTCCCTGAGCAAAGACAACCCCATGGATGGGTTTGTCTGTACTCGAGGCAGAATTTATCCACACAGTCTTTCCTAACAGACCTCTGACATGCACTACTGGGACCTTATCTCCATCTGTTGTATGCAGGGATTCAGATTGGGCTGGACCAGCTCTATTGGTGGAACCTCGGGTGTTAACTAACCAGGTGGCTTTTGCTAGATTCTGTTCCCAATTTTTGAAAGTTCCCCCACCCAGTGCCTTCAAAGTGGTTTTCAACAATCCATTACACCGTTCCACTTTGCCTGCAGCTGGTGCATGGTAAGGGATGTGGTACACCCACTCAATGCCATGTTCTCTAGCCCAGGTGTTGATAAGGCTATTCTTAAAATGAGTCCCATTGTCAGATTCAATTCTCTCAGGGGTGCCATGCCTCCAAAGGACCTGCTTTTCCAGGCCCAGGATGGTGTTCCGGGCAGTAGCATGAGGCACAGGATAGGTCTCCAGCCATCCAGTGGTGGCTTCTACCATTGTGAGCACATAGCGCTTGCCTTGGCAGGTTTGAGGCAGTGTGATGTAATCAATCTGCCAGGCCTCCCCATACTTGTATTTGGACCATCGCCCACCGTACCACAGGGGCTTCACCCGCTTGGCCTGCTTGATCGCAGCGCATGTCTCACAGTCATGGATAACCTGGGAGATACTGTCCATGGTTAGATCCACCCCTCGATCTCGTGCCCACTTATAGGTGGCATCTCTGCCCTGATGGCCTGAGGCATCATGGGCCCATCGAGCTAGGAACAACTCTCCCTTGTGTTTCCAGTCCAAGTCTACCTGTGACACTTCTATCTTTGCAGCCTGATCTACCTGCTTGTTGTTTTGGTGTTCTTCATTAGCCCTACTCTTGGGGACATGGGCATCTACATGGCGGACTTTCACAACCAGCTTTCTTACTCGGGCAGCGATGTCTTTCCACTCTTCAGCAGCCCAGATTGGTTTTCCCCTACGCTGCCAATTAGCTTTTTCCCACTTTTCTAACCATCCCCACAGAGCATTGGCTACCATCCATGAATCAGTGTAGAGGTAGAGCTTTGGCCACTTCTCCCTTTCAGCAATGTCCAGGGCTAGTTGAACAGCTTTGAGTTCAGCGAGTTGGCTTGATCCACCTTCTCCTTCAGTAGCTTCTGCAACCCGTCGTGTGGGACTCCATACAGCTGCTTTCCACTTTCGTTTCATCCCTACGATGCGACAAGAACCGTCGGTGAAAAGAGCGTAGCGTGTGTCTTCTGATGGCAGTTGGTTGTACGGTGGAGCTTCTTCAGCACGTGTCACTTGTTCTTCTTCATCAGTGAGACCAAAGTTTTCACCTTCAGGCCAGTTTGTAATTATTTCCAAAATCCCAGGGCGATTCAGTTTTCCGATACGGGCGCGCTGTGTGATGAGAGCAATCCATTTGCTCCATGTGGCATTGGTGGCATGGTGGGTAGAGGGAACCTCTGCTTTGAACATCCACCCTAGCACTGGTAGTCGGGGTGCCAGGAGGAGTTGTGCCTCAGTGCCAATTACCTCTGAGGCAGCTTGGATTCCTTCATAGGCTGCTAAGATTTCCTTCTCTGTTGGGGTGTAATTGGCTTCAGACCCTCTGTAGCTTCGGCTCCAAAATCCCAGTGGTCGACCTCGAGTCTCACCGGACACCTTCTGCCAAAGGCTCCAGGACAGGCCATGGCTCCCGGCTGCAGAGTAGAGCACGTTCTTCACTTCGGGTCCTGTCCTAACTGGGCCAAGGGCTACCGCATGAGCGATTTCCTGCTTGATCTGGGCAAAGGCTTGTTGCTGTTCAGGGCCCCAATGGAAATCGTTCTTCTTGCGGGTAACCAGGTAAAGAGGACTCACAATCTGGCTGTACTCAGGAATATGCATCCTCCAAAAGCCTATGGCACCTAGGAAAGCTTGTGTTTCCTTCTTGTTGGTTGGTGGAGACATTGCTGTGATCTTATTGATGACCTCAGTGGGAATCTGACGTCGTCCATCTTGCCATTTCACTCCCAGGAACTGGATCTCTCGGGCAGGTCCCTTGACTTTGCTCTTCTTGATGGCGAAACCAGCTTCCAGGAGAATCCGGATAACTTTCTCTCCTTTCTCAAACACTTCTGTTGCGGTGTTCCCCCACACAATGATGTCATCAATGTACTGCAAATGTTCTGGAGCCTCACCTTTTTCTAGTGCAGTCTGGATCAGTCCATGGCAGATGGTGGGGCTATGCTTCCACCCCTGGGGCAGTCGGTTCCAGGTGTACTGCACACCCCTCCAGGTGAAAGCAAACTGAGGCCTGCACTCTGTTGCCAGAGGAATGGAGAAAAATGCATTAGCAATGTCAATAGTGGCATACCACTTCGCTGCTTTGGACTCCAGCTCGTACTGGAGCTCCAACATGTCCGGCACAGCAGCGCTCAATGGTGGAGTCACTTCATTCAAGGCACGATAGTCCACAGTCAATCTCCATTCTCCTTCAGATTTGCGCACAGGCCAAATGGGGCTGTTGAAGGGTGAGTGGGTCTTGCTGACCACCCCTTGGCTCTCCAGCTCACGGATCATCTTGTGGATGGGAATCACAGCATCTCGAGTTGTCCGGTACTGTCGGCGATGCACTGTCGAGGTAGCAATTGGTACTCTTTGTTCTTCCACCTTCAGAAGGCCGACTGCAGACGGGTTCTCTGATAGCCCAGGCAAAGCGTTCAATTGCTTAATGCCCTCTGCCTCCACAGCAGCTATTCCAAAAGCCCACCTGAGTCCCTTTGGGTCTCTAAAATACCCGTTCCGGAGGAAGTCTATGCCCAAAATGCACGGGGCCTCTGGGCCAGTCACAATGAGATGTCTCTTCCACTCATTTCCAGTCAGGCTCACCTCAGCTTCCACCAAGGTCAAATTTTGTGATCCACCTGTTACACCAGAAATAGAAACAGATTCTACCCCCACATGCTGCGATGGAATTATTGTACACTGCGCACCAGTGTCAACCAAGGCATCATATTTTTGTGGTTCTGATGTACCAGGCCAACGAATCCACACAGTCCAAAAAACACGGTTTTCCCTGACCTCTACCTGGCTAGAGGCAGGGCCCCTCTATGCCTGGTTATCCTTCTTTCCCTGGGCCTGCACCTTAGAGGTTCCTTCATGGGAATTGGACATGCCATCGTCTTTTCCATCATTTCCGGCAGTTTGGCTACAGGCAACTGGAGCTACTTCCTTTTTGGTAGATCCTCCTTTCTGAGACTTGCGCTCCTTCAATTCACTCACTCGTGCTGCCAGAGCAGACGTGGGTTGTCCACCCCACTTCCTCATGTTTTCCCCACTGTCACACAGGAAATTCCATAGCTCACTTCGTGGGATGTACCTTCTCTCTGGGGAACGTCCGCGGAGAAGGCACTCTTTAATCTCCTGGTGATTCTTCTCTATCTTATCTTCCAATTTCTGCACACGTGTTTCCACAGCTGCGATTCTTGCATGTGTTGGGCCATGCACAGAGTCTGCATATGCTCGGAGCTTCACTGCCATATCCTTCACAGTCTCATTTGCACCGTAGTCTGGTTTCATTATTGCTAAAGCAGAAGCGTATTCTGGTGGCCCAAGATGTATGAGTTTTCGCCACATGTATGGAATAACTCTGGCCCGGTCTGGACTTCTCAATCCTGGGTCATTTGTGAAGACAACCTCTACCACCCCTAGTTCTCTCAGGCGCTGGATCCCTTGTTCTATGGTCTTCCACTGGGTTTGCTGCATGTAGAGATCATCTCCGCACATATATCTTTCCATCACGCCTGTCAAAATCCGTCTCCAGAGACTGGTAGAGTTAGCCTCCCTTTTCATCTCTTGGTCGATCACTGGATCATGTGACAGGGATCCCAAATGCCTCGCTTCAGCACCGTCCAGCATCACATCATCACCTGCAGCATCCCAAATACGGACCATCCAACTTATTATGGATTCATCGGACCGTCGGGTGTAATCCTTTCTTAGGCTGTGAAGGTCCTTTATGGACATGGACTCAGTAATGGTTTCTGTGCCTGAGTCCGTCGGTGGTTTTGAGGTTCCTTCCCCTGCATCATCATCATCATCTTTCACTGGGCGATCAGTTTTGGTTGTGTGCTTTTTCCTCGTGACAGGAGCCACTGTCAGTGGCTTAGACTCTCCATCTGGTTTGGGCTTGCTGTCTGGTTTATCTGCAGCCTGAGTGACTGGGGTGTCTGCAGGCTTTGCTGATTGATCTTCCTGCCTCTCTACCTTTACCTGCTGCAGTGTGCGATAGGCATATGCCAAAGCCCAGCATATTGCAAGGAGCTTGTTCTCATTAGAATTGTCATTGTACTTCTCTTTCAGATATTTTCCCACCTCAGCTGGTTTCTGAATTTGTTCAGATGGGAAATCCCAAACTATCGGGTCAGAGAATTTCTTTAGGGTTTGGCCGATGTCCTCCCATTCCCCACACCACTCAGGATTTTCCACCTCTGGGTCAGGTGTCTCAGCAGTCACCCTGGAAATCTGAGCTCGTATTCTAGACAAGCTGTGAATCATATAGAGGAAGATTACCAGATTAAATACCAGGAGGGTGGTCTCTTTAACATCCAGGGGATACTGAACATTCTCAAAAGATAACCTATCAAATTTAAAGGGAAGGGAAACCCCATCTCCTCCTCCTCTAACAATCTGGGTGCAATTACTAATAAATTCCCAAAACAGGCTACTGAAGCTAGGACTGGGGTTAGGACGGAGAAACCACTTATCATACACGCTTCGAACAGCTGCCTGTACCTCTATCAACTTCTTATAAATCATTATCACCGAGCACAGCAAAATAGAAATCCTGATTCGTCTCCCTTCTCTGTAAAATTTACATACCAGGGACAAGATTGGAGCAAGTTGTGGATAGGCAAACAACCCTAGGGACCAAAAAAGCACTAGTACCTCAATGAAGCCTAAGGACCAGAAAGACATGAATACATCGAGCCAGAGAGACATTATGAACTCAATCAGCATAGTGACTACTTTACCCCAACACAGAATAAGTAAATTCAAACCAAAATATAATTAGCACAGGTTTTTTTTTTCACTTTCCTTCGGGCCACACAGTTGGGCGCCACTAAATTTGTTCCAGTTTGGGCAAATTTAGAAATATATATATCCTCAGAGAGAAGGCACAACCACCCCTCTCCCACCAGGTTCGGGAAAAAATAAATTTTCCTCGAAGGAAAGTGAAGAAGATAAAACTATTTATTTAACAAACACATGGGAAGGAAAATAATGTTAGATGGTAAAATCTTTCGCGGTAGAGGAAAAAACCTGGGAAAGTGTTCGAGTCCTCCCTTTGGTCTCCTCGGAGCTGGGCTTGGGCCGGGGCCAGGCCCTCTGTGCCCGGTGGAAAGTCCTCCCGATGTGCTCTGATGTTACAGCAATCAAGCAGTCCAGTAGAAAAGGGGAAAAAATCCGGAATTCCAGAGAAGGAAATCCAAAGTCCCACTCTCAGTCTCTCTCCGGAGAACAAGAAGAAAAAAACTGGCCAAAAAAACTGACTGGAAAAAAAAACAAGCCGGGTGCTTCCTCCCTCCCCTGCCCCAGCTAGGGAAAGAAAAAAAAAAACCTGCTATCTTTTTGTAACCTTGAACGAGCTGCAAACTGCTTTGAGAAAGTTTTGCTCAGTTTTTTTCCTTCCCCCTTTCAGGCTCAGTTTAGAGGCATAGAAAGGCACAAAAATTAATTTCTGGGCATAGGCAGCGATATGGGATACACATCATAAGGTCACCCCAAGACACTGGTAAAAAAATGCATCATTTTATTTCCCTATGGGACCTCGTTTGACTTAAATGGAGCATCCTCTGCCTTAAAACTGAAGTACATTTCAGTAGGAGTTTGCAAATCAAACTTTCTAAACACTGTCAGTAAGTTGGTTAATATGTTAATTGGGCCCTGAATATAATCCCAAGAGGAAGAGTAGATTGTGATTTTTTAGTAGACTGTTATTCTGCTCCATCTCCAAACAGAGCAGACATTTACACAGAAATGGATGGTATTGGATATTCTAAGTCTCATATTGTTCCCATAGTAATAATGATATCCCATTTCATTAGGATGTGCCTAGCATTGCTTATGAGCTAATAATTTCCTAGCAATAATTCAAACCACATCCTTCATTATCTAGAGGTGTTCTGACAACAATAAACTACTCATTTTTTAAAGCAAACCAAGTCAGGATTGCTATCAGCATTTTAAGGAAGATATCCATCTACTACTGCTAAGTAAAGCAGTCATGTGGAAGGAGACTAGCCAAGTGAATTAAGATGTCCATGCCTCTGGAATTTTCTAGGAGGATGGTGAGACACAGTAATTACTGTGGCAATATTATATTGTGCAAGAGATAGGAAAATGAGGGAAGTGTTAAAGGTGGTGTTTATTTTTTGATCCTGTCATAAAAGTAATTGACTTTAATTATCATAATAAATGTTCTAGCTGCTTCAGATAATTACATTCAGTGCCTTCCATATAGTCTAAATTTATGAGGGTGTTTGGGTCAGCACATCAGCACAGCTTACAGCTATACATGAAAAGTGGATTCTGCTGAGAGTGCTCTCTTAGAGCTGGTGCCTTCTGAAAATATTCTCCCTTTTTAAGTAAAACATTCCTTGAACTCATTGCAATCGCACCACAGGAAACAAAGATGTTTCTGCTCTCTATATATCCTGTATAGAACTATGTGTGCTGCAGATGTAGCTTAACTAGGCTCAGAGTACTCAATAGAAGAGAACACAGTGTATTTCTTTGTTGCTCAAAAAGTTGTAGTGAATCACAGCAAAGTTCTTCTTCGGCCTGCTTTATGTGCAGGTGGCCAGATGAAAAGGATCCAAAGAGGACAGGAATGATCAGGACATGCCATTCCTAAGACTTGAAAGCCAAGATTTAATAAATGTTGCTTTAAATCATTCTACTTGCTGGCATGTATGAAAGTTGAAGAGTTTTCACACTTCATTTAAAGCTGCATACAGCTGCATAAAGCCAAAAGAGATCTGCACCCTCAGCTTCACTGACTTCCATTTCCCCTGCTAGTCTTTCGTGTACGGTACAGAGAGAGACACCTCTGTGGAGCCCAGCTGGAAAACTCCACCTGCACCCGGCCCCTGGAACCTGAGGTGGCAGAACCTCCCTGCTCTGCTCCCCTCCTGCCCTCGCAGTGCCTTGCATAGGGCCACTGCACAGCTCAGTAGCCATGGTCTTAAAAGCCTGGTTTGATGTAATCACAGTTGATTCCTAAGCTGTTTTACAGGCTGAGCCCAGAAGCTTCTCCTCCTGAACAGCACTAGGGCATTGATTCCTGGGAATTGAGGCAGCTCTGTTTGCCAAATGTCTCCTCTCCCTGCCTGTTCACCTCTCCTCATAGAATCCCAGGATCCCAGAATATGCTGAGTTGGAAGGGACCCACAAGGATCATCGAGTCCAACACCTGGCCCTGCACAGGACCATCCCCAAGAGTCACACCCTGTGCCTGGGAGCATTGTCCAAATTCTTCTTGAACTCTGTCAAGCTTGGTGCTGTGCCACTGCCCTGGGGAGCTCCAGTGCCCAACCACCCTCTGGGTGAAGAACCTTTGTCTAATATCCAACCTAAACCTCCCCTGGCACAACTTCAGGTCATTCCCTCCTGCCTGTTGCTGGTCACCACAGAGAAGAGAAGCTGCAATCATGTCTCCCCTCAGTCTGCTCTTTCCAGGCTGAACAGACTAGGTGACCTCAGCTATGCCACACATGGCTTCCCCTCAAGGACCTTCACCATGTTTGTTGTCCTCCTTTGGACTCTCTCTAATAGTTTAATGTTTTTCTTATATTCTGGACCCCAAAACTGCCCCCAGGACTTGAGGTGAGGCCACCCCAGGGCAGAGCAGAGCAGAGCAGGACAATCCCCTCCTTTACCTGGCTGCTGATGCTGTGCCTGAAGAACATAGAATTTCATAAAATTGTTAAACCCAGAGCAATATTGTAGTGGGGTGTAAATGCCTTGTTTTTTTTAATAAAAATGTTCTTCATTTATGTATAATAAACTCCAGTAACTACATTGGTTTCTCGCTCCAGTCTTCAATGTGTCAATCAAAGTGGATATTTGGAAGTAGAGATTTAAGTGCTCTGCCTCACAAAGAATGTAGAAGTCAGGTGCTCTCTATTTTTCACGCTGTCTTGTGACATATGTAAGGCGTCACATATTGCAATAACAGCAATTGATCTACTACCAAAAAACCAAACTAGCTAAGAATGAATAGAAGATTTATATATTACTTAAAACAGTATAGAAATGTCTGTAGCTCTCAAGATGTTAGATTACCATCTAATCCAAAAGGTACGGCTGGATTTATTGAAGTGCTGAACAATTTCATGAAATCATTGTGCTTTCTCTGTACCTTAGATCAAATAACCTGATATCAACCTTCGGGATGTTACATCAGCATTAGCAGTGAGGAAAGAGTTTTTCCTGTGATGGAGATTGCTGCCTATTTCCCTGGCACATGCTACATAACAGGGTAGGATGATCTGATTGGACTGTGTCAAGTAGTTCAAATTCAGCAATTTAATATCTACTTGAAAAAAGTTAACAAATGGTATAAACCACTGAAAGTAAAACCAAGTATGTGTTTATGATTTACATCTTCTCCTGAGATCCATGCAATAATGCACAATTTAAAAAAACGTATTTATTTAATATCTTGATTTAAGATGCAGAAACTGTGCTTTTCTGAAATACCATCCATCATCTTTTATTTCTTTTAAGAACTGAATATTCAATATGATCCATTTCAAGACAACAAAAACTATTCAATAATTTGTGCAGAATTTAGAACAGTTTCAGTCCATGTTAGTATATTTATCATTCATGTTTTCATTGTTTTTAAAATAAAAAATAAATTTCTTTGAAATTTATCTTTGTTTAAAAATTGCCATGCATTTTTGAAAGCATCGTCATTCCCTAATTAAATTAGAATGTGCCCAGTAGAATTTATTAGACATAAATAATGAACTGCCCAGTAGAGTTTATTAGACATAAATAATGAACATGGTTGTTAAAAACCCCAAGGTCTTTATCTTAGTTTTAAATTAGCACAAAATTGATTCATCTAGGTGGAGCAAGACAGTAAAAAGGCTACTAAGTGATCAGAAATGTCTATATTAAATTTTAATTATTTTTATTTGTGAACAGTTCACATGATATTATACCACTGTGGTAGGAAATGGAGATACATTTTCTAAACATGGAGTCTTCCTACACATGCTCCAGCTCTTTAGCTTAAATGTCACCCACCCAAGTGTGAGCTGAAATTTGATGATGCTAAAGTTTCAAATCAAAGCTGTTGGGGGATTTTGTTTTGGGAAAGATAGACAAAACATTGAAAACAGATCTGGGAAAATGATTTCCAGGGAAAAAAGATCTAGGGATCTTCTGTTCAACATCCAATCTGAAACAAGCTGAGAGAAGAATAAGCATGTCCTATCATTTATCCCTTCATCCACATAGTCTCTGGTGACCTTCTATTTTAACTCACTTGTACTTCTTCACAAAGGACTCGAAGATACTTGTGGGTCCCTTCCAACTCAGCATATTCTGTGATTCTGTAAAACAGACTATAAAGCTAGGAACACAACTCAGTTTTTGCTAAATTTGTGCTGTAGTCTGTAACATGACCAAATCAGAGCTGACGAGAAGTGGTAGGACTTTTTCTGAAAGGTGAGACATAAAGGAACAAATTAGATGGGAGCCAAAACTGCATGCACCATCTACATTCATCAGGCAGCTGAAGAGGAGAATGGAGATGGAAATACACTTTTAAAAGAGTGGAGGGGATTATTCCCCTGCTGTATATATGGGCAGATATTGTCCATGCAAGCATTTTTAGTAAACGTGAGTGATCCCTTTGGAGAATTAATATATGTCAGTCACAGTATATCCCTCTGAGATAGTAGGAACAAGCTTGATCATGTGTCAAATCAAATTCCCATTCCTCCTTCATTACCAGGTAGGAATAGCAGCCTTTAACCCCTCCATGCTCACAGGTGTTTCCCTCATTTAGAACTTACAGAGAACTGAGATATATGTGTGCCTCTTCAGAAAAATTCACCTCCATTATTAATAACAGCTCTTGGTTTGAAATTTGAGTTAAAGCACCATTCCTCAAGGGGCTCAGGCTTCATATTCTTTCCATGGTCTGAATTACATTACTACCTGATATTACGCAAAAGTGGGAAGACCTTCACAAGGGAGCCAGAAAGGTGCAGAATATAAGCAAAGAGTGGTGTTTTTTCACAGCCTTTTTAAAGTTTAACAAAAGTTTTTCTCTGTCTCTATTCTCCTCAGTGAGATTTTTGCACAACAAGCTTTAAGAGCCACCTCATTATCTCCTGCGGCAGTCAGTGCCAGCCATGTCCACCTGGGCATTTGAATGGATCTGAAGCAAGGTGATACCTTTATAATGATGCCATGTGATCAGTGGCCTTAGTAAAGGCAAGAAAACTGGGAATTTTCTTGGTGCCTCACTCACTGACTGTATTTTTAGGATTACAATCTCTCTTCCATTGAGATTGATAGGGTGATTAGCATAATTAAGTCAGCTGGCCTTGGAGCCTTCCTTTGCAAAGTCACAATTACCGATGTTGTTTTCATCCTTTCCTGTCTGCTCAGAGACATCTGTTTTGTGTCAAAGGGAAAGGCAATTTTTTACCCCAGAGCAATTTGGCTTTGCATCAAGCTCTTCAGAGTTTTGTCTCAGGACTCTGTATACATCACAGTAACCTGGGATGGAAAAGACAAATACATAATCTGGACCAATGCACAGCTAGAGGCAATGCATAATTGTTTTAGACAACAGACTTGTCTATAGTTCCTACCCAGAGTTGGTTTCAATTGACCTTATTTAAAGAATCATCACACAGTCTTCTGACATGCTGGAAACCGAGCTTGACTTTCTTTCACTTTTTATTCCTATATTTCTGTCATTTCTTAACAAAGTTAAAAGAAATATAATGTAGGTTTCGATATGGCATGCTGATTTTTATTGAGATAAGAACAGCATGACAGTTTCCCCTGAATTAAGATTTTCAGTTTTTTTCCGGAAGTGCTTTTCTTTGCTGTATCCCAAGCAAGATCCTTGGTTTGGTCCCAGTTCAAAAACATTGGAACAGATTCACCTTGGAGAAATGGTATCTTAGGTATTACAGAAAGAGCACAACCTTCTTAAGATCTTACAAGTGTTCTGTAGTGGAGCAGGAAATTGGACCTATGTTTCCAATGACCAAGAGGGCACATTTAGTCAAATGACCATGCTTTGCCTCTGAGACGATTGCTATTGGAAAAGCAGTGTGCCTCAAGGTGCACATAAGCCAGAAACATTTTCTCCTTTGCAGTACAGGACAGACAAACCTTTCTCTTACCTTGCTGTGTCTTCTTGATAGGATAAAACAGTAACATCAATGAGGCTATTGAAGAGTGAGGAGCCAACATGGAGTTTAACAGGTGTTATTAATGCTGATTCTCTATAAGTCTATGCCATTTATAATACGTACTGTTATGAGCATATTAGAAATTCAATTAGTATTTGTTACTAATGTTTCCATGTCATAATTGCTTAACCTTATTAATAAAGTGCAATCACTTATTGAAACCTTGCTCAGTCAATTGTCAGCTCTTTACGAACAATTTATAAATGGATCCTGACTGCAAACTGACCTCTCTCATGTCCGATAATACTGCTCCTCTGACTCTACCTTGCAGACTGATAGCCTATGATTTGATCACTAAAAATAGCCCCAATCCCATGTTTTCTTTCTGCAGGCTTAGCCCTGTATGAACCGACATTTGGGCAACGGGGAACTCTCAGGAGCAGAGCAGGGAAGAAAAGCTCATAGATATTTTACAGGGAAAACACAAGACACAGCTGGGCTCTTCAAGCTCTTCTTACCAAAGGTTGTTCTGGGATTAACAGGGAGCAAGTTCACTTCTTGTGTGGGCACAACTTGACAGACAAAATTCTGTCTTTCTCTCTTCATTTGCATGCAACAGAAATAAGATCATATTTTTGTTATGCTTGGTGGCTCCTTTCTGTCTCCTCAAAATTGTCCTCTTGCCATATGAGCCAAAAGGATCAGGGCACTCATGTGCACCATCTATTTGAGACCTTGGGGACTGCCTGTGTCCAACTTTCCCCTCCCATGCAAACCTTTTTCAGCACATTTTCAGAACTCAGACTCTCTTACCTAAGCAGATTTTGCCCCTCGGCCTGGCCAGGACCATCAACAGCCATTGATGGCCATTGTCAAAGGTTTTGAAGATCTTAAGCAGATATTGCTCTTCTTTTAGGACATGAAAATTTGTTGTGATGCAGAAACAGACCCTTTGCATCCCAGTGTAACCCTCACCTAAGGCTATTACCTGAGGATCTCAGCTCATACCACCCTTATATTGGTGCTGAATGTAAGGTGCAAGTGTTAACATGGAATACAAAGCTAAAAGAATTACAGAAATAACAGTGTAAAGAGAGAAAATATTGAAGTTGTCTATTAAAGGTGTTGCCAAAATAATATAGGATGACTAAAAAGTAAAAATGGATTAAAACTGGAAAGAAAGGAAGGCTGAGGATACGTGGCTGGGCTGTCACAGAAGCAGAATGACGTGTCGGTAAGGAGCTGACTGTTTAGGGACTCAGTCTTTTATAAAGTATGTGTCCTGAGGGTGTGGGAAATCCCAACCAATACTTATGAAGGTGAATGTGTGTCAGGTATTTATGGTGTGACTGCCACATAGTTTGGGGCATACATTAGTATGTATGAAACATATTTGGATCAGACTTTCTATTTAGCCCTTTTCTTGGGGAAATCAGTTTGGATGCATGGAGCCAGTGTAGAGATGTGAATCAAGACAAAGTGGAGACCTGTGAATTTGTATTACATATACATATATATATATGTCACATGTATACAGTGTATAAGTAAGTAAAGATACAAATATAAATGCAAATATGAATGTATATATAAAATATGTATAAGTATGTTGGGGCTTTTTTCTAGCCAAATTGCTAATAAAAACATAAAGCTTCTACTTTAAAGGTCTAGAATCATCTCTTCAATTATATTGGATGTCAAGTACATTTAATTAAACTCATGCTTAGAGCCAGAAATGCTCATGAACCAGAACAGGGGGAGGTAATGGGAGAAGCTGCAAAATTACTTGGCTTCTCCAAGAAGACATTAGTTGGCTTAAGAGACCTGAGAGATGATAGGATTTAATCAAGTCCTAATTGTCTTGAATTTGAGGGTTATAAAGGATGGTGAAGGCCTCTATAGATTGGAAAAGTGAAATCAAATGTTTTATCTATCTATCATTAAGAGAGAAGAGATTGGAGTTGATTGCTAGGAATTATAGAAGTGTTGGCAGTCAATATTGCTTTCATTCCAAACTTATATTGATGTCTTGACTTCTGGGATGTTGGGGTCATTGCAATTGGGTTTTTTGGCTAAGCAAAAGCAAAATCATATAATGATCAGTGTGTGGATGAAAAATGGAATAAAAAATGTCCATGGTGAGGAGAGTATGGCAGATGGAATCCGTTAAGCAGAGGGTGAAATTAAATAATAGAAAGATGAAATGCACCCCCAGCAAGCTAAATTTCCTCTGAAATGCCAGTATCTGTATGAGACTTCAGTGTACAAAAAAAGAAGCTGAGTTCAGCCAGAGAGCTGTCAGCAAAGGTTTTTATTAAAACACAAGACTTTTTAAAGCTGGAGTAAGAATTAGATTGACATTCTCCTTGTTGCTACATAAGACATACCAACAGTTTTTATGGCAGAATATGGGACAGACAGGTACAGCAAGGGATTTTTGTATTAATTGCTGGCTAAGAAAGGTTTTCTGGGCTGTCTTCAGCCAATTTTGATAATTGTTTACTCTGATTATAAAATTTCTAAATCTAATACATAACATACGACCTATAATTCTCTATTTCCCTCTCTCATCTTTAAATAGAATGGCAAATCCTGTCCCTGACACCCCCTTGGAGATGTCTGCTAGATCACTCCATGAATAGCCATGACTCTCAGACATCATCTGCCTGCTTCTCCCCAATTTTTTCCCCTGGCTAAAATGAGCTTGTACTCCTCAAATACATGCTAGGAATTTCCCCTAAAAGTGAGCTCTTCTACCTGGTTTAAAAACCACATCTATCTAGCTTGAGAATACAAATGAGTTAAAAGGCAATTTTCAAACTGAATTTGCCCTAAATCCATGGGTGCTGCCACTTCACTGACAGGAATGAAGAAGGTGACTTTACTCCACCAGTGACAAGATTATGAAAGATCTGAAACTCTCTCCAGCTGTTTTTTTTGTGGTATACTTCACTTGTACATTCTCCATGATGGCAGTTTGCATGCATACAGCCCCTAGCACTGACAATTCCTCTTGCTTGTTTAATACAAATCTTTTGAAAGCTGATCTAATAAGAAATTAAGGGGGAAACAATATTTTATGAATTCCCAAAGTGTGCTGTGCTGATGGTGACAAATGCCCAGATAGTGTGGTCTTTTTAGCTGATAGAAAGGATTTTCTCTCCACTAAGTTGATAGAGGACGATTTTATTCTTTTCTCCTCTTTAGATGAATGTAGGTGTATTTTTAGAATGATGAGGAATGAATTTAAGCATAAGGGGATGGAGCCAGGTTAGGTATCTCAGCCAGACTTATCAGCCTGGGAGTCCTAGAGCATCTAGCCAAAATGCAAAAGTTGAAGCATCTGAAAATACAAATTGGAAGCTTTATGAACACCAACCATGGCTGACCATTAAAAAATATGGAAAAAATCTCTTGCTAACCTGGACCACTACTTTGCATAGCTGTATCATGCAGAGGGTAAAGTGTCTTTATTTCCATACTGATCCTGTGTAGGATAAATCTAATATTTGTGTAATGAGTGCCTTGACCATTTAAGCTAAATATTTGAGGTGATCAGAGCTCAGAAAGATGAGAGGAGAGGGAGCTGGAGACAGTAGACCCATCACCTTCCATAGCTGAATTTCAAATCATAGATTTACTTTGTATGTAGCGCATTGAGGCTCCCCTTGAGCCAAAACACTTTCTTAGGATTTTTGTGCTAGCTTTAGCAGCTAGAGAGGTGCAGCATGGAGGGGAGGAAATTTTTTCTTAACAAGTGTTATATGACTGCCTTCCCCATTTTCCTCTCTAGAACACAGCCATTTGCCTTAATGCTTCTTTAACAGATGCTGTTAGAGAACGGCAATAGCAGTCTCACTGAAGCCCAACAAATCTCTAATCCATCTGTTTACACAGAGCAAACCCCCTGCCCTGACCAGCAGGATGGAGAGAGCAGTACAGTCTGTCTGCAGAAGCATCACAAGTGTGAAGCACTAAGTGAGATCTCTAGCTCAGAGCTGACCTGCAGCAGAGAGAACTGGAAATGACAAGATGGATCAGCAGATGGATAGTTAGCAACTTTAGAATAATTTATATTTACTTTTTCCCCTTTCCTAGTTAAATACTCCCTTTCACAAGTGGTCTTAGTTCCTTTCTTGTTAGGGTGTATGCCTGTGATTTAGCCACTCCATATCCAAACTATTCGAACCAACGGTGCCTCCAGCTCAGTATCCTGCTCCTGTCAGTGGTCAAAAGTGGAACCTGAAGGAAAGTGTACTGTGCCTAAGTTTAGTTGTTGTGACACAATGTCTTACATTCATGTTATCATCAGTTGATCAACATCAAATAAACATTTGTACTTATTATAGCATGGTTAAATTCTTAAAAGTATAAGCAACCTTCAAGAAAGTAGTGCCTTTTATAAGGCCCTAGGGGTATGTTAAGGTATCTGCAGGCAGCTGACGGGTGGTAACTTGCTGTGCTGTCATAAAATGAACATCAGGGCTGCAGTTAGGTACCACTTTAAATACTGATGTTCAAGACTAGAGCTGGAATACAACATTATGGAATAAAAATCTTCCCCCAATATATTCACTTTTTATTACAGCGGCTGCAATAGCACAGCTGGGACCAGAATAGTAGCCAGATGAAGAGGAAAAATGTTTTACTGGAAGAGTCATTTTACCTGCAGTGTCAGGAAATGGTGTCTGCATTCATGGATCTTCTCCTACCGCAGAAAGGTTTTCTTCATCTACCACCCTAACCCTAACCCTAACCTATCTGAAATTTTGGGGAGACACTGAGTTCAGAATGGTTCAGATCCAACATTTTGCTTTGGTGCAAGGCAGAGGCACGTAATTCAGGAGTAATTTTCATTTCAGGACCTGATCATCTGGAAGCATTGACATAATTAGACTGCCATTGTTTTCTACCCTCAGTTTTATTATATTTCTAGTTAATGCATTGGTAGCAAAATTTTTTTGGTAGAATTTTTTATTCATTTCTATGCACAATAAACTCCTCACAAGTGGACAGAAACCCCTTTGTTTATGCCAAATATCCTTCTGCATGATCGACTTTCGACAGATTTCAGTCTGAATGAAAACTTACAGGGAGCTGATTGTAAGTTTGTGCACCAACAGATTTCCAAACCGGGGAGTTGAACACAGACCTCCCACTGCCTTTATTTCTGCCTAGTGCCTTTCAGAATATGCTGCAGTTTCTTTAAATGTTTGCCAACACACAGTCCTCTAGAAGACTTGGCTTGCTGAAGCAACTTGTAACAATTCATAGCAGTTAAACGGCCATGGGCTGAGTGAAAAAGATCAAGATGCCTTTAAACTACATTGATAGGGATGAGAAATACCACTATCAAGCAGGGATGTCCTTTCTTGTTTTCAGGAATTTTCTACTCCAAGGTTTGTTGCTGCAGACCTCTCAGGCCAGATTCTAATTTTTGATTGAACGGCAAAGGAAAAAATTGTGAGAGAGATCAGAAGATGGTGATGTGGACTGTTTATTTGGAAGCATTTATTCCATTATTTTCCTCCATTATAGGCAGCAAGTTAATTTAGCCATCAAGCTTTTAATAGGCTTTAGGAAACTGGACACTGAAACCCAACTGAACATCAGGGGAGCTGGTTTTCTAAATACCTTGCAGTTTGTCTGGGCCAGAGCCCACAGAATGACTGTTTCGGATTAAGCAAGAGCAGCACATTAGCTGAGGCAAATGAGAGCTCTACATGGGCTATTCAAATGTTGAAATGTGTAGTTCAAATATTCCCTCTGCTGAATAAGGGCCTGCAGTTAGATTCCTCTTAAATATTTGTGTGTTTTAAAACCATAAAGGACTGCTATAACTACTATATGCAAAACATGCATTTTAATTTTATGTGGGAAAGATTTTGCTGATTCTAGTTCTTACGACGGTATCATTTTCTCAGCACTCAGTTTTGATTTAGAGACTCTCAGCACTGGAAAAGCTGCTGTATTTCCTCTGACAATTGATCTAACTATTAACCACCCTCACTGTAAAAATTAGTAATTTAATCCTAGTCTAGACTTCTGCAAGCTGGATCTACCAAATGGATCTCATTGTGCATTTCTGCAATAGATGGGTCTGCTCTAGATTCTTTGGGTACTGGAAATTCTCATCCATGCACGTGTGAAAGACCATATCTCATGTCACAGTCATGCTGCTCAGAAGGTTAAAGGTCCCAGGAACAGGGACACTTTCATTGAACTGATGCTGTATCAAGTTTCCTAGGTGGCATTTTGCAAGTGCCAGGTCCAGGAGATGAGTAGGATTTTTTCCTTTGTTGCATACAGTCATAAGTGCAATGGATGTACTTGCTTTTACACCTAAGCTCTTTCTTGAATTACTTCTCTGATTAAAAAAAATTAAAAAAAAAAAAAAAAAAAAGAAACCCCTGCCAAGAAAGCCATTGCTTTAACGTATTAAATGCCCTTTTCTGAGTCAACTGAAGTTGCCGAGATTCCCATGTCTCTATCAGAAAGAGACAGATAAATTTGGCAAATCAAAACACTGAGAGAGCTCACTTGTTTCAAGGAATCAAAGCTTCTGACAGATACATAATATGTAGTATTCAGTTGAGACATTCTCCTCATTGTTTAGTCTTGACAGATATATGAGCTATTCTGCTCTAACTTTACAAAACAAAAACCCCAAAACTAAAAAGCCAGTACAGACTCTTCCCAAATTCTGAAATTATCTTTTATTTTAGAAAATGTTTTCCATGCTTGTCTCAAATATCTCCTAGCTTTCACAGCAGCTTCAGAGCTCTGGCCAGGAGGCTCCTATGCTGGTCTTTCCACAAATTTCCTGCCCTATGCATGGAGATGTGAAAATCTTGCTTGAATTGCCAGACAAGTCTTCAGGCCTGGGAACTTCTGAGGAACACTCTTAAAGACAAACTCAAGTTGCTTTTAGTAAAAATATCCAGTCTTATACAAATTGGATCTGAACATGCAAAACTCTGGCAACGTGTTCAGTAAAGCAAATTTCAGAGTTGTTGCTGTTTTCATATATTAATATACCTAGCTTTATTCTGAGCTTGAAATAAAGCTGGTCCTCCTCTGGCAGATGGATCCATACACCTACAGAGCTCTGTAAAAGTTCTGCTACTGACTTGAATTTCACAGCTTTACTCTACATTTAAAAGAAGATACCAAAATTCAGATTCAGCCTTCAAGCCAAATTCCCGCCTGAGCTGGTGAACTGAATGTGTAGGTCTGTAGATCTGCAATTCATGACCTCACTGTCTAAATCTATTCCCTAGTTTAAAACACGAACTTTACCATGTCACAATCTACATTGATAGAAAATGATGAGAGGTATTTTAGTTAATTACCCGTCAACTCTTTTGAAAGGGAAGCAGAGGATCCATGTTTAAAGTATATTAAATGATTTGGTCACCTCTGTTAATTGAGGCTCTCGGCTGGACAATCTTTCATCCTATGGTGCAAACTCCCTTTTAAACAGAGCCATCTGCACCATTCATTTTGTTGACAAGAGGAAAGGGCTCATCTCTCTTGTTGACTTGCTGCTGTGGTAGCCATTTTCAGCAGGACACTCCCATTTTTCTTTAGATGTTTCTCTTCAATCTTTAGCAGTGTAGCCAAGGCCCAGGACCATTTACCTTGCTGAGCTGCTTTCCTTCTTGGTAGGACGACATCAGTAATTGACCAGCCCTGGAAATTTTTTATCTCCCATCTTGCTGAGTCCTCGGTTACTAAATGGAGAGTTATGAAAAATGTCTACCTACTGACACCATGCAATTCACCACGCTCCTCATGCCAGGCCCTTGCCACGGGAGAACCTATGCAATCATAGAAGTGGAAACACTGTGACAGCGTGAAATAAGTGCTTGTGGGAACTGCTGTAGATACTCCTGTTAGAATACACTCCCTGCTGCAAAAGCCTATGTAGGCAATAAAACCATGTCATTTTCCCCTATCACGATAATGGAGTATTATCAGGGGACTGAACTTGTGTCTTTGAGATAAGAGACACATGCTTACCTGAGTTGAAGTAATATACAAGTGTTCATAAGCTGTTCCTGTTTATGGCTGTTCTTAGCTCATTTTTAAGTCACAAGAAAGAGGAGGAGAGGGTGAAGGGATCACACAGGAGTTTGCACCATCCTTTCTACCTATCCTTTCTTTTGACTCCCAGTCTCCACCCTGTGACTGAATTCATCCTCCCTTTGCTTTTGGACTCTCTCTGATACATTCTTTAAACCGTTCCCTGGGCTAACTCAGACCCTTTTCCTACCTGTAACCCAACCTCCGATGTATTTCTCTTGCTTTTCAATTCTGCAAGAGATTCAGGTTGAAATCTACTCAGGATGGTTCTGACTTAGTGCTTGCAATTCCAGCTGGTCCCTCACCCCTTTCATGGTCCTGGAACTGGAAGCACTTTTTGATGCACATCAAGATTAGGTTAGTCTTCCAGGATAAGTTCAGAATACTGAAATCAACCTGGTCTCTCCCAGAATACATTAATATTGCTCTGACAAGGAGAGAATATTTAACTGTCAAAACTTACTTAACTAGATACTTAACTAGAAGGGTAAATAAAATATGAGGGAATGTGCATTGAAAAATGAGTTATCAAGACTTTTAGAAAGACAAATCTGACGGGAGGAAATTAGGAAAACAAGAGGTGACTGGTTTTAGGAAAACAAGAGGTGACTGATAAAGGGTCATGGCAGATCTCTGCAAAGGATGGGGGAATAGTGTTAGGGGCCTAGCCTTTCATCTGGCAGACCTTCTTACTGTTTCACTTCTTCCCTAAGTTTCTTCCACCATAGAATCAAATAGAATCACTAAGATTGGAGAAAACCTTATAAAATCATCAAGTCCAACCATTAAGGCAGCACCACCATGTTCACCACTAAACCATGTCCCCAAGTGCCACATCCAGATTCCTTTTGAACACTTCCAGGGGTGGTGATTCTACGACTTCCCTGGGCAGCCTGCTGCAAAGCCTGGCCACCCTTTTAGTGAAGAATTTTTTTCCTAATATCCATTCTAAATGGCCCCTGGTGCAACTTTAGGCTGTTTCATCTGGTCCTACCACTTGTTACCTGGGGGAAGAGACTGACCTCCACCTGGCTACACCCTCCTTTTAGGGAGTTGTAGAGGGTGATAAGATCACCCTTGAGCCTCCTTTACTCCTAAAGAACTTCACGCGAAACAAACCCACCTCTTGTTTACTCCTAAACAATTCCCTTACCTGCTCCTCAGTTTGTACTCCAGCCCCTTCACACACATGTTCAGTGCATGCATGTACCTCTCTGACCTGGATAAGACAGCTCTGGAACCAGAAAAATGGTTGCAAAGATGCTCCATTCCAGCCTTGCTTCTGCAGCTGAAGCCAATCAGCATTCAGGGGAGCCATGTCTGGTTCTGCCAAACCTGACCCTGTTTAATTTACACAGCTACGAAGATCTAATGAGACATTTCAGAAAGTCACTAATACCATGGGGTATTCCTGTTGTCACAAGGCATTTTGATTTGCTAACATGATATCGAAGTGCAGACTAGCTTCCTGTGCACCCCATTAACATCTGAATGGGATAAGAGAGACGGGTTCAGGTGGTCACCAGGGACTCCTGTCCCGGCCCTGGCTCTGCTGTCCAAGTTAATTGCTACAGACAGGCTGGAAAGCCAAGAGCGTGTTTGCAGTTCTCTAATAAACTACTTTGAGTTTGAAACAATGGTTAAAAAGAAATCCAAGTTTAAAAAAAAAACAAAAAAAAATCAGCAGTGACACTGGATAAATGTTGAATTTCAGGACTTAACTGTCGTGATTTCTTGTCTTCATTGTGGACTGTATATTTTTCTTCTGTTTTTTTGCATTCACTGCTAATTTCCCATTCTGTCTCCCATTATGCCAGCTCCCACAGATAACAAAGCATCCCCACCTTTATGTTCTCTAGCATAACTCAGATTTTTGTCCTCTTGTGAGCAAACAACCTTGAAAGATATTACAAAAGCTAAGAAAGGAGAGTGAGAAAATGGCTTCTGTAACTCAGGCATGTGTTGGGGGCCTAGAGGCAGTTCAGGATTACATTCAGCCAAGAAGTTCAGTCTGATTCTAGTCTCTTTCCTCTACAAGCTGCTCTTTTGGAAGCAGTGTCATTTCATCAGATACCCAGAAATTTGGCACATGAAACTCAATTATTATGCCATGTAATATATATTATTAAGAAATAGTCAGGAAAATAAATGTAACAAACACCTTTAATGGGCAGTCGTGTGGTGGCTGCTACACTGTCATGTGGGGGATTTCATGACAGCCAAGCCAAGCACCCAGCTGCCAAAGATCTCATGTCAGAGGCCTCCAGAGACAGCTGTGTTTGGGGAAGGTGCCTTCTAACAGTGTATTCAGCTTGCAATAACAAAATATCAAAGTCTTTTTTTCCAGGAACCTTCCAAAAGGGTTGGGTAGCTGGCAGCAGAAATCCTGGAAGAGAAAAAGATTAGTGCCTCTGTGAGGGCCCATTTGAGGCTGTGGTTCTCAGGACAGGCCTGATGTGTGGAGGAAGAGCTGGATCTGAGCAAAGCGGGACTGCGCAAACACCCCTCCTGCAAGTGCGAAGGGTTGCCTTGAAGGGTGCAACTCGTGGTGTCACCTTCTTCCTTGGTCTTGCTGGGAATGAGGCCGCCTTCAGATCTGATGCCAGGACAGACAGGGATATGTTAGGACTGGTTCATTACAGCTGCTGAGCGTTCTGAGATGGAGCTCACACTCATCCTGCTTACAGATGCCATCATCACACAACAAACTTTCCAGCTCGTATTACGTGTGTCAAACACATATAAGTGTGCAATGCATGATATAAATGACAGAAAACTGTTGAATTTTGGGTTGGTTTTTTATCCTTTTATCCTAGTATAGAGAAATGTTAGGAAAGAGGGAGTGATACACATAAAGTGAGAATCTTGGATAGAATTTTATTTATTTCAGTTGGAACAGTTTGCCTTCCATCTCCACTCTTCACCAAATTTGAACAGCCAAAGTAACACAGCATATAGAAGATCTGTTCTAGAGAGAAAATCTTTACATAAATATATTATTTAAGTTTTTTTAACAAAACAAAAATATGTTTCTCCTTTTGGAATGATCTTTTCAGTTTCAGAACATGGTCTGACGTATGACAGGCATTCTTATGTCTAGTAGAAATCAACAAAATAATAAATAAAACATCGTTATTTTTTAAAAAAAACTTAGTAACTTTGTGTGAAAAAACAGGAGAAAAATCCAGGGAATTTTCCTGTCTTGGATTTCTAGCTTTCAACTTTGTTCTGAAAAAACGATGTCATATATCTTTTTTGGCAAGGGGCTGTTACCTCTCTAAAGAGCACGACTGCATTTCTCTGTATACAATAAGATCGATGGGGCACCACAGAATTCAGCTAAAGTCTGTTTTCCTACCACAGACACACATGGGGAATACACATTGGTATTTCTTTTATCCTAGTGGGTGCTTCCTATGGTCTGCTATGCCAAGATATTTCCCTGACCAATATTTAATGAGATTATTCAAATGGGTTAGAAGTTATCATATCACCAAGTTTCTTGCCATCTTAGTTATGCTTACTGTCACACTGCTGGCTCATTCAAAGAGAGAGCAATCTGGAAGTTGAGATTTGGGGAGATGCATTGTGCAGTTTCTGGATTAATTAGGACTTTAAGGTTTTTTTAGAGTTTTAAACACAAGGAATTTGAATGCATAATTCAGCATGTACACTGGCTAGCCTTGCAGTTCTCTTGTTCTGAGGTGAAACAGATTGGGAAGGGGGGAGACAGCTGTGAGAACATCCTGTAGAGTCAAACAGAGCCAGTCCCTAATTTACATTGTGGTCTCAGAGATGAATTAATTAGACTTTTCTAGCTTGATATTGGCAATAACATCCTAGACCCATGCCGGGCATACAAACTCTGTTTGGCGTGGAACTGGCACTGAGGAGCAGGAGATACTGATTTGATGGCTCAGGGAGATTATCTGTATTCTCCTGAAAGTGAAGGGAGCTGGGGGAGTATTGGCTGTTATGAACTGCTCTGTTGAGAAGGGCTGAAGTGCCCTCTGTGCCTTTGGGACTGTCGTGTATCAGCTGCTTTCACAGCATTGGTAAAGCAAGAGATGAAGTTGTGGCTTTCTCCATCCTTAAAGTACAGGTCACAGTGGATCATGTGAAAAACTGGGTGAGAGGCAGAAACTACATCCCTTTATCTGACTGAGGGAAAAAACAGGAAAAATCTGTCTGTGTTCACATGTGTGTGTGTGTGTAGGTTTGAAAAGAAAGTGGGTGCAAAAACCTACTATGTTTCCTTTTCTACTAAAATACAAAAGCACACAGTTAGACTTCTTCTGGTATGAAAGTTTGTCATTTTCATGCTAATCAAAATTTCATTTCTGACAATGCGAAGAGAAGAAAAGGTAAAATCTAGCTTTCCTTCTACAGTCTTTGTGCATTTCTTAGAAGCAAGAGGGAGTTTTTCTTAATAGAACCCTTTTTTTCTCCCATGAATTGTTTGATCTGGAAGGGTAATGTCAGCCTTTTTGGTGAGCAAATGGGATGGGGAGCCCGGACAGGCGTTCCAGGAGCCTTTTTATTATTTTATTCCATTATCAGTCTCACATACCAAGTTGAGACAGAAATGGTACAGAGCTCACGCTGTCACAGATATCCAAAGACTTCTTTGTTACAGAGCATTCTTAAAAGCTTTTTAGCCAATAGCATGCTTCTAGAAGTTACAGACAACTGTTTTAACCAATCTTCAGTAACACAAGTACATCTGTTGTACACAACACCTGCTTGTTATGCCTTATGTAATAATGCACAATATTCCATTATTAGGCTTAAACTTATCTTGCTAAGCATATTTTTTACAACTTCAAAACCTATCTCAGCCAAACCTAAAAACTCTAACCATTGTTTTAATTTCCTTGCTTGCTGTATAATTTTATCTTCTTCTATCTTCAAGTTTTCACAGCCAGAGCTGATTCCTAAATTCTTTTATTTCTAAAACCTGGTTTTTTTCTCACACTTAAGAGCCTTTCCACCTTTTTCTGTTTCCCACAGGTAACATAAAAGATAAAGCAAAAACCACTTACTCCACCAATAGTAAGGAATGTAAAAGTAATATCTTCTCTTTAGAAGTTAGCACTTATTCATTATGAATATTAAAAATTCCCCACACACTTTTTTTCTCCACCCTTTTCTGGGCAAGTCCAAAAGCTAAAAGAGATCTGCTGAAATACCGTATAGCTTCTATGTTTAGTAGAATACAAGGAAGCTGGATCTAATTTTATTATGAAGGAAGACTATGATTGGTACATTGGTGATATCTTAAATCATGAATGACTTCCACTAAGAAGAGTCTTGTGTTATCTTCTGATTTCATTTTTTTCTTTTTCCTCCTAATTTCCCACTGAAGTTCCAGCCAAGTTAGAAAACCAATGTTTCAGGTTTGAAGTAGGAAAAAAATCCCAAACAATCAGCTAATGACAGTATTTGTTTATTTTCTATTACTTTAGACTTCTGGGTTTCAAATCAGCAGGAGCACTTAAATTTTCAGCCTCCTTCCCATTACTAGAATCAGACAAGTTTGCATTGAAAATGCAGACTGGGCAGCAATTGATTTCTGCTAATGGTCACTTTACTAATGAACAATCTCTGATTTTATTCTACCTATTTATGTCAAGTTGAATCACCACTTCTCCTAATGCCCTTGGAAAAAGGTGTTTCTTCATCTTCCTCTTCTGAGAATTAATGCAGTTTCTGTCAAAACTGCCGCTGTGGCACATGCATGATGCACTCGTGTGCCATCTCTGCAGTCTGGGGCTTTCTGTTACAAATGCATGGTTCTGTCCAAGTTTCTCCTTATTTTTAAACATATGGCATAAAACTACTCATCTTTCCTCCTAATGTTTATTCCCTGGCAACTGCTGGGTTTTCATCAGCAGTTCTAATGCAGAAGATTAGCTAAAGCCAATGAGCTCAGTGATGGATAACAGAAGCAACTGGTTGTTCTGGCAAGTCCCTACAAGTATCTTTATTAGCAACTGTTGGGATTGCCCACTCCAATTTTTCTGTAGCAAAAGATCTTGTAAACAGAGCTGGGTGGGTGGTGTTGTGACAGGGAAGTGTTAAAGGGGAAGGGACTCTGGCATCAGGAGCTGGCTGAGTGAACACCTTTATGAATGTCAGCTACCACTGTGGGAGGATCACGTGGCCAATTTCAACCAGTTCATGGGATCACCTGGGTATTTGGGGGATCACTGAGCTTTCCAAGCATAATGTTATTGCTTGTCAGAGAGCAGACAGCAAAGAAACATGAAACGAAAAGAATATTTCCTCCTGATAGTCTTTTTCAGAAGTTGTGAATATTTATGTAAATCAGTAGTCACAAGAGTAGACCTCTCAGAAAAATGTTCTGAGACACCTGAAACTTGGAAACAAGTAGATGGGTGATTCTTTTGGTTAAACTGCTTACTATTTGAACTCTAAGGACAGTTCTGTGAAGCTTTTGAGTCTAAATCTGCATAGTATACAATCATTTCCATCAAAATACAGCACCTAGTATAGTTGGGAAGAAAAGAGTGTTCTGCTGTTAAAAGGCAAGATGAGCATTCAGTAGATTTGGCTTCAACTGTGCACCTATTTCTTGCACCTGCAAAGTGCACCAAATATTTTTTCTTATCCTTTTTCCTGCTAATTCAGACAGTCAACTTTCTGGGAAAGAGACTGACTCTTTTCCAGTATCTTTGTCAACAAAACATTTCTGACTTTTAGTTTGGATTTACAAATGGTGCTATACTGCAAATGACTTTAAAATTTGTTCTGTATTTTATCTAATCCCATCCAGTTAAAAGGCATTGTTCTTGGATGAAGACTTGGCCATCTGCATCACAAGATTAGGCTGCTGCTGAGCACCTACCTGAAAACATAAGAAGCTGCCCCCTCGGAAACTTTTCTTTATGCAGCCCGTGACAGCCTTTCTCAGACACCATGCAAGTAAATGTGCATTGCACTGATAGTGCCAAGATTTCCCTCCTGCCTCTCAGCCTACTAAGGCAGTTATGCATGGAAGCAGCAGTTATTTGCTAAGATAATATCTGTTTTCTTTAACAAGAAAATTATCCCATTGATGAAGCCTGAGTATGAAATGCCACCTGTTAAACAGAACAGATTAGGCATGGAAGGCTATTCATTATCATCAAGGCTGCCAATGTTTGTTTATGCATAAAGAAACTCTAGCCTTTGTGGGTTTTATGTTTCTATACCCATTAATTTTTTTTTTTTAATAATCAAGTTACAACTGTTCCAAACAGCTCTCCCTCCTGGGTTCTCTGAGGTTGTTTGTCTGTATTCCCATTTACTGTACAGAAGTACTTGCTCTGAATGATTCTTATTTTGAGCTGCATTAATTGATGGGCTCCCTTATATGCAAATGTGGCAGGTTAATGAGGCAGGGTTTTAAGGGACAGGACTGTTAGAATCTTGGATAGGATAAAGTGGCCACCGGACTGATTAGATTACTATGGTTAACTCACAGTATTTGGAAAAAAAAATAAAAGCTTTTCTAAGGAAAGGCATACCCTCTGTGATATTATATACTTGCTGCATTATACTCTTGCTTGCGCAAATGCAAGGCGATTGTTTTAAAAAAACCAGACTAATATTAAAGACTAATAGTAGAAGGTAATAAATTATGCAAAAGATGTTTTATTTCTTTTGCTAACAGTTGCAGTCATGTTGAAAAGGATCTCGGTCTCATTCTTTAATTATGAATAATATCCAAATCTATTAGTGTAAATCTCAAAGCCATTATTTTTTAGTTGATTTTCCTTTGGGTAAATCTCAGCATCTTGTTTTGAATACATTGTAATGAAATGTTTTATCAAAGGCCACATAATAGTGTTTAGATGTTCATTTGATGGACTAATGTTCCTTTATTTTGATACACAGACTTTTCCTCGAGAAAGAACCTTCTCCAGTAAGTTATCACAGACACATTCTAACTGTTTTCTGATGCCATTTTGTTGCTACACTGTGCATTTAACCACCTTCAGTATTGTGCAGTGTCCAAAGACAATTTTGGCACAAACTTGATCCAAAGCCTCCAGGAGGTGCTGCTGATGCAGCTAGGTCAATATTATGGATCATCCATCACCACCTGGATTCCAATTTTCAGCTACCCTGAATGTCTCTAAAGCCATTCAGATTTTAATTTTTCTCTGGAAAGTGAACATTTTAAAATTATCAAGCTCGTCTCCTGCCCAGATGTTCAACAAGGCTTCCAGAAGCATAAAGCTGACCAGCAGATTTCAGGCTAAGAGACTTGGGGCAATGTACTAGCTGAGCCAAGCTTAAGAGCATGTAGAAGTCTATAAAATTTTCAGTAAAGAAAATACAGCAAATACTCTTTTCTTTGACTTGGACAGGCTTCTGCAATACACTGACACCCATTTGCAATAATAGGAATGGACACAGCTTGCCAAAATCTTGTAGCATAATTAGGCTGAAATTCAAATGAGAGAGGTCCAGCTGCTAAAAGGAAAACTGTGAAGCTGAAGAGCTAGAAACAATCACAGGTAAGCTAGAGATCCCTGTACACATTGCTGAAAGCAAATCTGGCTGGCTGGTAAACCTGAAAGAGAATTACTCAGTGGCTGTTCATCCTACTAAAAGATTTTACCCCAGGCTGTAACACTTCCAAAATCTGCAGCAACAGATACAGAGGCCTGGGGAAAGTGTGTCCTGTATGCTTGATGGGACAGAAAGTTTGAAGTTTACCCCAGACTTTTATTCTCTTTTGGTCAACTTCATGTCATTTTCTCATGTTTGCAAGTTTTCTTTCCACCCTCCAGTCTTCATTCTCACACTGAAAATAGGCTGGGTGTTTATGCTCTAACAAACTCCAACTGATTCAGAGCTACAGGGAAAAGTCTTCCCATCAGCCATGAAATTTGTCTGCCTATTGTCTCTCCTGTGCTTCGTCCAACTTCTCCAAAGTTAATGTGTGCTCCTATGTACATATTTGTGTAACTAAATATGTATACAAACATATAAAGTTCACATAATAAATATCATCAACTACATTTTTAAAATTTTTTATGATTTAAAATTCACAATATTTTAATATACTTGAATATTTTTCACTTTCATATCCTGAGAAAGCAGAGCAGAAATATCAACATTACCTTGCATTAGGACATTAGTTACATTACATATCTGCACACTTGATTCTTATTCTTTTCCTAATCCTGGAATGCTCTCTTATGGAGATTATTTATAAAAACATTTACTTTAATCATCCACTTTTGAAGGGGCTAATATTGCCAACATCAGCTTTCAAAAATCATGCTGTTGGTCCCTTAATTACAAATATCTCAAAAAAACATTAAGTTTAGATAGGTTTTCTTTTTCTTCTTCATGTGACTTTCTCTGCTCTAAGGGTGTTGTAATAAGACAGAAATAATAGCAGAAAACTAACCTGCCAGTGTTGCTGTTATGGCTCAGAAAATTTTGTTAGAGATTTTGAGCAGACTCTTTTGTTAGTGATTCACATGACACAAATCTCTTAAAAATTAGGGTAAACTCTGTCAGGTTCATATAGGTAGAAAGCATTGATCTTAGGTATACTGTGAGAAAGTTTACTAAGAGCATAAAGCAAGTAAATCTTTGCCAAAGTCTTGCATGGGACCATTACTTTGGCAGTTTTATTAAATGGCTGATGGAAACCTTTCCCTCTAAATAGCAATAAATATTGAATGGATTATCTGATCTTCAGTGTGACATGAACAAATTTTGTAGTCAAATCCTGCAGAGATGCAGCACAGATTTACTGGGTTTTCATTGGGGCTTTTTTGTCCTGAAGTTACTCCTCAAAAATACCATTAAAATCTGGCAAGCTGATATGAATTCAGGTTGATTAGCATCTTAGGAATTATGTATTCAGGGCCTATGTCAGCAGACCAAGTTGCCCCAGCTGATTCCTACTACTTTTACTCTACTCAACCAGAGAAACTTATAGGTTAGTTCATGAATAAAAAAAAGGTGCATAAAAGATGAAAATATAAAGAAAATGTGATCCAGTCTTATATCTATACGCTGCAGCTGAAGAGAATTTATTGATAGCTGGTAGCAGAACCAACTTCCATGAACTGGTTCATGTTTTTGCTAGAACTTGGTTAAAACCAGGAGAGTTGTTATCCCTTGGCTTTCGCTAAGGGCATTAGAAGCAAATTTTAGTTTTTCCATGTAACTACAGGCACCCTGCACAATTCCTATTATCACATCTTAGCTTTGACTTCTCAGTTCTAGACACAGATCAATAGCAGTCAGATTGGCTTTCAAAGAGTACCTTTGCATCCTTCCAGTGCATTGCTGGCCACCTCCTTGCTTAAAACTCTTTTCTGCCTTACATTTCTACTGGCTGTTTGTTACTGGCTTCCGTTTGTGGTGTCTGGTCATAAAACATTGACCATGAAGTTTGGGGTTTTATTGTTTTTTTTTTACTTTTAAAGTTTCTTTAGCAACCATGTATATGTAACATTTGCTCCAGTGATGTGGCAGAGCATGGATTTTTGTAAAAGCTGATAGTGGTAAAGCAGGGAGGTGGGTCACCATCCTATCTCACTTTCTGGTGTGAAGCTGATTGTGAAGCTAGAAAATCAATATACAATAAAGGTGGTGCATGTTGAAACTAAATTGAAATGATTGATTTTTTTCTCCCAGGATCATTAGATTCTCCCCCAAAATCTTTGTTTCTGGTTGTGGAGAAATATTTACTCTTCACTTTAAGTTCACGGTGTAGTTCATTTATTTTGTGGGGAGTAAGACATTACTTGTGCAGGGAACAAATGCTGGAAATCACTGTACTTCAGAAGCATTCCCAGAAGTCCCTGCAAACACAGAGCACTTAAAGGGATGGATATCTTCTTAATGCGTGAACATCTTTAGCTGTTGTAAATCCCCCTTCCACCCCTTGGAGAGTAAATTATGCAGTGCATTAGTGCAGTGTCATTTGCTATAAGAAGACTTTGGATATCCTTCTGACATGAGGCAGAGTTTGCCTGGGGCTTATTGTAAGCTTAATTGCAGCATGAGAAAAGAATTGAGTTGACGTTATGACACCTTGCCTTGCTCAGGTGCTTCTCACACACTACATATGTGTGTTCCAGGCAAAATTTATGGATAAATCATGTTCTGTGCTCACACCCCAGGTGAGACTGCAATAAAGCCACAGACTCTGCAACAGGGTAATTCAAAGAAGAGTCTTGGTGATCTTCAGGAGACTAACATCTGAAGTCTCCCCATGTTTCAGAAACTTGTGACTGGCAATTGAAATCATGCCATACTTGTCAAGTAGTCAAGTCCTTTCTGCTGTTTTGCATTTAGCCTATGTTTTTTGTATGGGCTGTGTGTGGTGAATAAATGATTTAAACTTCCTACGTGTTACTTAAAGAATATGGGTCCCTCAGGGAACCTGATTAATTTTGGTAGAAATAGACTATTGATATAAACTCTATGAAGATTTTTCACCCTCCAAAGAAAAAATGGTTCTTCATGAGTAACAGAGCAAACTACAGCTGGCCATGAAAAGTCCCTGAGCAGATATCTGCCATGCTTGGTTCAGTCCTATGTTCAGTGACCTTTGCTGTGAGGCTCTTAGAAATTCCCCATGTTCACGCTTCACTTTCTAATTAATTTCACCATCTGGAAGTGTTTCCTTCTATTCATTACATGTAGTCCTTTCTTAATGCTTTCCCATTGCTGATAATCACATTTCTGAGGCTAACCAGCTGCAAACTCAATTTTTTGAGAACATGCAGAATGTGGTCACCAAGAAAAACAATGGCTGAACTGAGGAGCAGAAGTGCTGACATCCCTGTCCGTGCTCAAAATTATTTCCCTCAGATTTTTCCCACTGGATTCCATAAACTCTTTTTTCATTTATTTTTAATTTACTTAGTTTCTCATTCTGCCTCTTTTTATACAATTTCAGTCTGAAAAGATCTTTCTGTCCTATTGACCCCACAGTGATTGTTTTCTTAATTTAATATCCTATGATCTGCCTTAACTCTGACCTCCACCTTCACTAAGCAAGTTATAACAATTTTACAGTTAAAAACTGATAATAAATCTCTGGGCCTACTTTCCCATGTGTAGGTCATGGTACTATTAAAACCAAAAATTCAAATAATCACCATTTCAATAGTCTCTAATGCTTCTATTTAAATCTATATATGACCTTTCTATCTTACTAATCTAAGATTTATGCTTGACAAAACTTCCAATGCATTATCTATCGAATGTTTACCCTACAGCAATAGACATCAAAGTCTGAAATGTCAAATTGTGAAGTACTCACTTAACATTTTTAGAGCTTCTTGCCCCCCCAAAGTAGCCTTTCTCCCTAGACTGAAAACTTTCAAAGAAGTCTTCCTTTTTTTCCTGAGTGCATTCTTTGCATATTCTCTATCCCTTTTCTTCTGCTTTCAATAGCAAGATGAAAGATGACAGAGAAAGTGGAAGAATTTTGGGAGAAAAAATGCATACCATATCTCTCTTCCTTCTCCTTACTGCCATAAGAAAAGAAAAAATTATACTTTCAAAAGGAAATAATCAAGAGAATATCTGAATGAAATCATGGCTAATATATTTCCCATTTTTCATACTGGAACATCATTCAAAATGACAAGCACTCTGTGTAAAAAAAGTCACTGTTTTTCAATCTCCCCTATTAGGAGTGCTTTGAAAAAACATAAATGCTTATGGAAGAAGATATGGAGGCAACTAGAGTCACGAAGTTACAACTTATCACAATTTTCTGACCATAGCAAAAAACCAAAATTTTTTTTCTCTTTTTTATGTGTTTCTCTAAAAACAAACAAGGTGTCTTCGTCTGTTTGATCAGACACTGAAGGGAAATGAGATCAGAGGAAGAATATCACAACAACAATGCTGTATTTCAGGTCAGCTGTTGTTCAGCTCTAATGAATGTCAGTGTTTGCAGCACAGGAGAGGTTCACCCATGGTCTGCTCTAGCCCTGAAATCTCAGAGTTCAGTTACACCTTACAAGACTGTCAGGACCAGTGTGAGAGCAAGTGCTTTTAAATCAAAAATTCAAATATTTTCCATTTCTGAACCAGGAAAATAATGTGTGTACAAAAATCTGTAAGATGAATTATCCTTTTACAAACACCTACAAGTGCCCTGAGACTCAACTGGAGACAAATCATTACGAGGGAAACGGAATTTGCTGTTACCTGTTTGACCTAATGACCACCTCAAACTCTACTGTACTGTGTACTTGCAAACAGCACATGGCTTTCCTTAGAGCACTGCTGTAGGAAACAACAGCTCCTGCTCCCAGCTGTGCTGCCTGATGGTTGTGTCTCTGCAGGCAAAGGTAATGACTGTCCAGTTGCCCCCATGGCACAAAACCTCTTTTTTTGTATTCAATACATATGTTTAGACTCCTACAGCTTTCTGAATTATCAGATACCCAGTGGAGAATGTTGGTAGATGGAGAATCCTTTTCCTTCTTGCCACAGATGGAAATGACAAGGTGCTACCTCAGAGGCTTTGCACAGGCATGTGACACTCAGGCTGTGCTCCTCAGAAAGTGCAGATGAGTCTCCTTCTTCTACAAAGAGGGGTCAATTCCTAACTGCTTCAGGGTGTGTGCATTTCACTTTGAGAACATCAAACATCTTCAGAGCCACCAGTTTATAATGAGAAATCATCTTCCCAAGTTGGAGTATCCTGCCATGGGGCCGTTCTTGCTTCTGCCTTCTATATGACCAATTTCAAGTTTACAGAGACACTTGGTTCCTCTTACTCAGAACAGGAGCTAAAAACAGGGATTTTAATATCTGACTGCTCCTAGGGATATCTTTGATCTGCATCTAATTATCATTTTTAAAGTGCTTTCCAATCCTCAGAAGAAAAGGCCTTGATGCTCCCCAGCAGAAAGCTATTGGTCCGTGCTGGGACACAGCTGGTGGGATACCCTGCTCCAATGAGATTTCCTCATGGTTATTTTAAGATAATTAGCTGATCTGTTACCTAGTGTGCTTCCTAATTCTTATCTAACATGACCAATTTGCAAGGGCACATACTTGTCTGCATGCACAGCTCTAATAGGAACATGTCCGGAGGGCTGGAGCCACAGTGGATCTGTGGCCATGGCCAGAAATGGTACCTGGGGAGCAGTAAAATCCTCCTAAAAATGTGTCACTGTTGTGCCTAGGGGTGGGAAAGGCATAACCATGACCCAGGCAAGGGATGGGGAAGCTGTTACTTCATATTTTTTCCTTTAACATACTCTTGGATGTACAAATGTCTGTGAAGGCAGTAGATAAAGTGCCCAGCTCTGACTGGAGAAGGCAGTCACTCCTTCACACCTGGCCACGCAGCGCTGGGGAGTGTGAGGCACAGTTCAGCTGGAATTTAGAAGTGGCTGTTGCATCAGGGTTTGTTTAAAGGTGTTTTTCTCCAGGAAGTCATTATTTGAAATAAACCTTGCCCATTGAAGAGACACATTTGAGTAGTTACATAATGCAGCATTGGGTTTGTTAAACTAGAAAAGCATATGATATTCAAGAGCCTAATCTGGATAGAGAAATAAATATATAAATTTAAATGAAGCACTTATGTATCTTAAAAAATCCTTTTTTTTTCTAATCCAAGCTTTAGTGCCTTAGAAGTTTATTTTTCACTATTGAATACTCTTAAAAAAAGCAAACAAGCTATACAAAACCCTTGCCTCAGACTAAGCTCCTCAAAATAGATACTTCTCTGTTTAATTAGGATATGTTTTCTTTTAAAACACAGGGTCTTCTTCTTATATATTTATTAATTTGCGTTTTCAGAATCAACTGCCCTGTGTGTAAAGGCATGAATACGAAAGTAACGCTATCCAGGCTCAGAGATGATGAATGAAAGAAACCCAGTCTGAAAATAAAGACCAGAAATCTATGGACTTTGAGTAAAGAAGAAATATTTAAATATTAACACTACACAGAAAAGAAACCTGAAACCCTCTAATTTGATGTGCCATTACATGTCCTTACTCAGAGCAAACCCTCAGCAGCAACAGGAGATTGAAACCAATTGTGGCTTTTGTGTTTACCTTGGGGATTTGCTATAATCAGCCATATCCACCAAAAATTGATTCAAAGGCAAAAAAGCAAATGAAACTATAAAATTTTACTTATTAATACTTCTTTGTGTTTTAAGCTGTTATGGTTCACATGTTCTTGATACAAGCATTGAAATGCTTATTTTTAATTTAACATGGAATCTCATCTTTCTGCACTTTCAGAAACCCAGATTTTGTGATGCATATGTTCAGAGTGGGTGGTGTTAGGTGCAGCCAGGTAACACAAATTTGGATCATAAAGGTTATTTCATGTCGCTTGCACTGAAGGTTGCCATGTAGTCCTGTTACAGCAGGGTGAATCAGTGTCTCACACTCTTCTCCCCACACTGTATTGTCAGGGCTGTATTTTTAGGTGGAACATGGCAAATTTAAGTGACACGCCTGAGATCAGAGCAGAAGTCTGTTGCAGTGGAGGAGTTCAGTGCAGAACTGCCAAATTTCCTTCTAACTTACTTCCTGGTTGCATTCTCCATCCCACTGGAACTACCTTCCATTAGTGGCACAACATATTATGTCTTGAGCAATACACTCATGATTGTGTACTCCAGAAAAGTGTGAATATTATCTGGCAGATAGCTTATGATCAGTGCACATAAGCAGAGCCCAGAAGGATTGCTTCTATTTTCAGCTGTGCTACCACTGCCTCTGATCCATGACAAGGTCGCCTGAGTCAATGAAATCCCTGGCTGCTTGTCTCCAATAATTAAGCAGTAAAACTTTTAAATGTGCACCCCAAATTGGGAGGTCACTCTGTTGATTGTCTGTGTAAGTACTTTTGTGGGGAGAATATACCAGTTCCTAAAGGGCTCTTTAACCCAGCCAAAAGAGTCTAATCAGAACTGAGAGCTGGAAGTTTAAAGTTGGGCATGTCTAAATGAGAAGCAAGATAAAGATTTTGAACACTGAAACTGGGTAACAATTTGTAGAAATTATGAAGGTGATGGATTCTGTAGATCTGGAAGTCCTTTGAGGACCTACCTTTCCAGGCAAAATTATCTTAACTGAGAGCTGGTTAGTGGGTTCAGTACGGGAACAACTCCTATTAATTTTCATGTCTGTGGCTGTGGTGGTCTAATAGCCTCTTCTACTGTAGCCACTTGAACTTCCAGCTGAATTATCCAGAAAAGTGTAAAAGATATAATTCAATAGGTTTGTGAAAACTACTGGGATAGAATAACATATTCTAATAACATTCTAACTGGCTATTTAAAAAGAAAGAATCTGCATTTTGATGGTGACAGAGCACTGGAACAGGCTGCCCAGAGAGGCTGTGAAGTCTTCTTCTCTGAAGAGATTCATAAGCCATCTGGTCACAACCTGATCTGGGGGCCCCTGCTTGAGCAGGGAGCCTGGACTAGTTGATCTCCAGTGATCCCTGCCAATCATATTCTGTAATTATGGGATATCTTGAAAATCTTATAAATATTTTTTATGATTTTAATATAATACATCTTTTGCCTTTAGAGTAAACAGCAGCTTATTCCAGAAGAAATCAAGAGGGGTGGAATTGGAGAAATGCTCAGATAAGACAGGAACTAGAGGACAGGCCTCAGAGAATTAAGAAATGTGACACCTTCTTGTAGAAAGGCCCAATGTGTCCTCATTGTGCAGTCAGTCACAACTATTCCAGTAGTTTGCAAATTTTAGATAAAAGTATTTTATGTGAAGAAAGAAAAGATCTTTGCTTAGAAATGCTCTAATGGCTCTGTGAGATTTCTACTGTTTAGCAGCAAATAGACTTCGGGGTGTCCTCTTTTGGGACATTAGCACCTTTTTTAGCTTTGGTGTTGGCCAGACACCACATCTGAGGAATCTGTCCTTATAGACCAACACATCTGTGGGATGTTGTTACCACAGAGGAGTAAAAATTAGCTATTGGATAAATTCCTTCTAAAGATGACTCCAGCTATCATTCACCTGTGGCTGAGAGCCAAAAAAAAGCAAAAAGAGATTTTCTGAATGTGGTTTTGGTCCCCCCCAACACCTTTTCCCCAGTAAGAAATGAACACAATGATTTCATTCATTAACAGTGTTTTTGGAATTCTAGTTTATATAGGTGATTTGGGTTGCTTTACCACCTTCTAAAAGAAACATTAACTGTGATGTAACAAAGACCTTTGAAATCATCTTTGTTACTGCTAATGAAAGCCAGGACAGAGAGCTACCTACATATAGTCACATCATGAAAAAAATCTATCTGCCATTTCGCCACAGTCAGGGAACCATAGCATAATGTATTCTAATATTTTTGGGAAGGGATATTTCTGAGATTTCTAAACATGCCTCATGTCTATGTTCTGTCCTGTTAGTATTTTTTTGCTTTGTTTTTGTTTTTATTTTAAAGTTGGGATCTCTTGCAAATGACTGACATTTTTGCACCATGCTGACTTTGGCACAGGGTTTTACTTCTACTTCAGGTGTTTTTCTGCTTAATGCATGGACTTCTGAAGGAAAAACATGATTGCCTTTGATGGATGGCTTCTTGGAATAGCACTTGTGACTGGTAGTATATGAGTTGTTACTATTGATCCCAACAAGCTGTAATATTTCTATGAAGTGCAAAATGAGTAGAATCAATGACTTCAGATTTCTTCTGAACTGTAAAGTGACAGTGTTTTTCTCTCATCACATCACCAATTGTCAGGCATTTATTTGTTTCCTGGTAGATGCTTGTTTCCTTGAATAATCCCTGTATAATACCTTTCTGAGACTCACTGATCTTACATCTTCCCCAGTCATTTCATATAATGGTCTCTATGTGATTTCCTCTCATAGGCCTCCTTGAAGAAGAATTTGGAAGAATTTTAAATCAGGAAAGGCAATGATTCATAAAGGTTTGGTTAGAGGTTTGTCTTTATTTTTATAAAGCAGCAGTGCAAAATGACTCAGAAGAAGAGGACTTCATTTGTAGAGTGATGAACTGAGGAGAATCACTTAGAAGAAAAATGGAAATGGAGAAATAGTGTGTGCAAAAAGACAAATTTAATTGGGAAAAATAACACTCTGGTTCTGTTCTCCGGGAATTTTGGTAAACAATTATTTACTTGATCTTTTAATTTAATCATTTAAGAGGCCATCGTCTTTCACTGTTAATGGTTTTTGTCATTCTCAGCTATTTGCCACTCAGCAATATGACAGTTTTATAAATGTTCTGACATCCCATTAAATATTAGCTAACAGGAAAAAACACGGGTTTTGAGGTTAATATGGGAATTCAACAATACCTGGAGAAGAACTAGCACAATTTATCACCTTTTAAGACAGCTGAAGATCTCAATCAGCCACCTGTTACTTTGAAAATGATCATAAGCCATAAACAGGGGAAATTTGCAGCTTTTAAAGTTAATTTTCAAGCTTTTACTCATGGTTAATATTAATTCACTGTCAGTAAGTTGTGAATATTAGGAAATTCTGAAAGGATCAGTTCTTCATTCTCTTTGAGTTTCTTCTTCCAAATCTCAGAGGACAAGCCCCATGAGAATAGCTTAATTGAATTGAGGATGGGGAAAGTCACCTTAACTGGGCTTTCATCCTGTCTGAAGAAATATTTGAGAAGTCTGACTTCAGCTTCATTTGAACTTTGCAGATGAACCCATTGCTTCAGGTAGAGCAGGGGAAGCAATGTAGTTAAAGCGCAGAAAAGAGTGGACAGCAGCTTCCCAGGATCCTTCAAATATTGGACCTTAGTCAGGAATTGCTTAGTTCTCATGAAACCTGAGAAAAGTCTGAGGGATTTTATTAACATATGGCAGAAGTGTATCAGGACTGTCCTGGTTCAAGTCTTCTCTCGCTCAGGACATCTTCCTGAGATTGGCCAAGTTTAGAAAGATCAACACAATTTTAGGAACTCAAGAAGCCACTAAATTAATATTAGGACTATAGGAAGAGAAAAGGAATCACTACAAGGCACTAGAAAAGATTCTGTCTTTGAGGGTGTTTGGTATAACTTACTATGCATGTTTTGGTTTTTCTTAAGGATCAATATAGCTTTTTTTTGTTGGAGAGAAAGAAGAGGTGGGGCAGTCATGCAGAATTGGAATTACATATAAAGTTCAAACCATTTACAGAATCTGTTCTTATTACTAGTTTCTTTGTAACTAGTCAGAGGTGTAAATAACATTTTTGCCATAATTCCTTTATGATGGCTCTTTTGTGGGAAGAGAGCATAACAGGACCAAAGAAACCAGACACACAAATACACACGCACACACTGAAAGAAAAAAGCACCAGCGTCTTTTTAAGTAAAGGTCTGACAAAAAAAATCTAGCTAAACATAAAATTTTATGTTCCAAATGATTTCTTTAAAAATCTATAACATGCAATAAAATTAAAATACATCAATTAAGTAATTTTAAAATCAAAATGTTCCAATCCAGAAATATTTGAATGAAATTGTGTGAAATTATCATGACTTTCTATTAGAGTTTATATAGATCAGATTTTGTTAGGATTGCCAAGTCTTTTTACAACCATTTTGCTGCTTAATAATAGCTTTTTTTAAAGGGCAATTAGGGAACTGAAAAATGGGGATTTTTAAAGGGTAATAGTCATTGCAGGAAATTCTTGGCCTGACATAAATAATAATCAGTCAGCACAGAAAACAAATGAGAGAACAGCACCGGTGAGGCAAGAAGTAATGTAATGTAAAGCAGATGGATTGAATATATGTACTCTGTGATGAGTTATTCTACAGAAGCCAATAGTTACACAACTTAGCATTAAAGGCCTGGAGGATTCAGGATTCATTTAAAGAAGCAGGATGCCATTTAACAAAAAAATTAAAACAAAAAAACCTCCAACCTAAAAAATAATTGACTCCAAGGGAGAAAAGTTTCTAAACTCAGGCTGGCTTTGAAAAATGCAGCAAATTCACAAGGTTTTCTGAAATTACTACCTGACCTGACTTTCAGTGCACATGTAAATAAAAGAATTTGATCTCTTTGCAAAGGAGGAGTTCCCAGGGGATGAGAAGAAGAGGGTCATACTAGGTCATTTAGGAGGCATAATAGCCTTGTTAATATGCAAAGCCACAGGAACTGTGACATTCTGCTTTATTGGTATCACTGGAGGGACTGCCCCAGAGACAGCTCCAGCCTCAAGCAAAGCAGGTAGTGGCCTGGTATAGCAGAAAACTGAGATTAAAAAAAATGTCTGTTCCCCCTTCTGCATACATTAAAACCGTGCAGCCAAGGTTAGAGGTGCCAAGGGAAAAGTTGAGTTGTGCTGGTAGCCTGCCCTTCTGAGAAAGAAGCACAGAAAAAGACAGGCATTTCTCCTTCTAAATATAAGTGGCCATTCTCCTGGATGCAGAAGCAGCAAATGTCTTCAGTTTCTCACTCCTGCCTTGTGGCAGAAGCAGTCCAGCCCTGGCTTTCTCATTCCCACAAGTGAGGTTTTGGCTAAGTTTTCAAGAAACACTGAGACAGGAGCTCCTGCGTGTTTAATTTTAGTAGCTGCTTCCCACACCATTTCTGCTTCCAGAGCTGGGTGTTAACATTCCTCTCTCAGGGCCTCTCACCTGTCCTCAGCAAAGGGTGACACAGAAGTTGCAAAGCTAAAGGGAGTGAGCTACTCCATCCACGTGGTACAGCTCAGTACTCAACCCCTGAACCTGCGCTGTCGCTGTTGCAGAGTAGTGGCTTATACAGCAATGACAGTGCAGCCATGCAGCAGCTCAGCTGGAGATGGCTGGGACTCTGCTTCCTCTGCTGCTTTTGCCAACTGCCTTTTCCAGAATCAGCAGGGACAGGGGCAGCTTCATTCTGTGCATCTCTGCTACAGTGGATATGACACTCGGGAAGGATATGGCCTTGAAAAATGGCAGATTCAAATAATCCATCACTGCCTTGACTGGTTCTTCATCCTCCACAAGCCTTTAAACTAGATTATTTGAATTAAACCCTGGTTCAGACATGGAAATCACAACCAGTTGGTGCAAATGAGTGTCATAACCCCCTATCCCATTCCATATTATAGGTATCTTCCTCATGATATTGTACTGACAAAAAAGGAAGCCGGAAATGGAAGTGCTGGTAATTGTAATGAAGTGTCACTGAGGATGAAAGTGGGGCCAGAGAACCATTTTGTTGCAATTTCAGTAGAGACTTCTAAAGTGACAGGCAAAACCCATTTATGTTAGGCAATACAACAGTTTACAGCAGATGGCAAATAGGCTTTATCACTATCACAGGGAAAGCCCTGCTTTGGACTTTCTTTGGGTTTTTTTGCCACAGTCTGCATCAGTTTCAGGTGGCCATGCACAATGGGAAAGCTGAAAATAGGACAATGAAGGAATGATGACCTGCGTAACACACTGGCTACTCCTCCTACTCTTGGAGATACAGTTTATTACCCACTATGCTTGACATTTATTGTTGCTGCCTGCTTCTAAGATTCAGCACTGTGTTCTTCTTTTTGCAGTATAAAAAGCTGAAGTTTTCCTTTCATTTCTCATCACTTGCTTCTCAGAACAAATCTCTCCTTCCTGACCTTTTTTGACAAGAATTTCAGGGAGTCCTGTACTCAACAGGTTTACAAGCCATATTGCTTTTAAAAATTTACTGGGGAGGAGAGGAGGAAATGAGGAGGGGGAGCAAACTGCAGGTGAATTCTGTAGACAAAAATATAGCCATAAAATGTGGACATGCAGATTTTATCTTTCAGTATATTCTAGAAAATATTAAGTCAGGAATGGATATTGCTTTTATAAAAGGGAAGTGTAGTTTTCCCTTTATATTTATGTGGGCATATTATTATTTCCTTTTATATCACCTTTTATATTTGAAAGGCTCATAAGGTGCTTTATGTACTCACTCAAAGGCAATATGAATAATATTTCACTCATTATGAGATGCCAGTCTGGTGTGAGTGATGTGGCCAGGGTTTCATTGTCCACCATGAAGATAAAGCTCAAGATAAGAGGTGAAAGGGAACAGTCCTTTAGCTGTGCCAGTACCTATTGGTGGAGGGCTATTGATGGCTGTGTTGATTAATGCTTACCCTCTGGACCTGGTTGAGTTTCTACAGCAAGGTAATGTAAGCAGGCTGAAGTCAGAGGACAAAGCATTTGATATGTTGGTTAGAAGGAGGAGGGAAATTGAACCATGCAATTACACACTTGAGTATTTTAGGAAAGCATTAGTTTGGAATTTGCAATACTGATGCCCTGAAAAATCCAGTCTTCATTACAGACCTGCACAGTCAAGAGGATGCCTGCTAAGTTTTCATTCCAAAGAGGTGCAGCACCAGGAAAGTTTGGTTATGGGATTCAGCTGTAGCACTCAGGTGCCCACTGTTGTTATTCCCAAGAAGCAGCAACTCTGTCCCCCACACAATGTAACCCCATCCTGTAGCAAAATTTCAATCACAGAGCTGGAGGGTTTTCCAAGGATCACCTTGCTGAAAGGAGGGACAGCACCTAAATCAGTCCTGGATGGTGTCAAAATAATCTCCTGAAGATTCCCAGTCACTGTGACTTTCTCCACTTTCTTTGGCATCCAGTTCACCTTCTGTGTGGTGCAGGGATCTACAAGCAAATGGAACTGCCAGAGTCAGCAAGCAAGAGGGTGCTTGGCACCAGACTCCTAGCGCAGGAAAAAAGTAAACTTGTAAACAACAAAGTTCATGCACCCAGCTTTCCTCTGTCTTAACCAAACTTGGCTTTCTCTGGCACTGACTTCCCCAGGGCGCTGCTTCACGAAATCCTCCCCATCAAAATTCTGGGCATTCTCAGGAGCGTGTGGTAACTTTTTATAATTCATAATGTGGATTTATCTCTACTCTCCTGTTTAAATCAACCTTTTGAAATAAACATAAAGGAAAACAATGATGTGCCAGGAAGAGGATATCATTAAGAGATACTGTGTGTAATTGACTCAGTGGGATCTTTCAAGTACTTTGGAAAGAATAAAAAAGGAAGACATAGTGGGCACATAAAACTCTCAGGGTTGCAATCTTCATGAGATAATAATCCAGCCAAACATCGAAGATAAGCACTGATAGGAGGCATTTTTATAATACGTGTGTATAGTTTTGTATATATTAAATTACTTTGAAACTTGTAACTATTATGTGGGCACTCCAGTTCTGAAGATGCAGGGATTTCACCTATGCCAAGGTAAATCTGGAGTAATTCTGCTTGGAGGGGTATGAATAGTGGCAGAATAAGAGTCAAGTACTGGACATTTTCTTTTAACTCAAGGGTCAAATCCCCAGGTGGCATAAAGAAGGGTATTTTCCTGTAATTTGAAGGCTCTGATGGTCTGAAATATCAAAAACAGGTCAACTAAGGTAACTCCTGATTCACACAGATTCAGAAGAACTCTGTCAATTTTATGCCCTCTAAATTAAAAAAAAAAACCCTCATATAAATTTTTCTCTTGTTTACACTGAGGAAATCCTGCAAATAAATGGTGCCTGTCAATGTAAATGAGTAATTATTTTGCTGAGGGGTTATAAGTTGCCCTTTGGTGTAAATCAGAGTAGGGCTTAACCCCTTTAGACAGCTTTAAAAATAAATGAACCAACCTCTCATCTAAAGCTGCAGAGCAAATCCCTTCTTTCATTTTTCAGTCTCCTCTTACAAAGAGAAAAAGCAGAAGCATTAATGAGCTAGTCAAATATTCAAACCTTGCCAAGGGAGAAAGGATCCTTCAGTCATCATGAGCTCAACCTGATAAATCCTTTTTAATTAGTGTATATGCTAACATTGTATAAAGAAGCCATGAATCAGAGACCCCACAAAGCAAAAGTAAAGAAGAAGTACATCATGAGCAAGAGGAATTGGAGCCCAAAATATTTCCATTCTGGCTTTCAGAGAGCAGAGAAAGCATGCTTATTAATTGGTTAAGTCCATCATTAATAAGCTCTCAGCTATGCTCAGTCTGTTCCCCAGCACTTTACACAATGTCTGCACAGTAATATGCAGATAGAAGGGGCATTTTCTGGTAGCTGATAAAGGAGCAGCAAAATGAGAAAGTTGAAAGGGAGGAGTATAATAAATGTACTTCTTATTCTGGGTGGCAATTCTCAGCTACTCAGTTAAGAGATTGACTCTGTTGGGGGATTTCTCCATGGAGACCTCGTTCCTCCCCTCCAGGAATATGTTGGTGTCTTTGGGACTGTCAGACACTGAGGCAGTGGGCTACCATTGGAATGTCCAGTTGCTGTCTCTGGATAATCCCAGATTTCTCATGTCAGTACTGAGTATACTGACACCCTCGAAACCTTTAGGCTAATTGCTTTGACTCAGCTTCCCAGTCAGCCCAAGAGACCTCATTGGAAGTAGAAATACCAAATGGTGACTAAAAATAAAAAGCATTCACAAAAAAGGCTTAAATTTGCTATTTCTTTATCTTAAAGATTAAGACCTGTATGCCTCTGGATGAATTTGACTGCTAATTTTGGAGCCTTTTGCAATCTAATTTTCCCTGCTGTTAGGGTGAATAATTTGTTGAAAGGGTGATCTCATAAAATAAAATAATTCAAACAATTAAATTCTATGCAGAAGACAGTCATGAAAACAAGGTTCATAATAAAACTGTGAGCTGGTAATGTTGAAAACCTGCTGTACATCATGGTGAAAGACAACTTGGCAAAAGGGGCAGATTTTGGGATATTGTATATTGATGTAGCTCTTCTGCTTTTGCAGAAAATACGCAAGTTAAACCATGTCCTCAGCTGGCATGTGAAACTCTGTAAGGATCATAAGAAGTGATGAGGGCAGCCCACAGTGACTAGAAAGGTTGTTTCCTTTAAAATAAAATCCCCTCTCAAGCAGTAACACATCAGTTCAATTGATACAGCCTATATCTCACAGAAATTTAAAGTAATCATTAGTCTTTCCCCTAATAATTAATGTGCTTGGCAACTCTTGCTTCTCTTTTAAGAAATAACAGCTGTAACATAAAGCTCTTACTATTTTACAGATAGGTGGCAGCTTCTATCAGAGGTGGGAAAAGCAGTTTCTAACATTTAATTTTTCTGAGCTTCAGTAATGTTCTTGCTGAGCTGTTATTTTGCTGTTAGGCCTGGAAGAACATGTGAAATGAGATTTGGATATGTTTGCCATATTTTAAAATAGTTTCCTTAGGATATAATCAAATTCCTTTGGTGTCTTGCTCTCTGCCATCTGTTACATCATCACAATACTGTAACATGTTCAGCAACCCTGAGTTTTAGAAGCTTGACTGACAAGGTCTGTGATCTTAGAGGCTGAGACGGAGAAAAGGGTTCTTCATAATTCCTCAACACTGATGTGTTAGGAGAGGTAGATAAGACTTATTATGCTTTCATATCTTTCTCTCACTTATTCATCACTCTTTCTCACCAGGGCTGTGATGAAGTCAGTGTTGACAGACACTAAACACAGTCAGATTTTTCTGTATAAGATGGGGCATTGTCTGATGAAAGCAGATGAAAGCTGATATTTCCCAAACCTGAGAAGAAACCACACAGAAAATCAGTGATATGGATTCTTCTGGAGTTAAAACCATGCCTTTCCAGTGAATCTCCAATTACTCAAGAGAAAGCAGGACACAAACCTCTCCAGGCAGACAACTCATGGAGCACAGCTCTTAGAAAAGATGGCACACAACCACCTTCTGTTTGTGAGGAATAGTTAAGCAGGTCATCAAAAACTGCATTCAAATCATACTCTAAGTGGAAGTTTCTCCTTTGGAAGCAGAGGAATTGTGCATAGGATTTGCTTGATATGAGGCACAGATCTATGCTGACCATCAGAGCTAGCTGTTGTGAGGAGTTTGTGAGTGCCAATGCCACACCAGGACAGTCACCCAGAGGAAGGCATGTGGGTGCATACCTGGGTTTCTGTTTTCTTCCATAGTAAGCTATGCACACAGAGGAAGAAAGGAGGAAGCAGACTGAAGCTTGGAGACAGGCAAGAAAAGAAGATAGAAGCACATGAGTGGAGACAACACGAGTGTGTTAGATAGACCACAAAGGAAAATGACTCAGGGATTTGAGACATGGATGGGCCATTTTTGAAGTTCTAGAAAGGCTTTTCTGGTGCTGGAAAAGTGAGGAGAAAACTACTCCAGCTGAGTAGCTTACAGCGATGTTGTGGCAGCACACAAAGGGTTCTTTGGAGCCTCCAGCACTGCATCTGGGCACCAAGAGGAGAATCCAGAGAATGGGAAATGTGGGTCTGAAGGAGTGGCTGGTAAGGGGGCCTCCTTGAGTGTAGCAATGGAATAAGAGGGAAATGAAAGTGTTTGATAGCAACAAAGTCTGAGAGAGAGGGGTATCTCAGAGTACTAGGAAAAAGCACATATTAGAGCTCACATTAACAATGATGTTTTTAATCCATCTCTCTCCCACTCAACCCAGGTTTAAAAAAATAAAACAGAAGAGGTGAAGGGTGCTTTTTTCTGCAATCTAAATTCTCTGGGATAATCTGTATTAACAGGGCATGGAATGGCTCATAAAGGGAAAGTATAACAGATACGGCTCAGTGAATTATTTAGTGCTCCCTTGCAATACAGAAAATTCATAAACTGGGTGATTAGGGGCACTGGACAGAAATCATAGGAGAGATTAGCTTTACAGCTCTTATGCTATAGAAACCTGACATACTGCTTCTCACAGATGGAAATGTTGTCCTTTGTTTGGATACTCTGCTAAGCTTCAAACTCCATAAGAAAAAGTCAAGTTGGTACATGTTTTGAAAACTGGGTAAGAAATGTGGGTCTACTCTCATTTATTCTAAAGCTTTTTCCATGATGGCACTAAAGTGGGCTATAAAGAAAACATAAATGCAATTTATGTCCATTACATGTAAAGAGGGATGAGTTCAAATGGCAATCCAGCCATGTATCATCACATTGCAGAACAGTAAATGGCATCCATTATGGGACCGTGACTCTGTCCAAGGCACTGAGACCTTGCTATGCCTGAGAAATCCATGAGAAAAGGTAATTTTTTTCTTTTAATCTCCTACATTCCCATTGACTAAGAAATCTTTTTTTTTTCCCCTCACGGTTATGTTCTATTATATTCCTGTAGTAGCACTTTAGATTAACAGCCCAGGTAATTAATATGGAATCCAAGTGAAAATGCTATAGAAGCACTTGTGACACTCACATTAATAATGGAAGGTTCATCAAAATTAATGTTATTACAGTAAATACCAAGAAAATTAACTGTGATTGGCTCATTATTTTAAATCATGCTCCCATCTGCAACTGACTCTTCTAGATGGCTGTGTGGAATAGGTATGGTGATGATTCAGGACTTGGAACCAGAATGCAAACAGAAAGCACGATGAGCTGTGATCAGCTCTAGAAAAAGTCTTTCATCGTATCTCTGGTGCACTTTGCTGTAAGGCCTCCTTTCCTTTGGAAGCCTCCTTCCTCACTTCACTATCCAGTATATCTGGATGTTATGGAAGTATCATAACAGATATTTTATCTGTAAATAGGAGGAGGCTCCAATGTAGTTAAAGTCTCTCTTTGTGTGCAGTGCTGCAGTTGCATTAGGAGGCAATCTCTACTTCAACCAGCTTTGAGTCTAAATTCATGGGGGGATGGTGTATAAGAAAGAAAATTAAGATAGAGAGTGATTATCACGTGGACTGTCTTGACAGAGCCACTTGGAAAAACAGGTCTTATATTCAAGTCTTTTGGGTCATTATCCAGTATTCTGTCAATCTGAAAATACAGTCCATCACTATCACAAATATATAGAGAATATCTTTCTGGATAGAAGTACTATTCCATCTCATTCTTTTTGAATGTCTAACATAGAAAGCTTGTGTCTGCTTGTTTTACAGAAACCTAAGCAAAGCACCTCAGTTTTATACACTTGTTAAAAACAAAAATGTATTGAGGCAAATAGGCAAAAACAAAGTGTTCAGGTGCCCCAAAAGTGAGACACTTGGGAAAGAGAGAGAAAAAAGGAGTTTCAACTCAGAAAGCGTAATAAAATATGAAAGGTTGCAGAAAGAAATCCATGTTGCAGCAGCAACACAATTGTGCAGAATCAAGAATGACCATATTTTCATTTAGCAAAGTTGTGTTTGTTGTTTTCCACCTCTCATTTTCATGTTGAGTAGAAAAACATATTAGATAAACAGTCACCTGAAGTAAATATTTGTAACTTTACTTAACTGGGAAACTTATTTTTGGTATGTTACAGAAATTAAAATGGCAGGAGGGTTGGAACTAGATGATCTTCAAGGTCCCTTCCAACCCTAACCATTCTGTGTTTCTATGTAGGAAATTAAACATTTGTTGTAGGTAAAAGTAATGGCAATTAAATTTTTTAAAAAATGGAAATAATGGAGGAAATAACTGCCTATGTACTTATTGAAGACATTGCAGAAATGACCACTGCAGTGCTGTCTCATCAGGCTAGAGGCTTTGTTGTTACAAGGAAAATGCCAAAGACTAAGGTACACCCCAATTTATTGATACCATCATGAACTTCAGTGAAGCTGTTCTGATTTATGCCATTTTGAGATCTCACTGAGAAGCTAGGGTGTTGAAAACAGACTTTGCATGAACTGAAAATCCACAGCAGTTTGGTTCAGTGATGTCTGTGTTCTTTCCCTGGTGCAAATTTTTCCCCTAATGCCCTTGAGGTGTCATTAGTCCTCTCCCCATTGACACTTGCTGAAAAGTGCCTCCAATCTGCATATAAATGATGCAGAAAAAAAATAATAGAAAGAAATCATAGTCACTCCTGAATTAACTTTGGGTTTCATTTTAACATTCAGATTTAACAAAATGCCTCTTTTTGTAAGGAAGTTTGCTCTTTTTCTTGTTTTAAATTACATTTTTTCAAAGAGAGAAATGAGTTTTCTGCTTCTGTTGAAGTCGAAGCAGAGATGACAAAATGAACTGCCTAGCCTTTTAGCAGGAAACCTTACATTTGAAAATACCATTCCGAATAGAAGCTAGGAATTTGTACACACTCATTTATCTTAGAGGCCATGAAAGCAGTACCCTCCATTCCTGTCTGGAGAGAAGGAATGAGCTATCCCAGCAGTGATATTGCTGCAAATTGCAACTAAACATAGGAGATTTTGGAAGTTTATTACCATGGTCCATTTCAAAGACAAATAAATATTTCTGCTCTAAAGCCTGCTCTGGAACAGGAGGGTCTGTGTCACTTAGGTGGCAGAGGGATCCTTCATTTTTTCTGTTGCCACTAAGCTTGTTTTGCATCTTTAGTGGAACCAACAAAAACTGACCAAGAAAATCATTAAGGCTAAATCTGATCTTCTGCAATCACTGTTCTGCTAGAAAATATTAAGGGGTCTGAAGATGGAAAGTTGAAAGTGTGGTAGATGGGGCTATTGACTGATGCTGTGGGTAATACACAAATTGGATAAAATAGCATGTGGTGGGTGTTTCAGTTGTGTGGGTGAGACAGTGACAACTCAGTTTGCCTATGCCATAATTCATCCTGTGATAATGATTGTGTTTTTATCAGAGGCTGCTGAGGGGCTCTGATTAGTTCACTAGTGCACATGAAGAGTCTTCAGCATCTCCTGAAATCATGACTGTCTTTTATAAGGCACACAATTCTTGGTGTCAAATTAATCTGCAGCAATAAAGGACTAGTCTGCACACCTCTGACATACTATTGATGCCATGATGATTTTTTGCCTTTTCTTTTATACTCCTGTTATACCTTTTTACAACTTCTGTATTCTTAGTGCTTTTTGCCTGCATTCTTGGACTTGTTTGTTCAGCTAGAAGACTAAACATTTTAGAAGCTTTGGAGGTAGAGGATAGCGTGCCCCAGACCCCAAGGTCCTCTCCAGAACACATTCTGTAAACTAAGATAGAACCATCCAGGGGAAGGCTCCTTGGGGAGGGGGGCTCATTCAAGCCTCTCATTGGGGAATCCTTGATAGATCTGCTAATTAGTAATTATATCAGATCTATTGTGGGTGGGCATTGCAGAGTGAATTTTGGTGCATTTGACCTGGACATAGTGCACCTAAGGATCCTTAAAACAAATACCAAGGTAAAATCCCTTTTCCCTTCTAACCATGTTTGACTCTCGACTTTAAGACCAGGAAAAGGCATCACTATATCTGTAAATCTAAGGGCAGACTGCACATGTTTTGTGGAAAAAAACCCAAGCACTTCAAACCTCTTTTTAGCTTCATCTATTGGTTAATTTATGTTCATTTAAGGATTCAGAAACCATGTAACAGGGAAAACAGGCAACTTCTGGTTGTCCATTCTGATTAAATGCTGCCTCTGCCTTTAATAATCCAGGGGAAAAGGGGGGGATAATAGTGAGCTTCTGCACTATTATTTAGCATATAAAATGGATTTTTGAGGGGAAAAATAAAACATTTTACAAAACAACTCTTCAATAAACCATGACTATCTTCTACACCTGTGTATGCGCATGTGAACACACGTTTGTATAAGAGAAAAGGTTGAAAAGGAATCTGCAAAAGATAGTTCAGGTGGCCAGGAGGATTACTAATATCAGAAGTCTCTTTATATGTTGGTATCATGCTAATGCTTGCAGCTTTGTAAATCATCTTGCTACATCAAGCCAAATGAATGAATTACAAAGAAACAGAGACAGGAGAGATGGGACTTGTTCCTTAAAAAAAAACTTTCGAAGAAGCATAAGGATGATGTGCTAAACCACTAAGATTATTCTGAATCAGATGAACTATTCTAATTTCCAGCAGGTGTATTTAGTCCTTAAAATTAGGAAAGTGGGATTGAGACAGTCTTTTCCTTTTACAAAGCCCACTTTGTCAGTGAGCCTAAAGTTGGCTCCTGTGAGTCTGCCCTCAGCATCTTCAGCGGTGGGCTTAGGTTCTTACTGGATTGAACCTATAAACAGGACATCAAACTTGGCAGAGTTCCCTGCAAAGGCACCAGGATGATCCACTTGAAAAGATCAACATCTTTGCTGCTGCTTAAAATGCTTCTTTTGGGGAAGGCGTAAAAGCAGTCACCTCCTGACTTGCTGATCCAGTGAACAGCATGATCCATGATGGAGGCCAGGCCCATGCAAGGAAAATAACCCAGACACAGAGACACAATCCATGATAGCTGTGCCTCTGAGAACTGCCAGAGGAGGTGAAAATGAGAACCTGTGTCCTTTTCCCCCAAACATACCATTCAGATTCATTTGAAGGGGAATTCACACATTCTGAGCTAAAGACCCTGTCACCCCTGTGAGCCCAACCATCATCAGCACAGCCATGTACGGTTTGCCTTAACAGAATCATATCTAGCAGAAGAAAATGATTACATATACTTTCTCATTTTCAAAGGAAACTATTAGGATAAAATCTCATCTTTCTTTCTTCCATCCTCTTCAGGTGCAAAGATTATGGGGGTGAAGTATCAATTTATCAAAATCCCACAACTACAGCGCAATTAACTTGAACCGAACAAGAGAGATTTTTCCTGTGATTTTGTATTACAGTCAACCTAAGTATGAAAGGAAACAGTGTAAGGAGAATACACCATGTGATGAAAGTTAATATTCTAGAAGATAATGAGATGTAAATTGCTAGTTGGAACAATACCTACAGGCTCAACTCTTCATACCTTTTTTTTAGCCAAAGATAGGGGTATTTTTATGTATTAATAATTTTCAGTTCTTGAGCTCTTTATAAAAGAGATCAGTAGCAAAATGCCTTTGGTTTTCAAAGGAAGAAACTGAACCCAAAAGAGATATGATATGCAGAACTCCTTAGCAGACCAGATACTTATCATAATACCACAGATTTGCTGAGTTTCCTTTTAAGTTCTGAAGTGTAATGGTTTTCACACAATGGGGGTGTTCAGCCTGAAGAACAAAAGGCTCTGGGAAGACCTTGGAACCCCTTTCAGTACCTGAAGGGGATCCAGGAGAGCTGGAGAGGGACTTCGGACAGGGGCCTGGAGTGATAGGCAAGGAAAAATGGCTTCATAAAAGGGTTAGATGGGATATTGGGAAGGAATAGTTCCCTGTGGGGGCGGTGAGGCCCTGGCACAGGTTGCCCATAGCACCCATTTCAAAAATCCATTTCAATCATTTCAAAAAATGGATTCAGTATAAAAAGCAGAAAAGGTTGTTCTTCTTTCAAGGGAAGCTGAGAGAAAACAAAAGTACTAAAGTTAAGCATAACTTTTTACAGGTGCTGGAAGAGGAGATCTGCACATTTACTATCCCTTCAGAATCCGTATTTCAGGACGTTTTAGGCAAGGAAAACACCCTGAGGAAAACCAAGCAGTGTTTGGGAAGAACTGGTGTCAGTCCAATACTCAGATGCAAATAAAATGCAAGAAGCAGTCTCTGATGTTTGTAATTTGCTGACTCCAAAGTCCAATCCTGATGGAATTTACGACATCCATCAGTCATTTACTCCTGTTTGTGCATTTCCTATTTATGCTAAAATAACACATGAGACAACAAACGAGGCTAGTATGGTGTAAAGTCATTGTAAACCCAGTGAAACCAGAATAATTCTGTTTATGACATTCATCTGGATGATTTACCAGGCATCCCACCCCACACACACCCCTTACAGAGAAAAAGGCAACCATTAGTTGAAGTCTGCTAGTAAAAAAAGTTGAACCAAACCCCTCCTCTGATGAGAACATGCCCACAGATGGAGGTGGACCACATATTTTCCAGTCAGGCTTCTCAGAATTATCAAGATTTCTTTGCTTGCAAAGGCCAATTTGGCTTACCATAGAAAGCTGCTTTGAGGGTGACTGATATATTAATTCCCTTTAAAAAATTAAAACTCAAGGCATGATAATGCAAGAGGTAAGTTTTGATCTGAGAACATTATCTGTTCTCTCAGTCTGCACTACTCATCTTTCATACTTCTGATTTTAGTCTTACATGGTCATCAATACTCTATCCTTGATCATCACATCAAATCTTGCTTAACATTACATCCTACTCTTTGAGTGTGACAAAATTCCCTAAATTTAGCAGTGCAGCCATGAACCTCATCAGGATCAGCACAACTCAGTCATCCCAGTGATCCCATTTCAAACCCAAAATCAGTCAGAAAGCAAATAAACTATCCAAGTGTAAGCATGCTACACTTTCATGTGCACACTCATCCTGTACAGGTCATTTCCTCCAGTTTAAGCTCCCAAAAAACACAGCTACAGAATGTTTCCATAGCCTGTTGGTGTTTCCATCACATCTTTTCTCTGTATTTTTCAGTTCCTTCTCTCATCAAAATGCACTCATGTTAGGGCTCAACCTGCTCCTCTCCACCTAGTCTTATTCAGCACTAAAACTTGACTCACTTTTCATCTATGATAACTGATTTTTGATATTACATCTTAAAAACATCACTTTGTACTTTCCCTTCCAATGCCCCTTGTGCTAGGGGACAATCTCATAACACCTGCAAAGATGTCACTATGTCTTCTTCCTTCAAATTATTATTTTAAAATCTGCACTTGAATTAAAAACCTAAATGATGGAATTATAGCTGGGAGTATAGCAGGGTATCAGAATAGGAATGTGAAAGTCATCTTAAATGAGCTGATTTGGAAAATAAATTGAGGGAGACGTGCACAGGAATAATGAACTGCAAAAGCTGCAAAATGAGGAACACTTGCATCCTTCTGCAGAAAAGAAACTTGATTTATGTAAACTATGAATATCAATATGCATGAAGCATGCTCAGCTGTGGAGATACAGGTATGTATCATTTCACTGTAGTTGTTAAAATACAACTGGAATATATCTAATTTTGAACTCCACTGTTTAAAAAATAGGGAAAACTGGAGAAACTCTAGGAAAACAAAAGGGGGCTTATCAGAGATCTAAAACATAGGAAAGGCTGGAATAACTGGGATCAGTAGGGAAGACTGAGGAAAGCATTTCATTCTTCAAATACGCCTAAGAGGCTGATGCAGAGAGGTAAGTTAGAGTAATGTTCACTAGGCACAAGGAAAAACTTCCTGGCAGGAAGTGTTGTTAGGCACTGGGAGAGACTGAAGCTTTCAGCTGGTTGGTTATTACCCAACAAACACCTGCCAGAATTCACACTGGTATATGTAAGGTGATGGGCAAAATGGGATCAGCTCTATTTACTGTAATATCATATTTCTGAAGAAACTTCAAATGGAGGGTGAAGAGTTCCTTTAACCAAGTCAATGAGATGTCTCTTGGCAACAAAAAGAGCATATTTGCTCAGGTGGCTACACAACATCACTCCATTTCTGGGCCACAATAGGAGAACTGCAGTGGGAGATTTCCAGGCATCTGGGAAGTGCCCAGCACTCACCATACCCTGGAACATGGTAGTGCATATACAGAACTATTTCTGTGATCTGGCAATTAAAATCTCATCTGCCTTTTATGCTGGAGTGTTTAAATCATAACCTGTTAACCCAAAGTTTGCAAGAACGCCAAGCTCCCACACAACACTCCCACAGGAAGTGGAATCAAACGCTCCCTTTTCCCCACTAAAACAGAGGAAATTCTCCTGATATTGAGCACATGAGGGAACAGAAGGCCAGATTCAGTAATTAACTACTCACATCTGAAATTACTGCAGAGCTCCAAGCTGTGTGTTTTCTTGTTTCAGCCCTCTCACATGATTATCTGTTCTGGCATGAATTCTCAGTCCAGCATTTGCATCTCCCTGGTAATACCCAGAGTTGAGCACTGAATGCTCTTCTTCCTCTTTCTCCTCCTCCTCTTCTTCCTCCTCCTCCCCCAGCTTTTCCCATTTGTGCTGGGATCAGCTCCAGTCACACTAAATACCTACCTCTTCTTCCCCATAGTAGCAGTTCTCTGCCTACTTCATCTACAGCCAAGCAGGAAACAGCAGTGACTCATTTACTTTCACCTTTTAAATGGTCCTGGGCTGATCCTGGCTCTTTTACCTTATCTTTGAGGTTCAGGGAAAGATGAACTTGGGCTGACAGATAAAACTATGCTCAAAAATGTTCATGTGGTAATAGTGCCTTGCTGTCTGGAGAAATTAAAACACCCAGTTATAGCAGCAGCAGAGTTTAGGGTGTTCACCCACCTAAACCCTCTTTTAGTGTCAGACACAGCTTTAGGTAACAGGACACACAAACAATTCTTGTACCTAAAATGAAAAAATTTGATTATTTTCTTATCATTTCAAAACATGGGAAAAAAAGAGGCAGTGTTTGATGAAATAAGTATTTTTCTTACGAATTGTTAACTATATGAAAGAATATATATTTATTTTCCTTACTGTTCCAGACACTGTGCTGGTAGGAAAACTAAAACAGATATGTGGAAATTAAAAAACCTCAAAGTTTATTATGTCCTGAAGTCTGATTAAAAGAGAGAAAAACACCTGTACCCCTATAGCCATCACCCATTTCAGGTCAAAATTCTGGTGACTATTATGACCCTTTTTTTTTTAATTACTTTAGGGTGATCCTTAAAGGTCCACGTAGCTCTCTCTTCTCTAACTCTCTGCTAGCCTGGGTGCGTGGGTCAGTGCTAAGTTTGGACTCGATGAGCAGTGGCTTCTCAGCTCTGCTGACAGCCTGCATGTAATTTCCTTGACTTCTGGCCTGGAACAGGTTATTGGTGAAATTGACTCCTGTCTGTTTTGGCACAGAGAGTCAGCAGCAGAGCTGGTACAGGGATTTACAGTGAACTTAAGAGCATGAGGTCAAGCTGAGCTGTGGCCCTGAGATGGAGCTGATCCTTTTCTCCTCTCCCCTTCCCCTGTTCAGACAGGGGCCCAGAGAGGAGGGTAGGTCAGAAGCTGCAGGCCCCCTCTAGGCAAGCTCCTTATCCTTCAGCTTTTTTTTCCCAGAATGTATCTTTTGGATATGTCTTTTGATAATCCTTGTTTTCCCATCCATGTGAACAGCACTTTGACCCCAGCTGTAGCCTGCTGACATAAATCAGATGCCGAGACAGAGCCCAGCCCCTTGCTGCACGCAGTGTTCTGCTGCACCCACAGGGCCTCTCTGCCTGAATCGATTCATCATCTGCCCATCTTCAGTTCAGAACAGCCAGAGCTGCTGATATTCTCTGTCTCTGCCTGTGGCTGTATTTCTGCAGGCTGTGATCATCTCAGATCACACACACGCAGAGGTCAGGAGGCAGAGCAGCAAACCCTCCCAAAGCCCAGGGGTGCTGCAGGTGTCAGCAGCGACAAGCCAGTAGGCTACAGGATGGCCCCTGTGCCACAGCCGGACACAGAGGAGAGCTGTACTGTCAATATGTCTATTAAGAGAGCAAAAAGCCATCCCTTGCTGCTACTAAATATTGCAAATCCCACATGCTTGCTTTCCAAAGAAGAGCTATGGAGGTGGTAAAGGATCTGGAGCACAAGTCTGAGGAGGAGTGGCTGAGAGAGCTGTGGGTGCTTAGTCTGGAGAAAGGAGGTTCAGGTGTGACCTTATCACCCTCTACAACTCCCTGAAAGAAGGTTGCAGACAGGTGGGGTTCGGTTTCTTCTCCCAGGTAACAAGTGATAGGTCAATGCAAAATGGTTTCAGTTGTTTCAGGGGAGGTTAAGATTGGATATTAGGAAACATCGTCACAAAGGACTGCCAAGCACTAGAACAGGCTGCCCAAATCACCATTTAAAAGATGTGCAGATGTGGCACTTAGGAAGATGGTTTAGTGTTTGGATTCAATGATCTTAGAGGTCTGTTCTTACCTAAATGATTCTAAGAGTCTATATGTCCCACCCATATTCACCAGCTTGCATTTTCCTAGATGAGTTTGTGAAGGAGGAAAGACCTTATGTGATGTGACTGGTTCAGAGAGGGAGGCTGGAGCCCTCTTTTCTACCTCATGTCTCAGCTCAGGCAACAAATCACCCTTTCCTGAAGGATTACCACATATAAACCCAGATTTTTCCTGATTGGTTCCAAAGTTACAAATCCAAACCTCCCAATCTAAATGTTTAGGCAGCTGATTCAGAGGCTAAAAAGAGCAGTTACTGGAAAGTTTTCTTGTGATGGAAAAGGAGCAGGGATGATATCCCCCCAGCTGTGAGCTGGGACATTAAATAGTCTTTGGAGGGAGCTGTTTCTTGCACTACACCCCAGTTCTGCAGAGGCAGCAACTCAACAATACAAAATGTTCAGATGTTCAATCTAGATGGATTTTTTTTTTTATTTAGCAATAGGTAAAGCACCTCCTGAGCAATTCCTACCACCATGGGAATGGGACAGCTTAGGGGTTGCTGCACATTTCAGGGAACAGAGTAGAAGCATCAACTAAACAAATGCATTGCCCATAGAAATGTGAAATAAGATTGCTTCTACTTGCACAGAGTTGGATTTTGCTCTCTACAGTATTTCAAAACCATAGAAGGCTCAAACTACAAACAGACACTGCAGCCTGGCTTCCCTACTTTACCATAGCAGCTAAAAGCTCCCAGGTCTTGTTTTTCATTAACCTGTCATCCTGCCTCACTATATGTCATCTATCTATTGCACAAGAAGCAGGAGGGGTTTCCTAATAAATTCCCATTTCTTGTCACGTGTGTACTTCCAGAAAGGGAAATCCACAGTCTGCATGCCAGCAGCTCCATCCTGCATCCCATCAAATGCCTTCTGTGCCTCTGTCACCCTGAGTGCTATCACTCCAAAAGGGGAGACTGCATTTACATAACCTGCAAGAAACTTAAAATTTTGGCTCACATCCTTCAAAACTGTCAAATCATTGACTTTCCTAGACTATTAACAGACAGAGGCACTCAGAGATCAGCCTATGCTGCTCAGCTGAGCCTACTCTCACCTGAAATTTGCCTAGGCAGGCAATGTACTTGAAGGTAGGTATATCAGGGACAAATACAGCTGAGGCGCTTCTGAATATCTTGGACCAAAGAGCATGCATTTACCCCAGAACAGCAGTGCTGGAACTCAGCTCTGTCTGCACACATGCACAGAGGTGTCTTCTAAAGACTATTATCTCATAATTTTCTAAAATTATTTTCCAAATGATTCATTTTACTAGTGATATGCAGTATGAGGCAAGGACCCATGAAGGCTCATCATAATTCTTCCTATCAGATCTGTGAAACTGCCTGAGGAAGAAGTGTGAAGCGGGAGCTAAGAAACAAAACTTGCCAAAATTTGAGACCAGACATGCAAACATCATTCTGCCATTGTATTTGAGTGGTTTAATTCACCACAGAAACAAAATGCTGTGAATGGGGAGATATCAGAAATGTCAGAAGCTGAGCATATTGGAAGTTAATATAGAAGGGAGCAAGGTACACATACATGTGATATATATATATCTGTATATGTGTTTTTATACATATATATACGTGACAAGGTTGCTTGGGAAGTTGTCATCTCTTTCAGTCCCTGCTCTTCCTGTACTGCTGCTTTTTGCATCAACATGAAATGGGGCAGAGCACACAGAGTTGTTCCAGCTTGGGATACATTTAGGTAGCCTCATGGCTGGGGGAGTAGCAAGCATTGCATTTCAAATTGCCCTCAGTGGCAAACCCCTGCATTAAGGTAAACACACAAGACTTGAGCTAAACAAGGAAAATTAAGAGGAAAAGCAGTAAATCTTCTTTATATGAAGGGTTTACACGATGCTCAAACAGTATTGTACACAAGATTTTAATGAGAAAAATCATGTTCCTGTTGTAAAGCAGCAACACAAATATTCAAGCAAGTAAGAAAATTACTTTCCCACCTCTAGGAGTAGTTTCTGATAAACAAAGATCCCTGAAAATGTTGAAGTCCCCTTTTCTGCCTGTGGAATTTGGGCAAAGGGTCTCAGGGCCAGACAACTCACAGATATCAGGACAGCTCTGCTGACTCCAAGAGAGTTTGATCTTCACCAACTGAAACTGTTATAGGAAAAAACCACTTTATACAGTGAATGCTGACTGGCAGCAGATAACTGGGTGAGCATGTGTGAGAGGGTGGATGACCAAGACTGAATGATTTTGCTGCTCATCTACTCTAGTCCTCTGTTCTGGCAGGAGACTCCATAAAGGGGGTTCCCAAAAAGAAGTGGTTTCCAAAGGAGGAAGTGAGGCCAGAAAGAAGAAGGTGAAGAACCTGCTGGGGAAAAGATGTCAGATGTGAGGAACATCATAAAGATCAGGACGATAAATACTGAGGGACAGTCAGTGCTAAACCTTGACAGCTGGTAATGCCACCTCCCAGTGGGGGGGGAAGTTGAGGCCTGGTGAATGCAGCGCTGGGGGACAGTGAGCGTATGTGTGAGATAATCAAGTAAGCTCTAATAAAAAAAGTTCTGCTATGAACTTGTTCTTAAGTAAATGTCAGTAGCTAGACTTACTGTGGGTGGTGGTTTACTCTGTCTCATCCATGTCAAAGACCCCATTCCAGTCTTCACAATTTTATTGTCCTTTATATAGCTTAAATAACTTGCTTTCCCTCCAGAGCATCCCACTCCCTGTGAAAAGGATGAGCTTAACTGATAATGCAGCTCACAGCACAGTATTGAACTACACAGTCAATCAGAAACACACCAGTTAAGTCTTTTTCTTTCCTTATGTGTCCTCTTTGGGTGGCTTCACGCTGATGCAATTCATTTAAAATCAAAATAAGTACAACCCTACACAGGGAAAATTGCATTTGAAGGTTTCCCAGAGACTCAGTGGTGACCAGCACTGATAGATTACTTTATCAGCCTTGAAAGAAATATTCAGCACTGTTTTGGCAGCTTTGTCATTCAAGTGGCAGGAAGATTTCAGTTTTCCATTCAGTAGGTGCTAAAGCAGTTGTATCAAATCCTAAGCATGGGAGAACATAATCCACACACACAGATACATGCACATTGCTCCCAACCTTCCCCCCCTGTCCTTCAAAGCTCAGCAGCAGCAGGGATCTGACCTGAAATGTCACAGCCAAGTTGTTATTTCATGCCCTGTAAACATGTGCCAGATGATTGCATCTTTCCCTCAGGCAGAAGGAAGAATGGAAAATATTGGGTCCTTGCTTGAGAACAAACCGTGGGACTTAGTGAGTTTCTCTCTTCAAGCACCAAATCTGCTGCTTTGTAGCTTTTGTGAGGCTTTTGACAGTTTTCCTTCAGCCCTGCTGAAGATGTGTCTTTAGGCTCAGAATGTTGGCACTACTGGGAAGAGCTCAAATTTCTTTAGAAGGGACAAGAACCAAACCAAGCAGGGCTTACCAGAGAAAATGTCACTTAAATGAGGAACATCTGTTCTTTTCAGGCCTAGCCCTTTATTTAAGAAAATGGGAGCTTTTTGTAGAAGAAAAATATTTTCTTGCAGACAAAGGGATGTCTTTTTTGAATGAGATATCAGCACACCCTTATTATATGAGCCCCAACCATTTGGGAGTTTGGATCATGAGTGGTGAAACGTATAAACACTTTCGAAGGCCCCTTTTAAATTCCCTTACCTTGGCTCCGGTACTGAGGGAACATTGCTGTTCATGCATGATTATTTTAAAGTGAGCTAAGAGACGTTTTAGCTTTCTTCAGTCTGTAGGGTTGCAGCTGAACCATCCAAGCAGTGAAAAGCAGAGGATCCATCAGAGTGGATGAGATGGCCAGATGGGAACAGGAGAAATTAGAGCCTTCCCAAGAGAAGCCATTCCTTGCTGTGAGCCAGGGAAAAAAGTCTTTTAGTTGCAGAGGAGGGAAAAAGAAAGACATTTCTAAAAAAATGAAAAGAAATTACTTGAAAAAGCCTGATTTTCTTACAGCAAACTGAAGTAATCTCTGCTTAACTATAGCAGCTGTGGGGCTGGGTCCTGGAATCAGGGTTATTTGACAGCCTCAAAGTTTCCGATAGTAATTCAGTATTGATCATAGAAAAAAGAGAGGACAAAGGAACCCACCAGCTGAGAGACACAAAGCGATGCCCAAGTTGAAATGTTGCTATTTGTCATGGAGTTTTGATAGTCTGTACAAAACTCCCTCATTATCTTTTCTTCTTGACTTTCTGAAGGCCCCACTCCACACTCTGTGTATTCGTGCTGCTTCTCCTGTTGAAGATGCCGACCCGTGGGAAATTGAGTCCATGAAACTTTCAAAGACCCTTCTCTCTCAGGTGAGAGAGACTCAAGCAAGGCCAGAAATCAATCTAATAGAGTTGAAGAAATGAAAGCTGGAAATTCATATACCCGATATTACGATTTTTCTACTCAAGTGTATCTCTTCTACAGATGACCCCAATCCACTTACCTTCATACCCTCTTGAAAATGCTACCCAAATGCAGGACAAGCAGGAGGTCAGTTTTCCTACTCCTTTTATATTGTACACATAATTGATATTTTTGTCATTTGTGCCTGCTTCTAAAATTGTCCATGAAAGTATTTTGAAATGCTTGACTTTATTTCATCCAAAATTGAACTGTAAATCTCTTTAATCAAAAATGCCTGTACTAGAACAGACTGCTTGTGCATGTGACTAAAATATTCCAAATTTTCATTGAGCTGGTCAGCTATGACAATCAATTATTATCATTATTATTGTTGTTGTACATACTCAAAACATAGAAATCTAAGCTTTGGGCTAAGGTATAAATCTGAAAATACCCAAACTTTCTATATTAGTGAAATTTTACTACTACTCTTATTTATTAAGAGTTCTTAATAATTTTTTTTAAATAATTTGCCCATTAAAACGTTGAGGGAAAAGGAAATAATCCAAGAAAATGTAATTTATATCTGAAATATACAAAGGTGTACCACTCATTTTAAAATCAAATTCCAACAAAAAATGCATTTTAGGAAAGATGACATCTTCTAGATGTATTAGTATGTCTCTGATCTTCTGTATTGCTCTTTCACCTTCCTGAAAGAGAGATGGTTTCTGCATTTCTGATTGTATTTTACCACAACAGTCAGGAATAATATGATCTAGCAAGTTATTCCTGAGCTGACTTCCATACAGAGTAAATTATCTTTGCATCAGAGGATATTCAAGAACATAGATAACCTTAGCACACTGAAGAGATACGTCCAGGCTCTCCAAAAGTATAAATTAGTATACCTCCACTGAATAAAATAGAGCTATGTCAGTTTATATCAGCAAAGAAGCTGTGTGGTACAGAGTCAAGTTGGTTAAATAACTATTTTCTTGAATTATTTGCTCTAGCTTAAGAAAATGAATAAATTAATTCCTCATGAATACCTTTTCAGTATGACTCTGTGCCGTAAATAAAATATTTATGAAAGGCCTAGGAGTCTTGTCATATTCTGATTGGATAGAGCAGAGAGGGATCTGACACTGTGAGCCATGCAGCAACACTCCCAACACAATCCATGCTTGCCTCCCGAGGTGACAAACATCACTAGCAGAGCTTAAGGGTAGTGATGGGAGAAGCTTTTGTTTTAGCAGCCAAACTGTGACAGAGGGCAGCAGGCACAAACTTAATTCTGTCACATCTTCTACTTGCTGTTTAGAGGGGCTTAGCAGAGTACACAGGGTGTGATGTGCTAAAGCATTTCACTAAAATTCAAACATGACTTAGTGGTGTTTCTTTTCTAGAGTTTTACCCTCTGAAGCATAAATGATGCAGCAGAAAAGCAATATTTGTTTCATATGCACATGATAAATTACAGGTAGCAAGGAGCAGCTTGCAGTCAGTGTTATAAACACCCCGAGAGATAAGTGTCGGGGGCTGTGGCTAGCAAAATACTCTTATGGACCAACAAGATGCAGCCCACTTGATTCATTTATATGTGGTTAAACGGTGTGTTACTTACAGTCTATGAAGGTCTGGAGAGTCCTGCCACAATGTCAGGGGCACTTGCTTAGACAAATGGCCTCATTGTATACTGGCTTTCAAAAGGTTAAAAAATGCACCTGCTGCACAAGACAGACAAATGTTCAACTCTTCTGATCATCAAGTAGGCTCTGTTTCATTTTCATTTCATACAGATCCAGAAAAGATCCATCCAGAGCTGAAGGAACTCACAGGACAGGTAAGTTATTATGGTATCTATACCCAAAACCGCATAAGAAAATGCTCTAAGCACCATCATGTTACTGATGTCCTTATTGAAAAAAGGGCAAACTCTGAGAAGAATCTGGGGTGCAACTTGGCATTAAACCCATGATGGAGAAACTCAGCTGCTATAGCTCTGCATTAGAGTTCTTTTCTTCTTTACCACTTTTGATTTCAGCCATGATTCCCAGCCCAACTCTGCAGCTACCATAGGACTCTGCAATACGAAGTTTACACAAAAATCTGTCTTTTTTAACAAAAAAAAGAACCATTTTAAAAACCCCTTCTATCTGATAAAAGCAAGTGCTATACATGAAAATCAGTCTTCTTTAACAGAGAAAAGGAAGAATATTCAAAAAAAATATTTCTATCTGATAAAAATAAATGTTATAAAACTTCAAGGCAGGATCTAAGCTCCGGGCAGATGAATGTTCAGATAGATAAGAAGTCTGTGAAAAAACAAGTTCAACCAGGGAATTCCCTATAACTTGGTATTGATAGTATTATTATCAGGAAAACAAGAAATAATGAAAAGTCAAAAGCATGGAGTTAAGAAGCACATTCCCCTAAGCTAGAAGTCTGCTTCTTTTTAAACTTCTCTAAATAGTCTGTGAGATCCAAATACGATTTTCATTTTAAAAAACTATTAGCTAGGCAGAGAAACTCAAACCACCTCTTGCAGCAAATGAGCAGGATGCAGTCAGACATGGAACCTTGGCCAGGGTCAGAAGGGAGTTTGAAAAAAACATTAGGTTTAACCCACAGAAGTCAAATCTCATGGTCAGTTGAGTCCCCTGGCTCTGCCTCTACAAAGCATTTTCAACTGGTGAGATCAGGATCAGGCCAAGAAATGCCTTTCAGTATTATCTCTGTCTTCAAGTTACAGAAACCTTGAGAGTAAAGGGATGAAATATTAACTCTGCTTACTGAAATGCTAAATGTGAAGAAAGGTAGATAATATTGCCAAGAATAAAGAGCTGAAAACCAAATGGTTCTAGAAGAGAGATATATATAGAAAAAACCCTGCTATTGTGACAGGAGCTGCACAGAGATTGAGTTCGTGCCAGGTGAGAAAAACCTCTGAAAATGTTGAAATTTTCCATGAAGGAGAGCTCTTCCCAGTGGTCAAGAACAACACAAGTGGATTGTATGGGGTCTTCACAAAAATTTGATTCCAACAAAACACAAATCCTTCATGTCTTTATTGCTATTTGAAATACTACATGTTTATTGGTTTAAAAAAAAAAAAAAACAGCAAAGCAGGCAAATGGTGACTTTCAAATGAATAAATAAAGAAGAGACAATGTCACTTTCTTAGAATTGTGCTCTTCCTTCTTTAGAGTGGAAATTAAAATTAGTCCAAGTACCTCAATTCTGATGGTATAAAAAATATTCCCATGGACTCACTGTGGCCCCATCACATTTCCTATGAGTATCTTCATGAGTAATGCACACTAGATCCAGAAGCTGTCGTATATACCGACAGCTTCCAGAAGTGCCATCTATGAAGAAGGTAAAGAATATTTAGCTATTTTTGGAAGGCACTGGATGCAGCTCTATTTCTGTAACTAAGTTTATATCCTTTGCATCTCATGTCACCGGTACATATGCTAAATAGGAGTCTAGCAATATGCATAATGAGACATATGCAAGAGTAGTGAAAATATTAATAAAGCCTTTGAATTTTGCATTGTGACTGAAGAATTACAGCATCCTTGACATAAGCCTAGGATATTGCAGTGACTGATTCCCAGGAAGAACTTTGAATCACAAGTTAAAATAGAGCCAACACAGAATGAGAATGTAGTTTGCAATCTCAGTAAAAGAGGAGATACTAGGGGTAAGACTGCCACTAATCACCCCAAAGAGTTTGTAATTCAGTGGCATGGTCTAATTTTGTCAGTTGTATTTGTATTTGAGTGGAAGACTTGCTCATTGAAAGAGCCACTGGTTCATAGTGAAAGGATTTTAGACTTTTTAATATGTTCCTTTTATCCTTCAGGCCCAGCTCAAGTCTCTGTCACTAGCTCTTACAAGGAGCTAGAGATAGCTTTATAAACCAAATTGGTTCCCTGTCCTTTCAGTGAGACTCAAAGAAAACAAGCATTTCATCCCAGAGGAATTTAAGAGTTCATTTTTTTTTTTTCTGGAAAACTACTTACTTCTACACAGGCATTAGGAGGCCAAATGAGTTTCACTGCATTCTCACACACTGAGCAACAGGAGTCAATCATAGACCATGAGACAAAACAATAATAAAAAAATGTATTCTAAGGAGATCATCAGAAATAAATTCATAGGAAAATACATAGTGTGTCATGCTACATTCTGGGTGAACAGACTAAAGTGAGGGCAAGTATAAGATGAATTTACATTCCCTTTAGGCCCACTCCATTTCAACAGACATTGAGCAGCAAAAAGGCCCTGAGGTATAAATTAGAGCAACAGCTGTTCTTAGCTTGTAACACCTCATGTTCAGCTGGCTGAAAACTCTGTGAAACTCAAGACACCTGAATAACTGTTGCAGAAAGGTTTGAATTCATTTTTTTCTGGGGAACATGCATCCCAAATCCCAATCAATCTCTTTTGGGAGCAAACCCTTTGCCACTGAGCATCACTAGTTAGACACTTCAGCCCCCTTCTCTGTCTAGGTGAAACCACCTTGCACTGCTCAGCAAGGAAAGGGATTGTTTTTGTTAATTTTTCTCCTAATGACTTTATCCCCAGGACAAAGGTAAATGTCTCTCTCCTAACAATAACATCCAAAGGGAGATTTGGACAGAATGCAAGCCTGCTTTAACTTCCTTGACAGGGAAGAATCGACTGGTTTTGTATCAATAACCTGCAGTATGAAAGACCAGGATCACAAACATCAGATTACGCCAAAATTAGGTAGCACAATTGCCACTCTTTATCTCTGCTTAGTTTGCTTCTGATCAGTCACACAAACATTATTAGGGAAAGTCACATGCTTGCTTAAGCAAAAATCAGGAAGCAGAGTTAAAATTTCGGCATTTTTCCAACAGCAAAGCAGTTCTGCGCCTTGTTTACCTGAACACAACCTGCCAGATGTGGGGTGCTCTGACACCTAGAAATATTGTCCTGTGGAAAACAGCCACCCCCTCTGGCTTGCCTTTCCTGCTTTATTGCAGCTCCTTTGCATATTCACTTCCTCAGCATCTCTTACCCACACTAGGATGTAACTCTTGCTGGCTACCCAGAAGACTTCTGTTGTGCTTAGCTCAGCACCTATCCTGCTTGGTCTTGTGGTTACTACAGCCTGACTTCACAGTTCTCTGTACTTCATGATAAAGCAACCCAAACTTTCTAACTGAGAAAAAAATATTGTGTCTTTGTTTTCCTTTTCAAAACTAACAGATCCTCCCTATAGGCTGTCAAGCTATTAGGACAGCTTCTGTACATCATCTGACCCACAATGTAATTTGTTTATATCAAGAAAACAATACAGATATGAAATTCATCTGCTTGTGTTTTTTGCTAAGCAAAAATGGCTTGGGAAGATCAACAAGCCCTCAGCTCTTGCCCCATGGTGTAATCCACACTCTGATGAATGATTTGAAAGATGTGTATGAGGAAATGTCTGTGCATCTTCCCTGGGATGTTACGGATGGTTTGGAGCAATCCATCATATTGCCAAGGTCAACTATAGGCCTGTCGACAGCAGCCCCTTCAAGAATTGTTTCACTTCAGGGTGGACCATGTTTTTCTTTTTTTCCTTGCTGCAATATCTCAGGAAATCTCAGTCCAGGTCTTAAGACAAAGGAGAGAAGAGATGGGAAACTGTCTCCCTTTGAAACCTCAGAAAGGCTCAAACTATGGCTGGTTTGAGACCATGTGTCCTGGCCAGGCTGAGAATATGTTGCTAAACATGACTTAGCTCACATTTACAACAGCAAGGAGATTATCTTTCTGGTTTCTAGTGGTTTATTTAGGAGAGTGTTGGGACAGTAGGTCCTGAGGTGCTGCAGCAAAACTGCAAGCACAGGGAAGAGAAGGAGCAGATCTGAAATGACAGCAGATGATGCATTTCAGAATCAGCAGTAACTCAGCGGGAGCCACATATATATCATCCCAGAAGGGAGATTACAGCACTGAGCTCCCCTGAAGTTCAAAACTGGAGCAGAAAGGATGCATTGCAGCTTTAATTACGCTATTAAGGTTTCTTTTCAGGGGAATTACCATCCATTCTCAGGTACTCACAGAAATGGTAAAATCAAGGAATATTTAGGGAGTGGAAGAGTTTTAATACTGGGTGGCAGAGCTCTTACAGGCTCTCATTTTATTCTGAATAATAGAAATTGCTCCCAAGAGACACTTTCTCGACATCTGAGAAATACAATATAAATTGCTTCTCCCCAATTCTAACTTTCAGGATACTCTTGAGTAAAGCAAGCGACCAGGATCATTATTTTATACCAGCAAAAACTTAAACGTACCTGGTTTAGTTTCTGGTTGCTCTCTAAATTACCACCATTAGCAGAAGCTATTACTATCTGTGCTGATTCTCCCAGCTTTAGTCTTCCTAAAGCCAGAGGCTTTATCAATATATTGTGTAAAACAACTTGTACAGAATCCAGGCACCTCAATCTCATGCACGTGCCCATTCATGCACATGCACAAAGTACACCTGAGCAGACATAAAACTCACTGATAAAAGACTAGCAAAGATTATGGGATCAGTCTGTGGCATCTTGAAGTAAATTACAAAATCAAGGGGAAAAGCAAGCATGTCACTTAATGAGTAGGCTCCACCATGTCTTGTGGCCTTTAAAACCTCAGTATTCTTAGACACAAAATTAATGTCTACTATAGCCCTTCCCTTCTCCATCCATCTTGACAGCTCTGTGTGGATCAAAATCTCAAAATGTTAAGAGGAGGGGACAGGCCAGGGAGGGCTTCCAGCTGCTTTACTGGGCTCTGCTCTTTGAAAGCACTTCTTCACCAAACTTTGTGCCCTCAAAGTAGAACATCCTTTTCTGCATCCTCTGTCCTGGCTTTTTTGAGGCCCTTCAGCTGACTGCTTGACCCTGGCTGGCTTCTAGGAGACTCCCCCCAGTGTCAGTCAGGACACGTCTGCAGTTCCTTTCAGCACAATTCTGGTGTATTGTCCCTCCTGCACCTTTATGAGGTAAATCAGTGCTAACTCATGAACAAAGAACCAAGGAGCAGTGGGAATATCTGGACTAGAGCTGGTGTTTAAACTACTTGTCCTGCACCCATTTTCCTGCTTTTCAGCTATTTGCAGTCCTGGCGTTGTCCTTCTCTAGCTGGTTAACTCTGTCTGATCCCTGTTGCTCCTGGGGACACAGGGAAGCTGCCAGCGAGCTGAGTGCACCAAGGCTTTAACACCTTATTGACCCTTGGCTGAGCAGCAGACCTTGGCCTTGTCTCTGTTTGCAGCATCTTTGAGATAGCACTGGTTTCCAAGTCCCTGCAAACCAAAAAATGGGCCTCAGATGAGGTGCTCTGGCTCAGATTCTTAAGGAGGTGGATGCAATTCTTCCTTATTGATTTTCATTTGTAACTGGGTGCCTTTGCACCTTATGGATCTGAGTTTCCACAGCATAATGAATCCTCACAGAAAACAAACCTTTCTTCACCACAAATAAGTCAGCACTAATCTTTCCATCAACTGTTTGTATCAACACACAGAGTCAGAAATTAGATATTCTGGGGGATTTTTTTCTGTCTAAAAAGAGGCAGTTTCCAGCCATCTATTTTTCTTTTCTCTATAGGAATTGTTTAGTATGCAAATGAATACATATGCATGTATAAACACGTGTGCATATCTACTTGCATATGCAAATACCCAAGCCCTTAGTATTGATGCAGACATCTTTTTCTGAATTGCAGTAATGTTAAACAGAATCCCCCCAGGGCTTTTCTCGCCACTCCTTTTTACACGTTTGACAGTTTTCCAGGGAATTAGTCTTAGTGCTTTATTAGGTATGTGTTCTAAATAATTAAATTTGACAATTATGTGGGAGAAATCTCAGGCAAAAGGAACTGAAATCTCTGAATGCAAAAAGAAAAATAGTGGGAAGGCTCTTTTTCTTTCTAAGCTACTCTATCACTCCTTTTGACTGTATCTTCTTTCCCATTAAAGGCCATTGCTCATCATGTTGGTATGCAAAATCTCAACTCAGCAGGTACATTTCATTTATTGAAACATTATTTGAGAACAACTTTATTAAAGATTCAAGATGCCAATACAAGATGACACAGTGCATAGCAGCTTGTAATTTGGAAAGCTTTACAGAATTAAACAACATTCAGCAGCAGGCAGGATGCGGTATGAATTACAGAAGGAATGGTGCTTAGCTGGTTCATGGAGAATAAATTAAATATGTTCAATTACATGGTCAGTAATGAAGATAGGCAGGAGCAGGGATACACAGATAATAGACAAGAAACTGTGTTTGGCAAGTGAGGAGGGACAAAGAGACAGGCAAGAAAACTTCACGACAGAATGTGCAGAGAAGGCTGTGGGATCCATGGGAAAGTGATACCTGGAAAGACAAGGCAGTTCTGCTGCCGTAGGGTTTTCTGTCTGACTGAAAGTTACTGTGAAAAATGAAACATATTCTGTTTAGATTTGGATGTTGGCATCTACTGCAACGACACCCAGCTCTGCCTTTGAAGGCCAGCATTCAGAGCACTCTGACGGTGGCGTGTCCTGGAAAGGACCTAGCCCCCACAAATTGCAAGACCCTCACTCAGCTAAAGCTCTTGAGAAAGTTCATTGCATAATGCAACAAAATGTGTACACCAACAGCTGAGTACCAGCAAAGAAAACATGTGAACCATAGCTGGGGAGAAACATAATGTATAACATTAATTGTAAAGAAATTTTAGCTGGAGCCAGAACTGAGTACTGGGCAAACATTTGCAAATAACACACTGAAATGTGTTATTTCACATTTCACTTATTACACACCAAGAACAAATTTGTACAAAGCATTAGTAAGCCAAACTGAAACTTTATCTACATATCAGTTTGAGGTTTTTTTAAATGCCCTTTTTAAAAAATAGGGAATCTCCACATTTAATTGCCAATTAAGGATTTCTCAAGTTTTTGTTTACTGTACAAAAATATCCTTCAAAGGATGCTCAGCAAAACAAGCCTGACTAATACCACTTCCTGACCTTTTGAAAATAATCCTTGTGAAGTATTTTTAAAGTCTGTTAACAGAAAATACAAAACTTTGAAAAATACTGAATAAAAATATTTCTGCATTCTTCCAGAAACAGGGAATAATCCATAGCTGGCTCATGCCATTAGCATTCGTGCTTTCCTTTTCTACCAGTGAAGATCGCTCTATGTCCCTTGATGCTTCTAGGAGAGATGTTGGCACTTGTATAGAATCAAAAAAAGTCTCAGCATATTTTCTATGGTAAACAAGCTTCTGGCATGCTCAAATGTCACCTCCCTCTGCCCCAGCAAGCCATCCCATAAATCCAAAGGTTCCCCAATGCCATTTGATCTTCCAGTGTGTGCCCTTCTAGTGTTTCTATCAACCACTCCATCATAAATTACAGCTTGTACTTTATGATTTTGTTTCTTGTCCAGCCATTTCTCTTACAGAGCCACCATCTTTTGCAGGCAGGGAAAGAACACACAGTAGGGCAGAAAAAGGTTAGGCTAAAGGAGAGGCAAGGAAGTGAGTGTTGCCCAATGGATGAATCCTGGCTTTGTAGGCTAAAACATATGGATCCTCTTCCTGGTTCTGTTTATGATCTCCACCTTGGTTTCATTTGTTCTTGTGATCAGCCTAAATATCCTTAGGCATTTTCTCTCAAGTCCTGCTTGTAGCACACATAGTGTAGCAGAGTCTGACAACAACTGGATGCTTCCAGTAGGAAAAAGTGTTGCTAAAAAAGGCTGATTTTAGTAGGATGTGATAGCTGCTGCATTCACCACAAAATATTTCTTCAGAAAGAAGTTAAGATTATTTTCTTAGCAACAGATGTCCTAATGTAGGAGCACGTTTTCCATGGCAGGTATATATCTCCCATTTGCTAATTTTCTAATAGGTTGCCATTCAAATTCATGATGCAAATGCCCACCCTTGAGGAACTGGACTGAGAATGTGAAGAAGCCACATGGCAAAGGCTGCTAACAAGTGACCTGTGGCCATGTTCATTCCAAGCATGGGTGTCGGTGGGATGTGAAGGGTCCTGTTCAGCTCTTTACTGCATACTCACTCACAGGAAAGCAGAAATGAGCCATCACAGACTCTTATCAGGGCCAGAAATATAAATGGGCAAAATGGTTATTAATGTGCTTTCTAGGAAGTTCTTTTAAGGACATCTGAATGAACTCAGGTAGTCTACAAATTTTGGACCAAGTTCATAATGAAACATCTGATTTGACCAAAGTTTCTAAAAAACTTATGAATATGCAAAACCCTTTTCTGTACTCATTTTACTTCATTGTTAGATGCAAAGGTAACAAAATGACATGGGAGAATGTGTTCTCCATGTATAAATGCTCATTAACAGAGATGAGAAAGCAAGAGAAGGCTCAGGAGAGAACTTTTTAATGATTGCCATTCTTTTTTGGAGACCTAAGGCAGACTCTTACAGAGGTAAGCTGTACTCAGACAAATCTATCTTTATATCAGGAAAGTCCCCAGTCATGAAACTTCAGAATGTGATGGTTCTTAAGAAAAGTTAGGAGAAAGTTCAGCTCCTGTTGGAATCAGTGCAAAGAACCAAAATCTCTTAAAGGTCTGGATCTTTGGTAGGAAAAAAGGTGCATGCATCTCTATCTCTTTCACACAGTCCCAGGGATATGACTGGGACATTCATAGTTGCAAGTTATTTACTCTTCTCTTCTTCAACATGCAGTAGATGGTCTGGGGTATATTCACAGAAGGAAATCCTAGGACAGGTGTCCAGGACACAAATTGGAGAGACTTCTACATTGCACTCCTGCAGCTCTGGGACCATGAAAATCCCGAAATAGCAGTTCCTGGTCCCTGACCAATAGTTTGCTGTCTGCCTGCAGCTAGCTGAGTGGGGTGACTGTCCTGGGATATGAAATTACCTGAAGAAATGGTGGTATGGATTGGGTGTAAGGGAGAGCTGGAGAAATTATCTTTAAGAAGAGAACAGCCAGCAGTCAGCTGTATTTCTGCCCCCAACCACAGCAAACTCCCAAATTGAACAAACACCAGCAAAGCTCAGCATCACCTCAGGTCCTTTCTAGACTGAGACCCATCCCTGCCTGCCCATCACAATGGGGTTATTTTCTGAAAAAAAGGAGAAAGTTAATTACACTGCTCCACTTGTTTTCTTCCAGATTACACTAGTGCAGTCTAGACTGCAATTCAGAAAGCTGTTTATAGGCAGCTGCTTGGCAAGAAACAGACATCTTTCTTGTAGTCCAATACATTTAAATATTTTAAAGGCCAGCTGCACAGAGCAATGTCCCACAACATGGTCACTGGGACATGGTGACTCATCCACAGACGGAGGAACAGGAATTGGACTTTCTGCCACAAGATGGGGCTCTGCCTGCCCTCTTTCCCCATTTAGCCTATTTCATGCTTTGCTTCCTGTCCTGCATGAAAATTCATTGTTTCCTTGGTTATAATGTGTCTCTTTTTTGCCCTCCTTCTTTTGCTGTATTGAAGAACATTAATTTTTCATGGCAAGCACCTTTTCTGTCTTGCCTCCAAACAGACACACTGAACTGACAAAGCCTCTAGGATCCCCTTGGCTGAGACAGATGAGTTGTACTTACAGAATTAAAGCAAAACCTTTATTGCAGGGGGAAACGATGCTTTAGCCAGGCCATCTGTTTCATAGCCTACCGAAACGGAGAGCATTCCTACAGGTTTCCTGCTTATCATTATTTGAGCATTTTGTTCCTAACAGGCAGAGGATCAGTTACCAGATTCTGATATTTGGTGTTCTCTGGAGAAACAGGAACAGGCCAAAGTTCACAAAACTGTGCTGAATTTATATGCAGGAATTCACAGCAACCTCTTTCTATAGCAAAGAAATAATTGGTACTGTGGTTGTGCCAGGGGACTTTCATCAGCTTTTCACAGTGGCTGCTAGTACACACACACACATATAAAGTGAATTGGCTCCTGCAGAGTCACACTGCTCCTTTTCCCCATGGGAGGGGATGGCTTTAAATAGGATTGCTGGTTTCTATCCATCAGGTGCCAAATGGGTTAACTGAATTCCATCACTGCCTGGTGTGTGGAGAAGGCCATACTAGAGCTGCCCACCAGCCCCTGTCCACATATTGTTGCAAACCAAGGCACCACAACCACTACAGGAGGTTATGACCCAGACTCAGCACACAGGGAAGGACTTTCTCCCTCCTTTTCAGGTAATGGGACCTCTGGGTGTGCACTTGTGAGGACAAGCACACGTAGCTCTGGCACTGCATGGTGAGCATCTCTCAGTGCATGGAACCACCATGCAGGGACCTTCCTGTCCTGTGTTCAGAAATGTATGCTGAAGAGCTGGGCTTCTCCAGTAAGGCAGACTTGGCTCCTGCTAAGAGAGTAACTTTTCTTCTTGACTTAGCTGTAGGAAGATGACACTCTTTCTTAGAGCAGTTGTGAGCCTTTTAGAATGGTTTTGCAGACCACCAGCAACAATCATTGGTCAATGCATGTTGCCCTTCCTATGAAAAATAGAGGCCACTGAGTAAGCCCAAATCTCATTTCTTTGCTTCCTTATCATTTTTGCTTCTGCTTCTTCTGCTGTTACAGACTTGTACTTTTTCTCACTAAGTACAGAATGCTACTCATGTTTTAAAACCACGGAAACACCAGAAGAAAAGGTATTTGTACATTACTAAATTTCAATGTAATATAAAACAGCCTTCAGCACATTTAAAATTTGGAAGCAAAACATTTTTATTGGATCAAGTCCAGTCCTCTGCGACCTGAGGTTGCTTCCTCATACAAGCTCATTATAAACTTGTCAAGGCGACTTTAAATGAGTTAGAACTTTCTCCTCCACTAGTCCAATTGGAACATTGCTGGGATTTGCTGATAAAGGAATCTTCTCATTTTAAAGTTAAAATTTCTTCATAGCCCTGAGAAGAGGGATTTCATGTGCTATTCTTTGCAGAACAGGCCGAAGAAGAATATCAGAGGCTTTCCTCCATTTTTTTTTACGAAAGGACTAGGAAGTTGTCTTGGTTTGAAAGACAGGTGTCTGCTAAGGAAGGCAGGAGCCTCCCTTGAAATGAAAAATTCAACCCCCTTCCCTCCGAGTTATTATAATTTTGAAATCAAGGGGCTTTCAGGCAAAGATATGGGAAATAGGAATAACAGTTCTTTACTATTATATATCTATATGTGTATAACCAGTCAAACAAACAACAATGACTATAGCAGCAAACAATCACAAACCCAGTGCCAGCCTTCTCGGCTGTCGGGCCCTTTCCCCTCGGGTGCAGTTCCGCTCGCAGCCGGCAGGGGCGCTGGCGGCTCCCGGTGAGCAGGGCAGGTGCGATGGTTCCCCCGCGGCTGCAGGGGGCGCTCCGGAGCGAGCTCGGGGAGCACGCGGCACCGGTGCCCCGGGATCCCGGGAAGGGATGGAACAAAGGCTTCACAAACCCCTGGGCAGCCGATCCCGGTGTCCGGCCGGACCCTCGGGAACAGCAGGCTGGAACGGCAGGCAGGAACGGCAGGGACGAGCACAAATCCCAGGTGTCAGACGAGATGTATCCAATCTGCGGAGCTGTGGTGGCAACCCCCCGGAGGTCGGGCAGGCAGGGCGAGCACGGCTTCAACGTAGCGAAGGCTCGAAGCAACAGCGGGGGCAGGGTGGCCACGGCCCGGCTCCCAGTGGGGCAGGGAAGTTGGGCTTGGGATCCCGGGGTTTCTCTGGCAGAAGGAAAAAACAGCCGAAGAAGCAGCCTCTCTCTCCGTCCAGACACCGGGAACTGACTGCTCACACACCCAGGTGAAAAAAAAAAAAGAATAGCAGGACGCAGCCCACTCCTATGGCCAGGTCTTTTGTTTTTCCTAAGCAGCCAGTAATTTGTCCCCCTGGCAGCATGAATGGGGAAAATTCCTTTAACAGAAAAAAAAAACCAGGAGAACTCCTAAAACCCCAACAGAAGTAATGAAAAGTGATTAGTCAAGCAGCGGGCTCAGGGTGAAAGTGCATTTTTAGGGCTGGGTCTGAATGCTGGTTAGAAATTTTAAAAATCTCTGTACAGACTGGACAAGACCCATCTGCAATTCCCATTGATATTTTTTAAAATTCAATTCTCAAGTATTTATGTGAATTAACATAATACAAGAGTAAATAGAAACCACTTTCCCTCTTACCTTAAACCACAGATTTTAGAAATCACCTTTCTTTCTATGGTCACTGAGAATTTTAAGGGAAATTGTAATAGAGGCCCATGATGCTGGGGAGAACTGCATACTAGGCTTCCTTCTGCTGCGCTCCTTGAGTGCACTGGATTTTTAAAGTGTATTTTTAAGTCTTCTATCACTATTTTGTCCTTCTTAGAAGCAGTCAACTTTTTCTCACTGAAGATTTCTTTCTGGGAAACATCTCCTTCTCATGGCTGTGCCTTGTACACTTTATTCACGAAGACTGAGTACCAAGGTACCTAGAAAGTGGTACCCTGCTACCAGGAATAAGGAAAATTTAATTTGGGTAGCTCAGGAAAGTGGCCAGCTAGGATGGGCTGAAAATTAGGACTGGATGCACAGAAAAACTCAGAAGAAAAAACATAGACCCTGTCTACACTTCACGTGAAGAGCCACCTCCTATTTCTCTTGCAGATATGAATCCCAGCTGGCTCTGCTATCTGTTGGCAATAACAGAGGACAGGCAGCAAGAGGCCAGTGCAGCCCATGCCTGGGATGCCAGGAAAGCTGCCAGGCTTGCCCTCTGCCAGCTGTGTCATTTGCACACATCAGATACCTGCACACAGCCACAGGTCTCATCACTTTGGTCAAGAAATACCAGTGGCTCATTCCACACTAAAATGTCTTCTCAGGATCCCAAAAGCTTTTAGAGAGGAAAACATTTTCACATCTTTTTTCTTCCAGCCTGCACTTTTTCCTCTTACTAGAATTTGTTTATTCCCTTAGCACTCAAATTTCTGCACAGCCATTCCCAGACTAGTTGTCATTAATTATTGGGTTTAGGGACTGTCGCTTAATGAAGATAAATGACCCAGCAGTCTGTAATATAAAGCCATTTGCACAGTAGCAAATGGTGGGTCAGGCTGGTGGGTCTGCATCCAGTTACAAGCATCCAGCCAGATGTTCCCACCATACGTACTGTCATCAGAATTGTCACTAATCACCAACCTCGTTAGTAGCTGCTCTAAACCCAAGCCAAGAACCAATGGGCCACAGAAGACAAATTTCCCTTGGAGATTATTTTTGCCAACATGGTTTAAAAATGCATTTAGCCAGGGGAATGTAGGAAGCAGCTGCTTGTACTGTTCAGTGTATGAAAAGATGGCATTTCTTCAGAGCAGTGTGGCACTGGTCATAGCAGCAGTCAGTGCTGGAGGACATTGCAGTGGTTGTGCTTTCAGAAAGAAGTTGCTTGTGCATCTCAATATAGCAGAAGGGAGGTCGGGGAACAGGGCTTCCTTTTTTTTCCAGGTGACAGTGGTGGCCCAACCACCATGAGGGCAGCTGCTGCCTTTGTAACAAAGTCCTCTTGACATATAAAGATTGAAAGGAAAACCAAACCAAAACCCCCTAGGAAATTCAGATGAACAGTGGCAGGATTTTTTGGTTTTTACATCAACATTTTTCATGTAGTTGGAAAGGCTATGAGAAAATGCAGCACAAACATTTTAATTCCGTCTCTTACCTATGTCTCATACAGTTCTACTGAAATTTTAGAGACTAAACACACTCAATATCCTCAGCCAACACGACAATCTCATCACAAAGAATTAGTGAAACAACAGCAAGGAATCTCATAAAGGTGAAGTTTCAAGGAATCTTATCTCTAGACAATTGTGCCAACTTAGTTTTTACATCCTCTCCTTCTCACATATTGTCACTATTCTGCTTTGTTGTACCGATCTCTTTTTTTTCTATTATTCCCTTTTTGAATAATACTGAAATGAGGTCTTTTCTTCTCTCTCTTCCTATCTCTTCTAAATAGAAGAAAACCTTATAATCAAAGAAGTGCAAATCTAGTTTTCCTCCCAATGATGTCTGAGTGGATTTGAAACTTAAAATATAACCATTTGTATCATTCTGGCTAAACGATCTGATAATAAAGGAGCTTTGTGCCTTCCCTTGGAGGGCTGGTCTTTTGTACAAAAAGTACAAATGCAAACAAGTCAACCTGCATGTGCTTTATGGTGCTGTATATTTCTGTATGACTTCCTGCACTCTTCCTTTTACATAATCTGTATGTAAAAATATTGGTAAGATGGACGGTTATCGATGTGCATTGTTATTCAAGGTAATCAAGGAAAGTACACAAGTCATTATCATTTGTGGTTCGTAATACAGCAATCAAAACATGATTGCAGCTTAGCCCTGACTCTTAGCTGACTGAGCAGGGCCACTACAGCAGGACTGTGGAGAAATGCTCTATGACAAGAGGTTTGTAATGATTTACAGGGTGCTCCTTAATTGCACAATCAGTTGTTTGTTTCAGTTAATTGAGTTCCCCTTCCACTAATTACTCTTTGCAGCTTTTTGTGTCACTGTACCACAGGCTTAACTTTTCATACGGCTACCTTAGCTCAGTTACCTCCCAGGACTTTTCTGCTTCATTGAATGGAATGTGTTGCCTCTGGAGTGGTTCACCAGGAATGATGGATTTACTTCCTATATGAATTCCCTATATATTGTACACGCGTCTTTAAAGAATGTGGCAGGGTGCAAAGGGGGATAAGTCTGTTTTGTTCCAGGTGCATGACAAGTGGAGTCTTGATCTTTGCTCCAGAAGTCACTGCTACATCCATGTTCAGGATGCAGTTCAAACCACCACCTGCCATATCCTTGACTTCCTAATGCCTATTTCTGTCACAGAGCTAAAAACAGCCTATGTTTAATAGAATTTGACACTGCTAAGAAAAATCTGTATTTCTATATGTAACTATAAAACTAAGCAACTAATATATCCTGAGCATATAAAAATGAACATGCAAGCAGAAAAGGATGAATGGCATCGGTGGCTGTCTCACTGGCTGCTGAAATCTGCACACAAACTTGTATTTCTTCCATCACTCATGAAATGTTAGCTGCTCTTCATAGTCTGCTGCTATTTATTTTTAAACCAATTTATTGTTTACCAGTATTTTATATATACAAAAGTCACTGTTTTAACTTGGATGTTTATGAAAGTCTTTTCTGATCTAGGGGGAGTTGGAAGTCTTTCCTCCGTGCTTGTTTGCACATATATCGAGGCACTTAACTTTCCATGATCCTTTCAGTCTGGAAAAAAAAAAAGGCATTAAAATTTGTTGTATTAAGTGCTGTTCCTCCACCACATTTATATTAGTTGTGAATGATTACTGTGCACATTTTTTGTTTATGTTTCTGCTTTTAGCATTGCCAGATGCTTACTAGTAATGATGATTCATATGTTTCATACACATTGATATTTCTGGTGCTTCTGCTTCAAAGATAAGCAGATGGAGGGTAGCTGAATTTCACCAAGCTGTGTATTACGAACAGGTAGGATGCAAGTAAGGGAGCATGAAACAATGTGCTGAGCTGACCCTTATTTTCAGCTCTTCTGTTGCCACCACAGACCAAATATTAAAAACATGTGTTTTATGTCAATTCCTTCTTGTCTTTTATAGCCTTCAACAATAAACCAACAGGCAGTGGAATCTCAGTAGTCTGCTGGGATTTTACACTGTTTAGACACAGTTAATTCTCGGCATCTCTTCTTCTTTGTGATGTTTTGTTTTCTGTTTAAATCCAGCAAAAAGTAAAAATTCTTCTCCACAAATTCACCCATTCAGGATATAGATCATCTGGATTAAACTGATGTGCAGAACAGCTGCCATTTTGATTTGAAATATCCAAATGGAATATTCGGAAGAAATAATTGCTTACAGTTGAGTAAAAGCAACGTGTGTATGAAAAACATCTTTAGTATGCCAGCCTGAGAGATTGCTTTCAAATAGTGCAACTATGCCATGTTTCATTTCAAATATATGGTGGTTTTAAACTTTGATTCAGCCTTTTAATTTTGTTGTTCATCTTTAACTTCTCTCAGAAGCCACCTGCTGCCAACACCTTACCAAGCAAAGCCAATACATTTTGTAAATGATTGTAAACTCCTTAAAATACTCCACTCCTCCCTCTCCCCACAAAACCACTACAAAAAGAGAAGAAAAAAACGTTAAAGCTTGTATTTTAAGAGATTTTAAAAATAAGCTTCTTCACTGGACATTCCTTATAGGACATTCAGTTTTGTAGCTTGAGGGAACTTGGAAAAGGTGTTTGATGTCCTCTACCAGACAGATTAATCCTAGCCCTATCACTGCTAGAAAAGGAAAGAGAAAATACCAGATTAGAAAAAGAAAATTGTCAACAGTGCAGTGTAACTTCTGGAGTGGTTAACCTTACCATTTTTGGGTTTTTTTTGAGGGGGACTTCAGTGCTGTTGAAAAAAAACCCTTGAATGTAAAAGAAGAAAAATAATAAATTGACTGCACCAAGATTCTTTCCAGTAAGTTTAATTTCCTAATTATTTGTAGGGTCATTCCTGAGAGCTGCCAAGGTGTGACTCATTTTTATTAAACACTGTGCCATCCAACACTGCTCATCAATATCTTTCAGCCATTCATTCCTCTCAGCCAGTGTCCCTTTTAAGAAGAACTCACAGCACTGGATTCAATTGCTTCAGCTCTAGTGGAAAGCTCACATCAAATATGCTGAAGAGTACATAACCTTTATCACAGAGCTTGTCAGGGGACTAGGATGAGTCGCTCCCAATAGAAGTAAGTGGTCCTGTTGAGCTTTGGAGGGTAGTTTAACCTACAGATCCATACTGAGTCAATATCCAAAGACTGCTACTAGGGCCAAGTCTTTTGAGCTTATTACCTTTCAGAGAAGCCTTTAAAAAAGGAATTTTTGATTCACGTCATTAAAAAGCTCATGTCAATTTTCTTTAAGAACAACGATTTATGTTAGATAGTTGAGCAAATTCTGTTCTGCAGTTCTGGTTGTGACCCAGAATGTTTTAGATCCTACTTTGTTCTTCTGTAATATCTGCATCAAAAATAAACAAATACTAATAAATCCTGCTCCAGTAATTGCTCTAATTCCCATCACAGCTCATGTTTTCTTTTTCTAGAATGAGGGCTTGAGGAATGTGTGCAGGGCTGTTAATCCTTTTGATTCATTCTGGATAAAAAAAGAATTTTCTAAATATAACGGGATTTATTGTTATTCTTTCCATAAAGTCAATGGAAAGTGACAGAGGAACTACGCAATGGGTAGTTCAAGAATACTAAGACTGATTTGGCACTGTTCATTAAGGCTGCTGCATTATGAATGATCATGAAATGCACTATTTAGAATTCTAACTACCCCAGTAAAGGCAGCACATTTATTTTTAGAGAATTGTTAGGAACAATTGCTTGGTTCTTCTTAAAAACAGCGTCAGCCGCAAGTGGAAATTAGCTGATGTGTAAACACAGTTGGGAGGTAAATGTGTCTGTGTTAGAGCAAATGAGCTGCATTGCATGGCAGACAAATATCAGCCAACAAACTGCTCTATTCTCTGCTTCAACAAATCCTACAGGAAATGTTCTGCTAGCTGGTGTGGTCAGATAAACACCGAATCCCCATCGTAGTTGTCTTGTGATTGTACCTTCATCATCAATACCATGGCAAACACAGTAACTACTCTGCCCAGCAGTGGCACTGGTTGAAATAGTCTGGAGATGAAAAACCTGAAGACTAAAGGCTTCATTTCAGGAGAGAACATCATCCAGGAGGTCTTCAAGAACACCTGCTGCTGCTAACATGATGAGGAAGTTCAAGTGCTTACATGAGAAGAACTGTTCTCTGAAGAACAAAATGTAGTGGGTAGATTACTTGCCTAAGTTATGCAGACTAGAATTAATTTTGAATTATTATCACTTAATCATTTATAAAGTTAGCTTGGGCTCATTTCCAGTGTCTTTCCTTAATTCTTCCCTTTGTTTAATTTAGGAAATAGTACATACTTTGATTCTGCACAGGTAAGTTCTGGATCACCACAAATTTTCATAACAGCCTCTCTCCAGCTTCAAGAAGGCTTTCTTTCAGGTGCTCTTGTTTGTACACAGTATTTCTGGAGACTTCCTACTCTTTTTGATGTATTTTTTTTCAATCCATTCTCCTTTTGATGAATTTACAGAATCCCCCCAAAGTTTACAGATAAATGCCTTACTAAAAAAGGGTGTCCTAAAACTATTTGCAAATTTGGAATCTAAGGTGCCCAAAGTCATTTACCATTGAGACCATTGTTTTCAAGGTTTTCTGAAGCATATTCTACCTTATAGAAGAAATCACTTTAACTAGGATGTAAATGCATATCCAAATATGCAAAATTATTCTGTATTTTGCATAGCTGTGAGGCTGTGCTATGTGGAGGCCATTTAAAAAAAAACTTACAATGAACATCAGGAGATATTTTTAAAATGGTAAAGCTTTTTTGTTTACTTAACCATCTCCCAAGTGAACAGGATGGGGAAAATTGAGTCAAGGAAACAAAATTTCTCCTCTAAAGAAAACCAAACTCAAACTGCTATTTTAAAAACTCTACCTTAAACCTGAAAAATGCAAATCACAGATCTTCCTCCGAACTGGTCATACTAAAATGTATTCTGTCAGGGCCCACTGGAAAGGCTCAAAATGACAATCATAAAATATTTATTTAGATGTTGATTTCAAAAAAAAGACTTGGCTAAAACTGACTTAATGTTTAGATACAAAGGGACTTTAAATTGAAACACATATTTCTTCCTTTAATGAGTGTCAAAGTAATTTTTTGGACAACATTGGCCCATTTTTTAGCTTAAAATTTCATCCAATATAACTCATCTGTCAAAAATACAGTTACAATAAAACTGCATTTTAAAATGAGAGAAAATTCTTTAGGGAGAAAATTTTTGAGAGAAAATTCTTAACCCATGTCATGTCATGACTTGCCATGTCATGTCACCTGACTCTTAATAGTGAAACAATCTGGACAAATATATTTTAGGTTCAAAAAGATACGGAAAATTATTCATGACTGTCAGAAATATCTAGTCTGAAATATGGTGTGAAGTATCACATTGTCTTATGGGAATGTGGTAGGATGAATATGTTGCAGGAATGTTCAGATGGCCTTTTGATGAGGAGACTGATAAATAAATCAGCCAAATGCAAGATGGAGTTCTGTGGTCTATGAGCCATTTGTGATCTATGGTTACATCTGAGACACCCCTGTTAGACACCTGAAGAAATGCCAGTTCATACACATGAACGCAGTCCATGGAAGCTACATGTCTGCACTAAATCCTCATTTCTGGGGAGCTTTGGTAGGACCTGGGAGTTTAAAAGCAGTTAAAAATCACTGCATTTAGCTGCTGAGGAAAGTTTCCACCTGGAGAGTCTTGAAGTGTGATTTTATTTCTCCCACTAATGCTTTTTGAAGCTCCGTCCATTACTGACGTGTGAATTGCTCTTTTCTTTTATAAACACAAATATCCTGTTCACAGCGCTGCCAGTTAAGGCATTCCCTGCATGTTTTGTTTTTCCTGTAATTGAAGATAAATTTTAATTACTTTTGGAAACTTTGCTGCCATTTCCCTGCCAGAAGGGTCTGAAGCAAACACGTCACCCCTCAGCCCCTTAGCTGGCAAAGATCCACCAGCATTACCAATTTCAAAGAGTAAAACTGTCCCCCCTCACCATAGTTTGCTTTCAGCACATTTGCTTGGCAGAATCCTTCTCTTCTACCCTCAGGTTTTTCAGGGAAATACTGCACACTGAAAAAGGGATACCTGTAACCATATGGATGTCTGAAAGACAAATCTCTCAGAGTGATCACAAAACTGTGTTTCAGTTTTAGAGCCATGCAGCTAGAGAGGGCTGCACTTTAACACGTCCCCTCTGCTCATCCTGCAGTGCAACACACAGCTCCTGTGATTAATAAAAAGCACCATAAAACCATAGCTTGCTGCCTGCCCAAATCTATTAACCCTCTGTGAAGGTCTACTACAGAGTCAAGGGGCCTTCCTGGAACTTTTAATTCTCCCAGAAGTTGTAATTTTTTCCCTCATTAGGATTACCCATATCTGCTTTTAATCAGGCCCGCCAGAGCTTCAGAGAGTATACTTATTGCTGATTAGAGAGTGATGCTTGCCCAGATTTCTCTTTTGTCTCTCCCTTAGAGGCTCAGTTGGAAGGAGAATTTCTTTTTGCAGAGTCTGCTGTTGCAAAATGAATTAGAAATTACGAGATTGGGAATTTTCTAATTATGAAATTTCCAACAAGTTTGCAGGCACCAACAAAGATGTATAATAAGAACAACAACAGTAATAATAGTAATAATAATAGTAATAATAATAATAGAATTAGAATACGCAAAACAAGTAATGCACAATGCAATTTACCACTCGCTGACTGATGTCCAGCCAGTCTCTGAGCAGTGGTCCCTGGTCATCTTTTCCCCCAGTTTATATAGTGAACATGACAGGCAGGATTGCATAGCAGGAGGTGAGGGAACCTGCCAATTCTTTCAAGCCAAGACAGGTGCAGAAGGATAGGCAGGATGATGGAGAAATTAACAAGTGGAGAAATCACCACCTGAGATGCCCTGGATCTGAGTTAACAATCATTCAAGCCCACTATGTTCAGTTGAACAGGTTTCTGCTACATTTAGGGACCCGATTTGGTGGTGGACTTGGCAGTGTTGGGTTAATGGTTGGATTCAATGATATTAAAGGTAATTCCCTAAATCATTCTATGATTCTGCCTGAGAGTCACATGCATTGGAGGTGGCTGCTATCCAGCTTGTGGCTCAGAGGGAAGCACTTTGCCTTTCCCAGGCCAGTTACTCTTCTTAAATCTCAGGGGAATATGGCGTTCACAGCATGGCACACTGTGCTTTCTGCCCAAGGAAAAGAGTAGCCAAATTTGCAGAGGATGGTTTATGGGAGGTTTTGCCACAAGACACAAGCCTCACATATGAGACAAAGGTGAAGGCTGTGGGTTGGGTTGTTCACAGTTTGCTTCTTGATCTCTGTCCCTGCTGTTCTATGCTTGGAGAAACTTGATGTTTCTAATCAGAGCTGCTCTGTAACTATCAAGAAAGTTGTTGGCGAAGCATTGTCTGATGGTTCATCCATCCAAGAGGGGTCAGCTGCAGCTATAGTGAGAAAAGCATGTACTAATATCGAAGAAAGTAAAAAAAAACTTGGCAATGAATTTGTACAGAACAAAGCAGAAAAATGTCTTTCTAGTTCAAGTTTCTTGCAGGTTGAGTAGTAAAGCATGTATTTACAAATCATAGATTTCTCCCTCCTTTGGAGAATGAATCCCTTCCTACCAGGAAATTGCCAGCAGGTTCAAGCAGCAGATGCCCAAGCCAGCCGTGAACACAGCAACTTAGCAGCAGCCTTCACTATAATGCACAAATCTGAGGGGGAAAACAAAACAGCTGCCAAAGAAAACAGCCCGAAGGAAGGGGGAGCGCACGGATGTTCACAACACCTGAATCATGGGCTCGAGGAGCAAAACTACTTAGAAGCCATTTGTTTTCTAATTTCAGGAACAAATTTATGAAGGGGGCTAAAAGACTCCTCAGCCCTAAAGGTACTGTATGTAAAACACGTTTATTCTTGTGTCATGGCTATGTAGCAACATGGTCTTATTAAATACAGATCAGACTTCCTTTTTTTCACCATGACTTTTTCTTTCTTTCTTCTCCAGTCTTGAAGAAGAGTTGCAACTTTAATCTATGAGTTTCTTCACCTCTCATCATATTTCTTCTATTTTTTTTATTTCTTTCTTCTTTTTATTTTTCTTACCAGACTATATTACAGAGTTTTACCACTTTGTTACAGTAATTCTCTTCCAATTGCCTTAACAGCTCTTGCTATAGTTTCATATCTATTTTATCAAAAAATATATATGCCCTTCATATACAGATGAGGGGCATATATGTCTGTAAATACAACACTTTGAATTGAAAATGCAATCATTAACAAAATTACATTTATGAAGATTTTTCTCATTCTTGTAAATCTCAATTTTTTTTTTTTTTTGTCATGGAAATGAAGCATCTTCAGATGAACTCATTTCTCTTTCAGTGGGATCCACTGAACTTCCTGAAAACTGTTGTTTTGTTGACTCCTTAATCTTTGTGCCAAATTTTCCTGCCATGCTTCCTTCTCTAAAGAAGTCTGTTCAGACAGAATATACCACAGTCAAGACTGTGCCCATATTTTATGGTACATATAGATATTGAGAAAATGGTGTTTTCAATAACACAATTCAAAGGAGTCACTGTGATACAATATTTGGATTTTTCATAATCTGTTAAAATATTTTTAATCAGTATTAAAATTTTCTGAAAGCTTCCTTTGCATCTCATTTCACATCCATACTTCTCCTTAGTGTTGTATTTGCCATTTCATTTCTTAGTCTTTCCTGAACAAGTCATGCCAAAAGAAACATGGAAACCTTCCAGTCATGGTAGGAAGGGAGAATGACATGAAAAAGCTAATAGGTGGGCTGACAAATCTGCTGTTGTGTCAGTGATAAGGTTAAGGCACCATACAGCCTCAGGAATGTCAGGAGATGCTCATTTGGAGGTGCTCCTGGGCAGAGCTACGCAAAGGAGGTGCTAAAATGCTAAAAGAAATGTAGCCTCCTCTCTTTCTGTTGTGCCCCTTGGTCCAAAACATGAGCCTCTTGTTGTATAACGTGGTTGTGGTGTGGGTGAAGTTTGTTTTCAGTCTTCCTTGAAGACACATCTCTGTGGAATAAATTGTTTTATCTTCAGATTCTCAGTTCTGTCTGAGAACTTGTTAGGCTTATCTTTTAATATACTTGAATACAATATATTTCAATATAAAAATACAGCCACAGTCTTTTGCAGGCTATGGTTTTATTCATAAGTCTTCTTATTGACATCCTCTGGACCAAGCAGTTCTTTATTTTTGACCTTTTACCATTAATTGCTTCAATTCAGCCAGACTTCTATGTGTGTTACAAGCAAATAAACAAACAAACAAAAAAATCAAGTCATTCCTTCACAAACAGAACAGCTCATAATTCCACGGGACAGGTGGTGCTGCCGCTGTAAATGTCTGCAACACACAAAGGAATATTCCTTACCTTTGCCATTATTACCGAAACAATTGCCTCCTATGTTAGAATAGTTAACAAGCCTGCTGGATGGTGTTAGCTTTGATTACAGTGTGACATGACTGATCTATTGTGACAGTAGCTAAAACTAAGTGTCCAATTAACCTTCAAAGTCAGTCTGTGGCTCAGCAGTATTTGTTTTTTCACTCTGGAGAGAGCCTTTTTACATCTCTCACACATTGTAATGTGCTATTGGGCATCTAACTTCATAAAAGCTACTCCAGAACAGGAGTAACGTGACTGATCAGCAAGATCACTTGTCATCTGTAGTAGGGCTGAGGCCTCCTTATCCATTCTTAGTTGATCAGGGAGTGTTGGCTTGTCCATGAACTTGAGAATTGTCCTAGTTTTTATTGGAGTTCTTGCTGATTACAACAAGCCATGAGGCTTTAACCTGACGGGGTGAGGTCTGCTGTCTTTGGCACAGTGGGTGATCCAAAGGGTGTCCTGTCTCCACATCACGTAGAAGTGGTACTATAACCAAGCCCCATGGGATCAGACTTCTCTTTGAACACATGCTAAATCCAGACTTTATGTCAACATACAAAATCAAAGACCTTTTGGCCCCAAAAAGCAATCTTGGTGATGAGTTTGTATGGCAACTATGTGCAGTGCTTCCATCTCCAGGTGATAACAAATCAATCCTGTCTTGTTAGGCAAGGTTCTGATGCCCAAAGTATGTCCTCTGAGATAATAAAACCCTTGCCAAAGATTCATATCTAAAAGGACACTTCTCTGTGCAAGGCAGAGATTTTTAGAGGGAAAATAACATTTTGGAAGAGATTTCTTTTTTCCACCACAGGTTTTATTTAATAAAGTACTACAGAGAATTGAGAAATGGACCATATAACAGCCCCAGATAGATCTTTTCCAGCTGGAGTAATCAACAGGTCAGTATGCTGTACATCCACTCTCCACTTTCATATACAGTCAGAAGAAGACTTTGCGGAGGGACAACCAAATTCAACACACTTCATTCAGTCACCAGATGCTGGACATCAGCCTTTTAGAAGTGACTGAAAGCAACTGAGAAGTCAAGGCTGTCAAGCTTCAATCTGACAGGAGGTTTTGGTATAAGATGCATCCTGAAGGAAGTTCAAATGCCCCAGTGCTTTTTGTACATTAAGAAGCATGTGGGTGTGGCATCATGGTTAGGATTTTTACCTTGTTTAGAGGGACACAGACAAGTGTCTTGGGAAACAGCATAATACCATTATGGTCTGTCTGCAGTGGTGATTTACCTATCAACGCTGCAAAATATTGACATTGCCTTCTTTGACATTTGGGGAAGAAATCTGTAGAACCAAGTATATCTTGTCAGAAGAGCATCCTCATTTCTAGCTGCTTTTACACATTTTTTTCCTGGTTTTGGTCTATTTTGTCAAGAGCAAGCTCAGAAGAGCAAAGCTGATCAACTGCTTGCTAAATCACCTCTATCGTTCAGTCAATTTTAATTCATACACCGGCACTGCACACCCAGATTTACACTTTGAAGAATCTGTTCTCATATTCTGGATGACAGAAAGATACTCCAGAGGTTGCAAAAAGGAAAGAGCTGAGGGAGCTCATTTCTGCTGTGGCTTAAGTACAAGATTCAATCATCAGTTTTAGACTCTTTTTTCATTAGCATTCTAAATTATGTAGCACTGTATATTACAGATTATTTTTCATCTGAACCTCCTAAGAAAAATACCATTTTTTTATTGTAATCCTGTATGAATATGCTGAAATTGCTGTCAGTACCACCCTTCTTAAAAAATTTCAACTATATGTGTTAATGGTCTTGTTGCCTCTCTCAAAGTACCATGGTGCCCAGGGCTCCCTCTCACTGTCACTGGTGTTTCTGACATTCAAAGTGATTTCTTGTGCTGTCTGTTTTTAAGAGCTTTCCCCAAAGCTTGTTCACGCCTTCACTAAAGATACTGGTACCAGACAATGAGGTCAGGTAACCACAAGTGGAAAAAACAAATGTACCCTGCCAAAAAAGGGCTGAGATGGTGCCAGCCACTTCTGAAATATTATTCCATTGAATTCTGACATTCTGAAGAGTTCAGGTCCTTACCATGTCCAACAGTGGGACTGTTCCTTCCACCTTTTTCATAAACACATGTTGGTGTATAAGGGATTAACACACTAATATTTGATGGGAGAAGACACAACTGTTCAGAACCAGACTTTCTTAGACTTCAGTGGGAAATTCTTCTTGTTTAAGAGTCATGATGGCATCATGGAAGTGTTGCTGAAATAAATGTAAATTATTCCATCTTCTGCCATGAGGATCATCTTTGTCCCCTACTCTCACACTACGGACTTTCAACGCTGTAAAGACTAGACCTTACCAGAGCCTAAGACAGCACCAGGGTCACATAAACACAAGATTGGTCTTATTTATGAAGTTTCAAACCCAAAGAACAGTTGAATCTGTAAGTTTATGTTCTGGACATTAAAAGACCTCCACATGGAGTAGAAAAATCATTATTTTCTGTAACTATAAGTACTGCTAACATTATTTCAATCATCCAGCTGCTACCTCATAATTGTTTATTGACTCCCATAATTTAATCTTCCCAAGGTACACCTGCTCTATCATTACCAGAACTTCTTGCATGTTTGGATTGAAAATTACATAAATCCCTGCACAGATAGTGAAAAAGATAAGGAGGGCTACTTGTGAGGAAGAATTTTGGTAATGACTGTTCCTTACTGTAAGAAGTATATGTTCCACCTCAAAAAATCTGCACCACCGTCTCATTATGATGCACAGATAGTAAATCTGATTAAAAAGGAGAAAACAAACTAAAAAGTCAAGCTCTTTTCTCCCAGGTTTGTGAGTATTTAAAACCTCCTCCTTCCCACTCCCCAATTTACCTGGGGATAAATAATGATCTCACTTGGTATTTATTTGTTTCCCATAATTATCACTGGTGTGGTTTTAGCCCCAAAGCCTTTGCTTCTTTTCCATGACCAACTTCCTTTTCTTTTTTCCAAAGAAGCCAAAAAAGGACAAGTAATGAACAGAGAATGCAAACTTGGTGCAAATTCACAAAGCCTGTGAATCACAAGCCTGCGTTTCCATTACTACCCATCAGTTGTTTGAATATAACCAGTAAGCAAAGACTGTGATCCCATAATGTAGCAGGAAATGACACTTGAGATGCTGGTCCATAAATGTGCTAGTGAACACATTTGTTCATTACTCACAGACTACTTCATGCTAAGTGACTTCAGATGTCACTGCCACCTCTCCCCTGCTCTGCAGTTATTTCTGTCACCTCTTAAGGTCAGTTCAGAAGATCCCCAGTTAGCATAGACTAGGCATGCCAATCACTATGACAAATATGCTGTAGCTGTACCTACATCTTTTATTGGTTTTAAATACATATCATTTAACTGCCTTTAGCGAATACGACCCCCAGTGGCTTCAATTTCCTGCAGTGTTCCAGATTCTAAATTCAACAGTGTGGGAGACCCTGCTGGTCCACTCACTTCTAAACCAGCTGCAAATGTGAAAAATAAGGCAGGCTTCAAACTTTATTTCATTCCATGTATTCAGGTGCAACCCTTTCATGGGCCCTCTGAAGCTATGCAGGACACCAAATAAGGGAATGGGGAGAGGCAGGGAGATGAGGCCTAATTGTGATGTTTAACCAGCCATTAATCCTCTCTTACAAATTTTCAGTTACGTGGCAGACGTTGGTACTTTAAGACAAAAAATAATAAACTTGACAGCTCTTGCTCACTCCTCTCACAGGAGGTTGCGTGGCAGCCCTGGAATGTGGGAGAGGGGAAGCTGTGGGAGGCACGGGAAGAGGAGTGAGTCTGGCACTTCTTTGGATGCCAAGGAAGCCCATGGAGGATCCACACTACCATAGATGGTGAGCATAAGACCCACCCTATGGTTGCTTTAAAGATCCATAGGACAATTTGTCCTTCCAGCCAAGGTCAAGGACAGCGTCTTGGGCAGCAGAAGCAATGCAGTTCAATTCACAACTTAATGGTTTAAGAGACTTCCTGCTTGAAAGGAAAAAAGAGAGCTCAGTGAAGGCAGCTGCTTCCCTGAGACATGTTTGTGTATGGTGTTATGGCTGTACAGGAAGAAACTGAAGGAGAGTTAACCCTTGTCTTCTGACAGTCCAAGTTCAAGTACTACCCACTGCTCTATTGTTTCCTCTGCTGTGTCTATGCACAGTGAGATCCTTCCTTCCTCAGGTCCTCTGAACCTGACATAGCAACACTGCATGCCTATTCATAGGTCAAGTCATCCATCCCAGTGAAAGCTGCTTTTCAGAGTACTCCAAAGCCTTCTTTTCAATCCTGTCACATTGCTGGTGGTCTTGTCATTAAAAAAAAAAAAGAATAAAAGAGCACATGTAGCATAACTGAAATGCAGATGCAGGTCCATACTCATATCTTCTGCTCCGAGATCTCATTATGCCCATGATAAAATTTTCAGAGTGTTTGGGGTCCTTCTGAACAAGGCTCAGTGTGTATCCAGAGAGCAAACTCAAGGAACCTTGTGCTGTGGTAATGCCACAGTTTCAGTATCACTGCTTTTGCAGGAGGCTATGAGAAGCTGCCAGTGTGCATGTGGCTGCTTGTGCACAGCAACAAGGAGGGAAACAGCTGCTGTAATCCACCCTGGATTACTCTGCAGTGTGAGGAGATGGAAATGCACACATGATCAGAGATTGTGCTTCAAGTGAAGGGGAAATTCAGCTTCTAGCTGGGAACCAGTGGCTTTCTAAAACACAGTGGCATAACCATGCCCAGCACATCTGTCATATTTATAAATTTTCTCCCCCCCTCCTATAAAACCAATCTATTTTTCAGGCCAATACCTGTTTTCCCCACCAAATCTTGACTTTCTACGAGGTGCCGTAAACCACTGAAATGATTCTCAGGTTCTATAGTGCATGAAGGATGGGTCCCACTGTGCTGCTGCTCGAAGAACAATGCATCACCTGTCTTAGCTGAGATAAGATAGATTATAACATAGATACCCCTTTCCTCAGCACATATCTTTAGTGCTACTGACAGCGCTGCATCACACAGAGGAAATAATGTCTACCCACCTGTAGCAACATGCTTTTGTCCTTGACCTTTTAGAATCATATATCTCTCCCTCTGCATGTCAAAATGGCAGGCAAACAGGGTGAGCCTTTTGCTCCCAAGGCCTTCCATACACAGGAAGAGCTGATGGGCGTCTCAGCTTGGATAGAGTAAGGTACTAAACCACACACAGTGTCAAAGACTCAATCAGCCCATGCATCAGGGGGGTGCTCACCTCTTTTTGTCAAGGCAGAGGCTGTTTGCTCAATGCTTCAGCAGCACTAAGGGGTTGACAGTCAAACATAGAACTCTGGAGGAGAAAGCCAAAGAGAGCATATAGTTGTATAGTTGCCATCCTCTGTAGCAGAAGGTCAGAACTGCCTAACTTCTAGGAATGAGTGTTACCAGGCTCCTGCTTGGTAACTTGGATCATGGTATGGTTTCAGTCCATCAGGTTCTGATGGACCACCCAAAAGCTGATGCATATGAATAATATTTGCCCTAGCTGGTGTGATCAGTATGATTGCAAATAGCCCTGATTCCCTTTCTTATGGCCTTCTTTAGAGTTTTTCTCCACTGCTGCATCATAGAAGTCTGCAAGAACTCTTAAGATTCTTTGCCATGTCTCTAGTTCAGTTCCACAAAAAGAAATTACTGCAGATAAGTTTTTCTCTTTATTTCCCCACTAAATTTTGTCACTAGTCATTTAATATCAGAAAGCTGATTTCTGATGTAGCCTAACTAGTCTGTCCTAATAACAGCCAGCCAGCTTCTTGGAAACATTGGTGATCATGGGACTTGCAATGCCTCTCCTGGCTTTAGTGGATTTCTTATGCTAAGAGATTTACAAAACCATTGCAGGTGTTACTTTTTTTTTCATGTGCCTCCTAAAGGCTATTCCAAACATCTTGCTGAAATAACTTCTTTTTATAAAACTGCCTGAGATCATTTTCAATGTCTCTGTTACCCCAGAGTACTCGCTGTAATCAGCTATTAAAAGCATTTCTTTCCGCCTTCTTCAAATCTACCTTCTTCCTACATGTTTTCACCATTCAGTAATCCCAGCTGGTTCACATACATGGAAAACCCATTTGTAGTAATTACACAAAATTACTTACACCTGCTCAGCAACGCACTGCATTTTTATCTGCAGTAAGTGCCATTTTCCCCAAAGAGTACATTTTAAATGAAAAAGGGATATTTTTCTCTCCTTGCCCTCTTCTCATTCTGTCCCAATTCCACTTACTTTCTGTGGCCTTTTAACAGGAGTTATTTCTTTAGAAATAGATCCAGGAGAGTGCTGAGTTGACAGATCCCCACCTTTGTGTGAGCACACATCTGTTAAACTGAGTTTAATGATGAGTGTGGGAGGCACCAGCTATGGCAGTGGGCAAGCCACAATTTCAGCCTTGCAACTGCACACTTTGAACAGCTGTCTCCTTCAGCACTAACAGCCCAAACTGGGAAAGCAGGATTCCTCTCCTGCATGGATAGGGTATATTTCCTTAGCACTAAAGCTATTTTTCTGGAGCACTAGAAGTTGAAGGGTGTTTAAACAATATAAAACCTGAAGTTGCAAGTAGCAAAAAACTCAGAAATCAAATAATATAATGAACCAAGTTTCCCAGATATAGCAAACCATACATAGCCCATTAAATGTTTAGATAAATTTAATAACCACTAAATTTTTCACTGGAAATTATCAGTTTCCATTAAATCCCATGGCAGCTTCCAGAAGAATGATGCTCACATAGACCCTTTTAAACAGGAGCTGAACATATTGTAAACCTTAATGTATTTTTCCACACAACAATGACTACTAAGTCAGGAAATACTTCTAGCCCCATTTCATAGATGAGGAACTTCACAGAGCAATTCCTTCATTGTCTAAGACCATATAAGTCTCTGGGTGACAAGACAGTAACTAAACTTGGCTCTCTCATATCCCAGTCTCCTAACATAACCACTGGATTAATCAGTGGCTGATTTGAATCTCTTTTCTGCCATTCCTTTTTAAATCAGCAAGACAGCATCTCTGCAATATGTCTCCACTGGACTGTGCACGATAAAATCTCCAGCATGTCATGTAATAAATGTCCATAGAAACACTTTCCATCTCTTCCTTTCCTTTCCCTGTAAGTTGTTACAACTCTTCCTGAGCCAGGAGAACAGGCATGGAAAACCTGCACATGTTCAGTCCTAGGCAGAAAATGAACGTATTTCTGCCCTGACTTTGCATTTCTCACTGTCTGCATCAGAACCAAATGCTGCTGACATCAGATATGGCAGGACTTTGTGCCCAGGTTGTCAAGGGCAACACAAAAGAGTTGCCATTTAGGGTTTTTTCTCTTAGCCTCTCTCCCATTTCTATCTAAAAAAACAAATAAACAACCCCCCAAGCCCATTCTCTAATTAAAAATAACAGGAAGGTATCAGGTTTGTCCAGTTTTAATTTACTATTGAAAAATACATAGTGCATTTTGTCCACATTCCCACTAATGTATATGTCTCTCTGTTTCCTCTGTCGAGGTTTGATCCATCTCTTTTGAATGCTGTTATAAATGAATCAGCACACAATTTGCTGACTAATCTACTCCAGAAAATGACAATCTGGAGACTAGCAGCAGAGCAAGTGCCAGGAGATGCCTTTTGGAGCCAACATAAGACCATTGCAGGCTACAGTAGAAAGCCGCCTTTTTGAAAAGGCTGGTAATGATTTTCTTTCAAAGCCAGGCCAGCAAGTCCTACAGAAAGACCAGATTTTTTCAGAGATTTAAAGGACCTGATGTTCTGATATTAGTCATAATAATTTTGGGACTTTCCTGGTAGAGTGTGTGAAGTTGTTATTGACTTTGCTGGGAAATAATGAGCCTTTTTTAGGTCATCTGAGAAATTTGCTTATAATACCTTTTTCTACCTTTTTTTTTTGGTGTTACACTAATAGATTTGGTGTTTCCCCATGGAGGTGAGAGGTGCTACAGAGACAAAGTACATGCCATAAGCATTTTGAACAAAAAACCAATTACAACACTGTAATATAATCAGCAATAAGGTCCTTAATTATTGTTATTGAACCTTGCAGCTGTAGTAGGTTTTCTTTTCTTTTTTGCATTTCCTTCAAGAGTTTCAAAGTTTTCCTTTGGTATTTCTTTTCTATGTAGTATCTAACAACAAATAATTACAAAAGTCTTATTCTGATGTCAAAAAAAAAAAGTTCCTGAGATGTTATACAAAGAAAAAGGGAAATATAAGGAGCCTAAAAATTAATTTTCAAATATTAGGTTCTCTGGGCACAACCATGACTTGGAAATAGAAGTCAGGTTACTGTGGAGTTGTTTCTGAGTGCTGAATTTGTTTTTATTTGTGCTTGAATTTGTTTATGTTGCTTTTGGGCTCTTTCAGTTAATGCCTCTGAGGCCTGAACTGGCACACTCTATATTTAAAAGAAATGCAATAAAAACAATTTAGCATCCTTCCCCTGTGTCTGAATTTATTTCCTACACATAGGAGAGAATAAATTGTTTATATATATATTTATTTACATTTATATGCATATATACATACGTGGTGGGGGTTTCTGCTGGGAGCTATTGGGTGGCTGTGCTCCAACAATGGGTATTTTATCACAGAAAAAAAATTTTACACAATATTCAGGAACAATATTTTAGAGGAACTGTTCAAAAAATAGTTTAAAGAGGGAACATCAGTAAATAATAGACTCCATTGTCCCTACTTCACCCATGCCCTCTCCTTCAGTTGGATGTGGGTCTTGATCAGACAGTGCAGGTATACAGGGCAATTCCCATCACTTAGGACTTTCTTTAAATTATGTACCAGGCATCCTCAGGACTGTTCTTAGGTCCCCATGGACCAGCAAGTAGTACTTTTTTACTATATTGAGAATTTAGCTGGGTACAAAAGATTTAAACAGAATTTCTGGCTTTTCTATTTGGTCCTGGCATGAAGCCAGTGAATCATTGCACCACCGTGTTTCATGAAATAGGGACACAGGGATTTCCTGTCAAAAACTGGGACAAAAGATGCATCTTATGGCTCAGTAAAATAGCCAGTGAACTGGGAAATGTTCTTAGCTCTTTATACCAGTAATGACTGCACATGATGCAGTTAATGTTTTATGTTTTGCTATCCCCAGTAATGTCTGCAGCACCGTATTAATTGTTTCTGTTCCAAAGAATGGAAACAGATAGCTGAGGCCAACCCATGTGGGGAAACCAGCTGCTGAGCTCCAATGATCTGAACCCATAGCACTGGAAGCTTTCAAACTCTGTCAGCTGAGGTGACCACACCATGGTAGTTACTGCACAACCCTTTACTCAGCATGAATCTGTTTTAAAGACTTTTTATTCCCAGAATTCACATATATTGTGAATTTAATTGTAGGAACTTCAGCTCACAAGACTGGTCCAGAAAACAGGTGACTGATAAATATATTTATACAGTACAGTCAGGCTGAAGAAACCAAACCAGTCTGCACAGAAGCATATTGATAAGCTAACCCTGTGTATGTGTGTGTTCCAGAATATATATTTCTTCTTAAAGGAGGATATTATGGGATTTATTAAATTACTGATAACATTTCATTATATTTCCTAAAGAAAAAGGAGTATGTTACTCCATGGCTGAGGAAAATCTAAATGGAGAGCTGAGAAACTATGAAAGGACTACAATAAAACATTCAGTGGTTTAGCCTTGCTGGTTAATTTATTTTGTGATGAAATTTTCTTAATAAACAAAGTTGAAAATATCTATGGATTCTTTGGAACATTCAGTGTGCAGGTGGTTTAGGAGAACAGCACACCAAAACTTTAAGAGCCTATCATGTGTTGCTGAATCTAACTTTTTTTTTGTACCTGGTTGTGTACTCTGTCACTGCATTCCCAGCTTTAAAACTGTGTTTTAGTTCACCCAAGCAGTGATATTGTCATGTCTGTCTCATGAGAGTAACGCACACAAAATAAAGTACCTTTGGTGTCACCCCTCTCCCCATGATATTAGGACACTGAGAATGGTAACAGTGGTAGAAAAGAAGCTGTGAACCAATTTACTTTTCTGCTTCCTTTCTTATGATCACACAAGTCTACATGCAATCATGTATGTAATAATGTATAACTTGCCATACGTGAACCCAAAAATATTCCATATGTTACACATAAATAAATAATAAACCAGAGCCAGGAGGGGGTGGAGTGAGAAGTAAAGAGACCATGAAGAAAGAAAAGGAAATCACCTTGGATCACCTTGTTAGTGTCACAGAAAATGAGAATGTGACCTTTGCTGGAAGATACAATAGAGGCTTAAGGAATCAGAGTGCCAAATCAAGTGCCTTTAAGCAAGAATGGGGTGAGCCAGGGTTGCCCTGCTCTGCTTATGCCAGTCTGCTTCCAGGGAAATTGTTCCTCCTCTTCCATCACCTCTTAGTCACACACTGAAACTGAAGACACAGTCCCATTGTTTGGGACACGACAGAGGAATGATTATCTGCATGTTTTTACGAAAAACTCAAGCCATTTCCAGTGCAGGATGTATCGCCTTCCTTTGTGTTTCAAAAAAAATCCTTTCTAAATGAAGATATTGCTTAATACATTGAATGATGGGGGTGGTGAAGCATGTAGCAGTGTGGTAAACCGCATCACCTCTAACAAATTCAAGACAATATCTAGATGACATTTTTGTGTGATGGATGCATAAAGATTGTTTTCAATCCTGCACCTGGTAGAACCTCCCAGATGTTCTAGCCTCGCTGCTTTTTTGAAAAGTTAATAAAATTGTGAAGAGAGTGTAAGAAATAATTCCAGAGATTGAGAAATCTTGTTTGCAGACAGTCAGTGGGAACAGTCTATTTAGTTTGTGAAATGTATGATGGAGAGGCACCTTGTTTACAATAAGTGAACAATTTTGTCAGAAGAAAATACCAGATAATAAAAAGCTCTTTGTCCTGGTGGAGAACAACTAATAGCTGCATACACATTCAGTGAGAATCAAGGTCTAAATATTTATCACTGATGGTGGTAAAATACTGGAATAACTGTAAAAGCACCAAGAGGTTTTCCATTTCTAGATGACTTCAGCAGTGTGGTTGCTGCTGCCAAGGATTGGCTGTAACAGCCTGTCACAAGTTCTGATAGCATGGGTGAGATGTGTTAAAACTTCTGTGGTCATACTGTATGAGCTAATGGTCCCTCCCGGCTTCAGAGTCTATCAGCCTATTAATTAGCAGCTAATTAGCAGCTGGTAGCAATAATAGTCTATTATCTTGTAACAAATCAGCAAGTAGAGGAACAAGTAATACACACACTGGCACATTATATGACTAACACTCATTGTTTACAGTCTTCTTCTATTTAGAATGAATTTACATAAGTCCTGTGAGATGTACCAATGAATAAACAGATTTAGCCACATAGTAGAGTTAACCTAACCTTAGGGACCTCCTCTGCCCTTGCTTTGTCTTCAAGTTCTAACAAAGTCAAAAAGGAAAAAGCTGTGCATAGTCTTCCTGTTAGAAAGATTTGAAGTTCTTTTTTGAAACACAAAATCCATTTTAGTACTTTAAAATTAATAATCATGAGAAGGTATGGGCCATGCAAAAATTTACATTTAAACAAACTTTTTTAATTTTGTTGTGTTATTTTTTGTAACCTAAAACACTTCTAGGTGTATTGTAACTTTAAAAACTAAGTTTAAGTTTTGAGTTTCCAACTTTTCCTTGTAAACATTAGCAAAATCACCCTTTTAAGTTTTCTCAAAATTCTTTGGGGGAGAGCACCATATTGTTCACTCATGCCTGATAACACTCTGCCTGTTTGCTTTCTTTAATTAAAGTTAACTTCTTGATACATCCTGTCAATTGTCATCCTGGAAATCTAGGAACTGAGCCAGCAAAAGAAATCTTGTCTTAGGTTGCTCCTAAAATCTACATTCTATACTCTTTCCTTTGTGAAAAGAAAGATAGAAATTTCTCAAAAGAGTCACCTGAAAACCCATGCTGGGTTATGCTCTGGACAATAAAACAGATTAGTATTATTCTTGGGGGAGTAGCCTTAATGAATGCCCACATTAATAATCACTTTTCCCATCTGTGGAAAGTAGCACCAATATTTTCCTCACTGGCAGGAATAACTCCTCACTCATTAACAGACTGTAAGGCAGATGTCCTCCAGAAGCATCAAACTAAATCCTCAGTACTGATGTACATTCATTAGCCCCCAGATTTTTTATTTATTTTTATTCTTCGTTTACAGTCTAAATATTCCTACCACAAAAGCTGGGATTTGTATGCACAATAGCCCTGAATTTTGTGCATGGACCAAGCCAGACACATTGCTGTATCTTCGTCATCTATTCCGTACAACAACCTTTTTCTATATGAAAAAGGAAAGAAACAATGAAAAGAAACAAAAGTCATTTGTTCTGGGTTCTGGACCTATTGTTTTCTTATAGATATTACAGACAGTACACCTTTGCAATCCTCCTGTTAGTATGAAGAGGAAGAGTGAAAAATAAAACAAAAAAATCCATTACAGAGGCCACAGAGAGACTTATATGGGGGATTAAAACACAATGGGACAAGTCCTGAGCACAAAGAGAGTTGCCTCAGGTCATAAAAGGTCTCTGACCTACAGTAGTAGTGACAAGGTAGTAATAAAACCTCTTCGGTGGGAAGTGCTTTTGATCTCTCCTGTTCGTTACCTGGAAGATGTGGTAGAAGTTTATTGCTTTGCCCCATGTAGTTTTAAATATGTAAGACAATACAAAAGAATCAGCAGAAAGTTATTCTTCACTGAGAGCGTATTCTGCATCATTAATGTGCCTTTCCTCAGAACATTTTGTCCCTCCCATGACTTCGAACTTGCGAGTTCTAGGAGGCTCCACCATCTCCATGGTTAGACCAAACAGGTTTAGACATTCTGGTGATTTCTTGGCTGCTTGTACAGATTTCTCAGCTCCTTCCAAGTACATAAGACAGCAAAGAGAAGAGGTAGTTGCTTTAGTTGTGTGATCTGTCTGGTAGGTGTTTTACTGGGTTTGTCCAACAGACATACCCATAATGAAAACTTTGATTTCTTCTTTGTTGTCTGAAAAGAAAAAAAACAAAACGTGAACAACCACAATGTATAGTCTTTCATTAATCCATATTCTACTCAGATGTAAAAAGTTCTAATTAAGGCTCTAGGCAGTCCTGTGTGTCTCCCTATTAATGCTCCTACTGAGCCTGATGTTTTATGTCTTATAGTGAGAGAGTGAAGGTGAAGTGTGGGAGGAAAAAAGGCAGGGAAGAATGTTTCATTTCTCTTCGATAAGGACTGAATAAAGGAAAAAGGAATATATCTAAAACAAAAGAGATGGAAGAAATGGAGAGATGAAAAGGGAAACATGAAGTGACAGTAAAGAAGTAAATGTATTATTACTGCACGTCCATTTTCAGTACGTGTAGTTGCCATCATCAGAGTGATTTAAGGAAGAAGAAAACCAGATTTCTAACTTTAGCTAAGAAAGATTGCCTTGCACTATTGTTAATATCAATAGAGTTCAGTTTCAGTTGTGCTGAAAAATAGTGTGAGGGGAATATAAAGAGTGAAATTCTGAAAAAACTCCACAACACACATTGAAGCCTCACAAAATTAATTGCTGCACAGCATGAAAATCTTGGGCTAGAATATCTACGAGATAGACTGGAGAGATACAAAATCTCTGAACACAATTACTCCAGGGTGAAAATGTCAGAGCCTATTGCACTAAAATAAAAATTCCATTGGTTATGACAAATAACCACCAATTGAATCAGAAATATTCTATTATCCTACTGTATAAACATTACATTCATTTCATCGCTTGAATGTATAATCACTGCTCTTGTTTACATAGCTTGTGTTGCGAAGAATGTGATTTTTTTTTCAAAATATAAAGCACTACAGACTTATTAAATCCTAGCTATAAACTCTTTCTTGAGGAATAAGAACAAGCTGCTTTGAAAGGCTGAAATGGCTGTTGGCTCACCCAAAGTGATTTGTAGGGAGCGAGGGAACATGCACAGAATGTGGTATTGCACAGAGCACAGCACCTGCCTCTTCGGCTGAGCCAGGGCTGAGTGGTTGGGAGCTGTAGATCACGCCATGGCGAGGGCTGGGCAGCACCAGGCAGACTCTCCTGCTTCCTCCTGAAATTTCAGTGGTGAGCTCTACCTGAGCAATGGCCTTGCTGCCTGTCCACGAGTCACTATTTCCCTGGAAGTGTGAACAGCCATTTCTATTTGTGCAAGACTTCATTAATCCCAGCAAATACATCATTTTGATTATTTATTGTTGTAGCAGTGGCTGGTGGCTGGGAGCTGAGGAGGTTTCTACTTCAAAGCAGGCAACATAAACTTACACAATGAGAGAGAAGGTCTGCACTATTTCTGCCTCTTTCCCAGTAACCAGGACAGCCTACACTTTGGGTGGCATGACAGGGAATAGGCCATTTTCTGGCCTTCAATCATATTATAATTTCATCTAACTCTGATTCACTCCTCTTCTTGCAATGCAAAAGGTAGTAAAGGAAACAAGAAGAGCTATTCCCAAGGTCAAACTATTAATCCATGACAGACTTTGGAATAGCAAGCAGCCTCCAGCCTGTTGATTTGTGCTCACAAAGCAAGACTGTGCAGGACATTTATATTTTCCTTTCATCATGAGCTTCCTAGAATATTCAGGTTCCTGCCCTTGCAGTGTTGTATATCATAACAAAGAGACCTTCTGTGGTTACTGTCAATTTTGTCAAGCATCAACAGCTGTCTGAGCACACATGGATTACCATGACTGAGTGATCTCTGTCAGGAGTGTAGAAGGTACATCTCTGGTGTTGAGATACAAGTTCTTTTCCCCCTACTTAGTGTTCTTTCTGTAGACTTTGCAATTAAAAAGTCAAAATAGAGAGATGGACAAGGAGATCATTTATCCAATTACCTTACATTCCAAAGCCTCATTTTTATGTACAATATAAATTGAGATTGTTAATATAATTTATTATTCAAGTGGTTTTGCCTTAGGAATATCATAAATTTCCTTTGATCGTGGCAAGTTATACACCTTTACATGAACATTTGCACTAAAATAAATCATGTAGTGCTGTGTGAAAGCTATGTAAAATGCAGAGTGTCACATCAACAGGCTTTGACAAAGCCACGTTTTCTTGTTGTTACTGCTGGAGTGTGGGGGGTGACCCACCCCCATTCCATTCTGGCCTGTCGTTTACCTGCAGGGCTTGCTCTAAGGCTTGGGGCTCTTACCTCCAAGAAGTTATAATAGTGCTAGTGGATCAGGACTTAATGAATTTAGAAGTCCTTTGGAGCCTCTCAGACCACAGTAGTTCAAAGTGTTGTTACAAAATCCCCTAGTGCCGGCTCCACTGGGGAGATCATCTGAAAAACCTTTTTTCCTGCCCCAGTCTGTTGTAGAGTAAGTGACTGAGCCAGGGCTTTCAAAGGGTGGATTCAGCAGGTGAAAGAACTAGAGAAGGCCTTTGCAGTGAGATTGAAGAAAGGAAAGTGCCCTACTAGCTCAGCAGCCTTTGCAGCCTCTTCAAAAAGGGGCAGGACTCATCTCAGACACATGGATGGGTCCCTATCCATCTGACTGGTGCAGTGTCAAGAGAGAGCTACAAAATGATGAGCCAGGAAGGGCCTTTGGAAGAGGCAAATAAGAGCAATGAGTTGGAACTAGAGACTGGTGGGGAAGGCAGAAGTGTTACAAAAGGGTTTGTAATGCTGTTAGCCACAAACTCTCCTCCTCAAAAAAAAAAAAAAAAAAAAAAAAAAAGAGAATAGAGAAAACAAAGAGGCAAACCCCTCTCTCAAAAACTCATGTACACCCTTGCCTTGGAGCCTGTCAGTCTGACTGAGGTTACCTGGCTCACTGTTTTCTTCCAGAGGGCAGATGACTTTGCATGGGTTGTGCACTTTTTCCTGATCAGAGCACATAAACCACAGCCTCCTGAGGAAACATCTTCCTGGCAAGGCACAAGCAACTCCCTTTTACCTCCAGAAGCAGTGGGGGAAATGGGCCATCTGCCCTGCACACAAGAAGCAACTCATCTCCCAGTGACTGATGAAGGCAGTCAGGTCCCTGCACCAGGAAATCTGTTTAAGAGTGTTTCAGAGTTGGTTTATGCCATATGATTCCCTTATCATTTACTAGGCTGTGGTATGCTCTTGCTAGAGTTATTCAACAGCTTTATTAATAGATTCCCTGGGTCAGATATCACTTCAATATGTGTAAAACTTGACTAATTCACATGAAAGCAATGACAATAAAGAGTCCACCTTATAGCAAATTAGCTACAGTTAGAATCAGGGCTTTTCTGTTTGTTTGTTCTCTGAAGGATAGTTAAAACTTTGTGAACAGAGATAAACATTTGTAATATACCAATAATGTTTTCAATTTGGTGGTTTTCTGCCCCCTAGAAGGCTAATACTTTGAACCCCATAGGAGCACAACAATCTCCAACAGAGCGCAGTATTGCAGAGTCTAAAAGTAGACAGATCTTTACCTGAAGCTGCAGGGGATATTTTAAACTGACAAAGGACTTGTACTCAAACGTGCCTAGGACCCTGGGAGTAGCACAGGATCTTTACTGATCACTAAGATAAAGGGCCTTTCATTTTGCTCCTCTCCCCTCCAGAAGCAGAGGTGTTTCTAATGATAGGCTAGAAACCCAAGGTAGGGCTTTTAGAAGTCTCTTTGGGTCAGATGCAGGAGTTAAGATTTCACAGGCCTAAACTACCTTTTGTCACTTACTGTGAATTGCTCTGGGCTGTCCATCATATAAATAATGGCCTTATTCAACCCTTCTCATGTGGAGTTTGTCACATTCTCAGCAGAAGGCTGTGGGCTTCTTTTGATGAACTGGAAAACAGAAACCAGTTGTTCTCTGTGTGCAAATCTTCCTGGCGGAAAATATTCCTTACCTCCCTCTCTTCCACACTCAGATGATGGCAAATTGTCTATCACAAGGTAGCTGACTCTGTAGATGAGGGGTGACTGGTGACCATTGTCCGTCTGAGCTTGCTTCCTTGGAGCCAAACTGGGGAGACAGGGTGGGCTACGAAGTGGGTGAAAAACTGGCTGAATAGTTCAAATGGTACAACAGTTTGAAGTCTAAATGATGTGGTGTTTCTCCTCCAGTGTCATGAGACAGTGATATTTCATATCTTCCTTAACAACCTGCTTGACAGGAGAGAACACACCCTCAGCCAAGTCTCAGGTGGTATTTCATAAGGCAGGGGAGAGGGAGCTGCTGAAAGCCGGGATGGTAGGGCTGCTGTTCAGAGAGGTCACAGAAAGCTAGAAAATGGGAATTTCAGGAGGTTAAAAAATTTCAGGTGCAACGTCCTGCACCAGGAGATAAAACCTCCATGCAACAATGTAAGCAGGGCACTGGGCTGCACAAGAAACCGTGCTGCAGTCAGTAAAGGGCACAGCAATGCCTGTGGGCAGCAAAATGGATATTTCTCAGCAAGGCATCCTTATAGCAGTGAAGGCTGAGTATTGGTCTGGGTTAAAAGTGGACATAAACAGCAAATCCAAGGAATTTATTTTTTCTGCTACTTGGCACTTGGTTAAGTTGGCCTCTGGAGTAGCATCTGGTTGTGGGCCACCCATGCAAATGAAACATGGACCTGTTGATGCAGATTGAGAAGAGAGATGAATCTGTCAACCTGCACAAGGGGAAGCTAAGAAAAGAGCTGCCTGTTGTTTTCAACAGGAGTTGGGCAGTCATTCCATTTAGCAGAAGAAATAGCCAGACTTCAAGGGTGCAGGGGAGGAACAAAAGCCACAAGCTGCAGCAATGGGAATTTCACTTTTCAAGAAAATCCACCATGGGAGTAGTCCTCTACCAGAGTGCCAAGAGTCTCTGGATTATCCTTCCATGTGCATTTTTGGCATTTAGCTAAACAACACACCAAGCAAGCTTTTCTAACTTTGAGCCTTGTTTTGAGCATGAGACTTCTAAAGGGCTCTTCCAAGCTGAATTATTCAGTAAATTGATATATTTCTGTCCTTTTCACCCAGTTTTTTAGCTCAACCTATTCAAAGCTTGCTAGCAAAGCAAAATACTACCGTGAACAGAGACAACTGTAAGAACTAATTACATAGCCAGAACACAAGCTACATTTCAAAATCAACAGAAAATTAAGGCAGGTGACTTGGAAGAAATAGTTTGACAGCATTGTCTTACCACAAGACATGTCTTACATCATTAAAGGCAGGCATTTACTGTAAAGAAATTGTAAGGTGAAGAGTCTCTGTAGGCTGATCAGTCCTATCCTAAAATAAATGTCTAAATGAGAGGAACCTAATTCCATCCATGGGAGAGGGAACCTTGATAGGTAGCCCCTATTTTACACTTCAGATTTAGGTAGCTCTACAGAAGTACTGCAAAGATAAATTCCACTGTAATAGCAGGAAAGTGGTTCATGAAAAAGCGAGTAAGCCTACCAACCTGTTGCTCCCAAACAAGCAGTGAGAAGTTCTGTCTCCTATATATATTGCTAAAATTAAACATGGCTGAGCTGCATTCTTCTGCATTTACCCTTGATTACACCATTGATTTGATGTTGGTTGCCAAAGAAGCTTAATAATGAACTGAAGTATTTATCACCAGAATTGAGTGAAATGAGCTCACTAGCTTTGTTCCAAACCTGGTTCATAACACACAGGTTCTACTCACTCTAATTTACATTATTTGCATTATTGGCAGCTCTCCCAACAATACTGTATTAGGCTGAGAATTGCAAGTAAGCATGTACTTGTTTTAGTATCACTTAGGCAATTATTCATTGCAACGAAAACTTTGCTTTCTCAGTTTAGATATGACTGTGGTTTAAAGACCCCTTCAAAAAACCACGAAGAATCTATTCCAAGTCGAACTGTGAAATTTACTACTAGGCAGAATTTCAGAGCCAGAAGCTAAGGGCTTGATTCATGAATGTAAGCCAAAAAAGGATGCCTTTATATTGAATCTGTCAAATGTATTCATGCTTGTTAACACCATATAAATCTTAGTTAATCGGTTTTCTAATTCTTGTTTCTCTTTTTTTTTTTTTATTTAATCCTCTGTCACAGTCTGAAGCCATCACCTGTAAGGAGACAGCAAAGAGAAGTAAATCTGGGAGCTGAGAATTTACCATAAACATTCTTTAAGTGACCTCAGCATTCAAGGTGAGTTTGGACTGACAATTTTTCATTTGGAGTCAAAAAGCAAGTTCCCTGGTCAGGAAAAGCATCCTAGAAAATTTTACAAGTGCCTACATCTTTGCTACCTCCTCCCACAGTATGCCTAACCGTGGCTTACAGCTGTCTGAGGACCTCCAGAATGACTGGTCAGAGTTGTGCCCCACATCCAGGGTTTGATTTGGAAAGCTGCCTGAAGCTGTGCACTGATAATTAACTACATCAGTAATTCTAACACCCCTGATTGTTTGTTTCCCTTTTGCTCCCCCCCTGCACCCTCCCTTCTGTGTAAGCACAATATTATTTAATCAGGAACTAGTTTGCCTTGGTTTTCTTTTCATAATAGATCAGCCTTCCTGAGCAAAGCAGAGGTAACAGATGAGTGTACTAATTGGAGATGTCAGGGCATTGGGGATTTCATTAATGACTGAGAAATGGTCTGAGAAACATCAAATACTTCCTCTCGCCTCATCGTGTGCCTTATCTGTGGAAAAATGAAAAGCTGGTTAAGCCCTTTTGTATTTTAGAACAGATTATGAGTGGGTACCAAAGGAGGCATCCTGTCAGAAAAAGGTACAAGAAAACTAAGTTTATTTTGTCAAACAAAATATTAGAATAGAACCAAAAACAACCCATGAGAGTGCTTTATTCTAAAACTGAACTTTTCTCAGCCAAATATAATCAAAATATCTCCAGGGAAGAAATCAACACATAAGTTATCTACACAAGAATATATCTTAATTCTTTAGAAACCTTTTGAAAGTCTCTTGACCATTACATAATGCAAGCAGGAAGAGAGGAATACAGAATTTCATACAACTCTGGTGAAGCAATGAACTGGGAGGCAAGATTTGTGGGTTGGTCTGTGATCTCCACTTCCATCTGACTCTCAGCAGAACACCATTCTTTTCCTAAATCACCACTCTTCCATCAGTAATAATAAAAACTTGATTCCACTCTCCTTTCTATAAAATGTTTAGATGTTTGAAGAGGAAAAGCATTGCATAGGCTGGATTCTTCAAACCTTTGGTGTATAAATCAGGTTCTCTATAATATGTGCTTTATTGGAAAAGAAAAACTGATTCACTGAAACAGATTTCTTTTCTTGAAATATATCAATTGGACAAAAGTTCCCTCAAGTCATATGGAATTTCAGACAAGTGAGAATGAAAGAGATTTCATCCACCATGTCTCACTGCCAGAGCTGCTCCCTTTCATCTCAGTAATGGATTTCAGGTGGTTGCTGTGACAATCAGCTGGCTGGGACAAGCGGGTGGGCGGCCAGAATGAAGTTCCCCTTTGAACAGGGGCAGGTCCTGCATCTCCCCGTTGCCAGCTGTGCACATTAACCCGAGTGCCTTAGCATGGTTTGCTCTCGCAGTGTTCTCAGCCCTGGGCAGGAGATGTGCTCTCAACAACCTTTATTTCATTTGCACAATGAAAGGTATGGTTGAGTGTATTTCTGGGTTGAGTGCTCTCTGAAGGATATACTTCTCATTGTGCCAAATTGCTGTCAATCCTTATTAATGGAATATGTATTTCCACTCTGGTATGTCCAGGAGGTTCTGAGCAGAACCAATACTCTTTTCTACCTAGCATACTGAATGAACTCCTGTAAATTTAGAGATTTAATGTGAAATTTTGCTCAGGAATGGAGCTTCTATAAAGTTATGGGAGAGTTTAGTTTAGACAGCCCTGGAAATGCCATTGTCATGGACATTTCTTTGTAATCAATATGACCTAAGATTATTTATTAACTCATTATAAAATTAACTGGAACATGAAAATCTATTTTTTATTCTATAAAGGTCTATCTAAAGTCCAGAGGAAGTTTAGCAACCAGAATTCATCTTCTAATGTTCTATTTTGATCATTTCTAGTTGAAATTACTTCTTGGATGCTGTTTTAACGTCAGGGTGATGTTACAAAGAACTAGGTTGCTGTCACTCAACAAGAGGATAAATTTGCTTTCAAGTTTAAGATAAAATTAGATTTGTTCTCAGAAAGCGACCATTAAAAAATCCTGGGTCCCTGCTAAGAGTATTACTGGTGGCTTTTTAAGTATCAGCCTTCTCTCCAGAGAACTATTAAATCTTTACCTCAATTATAAAACCTTTTCTCTGTGGGGTAACATAAGAGATTTTGTCCCAAACTTTGCAGAGATAGCTCTCATAGAATTTCATTTTTCCAAAGGGAAAATTTAGAGATTAACTAATTATTTTCAGCCATGAAATAATAAACATTTTTAAAAGGAAATGTTTTTCAACTGAAAGTAAATTTCCCTGGGGAAAAATGTTAATTTCTAACTTGAGTTTTTCAGTGAAAAGAAGGAAATTGTAATAATTCATTTGCCTTCCAAAAATAAAGAAAAAACACCTATCCTCTTAAAAAGTTACAGTTTAATATAATTCTTTCAAAACTATACCTGTTCACTGCTTGGTTTAATGAGAATACCAAGGTTTTTTCCACAGAGGTTTTGTTACTGAACTGATTAAACCATATTGTTAAAATTAGTTAAAATTCCCTCAGATCTAAACTGTGGAACCTTGTCACCATTGAACAATATTGTTGCTTATAATGCTGGGGTTTTTTGCTAGCCTATTTTCTTAGTTATGGTTCCAACTTTTACAGCTAGTTAATAATGACCATGTTAAGATTTATTGGAAAGATTAATATTTATTTTGATGGGTCTTCTATGAATATTTTTCTCCTAATCATAACTGAAATATGTAAAATATTCAACTGAGCTAAAGAGAGCAGAAAAAATCACATATCATTGAACAGTCAATCACCATGACAAATATCACAAAATAGTCGGTAATTGTGGAAAATTAAATATAAGTGAACCCATAAAGCTAACTTCTTTCTTTCAACATGCATTCAGGGAAGAAGAAAAAAAAAAGCCGACCAAAAACCACATGAGCTGAAAAATATGTTAATACTGTAATCCAGCAAGGCTAAACTTTATAAGGCACATGATTAAAACTTTTAGGGAGACCAAGCAAAGCTATGATTTTATCCATACCAAATAAAACTATGTAATAAAAACCAGATAAAATAAGAAAACACTAATTTTGATACATTGGCAAGCCCATGAGTGTACCTATACAAGTTCCTTTATTAACAATCCAGGCTTCTTTTAGTAGTTCAATAATACATTATGGTTTCAGATGAAAATAATGCTGCAAAGAAAAAACATCACTGTAAGCTACAAAATCAATAATTTCTAACACAAATGAGGGAATTACTTTGACTTGCAGCCCTCTACACCTACCAGTCTCAGGGTTAATCGTTATGGGGAGCATCTTTTCAGTATGCAAATTCCATAAGGCAAAATAAGAGATTTGGATCCAAAAATTAAGCCCCACCCTACACTCTGCATAGTATCAGGAATTAAAGCACTGAGTTCTTCTCTTCTTTGTCTTTCATGATGCATATATAAACCCCAGAAAAGGAGAGAAAGGGCTCTACTCCTCATTTCAGATATAACTTCATCCTAACTGTGAACTTATACTGTCCTCCTGTCAAAAGGGGCTTTCTTCAAAAAAGGTGTTCCCAGCCATCTGTTAACAAGGAACATTGCCAGCTGGCAAAGTTGGTTGGGTTTTGTTGCTTTAATTCATTTTCAAAAACTTCTGATTTCCAAATCTGGCAGCAGATGCAGAGTAACAAATTTGTGTCTGTCAGCCCACTATTCCCTGATGAGAGGCCTGGGAGCATGCTGATTATGCTTATGCAGCTAATTAGGACCATGGTTAGGATAAGTTAATGGATTGATTTAGCTCCCTATCCAGTTAAGTGGCAACCTCGGGAGCACAAAGTGTAGCAGACACTGCCCCATGATCTCCCACTGCCTGATTCTTGCCAGCTGAGTTGGAGTGGTCAGACTTCCCATCTCCTTGGGCATAGCTTGCCTCCTAGAAGCTGTGAAAGGGAAAAGGTACTTCAGCAAGGCTTTAAAGGGAGGGTAAACAGCCCTCTTTTCTAGACAGGAAGGGATGGCTGTTGTCAAATGTAGAGCCCATTTTGCAGCTTTGTTTTCCTTTCATGAACTGCTAAAGGCCCCTGGCACTGTTTTAATGGCCCATGTGGGTGAACATAAGCAGCAAACTTTGGAAAGAGAGTGGGAGCCAAATCTTTTGCAGGGACCCTTGTCTCTGTGGTGCCAACTCTCTGTCACAGCAGTGATCCTTATTTCAGCCTAATGATGAGTGAGGTCCCTGCTCCAGACTGTTACCCTTGGTGATCCACAATGATGCTTCAGGGGCAAACCTCCTTTCAGACTGAAGGAAATTCTAATGTAGGTCAGATCAGCTACATACAAAGTGAGCCTATTCTCTGCGTTGACAGGGTTCTAGAGAGACCTTCATGGGTAACTGCAGATGCAGACCCCCAACCTTCCTCCCTTCTTACTTCTGTGCCACAAAACTGAAATCCCACAGAGGAGAGACCACCATGGGAGAGAAGTCTGGAAAATACTTTTACTGAACTCTATAAGCCTGGCAGGCAGATCCTCAAGTGTATCTAGTAAATTTATCACAAGGCACAGAATGAATATCCTTTCTATACAGCCAAGAGTGGAAAATCCAGCTATGTTATCTTTCATGTACACTCAGCCATTATCTCAACATACAGTTCTAGTAGCAAATTGAGGAATCTATTGTATGTACAATGTGTACACACACACATTTAATTGCATGTGCATAAAGAGGTCACATCCTGCTGGCTTGGTTTTCCATTTCTCACCAATAACCTTCTAAACCCCTGATCAATTCCATTCAAGTTTGTCAGAAGAAAAGGGATTCCACTGCCTCTTCATAAGTAACAGCAAAACTTTTTGGAAAAGCATGTCTCAAATCTCTGTTTATTCTATAAGATGTCAGTGAATCAAGTGGTACAAATTTGTGGGGACTCTGTTCTGCTCGTCATGAAAGTGTTTCTCATGAACTGGCACTGCTCACTGTTGGAGAGCAGGTTCAGTAATCAGAGATCCAATGGCTTTGTCTAATCTGGTATCCAGTTTGGGTTTGTCAAGAACTGCCTCATGTAATCTCAGTTCAGTTCCTCGTATTTTGAATGGGGAAAAGCAGCACTTGTGGATGATCCATACAGAGTTGTGATTTCACAAATTGTGTTGGGTCTCTAATGAGCAAACTCCTTCTGTAAATGAATGGAATCATTATCACATGATGCAGGCCTCAGAACTGCATCTGCCTTTTTCCCCTAGGTTCCAATCAATGTTTCATCTGATAGGCAAGGCCTGACAGAGCCGTATTGCAGGTCCTTCAAAGCTGAGTGCTTTTGAGCAAAGCATTTCTAAAGCTAAGGCACGAGCATAAAAACACAATCTCAGAAGATACATTGCACATTAAATGCCCTTCATTAAGTATCTACAGAGACAGTAAACTTGCTGTTTCTGGTTTTACTACAGAACAGTGCTAATGTATGCATTTGGTGGACACATTGTTCTACACCATCCTCCGTGATCTGTTTTGTGGAGGTAGAGTTGAACATGTGCTAACAATCAAGTCAATGCATAAGTATTTCACTGAAATACAGTATGTTAGCAACATATTTTAAAGAATTTAAACTATTAGAAGGACTGTAGGGTGGTTACTAGACCAGTTTGCAGAATGATTTAGGAAAATGCCTTCATCAGAGAATTTCTTAACTGAAGACCTGAAATACATCCTTAACTGCTTTATTCAGCCAGGTCTTCTACAGAGTATTTGCCTGTCTCAAAGTATTAGATGCAACACAGAGTCAATTGAATTTTTTGTAGGCTTCACATTAAATTTGTGCTAAAGGAGATTGCTGAGTCAGGGATTTAATGGGTAAACAGTTAAACAAAGGAATCATGTGCATGGCTTGAGCCAGGAAGGTGGAAGCAGAAATTCAGAGTTTTTTTCATGGCTCTGCCTTTGGGAAAGTGAGATTAATCTTTATACTTTTAATAGATTTTGAGCTTTCCTTAATATACCTTAGGCATCCCAGATATAATTAGAAATAGTAATCTAATGTCAGTCTTGTGCTTATTGTACTTAGCTATTGTGGGATTTAGTTAATTAGTACATTTCATGTGCTTTGGGGTCGTTGGACAATGAAGGTCATGTACCTACTTAGATAGATGTTTGGAAAAATGTAGGCCATTATTATTCAAATTAACTTGAAGTCTTATTAGTCAGTTATAGAGAACTGAGGAGGACTGAGGCTGAGATAACCACTCCAGCTGTTATTGTGGGCACCAGTTTTTAAAGAAGACAGATTCAACATTTTCACTAACAAAATTTTAAAAAAGAAAAAAAGAGGGAAAACATTACTCATATAAAAGTCCAATTTAAAAGTTAGGACAAGCCGTGCTGATAACAATGAGGGGAAGACAGCCAGGTCTTGCTTGTGACAGGCCCTGGACATAGATTTTTTGGTGCTTTAAGTGCAAAGCTAAAGATCTGCCCACCATTTTAGACATCTGTAAGGATTTTCTTCTTTACCTCTCTGTCTTCTGAAGCATGAAGCCCAATATTCCCACCTTTCACACAGTGACTTATTGTGGAAGAATCCTGTCTCACATTTATATGGCCGCTTATCTTGAGATTTCCCTTGAGACTTTTCAGTCAGATGTGGTTCATATCAACCAACATATTCAGTAATGATGGTGAGGGGCAAGATGCCAGGCAGACAGACACACTAGAGAGACCTTCGTTTCCTCAGAGAAAGCAGTGAAGGAAACCTATCAACCTTTCTCCACTTGATCCATCAGTGTTTCGAATCTCTTTGTCCTTTGAGTGATTATTTAGTTTTACAATAAAATGTCATATGCACTTAGTTTTGTTCTAAAATTCAGATTTTATGTTAAAACCAACCACAAAAACAACCGAAAAGTTAAAAAGGAGAGAAGCATCCATAATATTTTCTTTCCTAGTTTATAAGCAATACTGGTTGCAAAGTCAAATAGTGGAACAGCTCAGCAGGAAAAAAAGCAACCAGTCAGCACCATTCTCCCCTTCAGAATAAATATCTTTAATGATAATCAAATGTGTGCAGGAGTTCATTTGGGTCCATCTTAATTTTGGTGCATCTTGCGCACCCACAAGATGCAAAATAAATGAAGGAAAGAAATATTGATGGGCAAGCAGCAGGAGATTCAATTCTTTGATTTTTTTTTCCTATTTTTTGCTACTTTGAGCCTTGGTCCAGAACAGGCTTCTGCATATTAGTAGTCTACTTAAGCTCATCAATTTCTAGATTTTAGGATTGGAATGAGCCATTATTATCATCCAGTGGTACCTGCAGAACACAAGCCAGAGAAGTCCAGCTGATAATTTCTGCTGTTCAATCAGCTGCTAATTGACTTGATCTTCCAAAATGCTGAGCTTTCTGGCCCCAGCTGGGTCAAGCATTTCAAACTGATCCATGTTAATAGGGAGACAAGATGGCTCCTCGCAGCTTGAAACTACCTACAGGCGTGTCTTACTTGAACAAAAGTAGTTGAGCCTAAAGTAGTTTTCTAATAAAGGATTTGATCCTTCCTGGTGGTAGGAAGGTGATTGAGGTGCTGAACCCATAACCAAGGCAGATGAGAGTGAACACAGACTCACTCACCAAACACTGGCAGGATCCTTTGTAGGGCTGTTCAGAACACAAACTCTGTTTTTCTTCAAATGTTACTTTGTTGGAACCAAACCAGGTTTTAACAACGTGTTGATCAATGACACTCTAGACAGAAATATTCCTAAGGCCAAGAGAAGACACTTTGGATGATTCCAAGGACTTTGAAGCTCACCAAATCCCCAACCTTCTTATTGTGGAAAGGGGAGTTACAACAAAATTGCATTTCATTAAAGCTTTGAATTTAATTCTAATGCAGAAATAAAACAAAGTTGAAATCTCTCAAGTTAGTTTAGAAGCAAAACACCAGACTCCTGAGGAAGCAGATTCCTTGTTTCCTTTCTTCTCTGCCCTTTTAAATGTTGTTATACTCACTTACTGATCTCTGGGACTGTGCCTCTTGCTTTCTTTGAGCACTTTTACAAAAGCGAGAAAGGAAAAAATACTTGTCGTTCTTTAATCCATGAGTTCAACAGACAATCTGGGACTCCAGTCTGAAATGTCAAACTGCTTACGTCCACCAGCAGAACAAAGTGGAATTTTCAAATCTTTTATTTATTTATCTGTTTGACTGGGTTAAAAGTTATCCTAGCACCTGTCATATTCCTTGTTAAAGCCCTCTGGTGAAAGGACTTTGAAGCAGTGTTCATAAATCCCATTCTTAAATAGCATTCCTTTGAGGTTAAAAAAAAAAAAAGAGAGACAAACAAAGCCCTCTATTTTTCACTGTTCATTAGATTTTCATATCTGGAATAAGCAGTGGGCTTTAAAAAAAACAAAAGGAAACCAGCAACTCCAATTGCCTGCAAGAACTTCAGTACCATGCCTAGGTCTGCATTCACTTCCCACCCTAACACAGCACCCTTATGTGTTCAGTGCATGGGAACCTGGGTAATATCTGTGAATCAGCTGTAATTTTTGGCCATCAGAAGTGTCACAGTATGTGCATGTAATGGCCTGAATTAAACTTCTTCACTTGCCCAAAGGCTGGTACCCTCTCCCTGAAAGTCATTTAGGGCCCCTGTATAATTGAGAGTCTCCAATTTGTTTATAGAATGGTCATGTCTCCCCTTGAATATTTGATCTCTCTTTGAACTCCACAGGAAAGTCAAAGCCACACTCAAGACTCCAGAGAGCTAGTGGTTTTATTCCTTATTCCTTTGAAAAACCTCAAAATTGTGTTCAGTTTCAGTTGAAAAAATGGCCTTAAACCCTAACAAAATGAGCTGTTTTCCTTTTTCTTCACTATTTTGAAAGACAGATGCTCACTTGATGTAAAACTTGGATCCAGTTTACATTTCTGAACATGAAACATCTCCTATGATAAAATATGAAGAAATGTGACATTACTTCAACATTCCTACTTTGATTAATTCGAAGTTTCATTTTAAAAAGGTAAAAACATTTTGTGTAATCTTCATACTGTAATCAGTATGTCATAAATTCATTTTACTAGAGTATTTAGATATTATTTAATTATTTTAAGAGGATATATTAATATCTAATTCCAAAAATTAAAAGTTCATTGTTTTTAAAAATGTTTGGAGAAAAATAATTTTTGACAGTTATCCCTATTGCAGCTCTTCATTTTGAATAGGATATCAGAAATTGCTGAAAGAAGCATGGTTTTCAGACCAGATCTCATGCACTGTGGGTAGCACTGCTCAGATTTCAGAGACCAGCATAAAAACGGGTTCTGTGCATTAAGCAATCATCTCTTTATTTAACTTCGTAACAAGTCAGGCACCGCCTTACTTCCACCATGGTTTGAGGGTACAGCTGCATTTGCAGAAGCAGTGAGTGAGCAGTGCCATAGTAAGTGGCACTTATGGCTCATCAGTGAGTGTCAATAACTGAGTGTAGTCTGTGCATCTGAATGTGTTCATCACTCTCTGCAATCGGGATGAAAGACCTGCTTAGCAGATGGAAACCTGTCAGTTCCTTTTCACTAAACTGCTTTCTTGTGTCATCAATCCTTCAAGGCATTCCTTTTTTAAAAATACCCACCCTCTTCAGCAAAATCACAGGGTGAGTCAGAAAGGAATCGTGTTTCAAAGTCTTTGTTGAATCCTGTGGTAAATGCCAATTATTCCTGAGAGGATGGCTTCCTGGTCAGGAGCCCAGCATCTCCTAATATCCTGCTTACCTTGAATGCCAGAAAGGGAGAGGAAAAACTGAAAAGTCTAAGACTTGAGAGTTCAGACCAATGGGAGTTTAACACCATGAATTTTACAGCCTGTTTATTTTCCTTGTCACTGTAATGGTCAGTGGCCCTCTATAACTGTACAAGGGAAAAAAAAATTCCTAAAAGAAAAGGTACCTAAGGTCTCAATTTTTTTCGGGCTGATTCAGTTCTCCTCAGTCAGCACAGGCTCTGTACTTATTGCTGTGCAGCTGAGCCAAGGATGGCGAAGATGGAGGTGACAAGAAGCTGAAGGGAACCAGTCAGTAATGTCTCAGGTGTGTTTTCTACATTAGCTTCAGTATAAATAACCTTCTTCTCATGTCTGCATTGCAGGGGGAAGGCACATCAAAGATGGCTTAAAAACAAAACTGACAGCAAAACCAAGGAGCACTTGACTGCTCCCTGAGTACTGATTGCTGGGCTCTGTCTTTTTACAGCTATGCTGCAACACTGCCCTCAGCTAGAGAGGTTAGTATTAGCTGAAATTCTTCTGATTTAAACAGCAAATTTAGGAGGAATTGGTTATGTGCAGTATGTTGCAATAGCTGCACTGTAGCTGGACCCAGATCGTTCTGTCTCTTCACCCTCTCTCCTCACTGAAGCTGGTCCTCACCCCTTGTCTATGTCTCAGCCTCCAGGCCCTGGTAAGGATCGATGCCTGCAAAGTTGGGGTTGCATCTCAGGATGATGGAACCAAAGAGGGAAAACAATGTATACAAAGTGAGACTCCTCGCTGTTCACCTTTTCATGCAGAGCAAAAATGTCAGGAAAAGGTTCAGACAGGTGCGCAGCAGGACGTGTGCAATCAGGCAGCACTAAGCTGTCATCTTCTTCTGATGTGTTAGGAATGATAGCAGCAGAACTGCCACTTTCCAACCAGGCATTATCTAGATGAGTTAATTCTGCTGCACCTTTCTTACCACAGCAGTAATAAGAACAGTGCTGCTCTGACGGATTCCCAGAGTTCATTTCTTGATGAGGAAGAGAAGGCAGCTCTTGTGTCAAGTCCTGTAGAACCTGGCAGTACTCTCTATACTTCTCATCAGTGGATTATATCTGTAGCTTTTCTTTATTTTCATAAAGAAGTACTATGTGTTTCATTTTGTCAGTAATCCTCACAGCATTTTACTGAAAAATTAATGTAGAAAGTAACTTACAAGACATGTCCCATATCTCTGGATAAGGAATCAGAAGAGAAAAATTAGCATTCCTCCTCTGACCAATGTTTGTCTTGTGCAGCTGCCTGATTCAACCTGGGATTTTTCATGGAATCAGTCCTCTGACTTCAGGAAATAAATCATGAATACAAAACAACTGTGGCTCTATGGAACCTTGCTACCAAATCTGCTTTCCCTTCAGCCTACCAGAACTTCATCAAACCCAGCACAATGAAGGCTGCCATCAGAAGAGGCAGTTTTCTCTTGGAGCTGCTTGTTCACTCCTTGGGTGCCACATGTGGCACATAACCCTGCTGGATCGAGCCACTGCCATAGCACATACAACAGCACATAACACATGGTTAAGCTCTTAGCTTCAAAACCAGTAAAAAAACCCCAAAGTGCACAGACACCTGATTCAAATAAAGGTTATTTTAGTGGCAGTGCCTTACAGGCATCTCCTATAACCATGGATGTCAGTGAATCACAAAAATAATACTTTTACACGTTCAGTAAGACCTGATAAAACTGGCTGACTGACTGTTCCCTTCTGGGAGAATGTATGCACTCACCTTCAGCTTGCAAAGAAAAAAAAAAAAAATTCATGCCACTAACTTGCATGAGGAATAAATCCTCAGGCTCATCATCTGGTGGTGAGTCACCACTCACCTTATAATGAATTGCATTAATTTGATTTTGAAGGAACAGCTTTTGCATGTTATGTCTCACGAGGTTATAAACAACACATGAATCTGATACATGCTGTACAGACAGCTCACGTGGGCAAATAAAGCAGATTTTATTCATGGAGGAAATCCCACAGGGAGATGGGAATTTGTTCTAATGACAGTTAATCTCAGGGTTTAGGAGGTAGAGAAAAACAAGGGGAAGTAATTTATAAACCTGTCCCAGCTGGTTGTGGTGTCGGTGCTTTGGGAGGATTTGTACACATGCATCCAATCCTCCCCCCTCTCTGCACACAGATACCCTCCTTCTACCCACAAGGGACTCAGAAATGTACAACAGCAATTCCTGTGAAGTCAGGGGACTGCTCACCTGACTTTCTATCAGTCAGGCCAACTTTTGGACATGTGTACATATGATACTTTCTCATCTTCTATCTACCCTTATTGTCTTCTCCATCTGGGAGCCATCCCTTCTTCCTACTTTTACCAGATTACAGGTGTTATTGCAGAAAAGTGGTTTGTCGTGGTCCTCTTCCAGTAGTGGGAAAAGGGCAAGGAAAACAGCCCCTGCTGTCTTTCATGTTCTGCATTTTCTATGACTGTGAGGATGAGAGTTCAGTACACTTGTATATTTATATATGTTATGGGATTTAAAAAACATGTGGTGACACTGACCTCTATATAATTCTACTCCTCTTGCAAATGAAAAAATCATTGTGGGAAACTGAATCCGTGGAACTGAGTGTGGAAAAGCACAGGTAGCTGAGGTCTCTGGAAAAACCCAAGCTATCTGTGTCTCACTCTAACGTGGGTGTTGCCTTACAGATGTACACAGAAGTTATGCACACACAGAGCACACTCTTATTTTTATCTTCCTTGAAAAAGAGATCTCACACTTTGTCTTTGAGTTAAAAACAAACATGGAAATGAACACAAAGAGAGTAATTTAAAATTGAAATTATTTTTTTACTGCCTCTCCATCACTTCTGTTCCAAGTAGCTGTTGAACATTACCCTGTCAACTCTTCAAGTGTTTAACTAAAAAATACTCTTCATAAATAATGTAGACAGATTAACTAAATGGTACATAATTACTGCAAATTTAGAGTCCCCTTGCAGAACATATTTTATCCATGATTACAGTACTTACAGACTTTCCAAACAGTCTCTTGTATATTTGACAGTAAGCCATAGGAAAATTTCAGCTGTCTATAACTGCATTTTAGAATCTATAAAAACTTAGATTAACATGTTATTAAAGACTTTGATTTAGGAAACACCTAATACATTTTTCTATTTTTTCCCCTTTCATTTAGGGTTTAAAAAAAAAAGCACAAGATTGCACTTATAAAGTGGAAGTTTTCAAAGTTGATTGCAGGTTCATAGCTCTGTAACAAGGTACTTTCACTCTGGCAGAGACTCAAACGAGACAATTAACAGGAGCAATGAAGCAATTCAAAGCGAGAGTTGTGGGGCTTTTTAATTGGTGTTTCAGAGAGCCAAAGTTCCCTCTATACAGAAAAGAGAGGAGCCAGGGGGTAATTGCCTCTCAGTTTATCTAAAAAGGGCTTGAAATCTCAGTCAAATAAGCTCTTGATCTTAGCACAGGAAGGTCGTGGTTCTCTGGAAGTGTACAGATGTTCCTCCCCTGCAGTGAGTGGTCCTTCAGTGATTTGAAAGATTTTATGCTGGTCATTACAAGATACTGAATGAATGCCAAAATAAAAGCTAAAATATAGATTCTCTGCAGTTCCTATTGTGCAATAAGGGAAAATTTCCACTAACTGCAACAGCAGCTGGGCCTGTCTCTGTTGATAATTAAATAGTCATCTTATATCTGAGTACTTCACTGTGATGGTGCTCACATTACAAATGTGACTTTGAGTAAGGACAATATATCCACCTCTGAAAGTCTGAATACATGTTGAGTAACTGGTCCCAGAGCAACCTATGCTTTTCAGACTAAGAACATGGGATTAGGTTTCCAGAGCCCTGGGCAGGCAACATAAGCACTGTTATTTGACCAGGGTCCAATGCTGTCCTCAAAAGTGTATCAATGTAAAAGTTTGAGCAATGTAAGCACAGTTCAATTTTGTTTTCACTCCCAGGCCAGCTCAGTTCAGCTCTCACTCTGTGTCTTCTCTATTCTCCACATGCATCTTGGGAAAGCAAAGACAGCAGAAGGCAAATTGCCTTTAAATTCCATAAAGCCTTGAATGCCCATTGCTGTTCAGTGCCTTCAGTATTTAAGTTAGATTGGTACCCTGAAGAACTGTCTTGTTGCCATCCCATCTCTGTTCTCATTAGCAAACAGCTACTCCCCTTATGCCTCAAGTTGAACAACCTTCTTCAGAAAGAAATCCTGGCTTGAGTAAGGTGCAGGCCTGCAGTGAGTGCCTTTTAGAGCATTTCCATTTCCTCTTGAAATCAGTGGGAATTTGGGGCTCAAACTTCCCTTCTCAGCTGTGCATTAACCTCAGTGTTGTGCTTCCTTGCCTTGGATGTACAAACAGAACACTCTCAGCTTCTGTTAACCTTGAGACTCTTACACAGCAGTAAGGGGAAGACCAGGTTCTGAGTATATCACAGAGGTATGAGGAAAGAAACTGCATCATTTCTGCCAGATAAATGACTTCTAGGCAAGACACCTGTTAAAAAACATCAGGCTCTCAAAGAGACTCATTTGCATTGTGGTAGAAAAATTGCTCACGGAATCCTCAGGTATAATCTTGGATGTATTGCAAAGTAAGGACTTCAGAGCTGAAAATGGAATTTCATCTTCAGTCATTGCAACAGAAAATGATTTGTGGCTGTCTTATCCACAGATACTTGCCCTTGTCAGCAAATGTGGAGACCTGGGATGGATACCTTGAAATGCTGTGCAAATTACTTGTAGACAGGCAAGACTTATTTTATACAAAGAAGGAACTTACTGGTATATTGCAATCTGAAAGTCCATTTGCTGCTCCCCATGCAGGAGAGGTAAAATTAGGGTATTATTTAAGATGGTGTTCAGGTTACCTTCCTTCTACTTGTCACAGGTAATATTGGAAAGTCATCTTTTCTCTCAGTGCTCTATTTTTTTTTTATCTGTAAATTAAAGGTACTATGACTATCTTCACATCACCCTGTCTAGATCACAACTAGATCAGAATGAAGAACACATCTTTTATTCAGTGGCTGACTTTAAAAATCAGGAAAAAAATTTGCTGTAGATTAAATGAAAATGGAGATATCTTCTTTGTCATTTTTATTTTTCATAAAAACCATCTGCAGATATTGTCAATACCAAGAAAAGTGATTCGTTTTACTTTGGCGTTGAAAAATTCTTTATATTTTTTAAAATACATTTTAATACATTTCATATTGCCAAGTTTTCATTTAAAAGAAAGACACTTATAACTTTTTATTTTAAAATTCTCAAATTGTGAGAGCTTTAGCATCCAGGGTATTATTTCTCATTTTGATGGTAGTGAAGTGTCGTAGTTTTAATTTTTAAAAATCAATTATCCACAAACCATTTTCTTTTTTCAGTGCAAGAAAGAAGTGCTGATACTATCTGCAAAATTTGAAACAATTTCTCAAATAACTGCGATCCTTCCAGTTTTCATTTTCTATTTTTTGCCTGTTGCCTTTTCTGTTTAACACAGTTCAGTGTATAGTTCCCTGGTATAATGAGTACCCAGACTCAGTGGAATCACATTTAGCTGAGCTAATTGCTTCTGTTTTCTAGGGAAGGAAAGAATAACATCAGTGACATAGTGGGCAGACCTGCTGCAAACACTGACAATCCCATGAACAGCAGTGAATTTTGTATTTCTGTCAATTAATCTTCATGTTTATTAGCTGCAAATATGAGAGGGTTAGGATGGAGGACACAGTTTATCACTTATCCCAGTCTTGTTTTTCTTTTATCATTTTGCGTTATATTCTACAAAGCCCCAGACTTGACCTGAATTAGGTCCTGTGTCAGTTTCTTTCATTCTTATCTCAGTCATGGCAACAGACAGGAGATCTTTTATGATCAGTGTTTCACCTCATTTGTTTCAGCTGTGGCTCTGGTTCTGCCAGAGGAAAAAGAAACATGAGAACAATTTCTCTTCTTGACAATCAGACTGCTGCATAAGTCTCCTCTGACTTATTCTCTCTTACCCTTTCCTCCCCACTCAAACCTCACATCTTCCTGGGTCTTGCCAGTGATTTCTGATCTGATCGTCTGCTTCTGTTGCCTTTCCACTTCCATCTTCCATACCTCTGCACCAGAGATTTTGGAGCCTGAACCCCCATACTTCACAGCAGTATTAAGCAATAACTACCAACAGTGGTAATGGGAGATTTAATAGATTGTTCTTGCCTACCATCACTGAAGATCTACTGCTGAATTTGAGCAAACAAATGATAATGTCAAGTTTTCCTTGTAAAATATTGTTTCACTGTCTCGTGGGGTAAGAACGAAGCAAGTAAAAGTCTTATAAGAATCTATCATTCTGGCTTATCTTCATTCATTTATTGTATAGATTTTCAAACTTTAATTTGGTACATCCTCATAAATGGCATCCACTAATGGTAGGTCTCTAGTCTTAGAAGGGACCACACAGAGGTGAGCTCAAACTCCAGCAGTTTGCTATGTAGTGCTTCACCGGATTCCAGACCTGGGATTATCTTGAAACAAAGTAAAGACCCTGTTTTCCTCATCAGATTTGTCTGTGTAGATGCTGGTGGGTATCTCTTAATAGAAACTGGCCTCATGCTTGAAATTTTTGGGCCATATAGAACATATCTAAAAATTGCAGCTTCTCTTGTACGAGCTAACAGTGTGAGTAAGAGATGAAGAATAAATTTTGTCCGTGAACACTGTTTATTTTATGTAGAATGACTCTGAAGAGTTGAGGTTCTTGTGTTTGGCTGAATGCTGGATGATGTTGGACAAAGTCAAAAGTCAAGCTGAATAGATCTGTAAATGTTTCATGAGATACTCCATGTCAAAAAGTTGTGCTGCTGCCTTCATTAAGGAGCTGACATGCAGAGAAAATGAGAACTAATTTCTTAAACTTAGCAGTCTGAAGGTCACATAATGCCATTTTGCAGAGCTTTGCAACTAAACAGTTTGTCTTGTTCTGCAGTCACTTAATCACTTTTGTTTTCATGGATGCTTAAGAATATCACTTATCTATAAACCTATCTCTGCCACATCCTCTTCCTGAGCATCTCTGAATAAGTGTTTCTCATTGCCGCATACATTTGAAATACCAGGATATTATTGCCCTTTGTGGAAGCTGGGAAAACCAGGCACAAAAACTGTGATTTCCTCGAGATCATAAAAGTATTCTGGGAGAACAATCAGGATTTCCACTATTTGGGAGAAAGCATTTACTACTGTTCCCTGTTTCTAATATTTTCATGAGCATCTGCCACAAAAATGGCACAAATTGTTTTTTCCTGTTGGAAAGAGAAGCCACGGAAAAAAAGAGATAGGGTTTGAGCTTATCCTCATGTGGAATGGAATTGTCTCCTTTGCATCAGACAGAAGCCAGCTGGGTTTGTAACTTGTACTGCTGATGCCACTGAATAGGCAATCATCACACAAAAGTATCATAAGGAAAGGATGGCTGGAGTTAAACCTTCTGGCAAGAGGCAAGATGGGTACTTCTGCCTCACAAAAGAAACAATTTGAAATGTGAGTTATAAACAGGCTGTGTGCCCTGCACCTCCTGATGCTTAATTGATACCTTACACTGACAAAGTATGGTTGGTACATCTCTCACTCCCAACAAATCAGGTACAACTACAGACTCCTCTAAAAGATAATAGTTTTGTTCACATTTACAGTACTTACTAAAACTTGCCAGAAACTGAAATTTCTGGTAATTCTACACTGGTGTTCTTCTCAGGATAAGTAGAAAATTTCCTTTGGTTTTTTTGTTTCTTCTTTTTTTTGTTTGTTTGTTTGTTTGTTTGTCTTTTTAGAGAAAGAGGAAAATCTTGTGCTTCCATGCCATTAGATTTGAAACACTGAAGATTCCCTTGATTCAGAGCAATATTTGCCTGCACTGCTGCAGTGTCTGTGGGGACTGGCATCCAGATGCCCCATTCTCTTGCAGAACCTGAGCTGAACTAACCTAAGTTTCTCAGGATCTCTGTGGCATTTGATGCTGAGAAGGGAACCATGTTCTCTATGAGAAAAAATGTTCAAGAGTGAAGGCCAACACAAAAGAGGCTGTGAGTAGAAGGCATGTACTTCCCATAGGGAGATCCACTGATCCAAGGAGTTCCCAATTTAGGCAAAGCTGAAATGAAAGAATAAGATACAAAATATTTTGGCTTTTGCCCAGGCAATGATGTTGACTCAGAAATCTCATATCCTCCACAAAGTAATTTTTTCATTTGGAAGATGTCAGCTGTAAGTCCCTTGCCCACTTGTACTTTCACTATTTTTAGGGGAATAACTACAGCTATGCACACATCCATTGAAACACCTTGATTTTTCCTCCTGATCCACAGTCCCAGTTGCTTATGTCTCCCCAGGGTTCATTGGGTCCCTCCAGTACAAGTGAGTATCACAGATGTACCTAATTCCATTCCATACAATATTCCTGTTCTTTCCTAAGGTTTGTCCAGCTAATTCCCTTTGCTAGATTGGTGAAAAAAAAAAAATACTGTCTTTAACAATATTGAAAGTAATGCAGACTGGCAGTAGAACCTCCTTTTCCTCAAAATCTCGTTGCACAAGCGTCTGATTGTGCAGCAGCTCAGTAGTCATTCATTCCCTCGCCTACATCACTGTCAGCAAGTGGCTCCTAATTTCCCATCTGATACAGACACACCAAGGGAAGAAGCTGTCTGTGGGAAAAATTAAAAGAACAGCAGCAGCTCAGAGTGATTATGTCATTTAGTGCTGTGTTGATTAAGCTGGAATGAAAAAAAAAAGGACAAATGCTCTATCCCCTTCCTGGCTTTTCACCTGCACATTTTCTTTCAAAGCAGCAAGCGGCATAATTTTTTTATTAAGGATCACTTCAGCAAGAAACTAGCTTTTGTTTCTCACATGGCCCATTGCTGTTATCGCTAAATTATCTCAAAACTTTTAGCAAGGCTATCGCTTTTAAAAAAACTATCCCACAAACACAGTAAAGCCCATAGACACTAGCCATCTGCAGCCAAACTGCTGCTAGGAAGTCTCAGAGCAGGCTGAGACATGCTGCCCATTATAGAGGACCTGATTCTCTCTGTAAATGCAAAACCTGCTAACACAGATATCCTCCTCAAATTCTGATCTGTGTGTTTGCTTTAGAACTGGCTAATGCTTCCCTTCCTGGTGTGATCAGATACTGCTGTGGAAACTTGCCATGTATTTTACCAGGATCTGTCTTAAGAAATCTCAGGTTTTCTACCTGTGAGAGCTACTGGAATTTCTGTCAGCTGATTTTTCCAAGATGCTAAAATACCCATATTTTCCTGAAAAGCCAAAGCAAGGCATCTGTGGGTTTGACATTAAACCTCCATGTTGTTTACTTCATCCCTTCAAGTTAGTCTAGGTTATTAACCCACTGCTGTGATTCAGGGACCCTAACTCCTACTCCCCTCAGCAGTGCTGAGTCTGTAGGAAAAACTGATGTCTTCCATCACAAAGAGAATGAGTAAAGGAGGCCTCTCACTTCTGGCATCTGTCCAACCAATAAATGTTCTAAAAAACAATAAAAATTGGAAATCAAAAGCACGGGTAAGCAAATCTGACAGAGCAAGAGAAAGAATGAAATCACAAATGTGAAATCATAAACAACCACTTCCTGAATAACCCCTCACTCTCAGAGTATCAGCTATGATGCCTTCTACTTTCCTACATCAATCACCCTCCACTTTTGTGATAGCTGTGCAAAAATCAGAAGTCCCTCCCCAAAGCCAAAAGAAACTATGAATACTGAAACCAGTAGGAGAAGCCTCATCTCCGCTGCTAGAGTTCTAGCAGGTAATGATTTAGCAATTAAAAATGAACTATCCCTACACCATGCTTATCTCCCCACTGTCATGTTCAAGTTCTTGAAGGCCTAATGGGCGTGATCTTATTACTGGAGATAAAATGTAATGGTACCAGAGAGTTTCACTCTGCCCAGCACTACAATTGTGTTTGGCTGTACTTCTCATTAAGTGTGGATGAACAGCAATGGCTGAGACAATTTTCTCTACTGAAGTGCCACTGCTGACATTTATTACTCCAATGAGTAGCACTGACTTTTGTTTCAGTGTTGTTAGGTAAACTTAAACTTCCGTGTTTACAAGACAGCAAAATATTTTTTGTCAGGAGGGATGACACTCTACTGTCATGTCCTCCATGTTGAGGAAATACCAAGGAGTGTTGAAATGGCTTAAAGGTGGAAGTGTTGATGAATGACAATCACTGAAAAATGTCTGTGACTGCTGTGCAGAGGGATCTGTTTCCTCCCCTGCAAGAACATTAGTTTGCCTGTGCTCTGCTATGACTAATAATGGATAATGCTGGTTCTATCAAGAAAAGCTATTTAAAATCTTGGTGCTTGCTTTGGGATTTAGACCTCTGGAAGGGCAAAATACATCCTTGTCAGAGGTCAGATTGCTGGCTGGATTGATGTTTCTGAGGCATTCTAGAATTTTCCATTAATAGCAGAGCTGAGTATCACATAATTTTAAAATTATTTATTAATATTCTTTTTAATAATATATATATAATTATAATTATTCATATTATACTGTGAGGCAATTCTCCTTGTTTGTAAAGAGGAGGGGAAGAAAGAATCAGATCTTCTGGTAATATTTGTGGATATTCCAGATGTTATTTTCTCCAGCTGTTCTCCCTGTCCTACATGGAGGTTTCTGTATTACGAGCAGTTTAGTACAGTCTCCCTTCTGCTGCAGCTCACAGGCTGATGTACACACTGAAGTACTGAGCAGTCAACAGCATTTCCTTCTGCTGAGAGCATAACTCCTGGAAGGAACCTGTTAGTCCCCTGCTTCCTCTTCTGGAGGCAGAGTCCATGGAGATTTAAACAATGACTGACCTCAGGACCTCACCTAAAAGTATTTGAAAGAGTTGGAGCAAAATGACAGATTTCGGTAGGGTCTCTTCAATTCCAGGCAAATCCACAGGGCATGTCTGGATTTTGGAAACAGCAAAACTACACATCACAGAAGTGATGGCAAGAGCAACCCTGACCCTGTCAGTTCTCTTCTAAGTCTGTGCTGCTCACCTGTAAGATGACCTTTCTTTACTTTCAGGATTATATCTGAATTTAAATATTTTATCTGAATCTGGATTGCAAAACCTGTTCTTCCATCAAGAAGAGATTTTTTACGGAAACACCAGTGCGTGTGTCTGTGTGTGTGTGTATGCATACGTGTATATTTTAGCATCGCATTACATAGATACTTTTCTGAGTTTGGGTTCTTTTTTTTCCAGTAAGTAGAAAAGCAGAATTTTCTTTCTGACTCTGTTCAATGTTAAAGTGGCTTTCATTTTTTGTTGCTGTTCTGGCTCTTTTAAATTAAGACTTGGCTCTGTGTTTGTGAGTGAGAGAAAATGCTTGTGTCTGGAGGGGTTTAAAAAGTTTGGGATTTATATACTTCAAGAAGTAGAAATAAAAAAGACCAGAATTGGATTTAACTAGAACCACTCTTGATTTGCATGCTAAAAGGTATCTGACAAGTGTAGTGGTGCAGCCAAATCTCACTAAAGGGTTCCTCCTTTCTTTGCCCACTCAAAATGACAAAACTGTCACAAAGACAGGTCTTCAGAGACATCACAGCTGAAGCTGTTACCAAAGGCACAAAAGTCTTTAGAAAGACAAGTACTCTTTCTCCTGTCACTTTAACACAGCCCAGTCTCACAAACCATATGTAAGGCCAGTGCACTGCCGGCGTTTTCAGTGAGCAAACAGGACGGGGAGCTTGGAAAAGCATTCCAGGAGCCTTTTATTTTTTTCTTCCATTATCGGTCTCACATACCAAGTTGAGACAGAGATGGTACAAAGCTCACGCCATCACAGACATCCAAAGGCTTCCTGGTTACAGAGCATTCTTAAAAGCTTCTCAGCCAATAGTGTGCTTGTAAAAGTTACAGACAACTGTTTTAACCAAGCATAAACAGCGCACGTACATCTGTTGTATACAATACTCACTTGTTATACCTTACATAAGAACACACAATATTCCATTATTAAGTTTAAACTTATCTATCTAACCATATTTTTTGCAAGTTCAAAACCTATTTCAGCCAAATCCAGAAACTCTAACCCTTGTTTTATTGTCCTTGCTTGCTATTAATTGTATCCTCTTCTGTCTTCAAGTTTTCACAGCTAAAACTGATCCCTAAACTCTTTTGCTTTATTCCTGAATCTTGCTTTCTCCTCACACCTAAGAGCCTTTTCACCTTCTGCATTTCCCTACAGTGCACAGGAGCTTCTTCCAGACAAGGGGCTTGAAAAGATATCTGCCATGAATGTCACTGATCCTTTTTTGATTGTGTTGTGCTGAATCTCTTTGCAGACTCTTTGTCTACAGAACGGGTTGTGTTCTCATTGACATGAATCCCCTGGCTGCAGGCTTTCCCTCTCCTTTGAAAATCTGCTATATTTCAGTCCTGGAGTAGTTAACATCAGGACAAAGGAAGCAAGAGAGTACACTTTCAACTTTGTTCACATTGAAAAATTTGTGTATGACATTTGACCAGAAACAGTTGTGTTTCGATGAAAGATGCATGAATCAGGTGAAAATAAATCCAGTATCTCTCCATAAGTCAGGTAAACTTATCTGTGCAGAGCAGCTGGGAGTTCCAGGAATAAGAAAGAGCCTCATTCTATCTTGAAAGCTCTGCAGTGTTAGTCACAGACTGGAATATGTATATTAATATATGTAGAAGCTTACATGTATATAGGTTAGAATAGAATATTTCAGTTAGAAGGGACTTGCAATCATCATCTACTTCAGCTGCATGACCTCTTCAGGGCCATCCCTGAAGTTTGTCCAAATGCCTCTCAAATGCTGGCAGACTCGAGGCATCAGCACCAGAAGAGCTCAGCACCTCCCTCTCCACTTCCCATTCTCAGGAAAGTGCAGAGAGCAGCGAGGTCGCCCCTCAGCCTTCTCTTCAAACTGCACAAACCCAGAGTCCTCAGCACATATTATGCAACCAATATAATGGGGAGGGGGGCTGTGAAGAAAGAATGATTCAGCAGTATGATTAACTTCTGAAAATTCTGCTTAATACCCAGGTAACTGTTGAGCATTTTCACCCTATACTCCTTGTAGAGGTAATGAAGAGCTATAGGTACCTCCAGAGGCTAATTTAGTCCACTGCTCTCTTATAAAGTAATTAGGCTTCATCACATAAGGAGAAATCTGGGCTTTCAACTTGCCAATAATCTTTAAATGAGCACCTGAACTCCCTCTGCAGCTTGAGACCTACAAAACGTTTCTTCAGCTCCCATCCAAAATGTTTGCATCTTGTGTTGCACAACTTCCTGGGAGAATATTCCTGGCGCTGTTCCTGGCAAAAGAAATCAGGCAAAAATAGCCTTTAGACTGTTAACTTGCTTCAGGCTTTTTAAATGTTTTCTGGCAAAAAAAACCCCAAAAAAACATGCCTGTTCCTACATTCAGTATTCTGGTGAGCTTTGAAATAGACTTAGATTTTATTTTTAAATGTATTTAATCCACCAGGACTCAACAAACACAGTGGGCTGCTCTGACTAGAAAGATTTTGTTTTGCATTCCTAACTTAAAACTAAAATAAATGTCACTTTATATTAACCTCAGATTCTTGTTTAAATAGATTCCATTCCATTCCATGAACAAAGAAAAATATAAATGTTTAAAGAAAAACAACCAAACAGACGACCTCCCTATTTTTATATCATTTAAATGCCACATTTTCTTTTACCTCCTAATCGTTTTCATTAGAATTTCTTTTCATAATAGTTGAAATTCAAAAGATAATTTAAGGTTTATAATTTAAACTTATTTATTCAGTTAAAAAAAAGCTTTGTCACAATTCATTAGTACCATAATCTAGATCGTGCTACTTTTTACATGATAAATATAAGGATGAGAAATCATAAATGGACATGATTTTTCTTCCTGTGGAGTTCAAATGTTAATTTATATCCAAGCAAGACAATTTAGGAACAGATATTCCTTCTGTCAAGAGTTGTGCTACAGGTATATAAATAAAAGAGACTAATTTCCTTGGTTAGTTGATTCAGAGTAAATGCATTTCTGTGACGAAAACAAACACCTAGGACACTTGGGAGGCTTGGGGGCTTTCTGAAGGCACATTCACAACCTGAATAAGTCATATCATAATTGCATCTCTCAGTTGCTATGTACATATAGTGGTGAAATAATCACGCCTGCTTCAAAATGGAGAACACAAGTGTGCTGTACTTTATAAAGTCAGAGGAAGAAAATAAGTTAGAGCATACTGGCCAGGGACTGGGTATGAAAACCAGGTTACAAAGCCTTTTCCTGGTGAGGGTCTGATCAGAAATGGAGGATGGGGAAAGCTGTCCTATGAAGTGATGCATTCAATGTCAAGCCAAGCTTTTCCCAAGTGCAGACACTTCAAACAGCTCATCTGTCCCAGGTGGACAGCTTGGTGGCAGGCTCTAAAATATTCCTGCTCTTTTTCATGTCTATAAACAAGTTGACTCAGAAGAGACATCCCAACCTGTGCATGTAGGACCTAAGCTGCGCCAGCCAATACTGTACCTATCATGCCAGTTCAAGCAGGAGGAACTAGCACTTTCACTGGAGAGGACATTCCCACCTTTCTCCCAGCTCTGACTTCTCACTCCTGCTCTGTCCATGATCCTTTCTTTTACAACACTACAAGCATCTGTGTGACTGTGCTGTGAACTGATCAGGTGAAAAACTGTTTTAAAAAGGGCTAATTTTCTTGTCCCAAGCTAGGATGAGGAAATTTCTTAAGCTGAATTTATTCACAAGGGGTTAGAGTTTGTGTAATCATACAGGAGGAAATTTGGTGAAAGAAAGAAAAAATGGGAGAAGCGCCAGATTTTAAGAAAGTTAAATTCCTTCTCAGTGTTCCTCTTTCAGATTTGTAATTCAGCCTTCTCTGTTTGATGTGATGAATCTGAGCTTCAATATCCTTACAAACCCACTTTCTTCTCCTTGAACACTTGTAAACGCTGTGAAAGCCATTATCCATGCCTATTGACAGGCAGTGTGTGTAGATAGAATATAGTTTATGTGTACACAGAGAGACATAAAGGTTATGGGAGGAACAACACGGAAGATGTTGTTCTCCTCAGGTCTCAATGTGGATCAAGAAAAATTTTTTTTCTACCAGATGCACCTTTTAAAGCAATGCAAATTGTAGTTCAGCCTTAGGAAGTGGCACCAGGAGCTTTGACAGGCACAACGTGAATGACACAAATGCCCCACCTGACTTAGGCATAGCCATCAAATTAAACAATGTTGATGGGGAGGAGGGCTACCATCCTCACACTTCCATAATAATATTAATTAAATTCATTGGCCTACTTGGAGATTAAAATGGGTCAGATTTGTAAGTTTTGTTCTGTTTGAAGATTTATTCAAGAGGATAAATACTCACAGGCAAACTCTCCTTCTGAGCATTTCATATATTGTTTGTGCATGCAGGAGTTGGAAAAGCAAGGGAAAAAAAAACCTCACTGCTTCCTAGGGAACAGTTGTGTTCTTTGACTTTACTTTTACATCATGTCTTCCTTCCTTCTTTTTTCTTGAACATCTAAAGATATTTCACACATATAGTTTGTCCATTTGCATACTAGAGGGGCATGAAGTCCATGTAAAGTAAAATCTTACATTTGGTTTTGAGAGAGATGATCAGTGAGTGATAAACTCACCCATGTAAAAGCACCTATCAAGTTATATATTTATGATTTTAACACATACATGCCATTAACCCATGGATTAGTACTTCTTCAAGAATATAGGATATGATATACATCCCACTTCCATCATGTTTCCAATGAAAGTAACGTCTACTTTCATATGTACATTTCTAATTAGTAAAGGAACTGATATATGCATTTATCATCTAATAATATGAAAGATGAGATTTGATTCACCAGGTCTCTAAGTGCAGACAAAGACCTGTCTGCTGTATACAAGTCCAAGTAAAATCCCCTACTCTCCCTCCTGAAGTCTTTTCCCAGCAAGAAATCTCTTGTTCACAGTCTGTAAGAACAAGATATCTAGGAGGACTCAATGTACATGTCCCACACTCTGAGAATTGTCCATGTGGCCTAGCAACACACATCCTTTCCATGTTAGGCTGGGAAGCGTGCTGGAGGCACGACACAATGGAACAGGGACACTGAATAATCCTGGCAGGGGCAGAAGGTCAGGTTCTTTGCAGGAATGAGATACCATGGGAAGCAGCTGGTACTTTTTCTAGTCTTCCTATAAAAGTATTGATTAATACCGAAACCTTGCTGAAAAGTTTACAGTTTATTATACAATAAAAATTGTTTCTCCTCTCATCATGGGGGCTTCATTCATGTCAACATCTTCTGTATGCAGGATCCTGTGCTATAATGGGAATGTATCCATTCATCACATCACAATTGCATCCACACCTATCCTTACCTTGAAGCTTTTACTGTTAAAAGAAGTGATAATGAAAAGGTGGGGAAAGGAAGTACCTTTGTCCCTGCTGTACAGACAGAGAACTGAAAGAGAACAAACTCACCTCATCTGCAGCACCTGAAGTCAGTCTTGCAGTCAGTAGGTAGTTAGGTTGCAGTCCTGAAACATTTTAAGATCATTTCATTTGCTAAGGTCATACAGCAAGTCTCAAGAGGATCCCATCTCCCACATCCTCTCATAGTGCTCCAGTGAGAAAACACTTTTCCTTTCCCCTGCTAATGTTCACCAAGTTAAACCATCAGAGAAGTCACTATGTCCTCTAAGCATCACATAGACCTGTAAGCGTTTGCTGCCACAAATCTATCTCCCAGCAGCACAGAAAGAACACTTAGCAGTTCTATCCACTTCCTTGTTGTTGGTATGTCAGGGCAGTGGTACAAATTCATTGCTGCTTGTCAGCTGTCTGGCATCTGCTGACAATATCTACAGGAAAAGTGAGTGGTTGTATTTAAATATCTGTCAGCAAATATGGCAAAAGACATGAATACTTCTCTGGGATTTGTGATGACCTTTTCATTTGCCTTGAAGAGTTGTCTTCCTCTGATCAAGAAACTAATTAGATTGCTGAAATTTGCTGTACATCTCTATCACTGCATCAGGGAAATCCATTTCTCCTTTTGACAATCACTCTGCAGGATATCTCCATTCTTCCCAGAAGCCTGTGGCTACAAATGGTTACACTTTCTCCATAGCTGAAGCCTGGGCTTTTTTTCTGTGAAGGTGACAGCAGACTGACCAACCTTGGTTGTAAGCAATCACAATATTTGGCAAAGTTGAATTACGTTGGAAGCTCAAAATACTGAGCTTCTACAGCCCATTGGTAGAGTTCTATAATGGCCCCCAAGCTTACAGCTCTTGAAAATAGGCTGAAGGGGTGAAAAGGAGCCACACCTTTGCAGGTATCAAGAAGAATCAGAATTTTCTGATTCTACACAGGGCATACATGCACCTGAATTTTCATAGGATGGGGAGGGCGCATCTAGAAACAAGCTGGTAAAATGGATTTTCAGTGGCACAGCAACCATCAGTGGTGCTGAGAATGAGGCTGCTGTCTGCACAGTCACATCGATGAGCAATAGAACTGTGGCATGGCCCATGATCTCAGTGGATTGTTTGGTATTCAACGTCATGATTTGCTGAAGACAATTGGGAATTCAAGGAGTTGCCAGGAGACACTCACAGAAGTGTCAGGTGGATTAATCTCTTTTACACTGGAAAAGAGATGTAGATTCAAACTCCATCTGTTCACCACAGCATTTACCTTGGAGGAGATTTTTCTTCTGGACTATGCTGCCTCTGGGAACAGGCGGACATCTCACAACAGGTAATGCCAGGTGAATACACCTCCAAACCAAGAGTGGGTTCTTTCTGGGATTTATTGGTTTGCAGAAGATTCCCAATGAGAAGAACCACTGAAGTCTTCAGTCTGCACTCCTCCATAGAACCGGCCCTTGGAGTTCATGCAGTTGCTCTCCCCCAGTAGCTGTGGCCAGCTAAACCCTGCCAGGACAGGGATGTTGCACAGCAGGCAACTACTTCCAGGGCAGATAAAGTGTGCACCTACTCCCCTCTTCCAGATAAAATGACACTACTCCATCTAAACCAAGGTGTGAAAATAATCAAAAATACCAATTTTATGTGAAGATTTTCTTTTTTTACTTTGTTTAGAAGACTCTCTATGGAGAGAAGTGGGCTGTTCTTGTCAGCTCAGGAGGGCTATGTGTAGGTACCTTATCCATGTGCCCAGCAGGGCTGCTCTCTGGAGAAAGGCATCATTTCCTGTGTTCTCAGTGCCAGTAATACATATCCCAGTGCACATTCAGCTGGGTCATAAAACTTCTCTTTGCTTACAATAACTATGAAAGCACTAAGTGCATTAAATTAAAATACTGTTAAAGTGGTTTATGGGAACTCCTTATAAATAATCATCAAGATCTAACTCCTGGGAAGGCACAGTATTTCATGCAGTTTTGTTCCTTGCTGTCTAGAGAGAAGGCAAGCTTCATAAATATGCACCTTCTCTATTAACAGTTACAATTCTTGCCTTTCTTTGAGAAAGTTTTCTTCCTTTTTGCAGACTTCCCACTTCCAAAACACAAACACACAACTGTGTGGGTCATTAAAATCCTGAACCCTGCTGGTTTTCTGGGCAGGGAGTAATTCAGGAACCCATGTCAACATGCAGCTTAGATTGCTCCAATTTTGAATTCTTAAATGGGACCCTGAGCCAAAATCCCTTTGTTGACAATATCAGTTCCCAGTGATGCTGCTGGTGAACCTCCATTTGTCTCATTAGTCCATATGACCTCTTATGACCGGGTTTTGGGATCCCCAAATGTGGTGACACACCAGTGGTGTCTCCTGTCACTGTGCGCTCACCATCTGTCTGCCAGCCCTCCTCCTCTTGCTGGCACCCACGTGTGAGTGTGACTGAGACTCATGTAGACAGATGGACAGACAGACAGACAGAAAGGCTGATGCATAGATACTCACTCCTCTGCTTCAAAAATTTTCACCTTCTCAGATGAGAAATTTTTTCTCTCTGTCTAAAAAGAGGGGGGGGAGGGGAAGGCTTGAAAAGGAGATCTCTGTTTCATGAATGCTTTCATCTAATCCTTCAGTGTTTTATCACTCATCCCTAGACTTAAAAGACTAAAAATTATGATTCCATGGGAAATTAGACCTGAATTACATATTAGTGGAAATCAATATGCAACCAGCCTTAACTATAATGCTCCTTACATGCTGCAATATTATTTATATTGTATATAGATACTTGAATTAGTCTTTATCCTCTTTTAATAGAGACTTCTCATTAAAATGTTTTGGATTTGGCTTGGTTTAATTTTGTATGCTTTTCTTAACTCTTTTTTTTTCTCTTGTCTCTGTAAATTGTGTTCTGGTTTATGGAGGAAAAAAGTTAATTTTCTGAAGCTGAGATACTCTTTATATGACTAAATTTTTAATATTACTCTAAATTTCTCCTTTTACTTCTGCACTTCCCTTTACTTGGCAGATGGAAGGGAGGGAAGTGAAAGGGGAGGAGTGGTAAAATACTTCAAAATATCCCCAGGAAAGAAACATGTTTATTCTTTGAAACTTAAATACCTCAAAAACATTTTTTATAGTAATTTCTAATGCACAGAAGTTTTTACATTGTCATCTATCAAACAAGATGATCAATTTAAAAAGTTATTGACTATTTTCCAGGACAGCTCTGGTTCAGAAGTCCCCATGCCATGAATTTTAGGGGCTGTGGGATGTTTCATGCCATTATATACCACAGAGAACTCACATTTTCTGAGGTCGTTGCATTTGTATTTACACTCTGTATTTACAAAACCTCAGCTACGCTGGCATTCCTAATCTGGATCTGCCCAATGACCCAGTCCTCTCTCACCAACCATGATCAGAACCAGCTGCTCCCAATAGCAAAAACTGAGCTTTTGCAATAACCTACCCAGGATGAATGTTCCTGTCCAGCCACCATTAGTTAGTTAATCTACTATAACAATTTTTAAAAGCACATCATGAACATTGGGCCAAATGAGTCTAAGAATGCTGCATCAGTAAAAGGTCTCATTTAGTTGGCTGCAGCTGAGCAATGCAGGTGATCAGCCAAAGCACCACAAATGGATGAATTCACAGTACAAGACAACACTGTAGTTAATTTACTTTCTTTTAAATTCTTTCTGGATCATTTTGACAAGCAAGATGTGTCAGACCAGAAAATGGCCATGATATTGCCCAGAGGAGCAGGCATGTCTATTTGGTTATGATCATATTCTAATAATTTCCCAATAGTCATAAAGCTGAGCATAGGGAGCTCTGATAGATGGGTTTAATGGACTGACACTGATCAAAGGGAAAATGTGAGTTAGGTACTATGAGCAAGGGTCTAACTGAGATTCACCAGAGGATGCAACAGTCTCCTGAGCTGGATGCTCCATCAAACAACTCACTTAAGACCACACTGGAGAGAAGCACTGAACTGTTCAAATGTTCTGCTGGGGAGTGAACAGACACACAGCAATGGAAGGAAACATCCAGGCATTCAGCACTTCACTTGCAGGCAGCAGGAATTTAGGATGGGAGTCTATGCTAGATCAAACCATTTAAGTAGAGATATCCACATCTGGGTATCTACACTGGGGCAAGGTGCTTGAATAGCTGCTGCAGTCAGTGGACACTCCAGTCTTTCTAAAGCAGGCAGTGGCTGGGGGGCTGAATGAGCAGCTCTGCAGCCTCCAAAACAGGTTCTTTATTGACTGTCCTGGAAGATCAGACATCATTTCTCGCCTAAATATGTAGGATAAAGTTATTAATCTTGAAATGAATTCCAGCTCTTTCCCAAGAGGAACTGTCATTGTGTGGACACCACTGAACAACCAGTGAAACAAACACCACGTGCCCCCATGAATTTGCACTGTAAAAGGTACGTAATTTGCAAGGAGAGTAATGGCTCAATTTAGTGTCCTGGATGAATGCATGCAGAGCTGTTTGAGGTGTCCTGGGCTATCCAGTGCAGACACATAGGTTTGGCAGATGTGACACAGGACTCACAGAAGAGCAGTGACATTCTAGAGCAATAGCTGGTGACCAGACATGATACCATAGGGTATCTTAAGTGACACCATATTCCTATGTTTGAACAACCATAGTTACTATTCTCAATATGGGAAACTGCTGTCTTTTATTAGTGCTTAATTCCTCTGTTGGTAAGGAACCATTCTTTTCTTTCAGGTAAGGGAAATAACCTATTCAGGCTCCAGAGCTGCATTTGATATGGTGCAGCCTGGGAATATAGCAGTTACACTGCAGAAAATCATTATTAGTAGAATAACTACAAGGCAAGTCATTCTTAGAGAGGAGATTACAATGGCATGTGTTAAAATGAGAAATATTTAGCTGAAGGGAAGTTATTTTTGGAATTCCGTAGAACTGGCATCAGGATGATATTTCTTCAGAAATGTAACATAACATACAGAGGCTGTGCTTATGAAATTTGCTACAATACAGAGTTAGACGCACCGGAAAAAATTAAAGAAAATCTGAATATTACTAGTATGAATGAGATGGCTTTAAGGTCTGTATTAATTGAAATCAGATGATTAAAGTTCAAGTACTTGTTCCCAGAAAGTATAGTCAATATTCTTATTGAAAATAAGCCATATTTATTCTTGAATCCTTTTTTAGGAAATGGCAGAGGAAAAGTAGTATTTAGATAAATAACTCAACAGCAGTTTGAGCAAGAGCCACTTGGATGATGTGACCAAGAAAAATGCAAATATTTATTTGGATATATACAGATTCCTCCAGAAGAAAGTATCTAATGTCTCTGCAAAAGACATCAGAAAAAATGCACAGAATTTTGCCAGCTGGATCCTAGAAACATCATTTACACTGGACTACAGATGTAGAAGGGAGATGGGAATGAGCAGAGAAATTCAGAAGCAGTTGTGAAAAAGAGGGTTGTAAAGACAGTAGAGACACTAAGTCAATTTTGTTTCACCTGGTGGAACAAAGTCCAGGAGGAGGTAGAATAATTTTGCTGAATTAAACATCTGGGAGCAGCCATAGACTCATTTGCTGGAAGGCATCACCAGGGATCCTCTTGTCCAGCTTCAGCTTGAGCCAGTACTGTCAGCACCAGTAGTTCAGGTCAACAGTGGCTCTGTAAAAACAAACCTTATGAACAGTTAAGATGGGGATGCCACACCTTCCCTGGTGGTCACTGCCAATAAACTCAGGAAATTCTCTCCTAATGTCCAGCCTGAACCTCTCCAGCCATGGTTTGTGACCATTACCCCTTGTTATGTTCTCTGATGGTACCAAGAGCATTCACAGATCACCTCTGTCTCCGAAAAAAAAAGAAGGAATATTTGAACTAAGGAGGATACAGCCCTAAAGGGATGGATATAAATCTGTCTTGAGTAAGTCAAAACTAGAGGAACTTCTTCTCTGTTAATGGTCTGGGGCTGTGGAGCAGATTTTGGTCTCCCAGGGATACTGGGAATCAGAAAAAGGTAAGACAGTCCATCAACCTTAAGGTGAAATAGAGTTATAAATTTCTGACTGTGAATCAAATGCTTCTTGGCTAGGATGTGGAAGAAAGAGTCTTAGGCTCTCTGATGTCTTTCCAGCTCTCTGTTCTGCAGGCCCAAGTTTCTCCCATAATTTTCCCTATCTAATAAAGCAAAGACTTTGCAAATCTTTGCACCTTTCTCAGATGCAACAGCTAGTGGTTATATTACTAATGATGGTTAATCGTTTTAACATAATCCAAGCACTGTTTGCTAAATCTTCCAACCACCTAGACCATGAGTCTGGCAGGGGTAGAAAGGTAAATCACTATCAGAGGTCTGCAGTGGGTCACTGTTATTCACAGCAAATTGTCCCCTGAAATTCCTCACAAACCCTTCATGGAGACAAACATTCACCATAATAGATTCCTTTGCAAGGATATTTTTTACAAAGCTGATAATATCAGCTTAATATCAGCTATAAAATGCACACAGAATTTCTTTTACGTCAGGGATATGATTTTTTCTAGGAATGATTTTTTTTTCGTGGGTGACCTTGTACAGTATTATTCAAGAGTTTTTCCAGCACTGAAATAGAGTTATAAACATGTCTCAGCTTTATATATACACAGGTATTACAAAAAGTAATAATTCTGATGATGCCTTTGAATGGAAAGGAAATCAAATTTGATTACTTGCCAAATGCTACTGTAATATTATTAAATGTGGAAGTTACTTATTCATAGAAAATTCCCTCATTTTATTTGTTTTCAGGAAAGAAAGTCTTATTCTTTGGCATTTTCTTTTTCCTGCTTCTCTTTTTTTCAGTCTCTTCTTCATCTGTGACACAAAAGCATTTTCTTTGCAGAGACATGACTTTATTAATTCAGGATTATTCGTTTGTGACACTATTTTCCTCAGCTTCTGTCTGAATACCTTTATTCCAGACTCCTTCTCACATTTTGAAATTACAATATAGTACTGAAAGAGAACAGTTCTTGCATTTTTCCCCTTCAAGAAATAAAATAAATTAATAAAGAGATCAGACAACACTGTTTGCAGGTGTTTCTGTGTGAAACAATTGATATTATTGTATAAAAGGAAATGCAATGAGATGAATTTTACTGAATTCCTTAGGGAAATTATTCAATATGCACTCTTATCAAAGTCTAATAATGGCCCTTCTGCTGCCTGTTTGCTTTGATGAAGCTGATAATAACAGAAATCTACATTTATTTGCATTTTTTTCTGCTAGAATTCACTGAGGCATCTCCAAATGTAATTTTGAAGTATTAACACATGGAGATTTGTGAGTTGCATTTGTGAGTTGCATTAAGTAGAAAGAGATCAGACACAAACTCATGAGACAAATTCCCAGGGCTGTGCCTGATGCCCTGCATCCTTTCTGAGTGTCACCAGACATGAGTATTCCCCTCTGCTTCAGATATCCAGTCAGAGTCAGGGCAACAAGGGTGCATCTAGTGTGAGGAGAGAGTGAGCTGCTAAATTAACGTTTTTGCAGATTTATTGAGGCAAGCTACAAAGATGTAGTAAGGAGGTAGAAAACCCTGCAAGTTAAAAGGAAATCAACCATAGCTCCCTTCTCCAGGGTCGTGTCTCTGTCTAGAGACATTAATCCACTAACACTTAATTCTCAGAGTCCAGATATGATCCCACCATATAAGTTTTCAAAGGTTTCATACAGGAGGTAGAAGACTGTGGTAGACTTCAAGTTCTGGTTCAAGACCTATCACTAGCTAAAAACCAACCTGACTACTGCCAAAATCTGGAAGAATCCAAACCAAATGTTTATACCTGAAGTTTTGTCAACTTTGCATATCTTGGTTCTCTGTTTGAAAATATGGTTTTCTGAACGGTGAAGGAAACTGATTTAACTGTTGCAATGGATGTGAAAAATTTGTGGAAAATTTCTGATTTGGAAAACGGTTTTCTAAAGAACCTTTTCCAAAGAAAACCAGTTCTCATTGGAATGCCAAGGGATTTGAATGCCTCTGCTCAGATCTAAAGATGGCTTCAAAGACAGTCTAGGGGAAATCACTGAAAGAAGTCACCACACAGCAACTGGCTCACTCACATCCTTCTTACCAAGATTTCAGCATAATACTCTCGATAATCTGCATTATTAGTTCTTTATTCCCATTTTTTCTTTCATTTCTACAAATCCCTCCTTGTCACACAGTTACTGCCTGCAACAAGGCAAGAGCTGCTCGTGCTAACTACACGTGCTTTATTCCATTCCTCCAGTGAGGATTCTGCATTGACTCAGTTCTCTTCCTCTCAAGAGCCTGAGACAAACTTTGTGGCTTCCAAAAACTTCCCCAATCAATACCTCCTAAGGTTCCTGAAGTGCTGTAATCTGAAACAAGGTCTGTGAAGCAAAACTGAAAATGAGCTCAGCAGGGTTTAGCCACAGCCTGTTATCTGTCACAGGAGGATTTGTTTTTTTCTGCATGGTTTTGGGGTTTCTTTGGTTGCTCTTTGCAAGTTTGTTTTTCACTAACTTTCACTTCTCAAAAGTCAGCTCCTCTTTCTGAATCTTCAAGCTGTAGCCATGCACCACGAAAAGTGCCAATCAGACTTTGAGCTCAATAATCAAATATTTCTGATTTCTTCAGATGTCCCAGAAACAAAAGGTGCATCTAGGCTGAAAGCATCTATTTTTATGTGTTTAGTTTGATTCTTCTCCTTCGTTGCAATTTGAAATAATTGTTGGAACAGAGTTGCTGGTAAGGTGGTGCATCCTTACAAGGCAAAGGAAAATGTCAGGTGATTTTTTTCTCTATTCCTCAAGGAATGATCCGTTCATTTTAAGGCTTGATCGAGAAGCTTCCCTGTAGCATTATATTATTTACATCCAATCCACCAGTCACAGCTAAAAACATCCATGAGATATTAGGAAACACAAAAAATTTTCCAGTCAGAAAAGTAACTCCACGGTTATATGTTTTTACTAACACAAGTACAATTTAAGAATGTATTCACAGTGAAATTATTCATTTGTTTTTACATACATAGCTAAGAGAGGACCACTGGCTTGTGAAGATTCATGCTCAATTATTATTATTTGCTGTGATAACCATATTTACATTTTGGCATTGCTTTGATATCTGGGAAAATGCATTTTGGGTATTGCTGAATTGTCTCTGGAACACCCAAAGAACCATCAGGAGAGTCTCCTGTATAATCTCTGAAGTTTATTCCCTGGATATATGTAAATTGTCTTGCATTGTCAAGTGGGAGATGGCTGTATTCGGTTTCCTCTCTGTCTGATAAAGATTAACTTGCATAAATCGAACTTAGCATTCTGTGCATGTGACTGTTCCCAGTAAAACAGGGAGTGATGGGTTCTGCCCTATGTGTCCCCATAACCAGAGCTGAGCACAAGAACCTCCTCACATCCCTTACTCTCAAATGTGTTCTCTGTGGCTGTAATAGGCTCTAATCATTCATCCAGGGCTCAACAGGTAAGTTTTCATCTCCTTAGAGAGTTAGGAAAGAATAACATAATCAATATTTTCCATTCTTTAAAAAACTATATCCAGTGAAAACCATTTTTTTTTCAAAGCAAAAAGCCATTTGACACACGTTTTTTAAGGAAGGTTATGGAGTGAGAATTTGCTGGTTTTACATTTCAGAAATTAGAATTTCCTGGGATTCTTCTGTGCAAATCTGTTTTAATTTTGACAGTGACTTGCATTTTTTGTAATACAGTAAGTTGGAAACAATTTCAGACTCTGAAATATTTAGAAGGAAAGATTTTATTGGGGTGAAACATTTTTAAATTGTTTTATTAAAAAAAAAAGGCTGCTACTTTTGTGGGTTAATCCAGTATCAGGTCAGGATACAGCCATGAACGCAAGAAAATAGATGAATCTTCACCCAGCTCACATAAATTAGAAAGCCTTTTCTCTCTTTCTACTCTTGTCCTTCAGAATAAAATTAAACGTGATGGGGAAAAAAATGTGATCTTGTAAAATTGTGTCTGGGTATTGACTCTAACTAAATATAAAACTTGACCATCACTTTGTTTTTGTTGGGGCTTTTTATTGGAGTTTTCTGGTGTTTGTTTTTTGTTGTGGGGTTTTGCATGGTTTTTAATTGAACAGTTTATATAGCCAGACTGTTTCTGGAAACTTTCTCTTCTGAGTCAGGGTTCAAAAATAAAAGTCAGCTTGAAGCAAATTCATCAAGCACCACAAGAAGGAACATTTATAACAAGTGATACTATTGCAGTGAGCAGGGCTTAAACAAAGCTGAGTGATGCTATTTCAGTACTGCAGAGTCTATCCATCCTCTTCTATGAATAGTTATAATGGAGCAAAAATCATGATTAGATTTGTTTGTGCTTCGTGTGTGGTGTCTGTATTTTGTACATCTGTCAGTGTCACTGGAAACAGCTAATTCATGTGCTCTCTGCCTGAAACATACTGTAACAAATGTAAGTGTACTGAAACAAATGTTATGGCTGTAATATAAATCCTGGTTGATGGGTTTTAGTAATAGAAACACAGGGAGGGTGTTGCCAGCTGCAAGCCCAGCTTCTGATAAAACTTCAGTGGCTGCCTTTATTCATGTTCAAAGTAAAGAGATTTAACAGCAACCAGAATTAGCCACATGGAGCTCATCTCTAGGTTCAGTCTGAGAGAAATATTAAGGAAGATGCATACAGAGTCTAGTTTTAGTGGTACAGGACAGCAGGAGCTGCCATGGTACCTAGGCTGTCACCCCAGGCAGCAGTTCAGGGAACATAACAGTGGGTGTTTCCACCAACTCATCTTCCAGTTGGTCCACCAGATGCCCCATCTCATTTCCCCCCCCCCTTCACCCTCTTCACCATGCTGACATCTCACAAAAGCTTTAATAGGGATTTATAAATACTTATCATTTCAGAGGCACTGCTGTGAGCCTAATGAAACCATTCCTTTACAGCATCAACTGATAAATCTGCATGGATTTAACAGGGAAGGTCTGGGAAAGGGAATGTTGTTCTTTTTTGTGGAGTGAAGACATTCCTCAGCACAGAAAGGTGTCTGAGGAGGTGGCTGTGGAAGGAGCCACAGCAATCAAAGTGTCTCTGACTTTTATTTAAGTTCGTGACTCACAATCCAGAAGGTGCACCATAAACTGGACCCATCCTTAGTACTAAAAAAGATATTTTGTAGCCTTTGTTATGGATTAGAAAAGCCGAGTTGAGGATTCTATTCTCACCTCAGACACTGAAAATCAAAGCTGCCTGTACTGAGAGGACTGCCAGGGAGTGTTTTCCCTTGCTTGTCTGAGTGCTGAGGCACAAAACATCTGTCTCAAGCTGAGAGTTCAACCCCAAGTCCCAAGCTGCCTTCACTGGCCATAAGGGGGGAGCCTGTGTAAGGAGAGTAGGGATACTCTCAGGGGGGACTGCAAAGGATTTTCCACTAGAGGAGCACTGCCTGTACCAGTGTGTGAAAGGTGAAGAGCACTGCTCAGCCGATTGTCAGTGCTCATTATTTGTCTCACATTTTGGGACCGAGTCCTACAAATCTATCCCCTTAGAGGCTTACATTTCCTGTGGGTATTTGATAGCTCTCCCTTGGCTGCAATGGATAATGAAACTATGGATTGTAGGCATATACAGGGAATTTTTTACACTGGCTTCTATGTAGTATGGGTGAATTTAATTTCACTTTTAGCTAAAAGTTAGATGCTTAGGCTTCACTCCTATCCATTGCAAGGCACAGGCATCTCCAGAGGGTCATTTTTCCCGTTTGCTTTAAGTATCTAACGTAGGCTGGAATCAATCTCTTGCTGGTGATGCCAAACACTCTACTGACTATATATGATGGTATATGCAAGATTTTCTTAGCCTAGGTATCTAACTTTTTGGCAGATGGCTCCAACTCAATGCCATTGATATTTTTCTAAATGTTCCAATACAGATTACAATGCAGTTTCACACAGTTATCCTCTCCACCCACATTTACAGAAAAGGGCATTTAAGTGTTTTTAAGAGAATTTCTCCCTCATTTCTCAAGAATAGCTAAAGGCCCCCTTAAGGTAACCAATAAAAAATACAGATGCAGGAGAGAGAAAGTGTGTGGATTGCTTCAGTGGGAAATACAAACACATTTAATTCATTTTTTCTAGAGTTTTCAAGCGCCCCGTAGGATTTTCTGCTCATACTTCCTCTGGTGAAGGCTTAGAAATCTATTTAGCCACTGTCAAATATCAAGGACTAAAAATGATACATACTTGTGGTTATGATTAATTCCTCCCATATAATCAACCATCTTCTCTTGTTTTCTGAGAGGAATGGACTACTGCTCATTGACTGAAAAAGCACATTGTAATTTTTTGTAGTTGCTGCTTTGATTTGTGTTGGTTTCTCTTCTCTAAGCCTGACAAATGTATTGTATATCGCATAACTCGACAGCCTTTGTCTGACTTGGAAACTAATGTCTGATTGTTGTTCCAACAGTTTGTGGGACAGAAATTCAAGTGGCATAAATCAGTTTGTCTTCACAGATTGAAAAGAAAAACCCCAAAATAATTCTGGTACATAGAATTAAAATATATGAAGTGATACGTCTTGGACTTCGATCCTTTCCCTCTTTTTTTGTCTTTTTTAAGAAAAGCAACACAATTCACACAATTCAGCAGAGACAAAGTTACTTTTCTGAATCCCTGTTTACAAGGACACACTCAGCAGCAGCAACTGACTTGTTCCAACTGGATCACTGGTTGTAGCAGATAAGATATATTAAAATTTTAATTGCATTTCATCATGAATACAACTGTTTTGCATCAGTCACTATAGAAGCCCCATTTAACTATTCTCTGCTGGTTTCCGGACAAGAGAGGCCTCAAATTTAATTAGAAGTGTGAGATGCAGCCAAGAATTTGATAACTAACAGCAATTCTGGTGGAGCTAAAACCACAAAAAGGAGAACAGTGAGAGATAAGATTGCTTTTAAATAGAGGTAGTACATGCAATTTTGCTTTTGCTGATGGGAGATGCCAAGGTAAACGCCATCTCCAGCGTACAATCCCAAGTTACTCTGCATGGTGGCAATATAATTTTAGTCATCCTGAGGCACTTTCTTTTCAAATCCCTGCCACATAATGAAGCAAAATAAGTTTATTTGCATAGCTGATAAGTTATGAGGGATCTGATCTCACTTCGTATGGTGACTCAGTGATCATGACATTCAAATCTTAAATTTCTGACAAGAAAAGAAATGAGCACAAGGAAAATTTCAGCTATTTGGCAGGTGTTAAATTTAGGTAGAGGGTGGAAAAGTACAAGGTGAAGAGTTTATGGGAGAAGAAGACTCAAAATTTAAGGAAAATATGACTTTTTCAGGAAAAATTAACTATAAAAAATATAAAAATGTTTCTGACAAGTATCACAAAGTTAATAGCTAGCTGGAATAGTGATCCTAATCTTGGAGATAATTTTGCCTCATACAGAGGTGTACCTGAACTTTCCCTGCTCCATCCAGCTTGGGAGTTGGTGTCACACCATCAGCACACCAGCAGACATGGTACAAACCCTTTGTGGCTTTTTAATGTGGAGTCAAAAATTTGGTCAAGCCTGCAGCCCTATCATGACTACTGGCACCTTGGAAGTCAAATTGTCTTGGACATGTGAATGTCCAAACTGCTGTAAAATTAACATTTTCATAGTAGATACAGGTTCAACCTCCCCAAAATAAAACCTCCTTCCTGGAAATAAGCTTTTTTTGGTGACGCCCAAATCCAGAGGAGTATCAATAATCTGGCCATCCTCCCTTTCAAAAAGGCTTCATGTTGTTGAAATTAGCAGTGCTCAACCCTGCTGCTGGAAGTGGGACCAAAACATAAAGACTGCCTGAGATTCAATATGTGATCTCTAAATAAACACAAACGCCATTGACATCAGGGAAACCCATCTGCTTCTTTATTTCTTTACCATGACAAAATCTATGTTATGTGATTGTAACAGATGTTTCACGTCTGCAAACGATGATATGCTGCATTATTAAACCAAGAGGGTCATTAAACTGAGTTGTAGGCACTTTTTCAGTCTATAACTGCAAGATCATCAACACATAACCTTAGGGTTATGGAAAACCCTCTCACTCCCCTCCTGGCTCAGTGTGTAACTTATGCAGCAAACACTCAGCAAATATCCTGAACGTCTCCATTAAAGGTTGATAATGCAGGAGTGCCTGTGGGCATCTGTACAACCGTCGGTGCTAACGTGTCTTAATGACTGTGTTGCCAGAAGCACTTCCTTGTTTAGCTGCATCTTGAGCTAATCAAATAACAGTTGCCTACCTAGATAAGAATGTGGATTCTCTATCATTTTAGGTAATAATATTGGATTGGTCTATTCCTTGACGTCAGAGAAGTAAACAGGAATCTCGGTTTGAGCAAGGTGTCTTTGTTTATTATTATTACTGTTATTATTATTTCTAGATTATTTTTCTCTTTATGTTTAATCAAAACCTCAGCACAAAAGGTTTTTCACGTGTAGCTGCCTTCATTGCAATTCTACTCACACAGTATTCTTTCCTACTGGAACTGCTGCAAACACATTATAGTAACATAGATTTCCACAAATACATGTATTTTTTGTCTCCCTTTGGATTGAAAAATGTCTATTTTCCATTTTCAAATACCATGTAAGACGCTTTTGCTTTGTCTCTGAAGAATGACTGACAGAGTAACATGAGCCCCAGAGTGAAGCAGTTTTTATTGAAGGATAATATTTCTTTATTGAAAACTTAACCAAAAAAAAAAAAAAAGATTGGCTCCAGTCTTTCAGAGATCCATTTAAATTCTTTAATTAAAATGTATCTCTTTATTTAGCAGGATCCTTGGGATTCTTACCCATAAATTTTCATTGTAAATTTTCATAAATGCAGCAATATTAAGGGCAGAGTTCTTGGGAAGTCCAAGGAGAATTGAAAAATTAAATTTAAGGACACTATATTCAGTCCAAGCAAGTGGTGTTAAATTCACGTGGAAAGTGTGAACACTCTATGAGTTAATCACAGATCACAGTCAAATATTTGAATAAAACATTTACTTGTAAGTTTATTAGTATTTGCGTGTGCATGTGTATACAGGACATGGCAGTCTTATTAAAAAGAACACAGAGGGAATAATTGTCCTTTTGTCCTCAGCCACTCAAAACTGTTCCTTTTAATCTTTTGCTGGCAAAAAAGCAACATTTTTGTTTCTGTCTTGCAATAGTACTTGAGTTTTCAAATGTCTTAGGAAAATCATTGATTTTTTTAAAACATTCAGGGTTTGAAAGTACTTGAGGTGGCACAGACTTTCCCAGGGATAGATAGCAATACAGAAATGTCTAATCACTTTAACCTTGAATATGTGAACTGCAACATGAGCTTCAGTCCAGATTTAATTTATTATTATTATTATTATTATTTTCTTTTTTTTTTTCATTTTCAGGGGGGCAAGAAAGAACAGTTATAAACACTGGGAGCTTCTGGAGAAAGATGAGACAGGACAGCTATGCTTGCATATGTCAAGTGTAGTGAGAACACGTACACGCAGCTGCAAGTCTCACATGCACATTTCCAAAAATCCAGATAATTCACTCTAGGTGGCAGTCTCTTTTGTCAAAATGGCCAGAGCAAGCAAGAATTGAATCTAGCACATCTTCCTTGCACTGTAGTAGCTTATCCTTCAGGTGAGAGGAGAAGATAGATCACTGGAAAAGTGTGGCAGAAGTACTACTCACATCTGAATTTTGTTATTCTGAAGTGAATAACAGTGATTTTCTGAAGTGAATAATCAGGTTATTCTGATTATCTCAAAGTTGTTTATCAAAAATGGCCAGTACCCTAAAGGGAAATGAAGACATTGGAGCAAAAAAACAAAAGGGATGCTGAGACAGGAAGAGCAGGGAGATCTCCAAAATCCTCACCTAGAATATTTTCTTCTAGATTACACTGTCCCCCCAAAGGACATCAGGGAGATGCATCTTTCATTGTGATTGATGGGCAGAGATCAGACAAGCTGTGCTATTGTTTCACTGCAAAATATTTATGAATTGTTATTTCCATTTGTCCACCTGTCCTTCTTTGTTATGCACAAAAGCAAAGGTCTCTTGCAGGCTTATTTCAGGATGACTCCTTGGTCTCTACTCTCTCTCTTGATATCTCCTCCTGCGTTTATCAGGTGTCTTTGGAAGGGTCCTGTGTCTGTTGTGGATGTAGCATTTTCAGCTGGCCTAAACCCGTATGATTTCCTCAACCTGAAGCAAATAGCTCTCCAAATTAGTGTGTGCTGTAGTCATACAGTCACTTTGGACAGAGAAATAAATAAAGCAGTAGCAATGGCCAGTGCATAATCAATATACAGTGTTGGTGCTTTACTGGAAATGTTGTACCTACCAGTATGCTATTCTGGACTAGTACATCTGGTGCCCCTGTGTCTCCACCTTCCTCCATAAAGTACTAATGTTACTGATGGTGAAAGCATGGCCAAGGCATTGCCTGTGGTGCATTCAAAAACAGGTGACTTTTAAGTTACATGGGCCCAGTGTTCAGAAAACTGTTCTATGAGGGTGAATTTGTAAAAGAAATTTTCTCCTAGCAGTGGAAATTCAGCCCGCATGTGGGCAGTAAGCCTCTGACTTCAAAGACTCAGTTTCATCTCTACCTGATCTTAGTAAAAGGAGAGTCAAATGCATCTGACTGAGAATTTTTGGAGCTGTTAAGTCAAGGTAGATGCATTTTTCAAATATTCAAGCTAGTAAATACCATCATTATATGAACCACTGGGTGTTACTATAGCTGACCAGCTTGGAAGTATTTCTATTTATCTGGACTTTTAAAAAGATTCTCTATGGCTGGATGATGAAAAACTTTGATTCAAAGTGTATTTAGATGCAAAATCATGGGCAGCATTTCTCCAAAGCCTCTTGGAAGAACTGAAAAAAATGTTTTCATTTTCTTTACAATTGTCATGTTGTGATTTGCTTTTGAATGAGGGGATTTTTTCTTATTTTTTATTGTTATTTTTCTTTTTGAAGTTGCTGTCTTTCTCGGAAGAGATTGTATTTAAGTTCAATGGCATTGGACTAAATGAGCCCCCCTGCTTTGATACTGAAGCTAATCATCTCTTGCTTGGCCTTTGAAACCTTTCAGGACCCTTCTACGCAGCATTATAATAACAGAGTACTTAACATGAAACTTCTAATCTGTTAGAAAGTGGATTTCACACGCTTTGTGTGACTAACTGGCAAGTTTGTTTGTATATTGCATGAAACATAGCTACCAGCTATTCTTCCTCTACATATTCTGGCTGCAGAAAACAGTTCCATTTCAATTTCCATACATCTGTACAAACACTAAAGATTCACCAGGACAAAGTTTCACAGGTGATGTGCCTTCCTTGTTATACCAAGAGCTTTCTTGTTCTGTTCAGGTGCCATAGCTCCCCAAGTAGTGCCACAACCCCATAACGGAGCCTGCCAGTCCTCTAACCCAGAGTGTAGAAAAGTATAGCACTGCAAGATCACTGTAATTTTTCAAACAAAAAGATTGTTATGCCCAGGCACCTCCCACTGGGCACCATTTTTTCTGTAAGAACTCTTGGTCAGACCTGTCCAATGTCATGCTGGGAGCCTACAGCAGAGTCTACACAGCCCCCAAGGCCTGACTTGTGTTGTGCTCCATCTCAGCACGTCTTTTGTCTTCCCAAACAGGCTTCTCATCAAGACATCAAAAAATACCCCTGTATTCACAAGGGTGACTGCTTTTCCCTTCTTTCATTAGTTTCCTGTCCCTAGACAGAAAAATTTACTGGCTTTAGGGTTCCCTAGGGTCCTCTCCAGAGTGTTTGCTGTAATCAGGAGTTTTTCCGGGGTTACCAGGGTAAAGAACCTCATTTTGCAGTGCTACACAGAGTTTCCCTCTGCAGAGATGTCTCTGGAGTTGCACGTCAGAAGGAACAGCCTCTGGTGGGGATTCTTACCATCCCATGCCCATTATAGGAGGAAATTTGGGGTCAGTTTTCAGGTGATAGAGTTGTACAAAATCTGACTTTTACCCTGTAAACATGATTTGCAATTCATGTCTTGTTTTTCAGTAGATAAAGTAAAAAAGATAGGCTGACTTTTATTAGTGGAGACCAACACAGTGAAAACACAGCCATTCAGGGACTGTGAAAGTTGCTTCTTCATCAGCTTTTCTTTTGCTTTCCAGTCTCTGTCCCGACAGAGGTTTTGCTCTTTGCCAGCCAAGACAAAAAAGAGTACAGAAAGGTGTCTGAAGAGAAACTGATTCTGCAGGCAAGAGATAAATTTTGGTGCCTGGGATTTATTCAAACATTAAAGTCATATATTCCTAGCAGTCTAAATTTGGAGAGGAAATCACAGAGCCAATGAAAGGTCAAACCTGTGCCTTCCATGTCTGCTTTTGGAGAGGAAAGTCCTACTTTTTGTGGATGAGAGCACAGTGTGGTGTTTCATTAGAGACCCCTGAAATTTCGCCTTGTCTTCTTGTCGCCACCAGTCAGATGTGAATACAGGAGTTGAAGGTGAATTTAAACTCCCTTTCCAAAGGATACAGGTTTCTAATACAGCTTACAAATGACCTGAGAAATCTAATTATCCAATGAAGTCTAAATTGTGAATGCTCAAGGCCAACAAGTGGACTGTAGTGACTGTTCATTCTCTCTTTATCTCAAATATAAGTGGATCTGTTTGGAACTGATGTAAGTCTGAACCTTGAATCTTCCAAGACTAGATCAAAACACAGTGATTCTGCCTGATCTAAAGGCCTGGAAGCTTCATTTGACTCCTAACCTTCAGCTATGGAGGTACAGGCTTTTACAGCAGAGGTTTTGCAAAGATTTCTAAGAAATAACATCATTACCTATTTGTTTATCAAGCTGGCATGCAGCCATGAAAAGATTTTATTGTATATGTACATGTATATTTGTGTAATTACCTGTTAAGAGAGAATTACTGAATTTACAATAGAAATGCTTCGCTCTGTAATGATGCAGTCAGGCATCCTAAAGTGTTATCACAAAAGAAATCAGATTTTTATTTAACTGAAATAAAAAAGAGATGGCTTTCCATCTAGTTATCTGATGGAGTTTGTCCAATGCAACTGAATGTTCAAAAATGAGAGAGGGGGGTTTGTGAAGCAAAAAGAGAAACAAAATTTTAATGGTGTCTAGGTTGTTACAATTTCCTGGCACACTGTATAAATCAGCTGCTAGGAGCTAATCCCTGAGAAATCTGAACTATCTTTGACAAACACCATTTAATTCTTTAAAGGGTCATTCCTGTGACACTCTACTGCAGGACTTGTTTTTGCCTCTGAAATTTTATGTCAGAATTCTCCTCTAATTGAGCTGTCACTCCAAAGCAGTGCTGTGCTATTGATCTGACAAAAGAAAGTCACTGACAGCAATGACCATGTGTCAGGTGATTTTGCCTGATGTGAGAAGCAGTTGAAATGTCCAGAATAAGGGACAGCTAAAATGACAGGAGCTCCTTTGTCTGCCACGGTTGGCAGATGCTGCCTTGTAACTTTGATGTTCAGGAAAAGCAGAAGATTGAAGAGATTTGGGTCTCTTTCTTACTTCATTTTTGAGCACTGCAGCATGTTGAAATAGTCACACAACTTCCCTGTGCTTTCACTGTTAAATCAGGTTTACACTGGCAAATTTTTCTGACAATTTCTCTTTGTTCAATCACATAACATTTTGTCCCAAAGGACGCTGAACTTCTTGTCAAGGATTAAGTTACCCCAATGAGGGCAGCAAAGAGCACTGTAGTATCTAACAGTCTCTCTCACTCACTTCTTTGTTTGGGGAAGTCAGGGCTGGGCCTTAACTACAGGTGTGATGCCACTACAGTGAATGGGTCAGAGTTTATTTTAATTTTTTAAACCCTTCTTATTTCTTGAGGATCAATACTGAATAATTAAATCACTATAAGAAGCCTTTTTTGTCATCTTGGGAAGGACTTTTTAAAGCTGGAATTTATTTTCAGATAAATACTACCTTCCTCTTGAAATACCTATGGTGTTCCTTAATGTCGCGGGTTCGGTTTGTAACCGGGCGGAAACACCAATTTAGTGTAGTGGTTTGGTCCAAAATACTCATTACTGTTTATCTGCTGTGAGATAAGAATTAGGAGAAATGCAAAACAGGCACCAAACTTGAAAGAATATAAAGAAGTTTATTAACAGACCTAAAAGAAGAAAAAAAAAAAAAATACCACCTTCAGAACTCTCCTCCTCCCCCCACCTTCCTCCCTTCTCCCACTGACAATGTGAAAAGACAACCCTTAAGATGTTCAGTCTGTTTACCACTTCCATAATAACCTTGTTCAGTCCATTTAGAAAGAGAAGTCTCTTCTTGCTCATGCTATGAAAACAGTATCACAACGAGCCAGCCGCCCACTTCCAAATATTGTTCAGTCCATTTAGGAAGAGGAGTCTCTCTGCCTGCGTGTGAGTCCTTTCCCCCGACTTGCAGCTTTTCCCGCAACTGCTTTCGAGGGTCCACTCTTGAAGTTTTTTGGGGTACAATTTTAAGGTTGAGCCGTTCAGAAACAAAAACAGAGGCCCTTCTCCTTCCCTGGGAGCAAGGGGTCTTCATCATCTTCATCGTTAGGACTATCTCTGGGAGCATCTCTAGGAACTGAGGTTTTCTCCTTTCCCATTTGGAGCAAAAGTCCTCATCTGGTTCATCTCTACGGACTGAGGTTTTCTCCTTTCCCGTTTGGAGCAAAAGTCCTCATCTGGTTCATCTCTCCCTGTCCAAACTTCTCATGAAATTACAGCTGCGTCAGCATCTGCCTATCTCAGCGCAGGTGCTTTTGCTTACGAGTTGAACACTCCACCCCCCATATCTTCATGAAATTACAACAGGATACTCTGATATATCATAGCTTCACAACAGAATTTCAGCTTTAAGCATCTCCTCTCTCTCTTCCCTCAGGTTTTCAGCTCTTCACAGCAATAAAAGGGTTACTCTCACCTCGGCCTTGCAGCTTTGCAGCTGGAATGTTGAATTTTTCTTATCGCAGTGGAGAGGGGGGAGAGCCGAGCCGCTCCGGCTGCCCACGGCAAGGCAGTGGGGGGGGTTCCACGACTGGAACAGGTCCATCGACCCAGGATGGCCGTGGCCCGGCCCGGCCTGGCCCAAGCAGGGCCTGGCCGGGCCCACTGGCCCCCACACGGGGCCTGCAGCCGCCTGTCCCAGCGCCGGAAACGAGAGAGAGCTTGGAGGGGGAGTTTGCCTATTCTTAAATGTGGATAACAGAGGTGATCACAACTTTAAGTGGCTTAGAGAATTGTCCATATTCAAACTGGCCAGCTGATAGGTTCTATCAGTTCCCAGAGGAAACTGTAAGCACCTCTTAGCAAGGACGTCCCTTCCGGGACGATGCTTGCTAACCTATGACACTTAATCAAAGATTCATTTGAGAAGCCTTTTTTATGACTGCCATTATCCATTGCTTACATATTGTTATTCTGTGTCTTTTGCAAACAACATTTTATTGTTGTTGCTGTTTTCTTTGTTTTTTCATGAAATTCTTTTTTTTAAAAAAAGCAGCGTAGTATTTTCATAACACGTATTTCCTTTCTTGCATTGTATTTCCTGGGGTTTTCCCTTAGTTAAAAGGAAATAATTCTAGATGGCTTGAATCCTTCTGGTTTGTGCTATTTCTCAAGAACAGGCTCAGTGCAAGTTTTTTGATAACAGAAACAACTAACCAAACTGAACAAAGCTGCAACTAATGCTGGTGATGTCACAGTAAAAGACATAAATCTCTTCCTTTCCAAGTTGTGTTTTGTCCTGCGGCTCTGTATTTCTCACGAGTCACAAAATCACTATTGAAAAGAATGGTAATAGGCACAGGCTCTCCCTTGCAGGATAGCAGGGTTATCTGGACACTAAGTGGAATGAATGTGGTTAGTGTCTCTGAGAATCAGCTGTATTGAAAATATTGAATAAGTGTATGCTGAATGTTGGAATAGGGTGCTGTGACTGTACCAGGTACTGTCAGCCAACATATCCTAGCCTTCAGAAATCTTTCCAGACTCACTCTCTCCGTAGCCAGGCCTGGCAATGCTGAATTTGTCATTCAGTCGTGCTGCTATGCTCACTGAGGCATCAAGAACATAAGATATCACTGAATAGAAGGAGCAGCAGGCACCTCTTATGCTCTCCTGAGCAGGCTCCTGGTGAGAATCCTCAACATGTAAAACACCTCACAAAAGTACAGAGGTATAAGAGATATTATGTCTACATTCCAATTAGCATCAATGTGTTCTCTTTTTGCTAACTAACTGTCCAAGAAATTGATTTCATTGCTTTCAAAACTTTCAACAAATTTAGATGACCTGTCAAAGAGATGTATGAGCCATTAAAATCTACAACTACATTACTTCAAGCCATAATTAAAACTTCGGTCCCAGACTTTTCAGACTGAAGTAAGACTTCACTCCTCAGCCATTGATTTTTAAGGGAAGAAAGTTTAACTGGTGATGTAAAGCCCAGTGAATCACCAGACTTCAAACAGGGAAAAAAAAAATTTGCTCCTCCCAAACACCCAAACAATCTCCTATGAGTTTTACTGGAAAAGCAAGGTCGGGGGGGGGCGGGGGGGGGGGGGGGGGGGGGTAGAACATGGAGAAAAGGGGAAGTAAGGCTAAATTATTCTAAATTTGTATTGTGTTTTTACAGCCATTTAGGATTGAATTCAGGCGTAGTTTGACATTTAATTGATATTTTCGGTCTTTAAAAGTGACAAGCACTACATTAAATTATACCATGCACATTTGATATGACAATATAAACTGTCTTGTGCTTTGCTTAGCAACTGCTGTAACACAATGCAAGTAGAAATGCCATGTAAAAAATTGTCTACTTCTGTCCACTAATCCTTCCAAGCTTTCTAAAACTTTTTAAAGTTACCTGAACAAGCTTTGCTACTTTATCTTTCCAATTTCATCTCCATGCCAGGTATTTTATTTTAAAAAAAACAGCAATGAAAGCAGCCAAAACTTGTTGCTTTTTTTGTTTTTCTTTTCAGTAGTTGCTGTATTTTTCCTGGTGACACTGCAACTGCAATTCTTCCCATCTGCTCCATGTGCTTGGTGGCTTTTCCCTGAGATACTGAAAAGGTGTCACCCTTATTTGAGTACCAGTCATATCCTCCCATATCTTTATTGCATGCTGACTCTCCTCAACAAGAGCAGCAATAGAGGAGTAGCATAACAATGATAGCATTTGCCATTCTTTGTATTATGCTTTCCAGAATTATGTACAGTCGTTCATGTCCTTTTTTCCGAAGAAGAATGTTTCTGCTGCTCCTCACTACAAAAATCAGGTTTCCAACAGCTTAAAAAAACAGGTCTTTGTTAACAGTATAATTAACCATTACAATTAAGTTGTCTTCTTAAGAAAAAAATATCTGAAGATATAAACTTGTCAGGAGTCTAAACACATGAGATCTAAAGGTAAAGTACTATACAGAAATGAACAGGTTAAAGGACTAAATCTTTTAAAACAATAGATCTCGCTGATATCACACCAAGTAGTATTTCATTAAATGCCTTTGAAAAAAAAAGACCTTTCAAAGATATAGCGAAATAAATGTGACAAGAGGGTTGATGTGCCTGGGGAAAGACCAATTTTTGTTATTGTTATCTAAAAAGAATCACTGTATGAATATCTGGAATAAACCTCTGGAGAGCAGGGTTCACAGAGATCAGGAGAATGTATGAGGTTCAGCAAAGGTCACCTCTGTCCTTAAGCCACTATTTATCTGTGTTATAAGGCCCTTAAGAAAATGACATTTCTGTACACCAGTGCAATCTGTTTAACAGGCTTCTACTGCATTAGAAAATCTTCTGCTGTCCATTGGATTTGCTGTAGGGCTTCTGACTAACAGATCAATGGATCACTTTGTCCAGCATTTTCTAGTCTAAGGTGCTCATTGCCGATGTGGCTGGAAAGATAGCAAACTTTTAATCCTGGTCATGAAGTTCTAACTGAGATCATGAAGGTTTGAAAGATATTTGGGCATCTGAAAATCAGTTTTCCTAGGGCTCCCTCCATTTGCTGTTTCCTACTCATTCTACTTTCATCAGCCTATGGGCACTCTGCCTTGAGCCAATGAAGAAGTGTCTGAGGAAAATTTGCTCCCATCTTCTCTCAGAATCACTGTTCTATTCACTACTGTGCTGTGGATTCCATACCTGTGCTTGATTCAGGAGAGAAAAGCTAAAGTTTTCCTTTTCCTAATTGGCAGGAAACTGGGTCTAGTTTAACTCAAATGGGATAGCCAAGACCCAGCATGCAAGATAGGGAAATGCACTCTACAGATGATAGGAAATGTGAAGTAGCAGGATGAGTGAGAGGTGGACTCCATCCCACTCAAGACATTTGGGTGCTTAAACCCAGGAAAGGACAAGACACTTCTTTCTCACACCTTAAGTTTCAATGATTAAACCACGAAATTTCCATTTCTGAGGGGAATGGGATTCCAGAGATTCTAAAACTTCAGCCACTTTCTCACAGCCAAAAGAGCTGCCTCTCATGGGGAGTGAAGATACTGCAGAAGTTACGAGTCATTTCCACAGTGGTTGTAAGTATTTGATTTTAAGTCTGCCTTACCTTAAAGCACTTAAGGATCTTTTGCAATGAAAATTAGTATAAAAAATTAATTTTAATTTCTGCAGAATTTACCCTCTCCTGTCCACCTATGTGTGAAAATAACAGTGATTCTTTTGGGTTTGTTTTTGGGGGTTTTTTTTCTTCTTTGTCAATCCCTAGTAAATGCCCAGAGAGAAAATCCAGGTATATGACAGGACATCTGAAAGTATAAAGAAAATGCAAATCAAAATGCAAATATCAGTCATGATTGTAAAATAGCCCCCTAAATGATCACCATGATATAGATATAGTATAAATACTCATCCATTCCTCATTTTAGTCCACTTTTAACATCAGTGGTTTCTCCAGAAATGGTGGTGGAGGTAGCTGAGTAGGAAAACTGAAGTTTATCCATTTCTGAGCTCTCCCACTTCTGCTTATCCCTCCTTTTGGAGAGATTTCTATAAAAATATCATGTAACTCTTCAATTCACAATCAGGCATTGAAATATCCAAATCAGCTTTGTTGGGCTGGATTTGCCTGACCATGGAAACTAAAAGAATACTGTACACAGACTGAGAAATTAATTTAGAGATGTTTTTCATGGCTAATAATAAAGTTATACAGAAAGGGCAGATTCAAAGAGAGCACGAGGCAGCTCTCCTTTAGACATTAAAAAGATAGGATTCAAAACTGTAATAATTTTCATTACATGATTGTTTTCTATCTGACTTACATTCAACTAATCAAGGCAAATCCTGCTGAGGCATACATACTGCTTTCAGCAACAGATGCTGACAAGTGCATTAATAAATCATGATCATTATTAGAATTCATAAACCAATATTTTGCTGCCAGACATGCTGTTTATTACAATTTCTTATTTATTTATGCAGATTGTACTAATCTTTGCATAAGACATTAATTATTCAAATGGCTGTAGCAGTGTAGTGTACAAAGGCCACGATCAACACAACTGGGGTCTGGAACAGAAAGCATCAGACAGTTGATGCTTTGACATGGAAAATGAGAGTCAAGACTCTGGAGACCAAGAGTTAATTGTGAAATGTCGGGTGTTGTCATTGACAGTCAAGCTCAAACAGGCCTGGATTGCATGTTTCTTCTCATTTCACCTTTTCCCAGATCCTAGTCAATGAAGAAATTGGAAAAGCCGGAATCATCATCTCATAAATGGCAATATCCCCTGCAATTTAGGGGCAGCTTTGGCTTTATGTGGCTTAAACTCAAAATGCTGCAGATATCTGGAACTCCAAATTGTATGTCTGATATCTGTGGATAGAGAAGAGGCAAGATGCTCTGTCTAACCACCATCCCACTTACCAAGAGAAAAGATTGAAAGAAGAAATCTTATGAGCTTGTTCACCTGCAAGACCAGATCGCTTGTGGCCACAATAGCAAAGAATTCCATTCCAGCATCCACCATGTAGATTCCTCAGAGTTTTCTCAGAGAATGTCCACAACCACTGGAACCTCCTATTCTGGATCAATGACCTGAGTGACAAAATCAGCTGCCTCCTCCAACCAATGGCCCAGAGTGAGCAGACAAGCATCACTGTGTTTTCTCTTTCTTCTTGTACAAAAACAAGATGTAATTCAAGTAACCCGTGTAGTGTCAGCTGCTCTGAAAGGATACCAAGCAAATCTGTTTGATCTTCTGAGTACCTTCCATATTCTGCTGAAGTCACGCTTAAAATGAGTGAAGCTCAGATGCTGATTTTGTCTTACTCAGTGGTGTTTAAAGGCCTTTACTGATCAAGTCTCTGGGGACCCCAGAAATCAGACCAAACAAAAGAAGAGAGAAGATTTCATTCCATGTAATTGCTATATAGGGACAGCAATGCTCTTTTACTTCTAATAGCTATTTAAAAACTTACGTAAATACTGATATATGTGTCAAAGCTCTAAGCACTCCATTGATCCAGCAAATATACAGCTAAGGACTGCTTAGCACAACAGACTTGGTGGCTGTTACGCTCTATCAGACTAATGTATATTTAGCCCAAAGTTGAAGCATGCATTATTTACTTGGTTGGCACTAGCAGCTTGATGAAGTTGCTCTGGGAGCTGTTGTGAGACACAGAGCAATCCAGGGTGGCAGAAACGATGGCACATGAAGCCCTGACTTTGTGCCTCGCAGCAGCTGTGCAGCCTCGTGGCTTGGTTCAGAGATGAGTGTGGGGCTGTGGGCAGGAAGCAGAGGCACGTTTTCCTAGGAGAGCTCACAAGCCGGTTTTCCTGCACAGCACTCTTCCCTCCCTCTTCAAGATTGCGTGAAGCTCCCATATGCCTGGACAGGCAAATAGCTTGTGATGGAGTAAAAAGGTCACTCCCAAAAACCAAGCTGTGTTTGTTTTGCAATTGATCTAGGAGCCAGCCTTTCACAAAGGCCCAGCTCAAAGGGGAAAAGGTGACTGCCAGGCAGTTAGATATTAATAGGACTGCTTTTGATAGTATCTCCTGAATTAGGGATTAGAAAGTGACCAAAGAAACCAAAAAAACATCTGTAAGAGAGCAGGAAGTTCCAAGACAAAAAAATATTTTTCTCTGTAGGTAATGTAATGCATTATTTGCTCCTCAAATTCACTGTTTACCCCTTCGTGCTCCCCACTTCATAATTTTCCATTTTGGCCATACCTGCATATGAGATTCTCCTTCCTTTCTTCCTTCTTTCTGTCTGCTGTGATACAAGATAGTCAGGACAAGGATATGTAGTGTTTATCATCAATTCAGACTCAGCTGCAGGCAATGCACTTTTCCTACTGAATTCAGTGGGGGCCCTTTAGCACCAGTCACATATGCTAGGGACAAATGGGACTTCAGTGCAAAGGAAAGATCCTGGCTCTGAGTCATTATTGTTAAACAGACCCATAGCCCATGGCTTTTCATAGCATAGCCTCCAGAGTAAGCTGCTCTGCAGGGCTTTTTGGTTTTCTTGTTACTACCCACAAAGATCTCCTTTAAGGAAGTGCAGTTACTTCCATGTGGTTCTGATTGCACTGAAAGCCTGATGATACCCATCTTCTCCCTTTCCTCCCATGAGCAGCGCACTGCTAGAAGCATCCAACTCCACAAGACATGGACTTAGGGACTTCTCTCTCTCCCCCAGCTTCTGTGAAGCATTATTCAATTCAGGAAGAAGTATAGGAAAGTGCTCTGAGGATCATACATCTGTCTGCTATAACAAGTAGACCAGCACGTATACTGCCAAGCTCAGACAAGGATAAATCCCAAGTCAAACCCTTGCCAGACAGTTTGTGATATTAGCTCCGTAGTCAAAAGGTTTTAAAAAGTCACATTGTGATCTTTTGACTTGTTTTCTGTTGCTGTTCATGAGAAGACAAAGGAGTAGAAAGGAAGATTAGAATTTTTCAGTTGCTCCTGAAATGTTGGAATCTAGAGATAGTGTGTGTGAATGAATATCTAAGAGTATGGCAAAATCAGATATCTTCAGGCTCCTGAGATTTCAGGGGAAAATAAAGGCTTGCAAATAACATCTTACATTGAAAATGTGGCAGACCTATTCAATATTTCCTCATCTGTACAAAAGATAGAACTAAAATATACATTGAAAGCAACATGAACTATTTTTACATCTTTAAGAAAAGACTTTATGTCTTTAAGAAAGAGATTTAATGGATAAAAAAAATTCTTATCCTCTGAACCTTGTTTGGAAGGTGTTTGAATGTTATTGGTTACTTAACTTAAAAGGCATCAGTACAAGTCTGTGTTTTACCTCATCTCCTGTGTTGCCTCAGATAAGTAATCAGACATATCCTGGGGTGTATGGTGGCACTTTAAACACTAAAATAAACTCCCTTTTATTTCAACTCTACACACTGTAGAGAAAAAAGAAGTTGTAGTCCAATGGATCTAGTAAGGGTGTGTAAGCTTGCAATCCTGCTTTTCCTCATCAGCACAATGGACAGGGAGCCATGTTCAGTGTTATGCACTATATGATAGGATTTTGAATAAGGGGAATATGAGTTATTCACAGACTGCATGAATTTCGCTACGCCAGACTCATTTCCAGCATTGCCGTGGTTGGTCTGAGCATGATCCTTAGCCTCTCTCATTGCATCTGTCTTTTGTCCTTGCAGCAATGGTCAGAGTTTCTTGGCAGCTGAAATAATAGCTAATGCAAGAGCTGTGGATAGTCTCTGCAGATATTTTCATCTGCTTTAACCACTTTCAGAGCAAGATGCTTGCCTGGCCCTGAGCATGGTTTGTTGTGGTATAGCAAGGGTCTTTGTCTCCTTAGGGAGGAGGCTGGTCCTGTGGCTGACACTACTGTGCACAACTCGCTGGTGTCACCCAGGGCACTGTAAAATCCCCCCAGGAGAAAGGAGTGTAGCCCTGAGGCAGAAATTGCCTCCATGGAGTGTCTTTACTGTAGATCTTTACTCTCTAAAGTAAAGAGCCAAAGACCAAAAAATTAGCAGGGAGATTTTTGACTGAGGAAGTAAAAGAACTTCTCATCTTTGATTTTGTTCTTTCTCTTAAACCCCATTTTTCATCTTAGACTTTCATTTAATTTAGATAACTAGATAATCAGTGCACAAATTTGTCCACAAGCCAGGTGGTGTGGATGGCTGAGCTCAGTGTGTCCTGCAGTACAGCAGAGAGTGCAGGGGAGTCTTGAGGCTTAGCTTGGAGAGATTGTGCGGTTTATGTTTTATCAATTTCTACTCAAACTGATGAATATTTGATTCAAGCTAAGTTCTTTTTTGCAAATTGCCTTCTTCTGTTACGATATTTACAGCTTTTTAAAAGACTTTTGAAAGGATAGGAGCTATATTGATTAACTAGCCTCTCTCCTAATGTGAGTGTCTTTATCCAAATATTTTTCTCTTTTTTTTTAACTACAGATGAATTATGAGTGGATGAACTGTGAAAATCATCTGGTTAAAGGGGAATGCTCTGAGACTTGCACTCTGTTAGATTCCTGACCCATTTTAGATAGATAGGCTCTCTGTGAGTAGGTTATTACTCACAGGCTGAATTCCAGCAGACCAGCCATCCAGACATATATGTTCTGCAGGTCCACCAATCACACAGAAAGGATGGACCCTGTAAAGGGGGTAAAACAGATAATATAGATAAGGAGACAGTTCCACATCCTTGCTGTGATTTGCAAATGTGTGCTCTAGGGGGACTGTGAATGTGCATCACTAAATGAATGCCAGACAGAAATTTTTGTGCATGAGCTGAGTTCTTCCATGGAAATTGCTTAGATTTCAACAATGAGGTAGCATACATGAGGGGGAAGAAGAAGATTGAGTCTCCTTTCACTTCCAGTTCTTAGACTCCTTAATAAAAATGAGACCCTACTCCTGAAGATATTTATTCCCTTGCGTTGTTTCTTCCCTATTCTGCCCACATACTATGAAAAAAGTAAAGTATTTCCAGTATCCATTGAAACTTCAAGCATGATAAGAAATGAGATTTCTGTGAGGCAATACTTTCCCTCTGATTATGTACTATATTAGCTTGTGTACCCAGCTGAGAAAAAGTATTAAGCCTCGTATACAAAGAAAACAAATAGGAGGGTGATACTTAGCCTTAAGGCTGGAGGAGTTCTTAATTTCTTCCATTTCCTCAGCTCTTATTTATACCAAAGTCAGTTATGTTGCTCAGTCACAGCTGGCTTGGAAGCCCTGAGAGTGGGGTGAAGGGCAGCAGGAAGAAATGAACTTTTCAATTGATGCATGAAAAAGTGTTTCCATGTATATAGAATATTAAAAAAAAAGACTGTATTGAAATAAATAATGGTTCCTTCTCACCTTCTGGTGGCACCTGTCAAGTTTGGAGAGAATGAGTATTTTTCTAGTGTCTGCTATTAAATGAAGTGGGGTTGAAGGAGGAATTAATTTCCTTGTAAAACAGAAGCTTTCATCAAAGGAATTATAAGATTTTATTTCTCAAAATAAGAGAAAGAAAAATATCAGTTTTGTTCCAGTGTTGAACTGGTTTCATATTCAGCTGCTGAAAAAAGGGAGAGAAACTGGCGCAGAAGGGCACAGAGAAAGAAAATTATTTCAGGTGAATTTTTTGATGGAAGCAATACTACAGGAAAATTACAATTTTCAAAGGATATGCAATGGAGAAAGCAATTCCCTTTTCCTTCTCCCAGCCATGTGGAATACGGTGAAGCCAAGATCCTTCCTGTTCTTAAGCAGTGCATCTGCTTTCCTCCCAGATAGGTGAGAGATTTTCATTACATGTTTTTTGGCAACACCCCTATGGAGTTCCCCTAGTAGGGGATAGTGGACGGTAGCTAGAAGCCCAGTTATTTTCAGTCAGAAGGAAAATGCTTCCTTTCTTCTGCTTTAAGTACCTTCTCCTTCACTGCCACTATCACTCTTTCCAAGCCTACACCAGAATTTCATTTCTGCTGCTTTCCCTACATCAGCTGTCTCCAAAAGGAAAGTCAAGAGTGGAGGTCAACACTCTAGCACCATTTTAGAAGGGACACAGAGTCTTTCCAGTCGCTTCTGCTGGGCCCAGTCCTTATGGCACTACAGCACTAACACTGTCTGGACGCCCAAAGAGTGCAGAGGTGGAGGTGGGCATGAGGCTGCTGGGAGCCTGCCGTGCCCTGCGGGATGTTTGCTGCAGGGCTGCACAGGACACTGCTGAAGGGGGAAGCAAACCAGCTTGGTGGAGACCATCTCCTTCAGGAAGCTCATCTCTGCTGCTGCAGCTGCTGCTGACCAGCTTTGGAGAAGGCTACATTACTTTACCTTCCAGATGCAGCTGGGACAGCTTTTTCTACAGCTGGACACCTTTTTTGACAGAAAATGCAACATTTTACAAGTTGGTTTACAAGATTTTTATTCTGAATTGAGCTTTATCCTAAATGTCAGTGTCTCCCCAAAACATAGGCCAGCTTTTCTCTGCGCTTCAGCTGTTATGTTTCCCTTTGCCCACCTGGCTCCAGTGCCCTGGGTACAGAGATTCTTATTCTGTGAGGTAGCTGTAGTATGCACAGCAGACCTGGATGCCCTGGAGCAAATCTGGATGCTATTGTAGCACAAACAGCAGCACTAATGTTCATAGAAAGCAGTGGTGTGTTTATGCAAACTGTTTATGTTTATGCAGTCCATCCTACTGAGATGCTCTTTTGCTCCAGACCATCTTGGCATTTCAGAGGGATATATCAACATTCTCTCTGACACAGCTCTCTCTTGTCAGAGCAGTAAACAGCGGGTAGTTCTCATTCCTTTCCAAGGTGATGGGCTGCCTAGTGGCAGAATCTCTGCATCCTCCCTCTCAGCACTCCTAGGAGGATAGCCAGTTTACAAATCTCTGAGAGAACTAACTTTCACTCTGTAGCAAGTGAAGTGTTTTAGGAAAAACACCGTGCACCATCTTGTGCCAGAATAGATTTCAATTCCAGTCAAGTAAAACGTAGTTGTAGACTTTGCCTCTTCCTCTATTTTGATTTTGTGTTGCTATGTCTAAACATTTTTTCTGGTGGTTAAAAGGGATTTGCAATCGTTCTGTGGAACGCTTGAGGGAGAACCGTGGATCACTATTGATCCACTGACTACTGGAAAAGAAATGTGGCTTGAAAACCTTCTGCCAGCATCCATCAGTTAATGCAATGGGGAAGACCCAGTCTTTCAATTCCCTGAAGTCAGCATTGCTGAGGCTTCTAGCACAATGAGGACATGAAGGAGTATTGGTTATGAGCTTGGTTTCAGAAGAATATTTCACTGAAGTAGCAACCACAGTTGTTTTAGGCTATAATTTCCCCACATGCCAAAGAAAGGCAGAAAGTGTTTCTGGACAGGTCACTGCACTACAATTAAGAAATCTTCAACAGCATTTCATTCATGGCACTGCTTCCTAGGACAAGATGTTGTGTTTATCTCTGCCTCTGTTTCCTTGCCTGTGAAATAATGTAATCTGAAGCATACTGGAGAAAAGTGCTCTGAAATAGCTGAATATATTGTTAATAGTAACAAAATAAGTACTGCTAGTTGTAATGTGAGTAGTTCTTCATAAGACATCACTGCATTTACATCAGCATACTGGAAATTTCTACTAAAGAAATACAAAAGCCTCAGATATTTATATGGCATGGAAAAAGAAAAAAAAAAAAAAAGAAAAAAAGAAAAAAGAAAAGGGACCTTGAAAGAAACCAATAATTTTGGGGATCAGAGCAATACGGTTAGACAGTCATCAACCAAGTCCCTCCAATGGTGGTTGGGCCAGCATGGAGGCTCTCAGATTTGTCACATATAGATCAAAGAGGCATAAAAGGCCAAATTCCCAATAAACAAGGTAGGCTAGCTTGCTCATATGGTTGCTTTGATAATTAAGGTTTACAGAGAGAGCACATCCATGCTAAAATAATGCCAAAAAGGAGGCAGACAGAACACAGCCTGTCTCTGGAAGGGCTTGACTCACACGCTGCTGAGTTATTCATGGCATGTGAGCTGTGTGGAAAAGATCCTTTTTATTTTGTTTTGTTTTAATGTTGATGGGATAATCTTTTCTTTTGAAAACAGCCTCCTAATGCATCAGGACAGCTGCCTGGGATACACCTCATTTAGCGGCAATTGTCTCTGTAATGTTTATAACCCTCCCACTGCCATCCAATATACAGTCATCATTTATCCACTCATTTGACTAACACAATGTTAAAATGCCCTTCCAGGGCTTTGTTTTGCTTACTTTTCCATTCCCTCGCTGTTCTCTTGTCAGAGATGTTAAAACCTCTTTTGAGTAACTGGCATCTCTGCGTCAAGGATTTGTGACTGAAGGATGCCTTCCCCACTCTTTATCCTGCAGCCTCTCCCTCCTGTTTAATTACAAGCTTGAGAGTGTGAGACATCATCTATCATTCCTTGCTCATTATATTTAACAGATGCACATTTTTGGCTCTTCAACAAACTGACCAGACATATGGAGCATGTTAATCTGCTTGTGAAATCTGCCCTTTTAAAATCAACAAAACCATTGTCTCCTCAGATGAAATCTCAGGAAATGAGGGGGGAAAAACCCACAAGACACCTGAACTTTAAGGCCCCTGGTATCATTCTTGAGCCTCACCTGTGCAGTAGTGTGTCACAGTCCAGACATGAGTGCTCTGTTGTAAAAAGAACATCACTATGCTTGAGACCATCTGTGTGATGAGAGTTGGGTGGGGACATAGTCAGAGATTCATGCAGTGATACATAAAATCTGAAGCCTCAGAAAACTAAATCGAGCTTTCCAGACACTTTCCACAAGATAATGATCTTGAAACAGAATACAAACATGAGCCTACTTTTTGTTCTGGCCACAGCTGGCACGTGTGGCTTTGATACCTGCCACACAGAGGAGATTGAAAGACACAACTTTTTCCTTCATGTAAGTGTCTTGGGCAAAACCCTGCCAAAATGAACATACTCCCAACCATGTTTGGCCTGATAGCAGAGAGGTCTCTTACACTAATTCTTCTTCTGAGTCTTAAATCCATGTGACATCATGGACAGTACAGATAATCCCAGCCACTAAGTAGAACAACATTTTTCTCAGACACACAGCTGCAGTTCAGAAAACAGAGCTCAGGTTGAATGATCCAGAACAAAATGTTTGGTTTCCTTTTTTTCCCTCTTCCTTAACTTTCTTTGGGATAAAACAGATGCACAGTCAGCTCAGTGGTTTTGAGTGGTTCCTTGAGATTTAGCATTTACTTGAGCAATAACGTTACTCTGGGGCATTAAGAGCACACAAGACTGAAGATATGAAATTTGTAGAGTGCATGGCAAGCATGAAAACTGGAATAAAAACTATGCTGGAAGTGGATTTATGCTATTTACCTCTCACTAATCACAGAAGTAGCTTGAGTAGTTCCCTATCCTTTTGGTGTTATTTCCAGTCTGCCAGGCAACTGTGCCATCTGACAACTGAAAACTTCACCTGTAAGTATAATGCTGATATTTGAAGCAGGTTCCTGAAAATCATGTGGCAGTGTTGAAATCTGTGCATGTGAAGCTTTGGTCCTGAGACAGATGCTGGAGGAAAGGGAGGAGAGGTGTCCTGAGAATGTCCTAAAGAGCTTTGGTAAGAAGAGTGATCCTTCAAGAAAGCAACACATGGTCTGAAATTGTAAAATGCAAGGTGATACAGCCAAGTATTCCCTCCTGACAGAGCCTAGGTTTGCAAGGCACTGAGAACTGGTCCTTTATGATATGTAGTAATGCAAATCTATCTGTTTGAAGGGTGTTCCTGCCTCCATGGAAAAAAAAAAGAAAAACAACACGGAAAAAATCAGACTTGGAATGCTTTGTGACAGCTGTGCATGGTTGCTAACTAATCTGGTATCAGCTGCTGCTGAATAAGCTTTTATATTCCATGCTGAGTAACATTCATTCTTTGGTCAACAGCAAGACTTGTGGAGAGCTTCAGCTCTAGTGTTTGTATCACTGTACTGCTCAGTTTGTAAGGTGCAAACCAGAACTTTCTCCTACTTTCTTTCAGCTAGTTTGGCACTGCATGTCGCTTTTGGCCATGCATTAATAGTACATAAGAACAGCTGCAGTGATTCAGATCAAAGGACCACCCGACCCCGAGGCCGCAGAGTAACAGAGTAAGACCCAGAAAAACAAGCGTGGTGCTCCCCCGATATAACCAACCACCCTGCAGCCTAGGGACCTCCTGAATCAGAGACTGTATCCGCATCTTTGTGCTGAATAGTCCTCAAGAGACCTATCATCCTCTCCAAATGCATCTAATTGCTTTCTGAATCCAGTTATATTTTGGTCCTTGGCATGTTCAAAAGCTTCATTTGTTACAGGCTAATGAGCTTAATAAGCTGAAGCTGTGTTTTTATTGAAAGGTTAATGATTGCAAACATTTAAATAGTTAAATCAAGTCCTTAGCTGAGTGTGGAGTTACAGAGGAAGGGAACAAACAATCCTAACTCTTCTGGGAAAACCGCTGAGGAGTTTTTAAGTTAGTGCAGAATTTGTATCCTTTGAGTTGCTGGGGCTTAACTTACCACTGTGACGTTCCAGACCACGCCATTTCTACTTTCCCTTTCGTTGTGTTGGGTTTAGGTCACATTAAATCCTAAACTGAGCCAATCTTTTTCCTGCAGCTTGTTTGTGTCTCAAGTTGCTTGTGTCTCAAGTTAGTTTTGCAGTTAGTATCTGTTGCTTCATATAATGTGGCTACTTTTTCTCCTTGAATCATTATCTCCTTCTGATGTTGGTCAATCAGTCCATTGACAACAGCTTTTTTACTTCTAAAAGCGTATTGTTTTGAGCTCTTAAGGTGTAGTGGTTTTATTGCTACAAGTCAAATTATTGCTTTATAACTGTAAAACAGAGCTTTGTGTGGTGACACTTGAGAAAAACTTTAAAAAGATAGAATGAGGGACCCCTGATGTATTTGATACCAGTCAAATAGCCCTACAGTGTTGAAACAGTTAAATATAATTGATGGTAATGTCACCTTGGGAGAATTAGAGGGTTTCCCTCTTCCAGGTGATAAAAAAAGTGTGTGTGTGTATGAAAAGAGCATTTGTGTGTCTTTCTTCCCAGGAATGTTGGTTTTGTGCAGTGCCCAAGTGAGCAGAGCAGTGAAATGAAGACAAATGGCAGTAAAATAATTCCAGAGGTAATGTCACCATAACACCTTCGTAAGGAAGTGTTCCACTGCACTTTCTGCCTTTTCTCTTTGTCTGTGAGATCCCACTTCTTATTGAAATGTTGGATATTTTTGCCTCCCTGTCTTTCCTTCCTCAACTGGCCAACAAAAGCTGGTAAATGAAGGATTCTGCAGTCTGTAAGTTGCAGTGTAATTTCGTCAGGCACAGTGGTTTATCAACATAGACCTCTTATATCCAGCTGACTACAGGGATAGCCCATAAAGGCCCATTTGGAAAGCATACTGAACTCAACAGAGGCTCCTGTTGACTTAAATGGGCCCTAGACCAGGCCTGAAATAAAATCTGTCTCAAATTGCCAGTTGACAAAGATCCAGGATGGTGGTTTTATTTGGAAGAAGCTGTGAAACAGAAGTAAAGCGGGCAGGAGCGAAGCAATGGCAAAATAAAGATAATAATTTAGGCTCATAAATGGGAGAAAACTGCTAACCAGCAGAAAAGAGCCCTGGAAAAGCCTCTCAGAAGTAGTAGCAAAGGGAAAATCCTAACTGGTTCCAGGATCAATATTGATAACATAATGAGACAGTTTCCAGGGTTCTCCCACTTGCAACAGTAGGAACCAGGCTTCTTTTCTCTGGTCCTGCAACAATTTATTTGCCTTAACGCTTTTCTGTGTGGTTTCAAAGATCTGGGTTTTTAGCTTGTGTAAAATAGCCTAGAGGGAAGAACATTTTGCTTTTAAAAATCTTTTTCTTAGTCATCTCAACACTGGATGGGGAATGGGTTTGGAATCTTTTCTTTGGCTTCTCATGCTCAATGCTTGTCCCTGCTAATATCATTTTCCAAACAACTTTTGTTGGTTTCAAGATGTGGAAGGAGCAAAGGACACTGGATAGCACACATTATTGGTTGTGATCTGATAACCAGTTTCCTGCTCTTCTCCAGTTTTGTTTTTGGTCTTTTTATAGTATGACTAAGCAAGTCAGAGAAATATTGCCACGTCTTAGAACCTACCCTATGAAAACACTGTAGATATGTTCCCCTCTCTAAGAACAGGGCATGGGCAACTTCAGGGACATTCTCAGTGTCTATAATCTATATAACTTTAAATATTATGATATACATGGAAGACAGCTGTACTGTCATGATTTATTACTTGCATTGAGAAAACAGAAATGTGACTTCCATAACCATGGCTTGCTTATGACAAAAGCCATATTGCTTATGCTTCTCCCCAAAAGTCTCTGGTGCCTCTTTCATGGCTAGACTGCAGGGCTGAAAGGCACAGCCCATTTCATTTGTCTGAAAGGAAGCTGCAGAACCCAATGAACAAGCACTCTGGAAGGGCAACCCTTCCTCGGGAAAGCTGCAGGAGGATTTTGGCAAGGGAGAGAAGCTGTCCTCTAAAATCCAAGTTCTTTCACATAAGGCAGCAGGGTGAAACACTATTTTAGAATCTAGATGAGTGGTGTTAAAACCTTTGTATTCTGAAAAGAGAGCATTTAAAACATTGCGCTGATGGCCACTGTAAATAAGAGGAAAGAAATTGAGGAACAAGGGGCTATTAGTCCTTAAAAGGATAGAAAGGTTAAAAGGGTAGCCATTTTCCTCTAGCTAAGGAGTGGAGTGGAGGTTGTCTAATCTTGCAAAGAAGAAAAGCCTGAAATATCCTTAGAGGCAATGCTGCCTTTTTCAAGCATGCAGCAAGATGATAGCCAAAGGCAACAGAAGAAACAGTGAAAGGGAACAGCAGAAAGCTGAAACTCAGTGTGAACAGATACCTAAAAGTTAGGGAGCCTGAGGGTATGTGGTTTAACCAGACCACTGAGGATTTTTCCACAGTAGAGGCTCAGATGCCATATTAAATCAGCACACATAACATTAAGCTGTGGCTATTGTCTTTAGGCACTTATTTTGCATGCTGCAAATTAAGATGACTATCCTTAACCCTTTTCTGCTGTTGGTTGAGCTACATTAAAATGCAAATTCCTTTGCATTTTCTGCAGACACATCAGTACCCATCACTGAAGCGTGGCTATGTGAGCCGTGAATCTCAGACATGAGATGGAGCCATCAGTCACAGAATCCTGTAATCACTTTACTTATACTCCCTAGTTCTGGAGGAGTGCCTGGTACCACATGGGGCTTAAAACACAGTCAGTGCTTCAAACGCTTGGAAGACACTCATTTTACTGCAGGTCCAATTGGCTGTGCCTGTCTGCAGGAAAACAACACAGGGCTTCTCCAGGTTTTTCTGTCTGTGGAAGTCAGCCCTTAATAGAACAGTTCCCAGTATTACTGGGAGCAACAAATTTGACATGTATGTGGTTTGGCAAGTTTTCATCTTGAATAAATGAGTGTGGGATTTGCTTTAGCACCTGCTGCTCTTTTTACAGTGCCAGTTTATACCTCAGTAGGAATGTTTCCATATAATGCAGTTGTTTAAGGAACTATTCTAATTTTATGGTGCTTATCTATCTACTATTCAAGTCATGTAAATGTTGTGGATGTTAGTCCGCTCAAATTTATACCTTTCATTATTCTGGTACACAAGTACTTTGTGGCCACAGTTTTGTTTCTTTTTATAACATCCCTATTCACAGCATTATCTGAAGGTTTAAAATCAAAGCAAACCATACAAAAGTCCATTGAATATTTTTTTTTTAATTTTATTTCTCTGTATATCCCTGAGAGCTCATTTAGCTGGGGTAGCTTTAAAAGACTATTTAAAGTCATACACATATTTGGAATATTCTGCCTGAAAAAGTCTAGCATAATTAAAAAGTAATTATGTAAATGCAGGTGTTGAGCTTCTTGCTAACCCCATGTTATGGTCTGTAAACTGTCTGAAACCATCAATTTAAGTACTTAGAACTGGAAAGTCTTGACTGAATTATAGCCCAGTTTGTTTAATGGAGGTGATATACAAAATGATACTTCCTGGGACTGGAATTTAAAAGTCAATCAAAAACTCTAGAGAGCCTTAATTCCTGTCGATATTCAAGACATAGAGGAAGTTTCTGAACCCAGCAGGAACTGTTTCGATGGCTATGCAGGGAGAAGAAAAGGAAATGGAAACAACTTATTGCTTCTTTTTCTGGTTGCTGGGATATAGTATGCAATATCTTAGGGATCCTATCCACCTGTTTGTTCCTGTTTGTATTTTATCCCTAGGATGTATTTCCTGTGCTTTGATGAAATCTTTTCAGTATTCAAGAAAATACAGGCTTGAACCTGCAGTTTTGTCTGGGGCTATCCCACATGCAAGAGGCTTGTTTCTCATTCAGTTTTCCAGCATGAGTGACTGCTGGATGCCCATTAGTTTTCCTTATTTTTTCCTTGCAAAAAATAAGGAAATTGGAATGGTGCCATGTTCCCACGAACACTTTCTATTGACCTTCAGCACAAACCGGCAGCTGGAACTCAACAGCAGCCCTGAGAGGTGGCTCACAGGAGTTGGAACCTAAGACCTAAATTTGTCCTGCCTCTCTTTAGTGTCTAACTTGGGTGTTTCATTTCTTCAGGAGTCAGGAGGCACCTCAAAGGATTGTGAGAAATTGGCCAAGCCTTGCAAGACATTCTAGAAGGGCATCTCTTTCTCTCATATTTAAGAGAAAAGTGGATATGGGATGAAATTGGTTTCCAGCGCAGGAGGTAAAGTATCTTGTGGAAGTATCTGGAGTCCTATGGAATAAACTTGAGCTGTGGTCAGCAGCTGGAATTCTTTGGAAGCTTGAACATCTGAATGTTGGGAAGGCGAGAGAAGAGCTGGACACTTGTGTCAGAGAAGATCCTGGAATAGGTTATCACAGTCATAACTGATACAAGTTATGATACAAGACCAGGCCCAAAAGACAATCCTGCACCACCAATAGTCCTATTTTTAAGTGATTGCTATGGCTAAAGTTGGAAAATTCCTTCTAGTATAAAAGGGGGTTTTTTTTGATAAAGCATTATTTGCAATCTTTGCCAGGCTCCTGCAGACAATGCTCAGAGTAGCAAGACTTACAGCGATAGGACTAAATAAATACGAATGAAGAATCATAGTAAATCACACATTATTTTCAGCCAGAGCCACCAGGACAAGCTAGGCTTAATTTTCCTGAGCTAGGTTTCTTATCAGTCGCTCTTAGTTTCACCCTTGTCATCACCAAGTAAGCCTTTAAAAGTAGGTCAGAATGAAAATGCAATTTAAAGCACTTCCAGAAATATTGCACTTTTCCTTATTCCCTGACATGACAGACCCATTATCAGTGTGGACACTCAAGGCTTTTCCATTTATCTGTTGCATCTACCAAGGAATTAACATCACTTGCTCATCTTTTTTTACCCTAACTGCTTGAGATACAGCCCCTGTCTGGTGAAATGCATTACATGCAAAATCTCTCTGAAATCAGAGACGGGAGTAAAATAAAAGCAACTGCCCTAAAGCCCATAAATACCCTTTCCACAAGGAAAGAAAGGTAACTATCAAACTAGGAGATCATGTAGTCATTGTTAGTGCTTATTTCAAATGAACTATTTCTTTGATGTTGTTTTGGTTTTGATTATGTTTGGTTTTTTTCATGGGAAGTAAAAGATTTGGCACTGAAAAGCTCTAGGGACACTTGCTTCTGCAATAATAAGGAATAAGCAACAAGTTACCCTATCTTTTTTGGAGGGATGTGTTTAAAGAGGTGTCATATTTAGACAGTGAAAGCAAGTCTACTGCTGCTCATCAGAAACACTCAAGTGAAAAATGTGTTCTCAGTGATTTTTGGTTTTGAGTCATCCATAAAGTCCTGAGCACAGAAAAGGCCTCAACGTGTCTGAAAATCATTTGAAACTTGTTCCTTGAGTTTGTCAGAGTAGTTCTGTGCTTCAGCTCCATACCCTGTGGAATTGAGGCATTTTTTAGGGAAAGGGAGAGTTACAGAACTCTCAGATGTCTCTACACAGCTTTCTGTTTTGCTCTGCTCTGCTCTAACTGATGAAACTCCTACCTGGCCAGGTGTCAAGTTCCTGAACTAGAACACTCCACCAAGTCTCCTCTCCCACCTTTTTATTTTTCTCTTGTTTTTCTGAGAGAAGGAGGGGACCATTGCTTGTCCATATATTCAGTATATCCCTGAAGTTGAACTAGATGTGTTTCAGCCCCAGAATGAGCTTAGAGAGCTCTGTACAGCTGCCTGCTCCTATCTCCTTTTTTTGCATTTCCTTTAAAAAGTCCTGGGCTACATAGATCACAAGGAGGACATGAGACATTCCAAAGGGTGGTTCAAAAAAGCAAATACGTACAAACATCTGTGCAAAAGCCTATCAAAGGATATATGTTATTTTTTAACAAGGATTAAATTGCTTATAATGGAAGAACAAGTACTTTTCCTGAGGTTTGAGGAAAGCAAATGTTCCAATTTAGCATGTAAGTAGGTTTGCAAGAAAAGTCAAAATCTTTGGATGGTTTGAGTTTTTTTATTATATGCAATTGTTGACCTAAATCCTTGACTCTGTGTTTGCCAGCTGTCCCCTCTTCAGGGACTCCCATGCATTGCTTCCTGTGTAAGTTATTCTGTATAGAGTTCTCTATGCCATGTACTTGGCCCTTGTATCTTTGCCACAATAACTCTGTCTCTCCACTTAAGAGAGCTGATTCCTTTCTAATTATCTTCCAGGTTGTTTCTAATTATCTTCCAGGTTGTTTCTGCTTAAGATAAAATCTTTTATGTTGACTCAGCCTCCCAAATAACTCAAGATCATGAGGGAAGATGGGACATACTTTAGTTCTGTGCTGGGTATCAGAGACTATGCAGAAAACACGTGAGAACTAACAGAATGCCACAGTCTGCAGCAGAGAAACCTAAGTGGATTATGTGCAGGTGAATAGATGTGCGATTGGTAGTCCCCAAGATGCTTCAGGGAAGCTGGCATGTCACCATGCATCTTGCTTGACTTGCCAGGACTAAGGGCATTTTGTTAGAAATCCAACACAAATGACAGGCAGAGAAGCTGAACAAATTGTTCGCTTTTATAGAAAATAGTGAGCTAGAAACTGTATTGTAACAAATAGAATTCTGTGTGTCCAGAGAGTTGCCATGGTATTAACAAACATTACCCATTTTTTCCCTGTTTGTGTGGTTCCTTGTGATTTACCAGCAGTGCTCCTTGAAGCTATTCTGTTATCACAGAGACATGATTTTAAAAAGCTTTCTTATCTAGCCTGCAACACACCATGTTTTTCATCCTTCTTATATACAGAATATGTAGTACATGTTGAGTTCCCCATACATGCAGTTCTTCCCTCATCACCTGGTTCAAATTCTACTTGTCTCTCCAAATGAATGTGTAAAACCCAACTACACAAATCATTGAACTCCCAATGCAGTGCATTCAGGCACTCCTTTATTCTAAAGTGATGCTATCCAAGCGGAGGAATTGAAACATGCAATGCTGTCCGCCACCAGATGTTGGGCTGGTTTAAATGCAAATAAACACCCAAAGGGAAAACAAGACAGTGGAATATACTATACTGCTGAAATATGGGCTAGAGTTGTGCATAACCCAACTTTCTTATGGTTTCAGATTTTTTTTTTTTTTAAGTCTCTTTGCAACACAATTTCATCCTTACCCCCTTCTGGTGGTATGTCCTGCTGAGTGCAATATTCTTGCAATGTTCCTGTTTTCCCCTTCATTTGCTTATATATATCCTCAGAGTAACAAGGATTACATTTGTCTGCAGATTTTTCCTTTCCCTTCTGGAAATATTTATGCTTCCTGTGTCGAGCAGAGCAGCAGCTCCTCATTGCCACTGAGTCTCCAGAGGACAGGACAGAGAGGTGAAGGGAGTGGGTTTTCTGCTGTCTACCATCAGTCCTATCACTCAGGGTGGTAATTCAAATTTTTCACACAATATCTCTTCTCAAATGCCTGCCAAAAGCCCTACATAAGATTGATCTGTCTTAGGAGACTAGAACTTGGGCAGAAAATTAGATGAATAGTTGGAGACCCTTTATGTGGGGGCATAGCCTTAGGGGACAGGCCAGGAGAAGCCAAAAGATGACATTCCTTCACATCAGTTTTATTTCTTGCAACAGAAGGCAAAGGACAGGATGAGAAGACAAGGTTTTCCTTTATAGCTCTTTGTTCCTACCTCAAATATATCACCCCTGCAATCATCCTGAAGTTTCATTAATGCCCTTTTGCCACTTCTGACATTTGTACACTTTCTGATCTTTTGCTCTCTTTCTCTCTCCCCTATTCCTAATTCTGTACTAATGTGGATTTTTATTCTTCATCTTTCCCTTCCTCCTCCTCATTCAGTCTGTTCCCAGAACTGCCTTTTAGACTGTTCCTCACAACAAGGTGTGGTTTGTTCTCCTCAAGAGAATGGTGGTTTGTGAAAATCATCCTGTCTGGAACAGGAAACTCAGAGGACAAAAGGAAAGCACGGGAACTGACTCACCGGTCAAACAGGGCAGGGCAAAATCACAGACTCAAGCCTCAGTGCTACTTTGTAGTGAGGTTTTTGGGGTTTTTGGCAGAGGATTATTCTGCACATTGCTTTATCAAAACAGGTGTAAACAAAACCCCTGATCAAATTTTTTGCTAGACATGCCTTCATTTGTAGAAAATCATTGGTCTCTGAGTATAAATGTGTGAATTTGCTGCTAATAACGCAGAAAATATTGCAAATAAAAGCAATAATTGGCTGTGTCTTGCAGAGCCACAGGGCCCTGTGCCTTGGGAGGTTTGCCAGGAAGTAAATTCAGGGTCTTGATTAACTGGGGTCTTAGAGTCAAGATGGAACAGGGGAGCCTAACAGGTGAATACATGAGGATACAATAGGAAAAGAAAATGCAACCACATGAATCACTATCACTTCTGGATGTTGAAGTATCTCTGCTTGGGTTTCAAAGGGTTTTTCAGGTGGATGTGTCTGATCTTTGGCTTCCAGCTGTGATCTAACACACCTTAAAGGTGAAGCCATTATTTTTACCAGATATTTTCACAAAGGAAGGTACTTTCTGAAAGAAAATGAAATTACAGGAATAGGCTGTTTCTGAAATGTTTTTGGTTGCTGTGAATTTTGCATAAAAGTGAACAGGGGTTAATTTTTGAAAGGAAAAAGAAGATTGCTCTCTATATACAATATATACATTGCTGTGTCCTTTCTTCCTGACCTAATGAAGCCTCAGCAGAGAATGCAGGTTAACACTGAGAAATTTCAACTCTTGCCTCCCTTCAGTCATAACTAAAATAAATCATCTCTCTGCCTATGTTGAAAAAAAGCGAGTTTCATCATTGTTTCATTGAATCTTGCACTACTAGAGCTGCCACAATCCATTTTCCAGCGTGACTGTGCTGTGGCCTCTGCTGGATGATGCGCAGTGCCAGGCAAGTCCTCCAAAGGGAATATTCTCTGTTTGCTACCAGAAAACATTGGCACAAAAGGGCTGGATACAATACACTCAGTTTGGGTTCCATGAGCAATCTCCTGGCTCCTTGTTTTTCTTGCTTTAAACTCTCCCTAGCGAGATTTTAAGACTTCTGTTGGGAGTAGTCATCCGGTGGAAGGAGTTTATTTGAAACTAAGGCTCAGAGCCTGTAGAAGTTGAATAGATCATCAGAAATTTCAGTGAATTTTTGAAAATTTGATAAGCTGATCCTAATTTTTTTTTTTTTTTTTTAAAGTAGGGAAATGGTTTCTTTACTGACTCTTGAACTCTTCTGCAAACATCTTAAGCTAGAGTGATCTTTCCTATTTCTTCCTCCATGGCATAGGTGGTGGCAGTTGTTCAGCGCCTTAACAGGGGGCAAACTCAGATGCACAGGAAAAATTAAAGCAGTAAGAGAAAGAGAATAATTTTCAGTCTCACCCAAGGAAACAGACTCAGAAACAGCTTGCTAGGGGGTGACTGCCATAGACTCTGAGCCTATGTCGTACATATTTCAGATCCATCAATATTTTCCTTTACAGAGGCACCAGCGGGGGAGTACTGAAAGAAAGAGGAAATAAACAGGCTGTGTTAGTTTGTCTGGTTTCCTGGAAAGTGCTAAACTGCTCAAATGCTGCAGGGGCCTCTGCTGAGCACACAACTCTGGGGAAGCAGCTCAGCCAGTCTCTCTGAGGGACAATCTATCTATGGCTACAAAGCACCCAATTCATAAATATAGCATAAGAACTTTAGCACCTGCAAGCCAGGTGCTCCACAACCTTTAGACATTTGGGGAGTTTTTTACAGTATATATCATTTCTTTATTTGAAATTATTATGGTGTATTTCTTGGGTCTTCTGCTTTTAAGATGCAATGACCACTTTATTTTTTTTTCAGCTTTTTCCCAAAAGCATGATAATTATTAAGTTATTACTTTATAAAAGAGTAAATCACATATAATTCACATGACTCTGGGACGTGAGATTTTATGAAAATCATTGAGTTACTCTGAGATTCAGAGCTTTGACAGGTGCAGTCTCTATAAACTTGTCAGAAAATTTAAGATCAGGTCTAAGGTCAAGGAAACTAAATAAGTGCCTTAAGCAGGAAGCTGCAGAGCATTATAAAGCAGCTATCACCTACTCAGACAATGTCAGTGCTGTGGAAGTCTGAGCTGACAGCTGATGGCTGGGCATGTGGCAGCTCTGGAAAAGGCCAGCACTTGCCCATGGCTGAAGTAGCTCCCAATTAAATTGGAACAAGGTTCAGCAAATGGATCCTTGCCCAAACCCCTTTGACACGTGTGACCAAGGGCATCTCCTCAGAAAGGTCTTCTCTTGGCTCTGCTTCTGCTGTTCATCAAAAACAAACATCTCTTACTTCGTTACTTTCTCCTCTCCTAATTTAATGTTCACTTCCATATATGTAGAGCTACAACAACAGGTAGACTGAAGGTGTGTGGAGCAAAAAGCAGTTTTGGCTTTGTCTTATTAATCCTGAAAGGAAAATGGAAAAGGTAATATGTCTGTAAAGGAGAGAAGTTGTAGTAGTGGGTGTATTTCTGTCAGTATTAAGTTGCATGGAGACTAAATTTGTTTCTGTGAGAAATTTCTCAGTGCCTTTCTCTGGGGTGGTACACAAGCCAAGTGACAGGCTGTGAAACACAAGGTACTGTTTGCTTTCATTAAGGTTTATTTCCCATTGCACCTTGTCTGAGAGCATCTCGCTAATTCAAAATGGCATGGGAAGGCCTGTAGAATGTTTTGTCATATGTCTAAAATAAGACTTGGAGGTTTATTTTTGCTCGCTCTTCCTCAGAAATCTTGGACTTCTTAAACAGAGATTCCTAAGACGTTATTACTGCAGTTCTGTGAGCATCTGTGAGCCATGTAGCTACTCCACTGGCTATACCTTGCCTTCCTCCCAGTTTATCTAAGCTGCACGGACAAGCCACATGATGCTCTTAAGCTGAACTACTTCCAGCCCCATGGTAAAACTGAGGTAGTTCCATAGTAACCAAGTCTCCCTGCTAGGGCACAGAGGATAAACTCCAAACCTTTCTGTCTTTGTTTACAGGTCTGCACTTTCTCTTTCAGTTTGGCCACAGCCTTGCTGTCAGCTGAACTGGCCATGGATTCTGGTTCACACTGCCTGGTGTGTGGATCCTCCCAGGTGATAGCAAGCTGTCACAGAGGTGAAGGCAGCACACCCATGGTGCAGCTCCCTTGATTCTGCTAAAAGAAGGATCTATAACCAGCAGAAATCAAAACAGTTTTGATGAAAAAATGTCAAGTTTAATGTCAGAAAATCAAATACTTAATGTGGATTTCCTCCAATTTAAAATGGAAATGCCTGTTTAATCAAGAAAATGGTTGGGGAAAAGTTCTCAGTCATCTGTGTTTAAGTCTCCTTGATGACAGGTTTTTTGTCCTGAAAAGCTTGTCTTAAAACCAAGTTGTGCTGGAATAAGTTACTCAGGACCAGCCCCTTGTTTCTGGATAGCACCATGTGTGGATATTCTTACTCAGTAAGAGCCTTATACGTGTCTGTACAGATCTTGTGTTAACAATTCATGCTGCAGGACAGGAAAAGAGGAGCCTCTGATGCGATTTTCTCAGGAGTTTCCTCAATGGACAGTAGGAGAGCAGGCTGCAAAATTAATTCCTTAAATGATGAGGTATCAAAGTAAAAATAGGCAAGTGGACTTCAGAAAGTATCAGGGAAGATTTTTCTTCTCCTTGACATGAGACAGCAGAGTTAGCCTCTGCTCCTTTGCTACATATTGATGAGACAAAGATTTAAAGAGCACTTAGGCCCCTTAACTCTTTTCTGGAGGAGCTCTGTATCTGCAAAAATCTGTCTTTGGTCTCTTTCTTCTGTGTTAGAAACAGATAACCCACTCTCTGCCATCCTCTCCCCTTCTCACACTGTTCCCTGCTTCTCATGGCTTCACCCATTTCTGAAAGTAATTGCTCTAGTCCTGGAAGTATAAGGGAAGGCAGGTCAAGGAGGCTCCTGCTGTGAAAGAAAAGGTGAGGATGCTCCCAGCCAGCACAGGAACATTCCTTTCCATGTGATCTACACTCCTTAACCACCAGGGAGAAGGATGGGTTGTGAAACCTGATGGCACCATCTGCTCCATGAAGTGCCAGCTCTGTCCAGGAGTAGGTCAGTCTCCTTGATGGCCAGCAGTCACCCACTGCTGCTTCCCCAGAGCATCTCTGCAAAGAGTCAGCGTCCCTCTGCTCCAACATCTGTCACCTCAGTTCTGGGGTGGGGAAAGGTCCCAACTGCTTGAAGAGTGTTCTCCAGACGTGTCCAGAACTGCCCCTCCAGTGTCACCCAGCAAGATGGGGTTTAGGGCATATTCTCACACTGCTTCAGAAAAGCAAATGGAGGTTTTCTCTCTGTATCTAATCCCTTGCTCCACCACTTAAATCCTCCACAATACCACTTGGGTAGAGAGCTCAGTTCTCTTACAAACATGACCTGAAAAAGAAACATTTTGCATTCTTTCTTTCCCTTCATTAGGTGTTGACCACAGCATCCTATTTTTATTTGCAAACCTATCAGCTGCCCTTCAGACTTGCCCCTTCTCCCTCCCAAAACAGGCCTGTGTTAATCATGAAAGTAAGAAAATATTCACATGTACTTTCTCTTAGCTTAATTCCTAATAACATTTTCTGCTCTGATTTTATTTTTTAGTCTCTTTTTTAATTTAATTTGGCATCTAACCAATTGAAATGATGCTCTATTTATGCTTTTGAGAAAATGTTTTTGGCTTGGAATTCTTAACATTTCATTCATGGTTATTTGTTCTCATATTTAGCACATATCCAGCTTGCTTGCCTTGTAACTTCCAAATGAGAATATTATAAATGTGTGGACACTTATTAGATTTGGGGCTCTTTTATTTTATTTTTTTTTAATTCAAATGAGGAACACATTTTTAATATTAAATTTTTCATTTATCTGAACCAGGATGCATTGTGGCTAACGTACTGAGGAGACTATTTCCTCTGCTTGACGATCTCAGGAAGGGGGGATGTGTGGAGGGGGATGTGTGTGTGTCTGCGTGTTTCTCTCTACTTGTTTCTGTGTCTGTTGGTTGCTTTTCAAGATCTCTCACTTTGAATATGGACCCAGTATTGGCACAGGAATGCCTGCCCCCAATCTCTTTCTCTAATTAAAGGTTCTCATATCTAGCAAAAGAAGTTGCAGCTGTTCAAGGCCAAAAACATTGAAGAAATAATTAAAAAAACAAAAAACAAACCAAAAAAAATAAAAAAAAAACCCAACACTAAAACAGAAGCATTGAGCAAAAAATTCTCAGTGGAATGGCCTGTTCTGGAACTAGATAGACATGAAGATCCCACCTGACAGCAGATTGTATTCATGAGGAAATTCATCACCCAGCTAATTGTGAAGCATACTTTTCTGTAAAAGTGGCTTCGTTAACCCCTGGAGCAAGCAAGAAAGCAACCCATAGGCAAGATCAGGCCTAAAATGCCAGAACAAAAGCTGCCTCCTTTTCTCATCTTTGAAAACATCTCATTCTAATATTCCCTCTTAACATGGGGAGTTGCTACAACTCTACAAGAATGATTTTGTAAAAAGTGGGAGAAAAGTGAAAATACCAGAAATAGGTACTTCTGAAATTTCCTGTAAAAGGTTGTCCTGATTTCCTACACAGACAGCATGACTTTTGTCATGGCAGTGATGTAAAAATAACTTTGCTGTCCTGTGGGGTAATAGCAGAGCTGGACAGTGCTTGTTAATCACAATCCTTAGATCACATCATGTTTTCACTTGGTGTAACTTATAATTTAATGTCTTAAAATCCCCCTCCAAGTCTGCATGTAAAATTACTCATTTTTCAATCCTAAATTGTTGTGTCCTCCTAACAAATTGAGTTGATTATCTCATGTCCTATCACCTTCAAAAAACAGCAAAGCTCTGCTGGTGCCATTAAGAGCGTTTGACAGTGTAGAGAACTATCATTATAGGCCTCTCTTGCTTTCTCAGTTTAAATGGGCCTCATTTCAATTGCCTTTCTCTCTAGGTCATGTTTCCTCAACCTCTTATTACCCATACTGCTTTCCTTTGGACTTTCTCCATTTTGTCTAAATGTCTTTTTATGTAGGATGTATAAAATTATACAGAAGGCCTTACCAAAAGGCCTCATTAGGGCTTTGAAATAATTACATCTTAGGTCTTGTAAAATCAGCAACAGGGAAAAAAGCTCTAGTAAAGGTTATTAGGTACAGAAAGGCCATCTTCCCTGACCTTCAAATTGGTGGTGGCCACAAGCCTATTTTGGAAAGTGGTCTACCTTTCTCACAGCAATGTCCTACACTTTCCCATTCACCCTGTGGCCAGCAAAAATCCTCAGAGCCTGATTTGCACAGCTGGCTCCTCCTCCCTGCACTTCACTGAGACTGCTTTGCAGTTTCTCTCTGGGATAACTTGTATGTATCTGTTTTGAATTTAATCTGATTAACTGTAGTCCAGTCTCCTCCCGTACAAGCATAATCTACCAAAGGCAGAGAAATTAGCTGCTTCTTTCCATAAGGCAGTTATGTGATAGTTCTCCTGTCACATGTTTGACAGCTCTTTTAAAACCTCGGTTGTGCACACAGGAAACAACCTAAAAGAAATAGCCTTTCCAGCAGGGTCAGTAAACATGGTATGTAACTGAGATGTGTAAAACAAAGATCTACAGGTCTGGCCATCTGTTTTGACTTGTCTGGCTGGGATGGGTGCCCCACAACAGGCCTGTGTTTAACACCTGGATTTGGTGTCCGGTTTGTCAATGCTTGTGTTCGTCTGTTTGGAGGGCATGGTGCCCATTACCCATTGCTGAGGCACTTGGCACTGCTCGGAGCGTGGAGAGCCTTGTGCAGGCAATGCACACAGGCTTGCTGGGCTGCATCTGTTCATCTGCATCTCCTACTGGTGCATTTTTTGGCAGTGCCAGCACAGCAGCTGCATGTCTAGTGTTTGCTTCATCTCTGCTGAAAGGCCTATGCTAAGGAAAACCAACAAGGAGCAGAGAGATACTTGAAAAGCAAAACTGGAGCTTGTGACAACTGGCTTTCATGGGCCAGGCTAAAGGGAACTCAGCTGTGTGAGTTAAACCCAGAAACAGCCTTTCCAAAAGCACTGGTGCTGTATCAGGTTTGGTAGAGGGGCTGGGTGTTGGAAGAGAAGAGAGCAGAGGTGTCCCAAGGGCTTTTTTGTAGATTCAAACTCTGCTCTAACCCAGTTCACTGTGGGATTGATTTTGTGCTCCTAGATACCACCTGAGTTATTGTTGGTGTACCTGAAAATGTAAGAATTACCATAATCAGAAAACATGGACATCTAACCTGGTATCTTCTCTCTATCCCCATGCCCAGGTGTGAATAAGAACAGTGAGCTCAGGGTGCTGCTGGGCAGAAAGTCTTACCCTCTAGTGATGACCGTGCAGGCACATCCTGAGCCAGAAATATTATCTTCCTATCTCATAGCTCTCAAAGGATTCCTACACAAGAGCTTGTACAGTTGCTTTTGAAGCTGGTCTGAATAACCAGTTTTCAATGTCAAGGAGTAGCACTGCTGAAGCACACAGTGCCTGAAGAACAGCTGTACTCTACCTATATACAAGCCAGCAGATAGAAAATCTATTTATTCACTTTGTACCCCAGCAATCTTGATGCTTAAACATGCCATTTGTTTTCCTGTGTGCTGCAAGCTTGGCAGTGCCTGAAATGTACCCCACAAACTCAGACTGCCTCCAGCACCCAGAGGTTATTACTCTTGCTTGTCCACCTTGTGTACCCTCAGCTACACAGTGATTCAGCTTCAGAAGGAAGGAGATCAAGGCTGCTCCCTTCACTCTGCCCTCAATGTCTGTTAAAAAAGCCCCAGTTAGGAAAAATGTGAGTCCAAATCCAGGCAGGCTGAGGAGCTATAATGACTCAAGTGCCACAATTTTTGGACAGCTCCCAGGACAGTTGTTGAAAAGCTTGGGACATTTCTCACTGCTTTCCCCAGAAAAAGCCGATACAGGCACTTTCCCTTTGCAGTTGACATGAGAGTCTGAAGCCCAACATTATTTGCAGCAGGGTTAAAAGAAGGGATCTCTCCCTCTGCAATAATTAAAATAATAGCTACAGTGATTGATTATTTGTACATTAGTATTGTTTTGCAGCCCCAGCTGAGAACCCAGTGAGACAGGAACTTACAGGAACAAAATAAGAGCTCAAAGAACAATTTTAAAGTATATAATTACTACTGGTTTTGTTTCAGAAGCACTTCAAGCTACAGAGCCTTATCCTAGAGGTTCTTATGGCTGTGTTAAGACTCATCCCTTGTTCTTGCACTCTATAAGAATTGATGTATTTGCAGAAGATCATAATGGTTGTGCCAAACTCAGAAATTCACCCCAGGTTTGGCTGAAGTTTGAATATCAATATTACTGTCTCTGCTTGCACAAGATGAAGTTGTGTTCAGTAGAAAAATTAATTAATTTAAGTATGGGGTTTGTCATTGCTGATAAAGGAATGAGGAGAGATAACAAGATAAAAGCCTGTTTAGATATGACATGTTATTAGACTTTCTGTGTACTGTCCACAGGCCAGAGAGGATATAATACATGCATAAAAAGGTGAGGAGTTTGACATTTTAGTTATTATATTCCTCCAAGTAGGATACATTGGTTTAGCTGAACATCTCTCTGAATCATCTGGCAAAGGTTTGTCACAACAGTTAGATTTGGCCTCAAAACTGGAGTAATACCTGAAAGCATAACTTTGATAAAGATGGTAAGATTTGAAGAAGAGGTGCTATGGCCACAGGAATCAGAGAGAAGGCTGAATTTGTTGAAGAGCTGTCACTTTTGGCTGGTTTTTTATGGCCTCCTTTGAATGACTGCTGAGCTGGGAAGCTCAGTATATGCTTGTACAGAAGTTTTTGCATCTCTCAAAGGTGGTCATATCTAATAAGCTATCAGTCTTGGAGGGTGCTGCTAAAAAATTGAGTAATTTTCAATAATTTGAGAAATAGGGTAAAGCAGAAAATAAAACTGAGATGCAAGAGGAACCACATTCTGAAAAACTGTTCCAGTGTAGAGATTTCAAATGCCAGCATCATCTGAATGGCACAAAAACTCTTTTCCAGTAAGATTGTACGGTTCAATGCTGCTGGACCATTTTTTTGTCTTTGGCAAACTCCTAACATCCACCCCGGATAGTCATATCACAGCTTTATCACTTAGACATTTATTTTGCACTCTAGTTTCCCCCTCTATGCTTTTCTTACTTTTCTCAAATATTGATTTAACAGAAACTGTTCATTGATCCAAGACTGGCAAAGAACTTTTTAGAAGAACCAAACCCTACAGGCAATTAACATGTGTAGCTCCAAACCTAGTCTGAACCAAAGAATACTATTTGGAACTTGTGTATTTGTTTTTTTAAATTAGGGTGTATGTTTTCCATTAAAGTTTCCAAATAGGAATCCAGAAAACAAGGAGAGATAATAATAGTAAAAAAAAAAAGAAAAAAAAGGCAATTACATTTTGTATTTCTTAGTATAGAAGCAATTTCAATTATTGCACAGATTAAATCCCTTCCTGAGGTATGCCAGAAATTTAGCAAAGGACAGCGCTGAGAAAGCCTTTCACAGCACAGTGTATGGCTTCAAATTTTTGTCCTGCTCTTCCTAGGATCCTGCCAAAATTTTGGAGCGAGATACTGGGGAAAAGTGGGGGCTAAACACTGGGTTCCTTATTACTCTAAAACTAAATTCTCATCCCTGAAAATGATTTCAAAGAAGGAGATGTCTTTTTTGTATTTACAAGTGTCTCCCATTTGTTTTCTATGAATAATTCACCACCTTCTGATGCAGTCCAAGGCAGCCATTGCAAATATCACACTATTGAAAGCCAGACCCTGCTGCAACAGTTGCAAGTGTGTGTGTTCCAACTGGAGCCACATCAAATGTCTGGGTAGAACAGGACGAATATCAAATCTTCCCTTGGAAGTATTCTGTAACACAGATTTTAAATGCATTCCTTCCTTCTCATAAATTTATTTGGTGAATGTACTCATGGCAAGGTGGAAATTAAAATGGAGAAGCAGATGAAGAGCCTTGTGCTTAGGCTTTGGGTAGAGGTAGATTTAGGTAGAGCTCCCACATACTGATCTTCCACCCTCTACTTCCTTTCCTGTCCATTCCAAATTCTGAAAGAACAGGTGACATAAAATGGATTTTCGCAGGAATCTAAGAGAAAAATCACCTCACCTTTCATCCTGTTCACTGTCGTCGCACTGGTCTGTGGGATGGAGCAAGGACAGAGCTGTCATGTCACAGCACAGCCCTTCCTTCCTCTTCTTTAACCTGTCAGCAGCACTGTTGTGCCTGGCCCTGGAACAAGCCCTGACATATATGACAGGTATTTTGGAAACCACTGAGACAACAAAGGCAGCAAAAAGGTAGGTGAAAGAGTAGGAGATGAGAAGAACAGGTGAACTACAGAGCTATGGGAAAAATAGACAGGACTATGAGGATAAATACTTAGGATAGTGCAGAAGAAGCGCCAAAAAGAGCAGGTGGAGGGGCAAGGCAGGGATTTGGATACCAGACCTTACTCTCTCTGGTCTTTGGTATGTAACATAGGTGGAGCTGGATTTGTGAGGTCTATCAGCTATTCTGCACAGGACTGATTGGGATTCTCACCCAAATCAGTCACAAATGCTGCAATGCAGATCCCCACCTATATGGCTTTAAGTGACCGAGCTGGAGTGAGCCCAGCCCAGCCCTGGCTGGAAAGAGCATACAGAGGTTATGGGATGGTACAGGAAAACAGGGAGGAGGGAGTTCAGAGGTGGTGCTGTAGGGCTCTCAGGGAACATCTGATGTTCATGATTTCTATTTTATTGCCAGTACCTTTCCTCCTGAATGGGCTAATGACAGGGTAAATTAAATGAATGAGGTGCTTTGAGAGTAGAGTCATTATCAAAATCAAACTTTGCTTGTTTGAAATACTGTGCAACATTTGTGGAAGTTTCTCCTACCCTTGCTTATATCCAGCATAAATTTACTGGCAGTTCTCTTGTCACAGTTGAAGCTCTATTCAGTTGTACCAGCAACAATGTATTGTGATTGGAGTGAATTGAATTTTCCATTCAGAAATTATTAGATGCGTAATGTAGAGCTGAATAATAAGCACCCATCCATAAATGTTTTGCCTGTGGTTACACAGAGTCATGTGCCTTCATCACCACTGTACACAGGAATGTCATTGCAAGGACCCAATATGATTGAGCTAAGAGGCCACTTCTGCAGTTATGTCAGATAGTGTACCAATGCTATAACCTTGGAGTAGAATTTTACTCAGATCCCAAATATGAGCTCCTAAGGAGAAAAATCTCATGTTTCAGTTAGCAAAATCAATTAATATTAGGTTATAAAAAAGAGGTTGTGATTCCATTTTCCTATTCTATAGATCTATAAATTGATTATGGCCCCACTGGTAAGTGAAAGTCATCAATCTAGGTGATTAGAAGTAGGGAGCAGGGGTGAACTGAACTACATCAAACTCAGTGAGACTCTTTGCGTCTGCCTTCAAAACATTTTTGAACATTTTTCTTGGAGAAGGGTCCAGTTTTTGGAAAGAAATCGTGTTTTCTAGGATCAAGGAGAAGTGTCCAGGATTTTAAAATATTCAGCAGTATACTACTACAAATCCCAGTGTGTGAAAATGCAAACCTAAACAGATCAGCTGTATTAGAGCTGGGAAAAGGTAGGGGAGAGAAAAAGAACAAGACCTACACTACTGAGACTCCAGAATTTCTTACCACACACACCATCACAGCATAACTTTGTTTTTTTGCTTTCTCCTGCTGTCAAACTTCAGAGAGATTAAAATCAGACAAGTCTGGAAAGGAAATGAAGCTTCTCACTTTATTACTCTTGATTAGCAGCAAATTATTCTCCTAACATTTACTTTTCCTTCATTTATTTAAGAGTGATTACACACAAATAGAAGTTAAAAGCGTCAGGGTTTTAATAATAGTTTTATTTGCCACTGTAATTGCTTCTGTAGCATCTCTGAAGTCTGAAACACACCCCTCCTGACACAAAATCAAAATATCAGCAATGCATCTTTCTCTCTTTAAAGTACACTCTCCAAAAGGGTATAAAGAAAGACGTAGGAGTTTATTTACTATGTTTCTTATTTTGTTATGTTACTGTGTATTTAACGTTATTCACTCTGCTTGGTCCAAGCTCAAAGGCTGACCCTGTACTCCCATATGGAGAGCCCTTAAGATCAGTTTTAACCTCCTGTTCCCTCAGAAGCTTCTCAAGTGCACAAGTTGACTTTGTTAACCTGTTGATCCATCCTGTCCTGTACTTTGCTCCCCACTCTCACACTGGAAGTGGAAAAGTTGTGACTGGTGGGACTGTCCTGCAGTTTGGGCAGAGTGTGGGTGGCACTGATGTGTAGGAGCTTTTGCTCAGCCATGGCTTTATCCCTCCAAACTGCAGCTCCTGCCAAGCAACACCTGAGGCGCCATGGTGAAGTATCCACTTGGCTATTCATTGCTGAATTGCCAAGTGAATATCTGGTTTTTTGCCCTCTTACCTCTAATGAAAACTTCCACACCAAAACCTACAGAGATTTTCAATGCTAGGTGGTGGTTTCTGTCCTCCTAAAAAATCCATGGCTGGGACAAAAACTGAGAGTCTTTTTCAAAAGGAGGGATGGAGCATCTGTCCTCAGAGAAAATTCTTTGAGCTTGGCACTGTTGTGTCCTTGTCTTTTTTTTTTTTCCATTTTTGCTTTCATAATTTCTATTTATGCTTATTCCTTCTGCATCTGAGGGCTAATACAGACTAAATGGCCCTACTTTTCCAGAGGTACTATATATCCTGGAAGAGTTCCCAGGATATCTGTCAGTTCAGATTCATTCTATTTCTTTTCAATAAAATCTAGCACTGGTGGGAGCTCCAACAGCATCATCTCAGAGTGAATGTGACCTTCTGGTAAAAGAAGTCAAGCAATCTTCTCCCTCTGGGGGTTAGAGCATGGTTATGCCTCATTACTGTGAATAAGTTTTCTGCACGGGTTTCTGCATACTGCCTATCTGGGCAACTTCACAGTATATGCACACGTAAATAAGTAATTGCTTCCTTTAAGTAGATCCACAATGTTTGGGAGTTGGAATAAGGAAAGAATCCAACTTTCTGCATTCATAGTAAGAGGTGTTTAAAAAAAAGGGAAAAAAGGGCCTTTCTCATCAAACCCACAGGTCTCTGAGGAGTTACAAGGAGTAGATTTGTTAAAATCAGAACTGCCAGTTTTGCACATTTGCTTTTGGAATACCACCACGACTTTAAACAAACTTTATTAGAATTCATATCCAGTTATGGAGCTGTACAGAACTCCTTTAACAAGCATAGTCTGGCTGGAGGCAATGAATCTGTCTTTGTCACTAATGATGTTTGTATTATTTTAACACTGTTGATACTGGGGATTTGTGGGGGGCTGCAAGCAATCATCTTTCAACCACAGCTCACCTGACTTGTATGCTGATTAGAAAAACACTTTTCCCTCTGCATGTCAGGAACACAGTGGGGTACACGAGGGCATGTGCCCAAAGGATTTTGGTCACATAGTCTGGTTGCTGGAAAAACCCCTTGCAATTCCAGTGACTTTTACCTATTCAGTGAAGGGGGTGGGTGGAACTCCTTTGGCATCATTTTTCAGTAATCTGCATCTTTTTCACGTGGTGAGTGTGGTACCCTGTCATGTGATGCGGTCATTTGGTGGAAAGTCATTTTCAGAACTGAAGCAGCTCTCGTTCTTTGAGATGTGAAGGAATCCTGGGCCTGGGCCCAATCCAAGCTGTTCAAGTGCTGAGAAGGAGGGTGATTCAGGTGTCAGTTCTAGAACACGGAGGAGGAGGGAGCAGGGACCTACTCATGGAAAACTAGATATCTCTCAGATGAGGATTTTCAAAATAATCATTGTAGATTAAGCAGTAATATCCTGTTGTGGGTACCAGATTTGCATAAATTCATCCAAGACCTTCCTCAGATCAGGAGGAAGTGGGGTTTTTGACTTCCAGAGGATATGCACAGGATATTTAGGATGCTGTCATGCTTACATATCCATCCTGTCTCCTGCTATGACACAGAAGTAGGATGGTACACATTTCCCTGATCCCTTTCAACATCCCAGCCCTCTCCTGTGTTGGCTTGGACAGCAGGCAAAATCAGTTTGTGAACTGCAGTGATAGACATATGTCCACCCATGGCATAGATGTATGGATAATAGCTGAAGGCTATTTACATAAAGAAATGTTTTTTGTCACCTTTGAAACCCATTCTTTAACTTGGACTGTGAGACCTACCACAAAATTAAAGGTATTCTCCTGTGCTCCAGCCCTAAAAAGACAAGCACACTGAGTGAGCAGGGTCTGTTCGTGATACTCCACAGAAAGTGGGAAAGGATCAGCACAATTCATTTTTATTCCAGTTATAAAAGATACATTTTTTTGTGAGCAGATAAGATATTTTGTCAGGAAGTGGTTCTCAGCAGAAACAAGTCTGCCAGATTCAGAGAGTGGGTTGGATGCCTACTTTCTCTTGATGCCCTAAAGAAATGAGAGGGCTGTATCCCACCTGCTGTTGTCAGGGCTTGGAGCTCAAGAACCATGACAAATGGTGCACAAGGCAAAAATACCATAATGAAGGAGGGGAGCAAAAATGATCTACAGTTACTGAGAAAAGAAAAAGGTTAATATTCCTCGGCAGTTGTTACCTTTTTTTTTTTTTTTTTTTTTTAGTGTTTAAATTTAACAGTAATGCCCTGGAATGTATTGAACATTTGAGATAAAGCTCCACAGTTTTGCAAAAAATGAGAGACGAGAAACTAAAAGCCCTGGCACTAACAGAATACTAATTTGATTCTGTAGCAATTAATTAAATTGATTCTAATTAAATTTTTCCTGATGGATTCATGAAACAATCTGTAATTCTGCCACCTATGCTGTAAAAATGTAACATATTCCCTTTGAATTTGTAAATGTTCCTAACTGTTATTTTTATTCAAAGGTCCACCTGAGCTTAATTGTTCCATAGGTTTGGTGTGGTTAAAATGCACAAATTTCGGAGGTTACTAGCAAAGAAGATGATAATGTAATTAACATTGCCATCTGTGAGTTCTTCTTCATTACCATCAGTTCTCCATGGACTAAATACTCAGAAAACCATTTAATCCTGAGTCAAGCCAGTGAACTCAGGATCAGAGTCCCAGGCCTGTGTCAGTTCAGCAAAGTGAATGAGAAACAGTTTGTGAGATATAGTCACATAAAGTGACACCCCATACCATGGTTGGGTGTCCCCAACTGGCTCCTAAAGGGCAGCACCCAGGACTGTGAAGAGAATATGTCCTTGCCCAGTACTTGTGTGAAGACAGATTATCTGAAACATCTTCAATGCAACAGGGTTGTGGGTTTTTTGCAAGTAGTAGTGAGGCCTCTGGGAAAATATACTTAGGTAGAAAGAAAAGTCCTTAAAAACCTTCGAGAGCAAATCCTTTCTCTCCGACTTCTTTGAGCAGCACAAACCATATTTTTCCTTCCGTATCAGGCCAGAGAGAACCAAGGACTCACGGAATCTCTCTCTCTCTGTCTGTTGTAATGGCCAAATTTGACCCAGATAGAGCTGCAAGGCCCTGTGTGACTCATCTGAGCCAGTGTACCGCCTAGCGAAATCATCCATAGTCCAGATGGCAAATCCAGCTTCCAAGGGACCCAAGAATTGAAATCCACTTATTCCTAATGGTATTTTGAATAGTATTGAGTGATTTTTCAGAGTGCTACTGTACTGGGCGCTCTCCAGATATGCCAAATGGTGTCAAGTGGTTGTTCACTGTGGAACCTGCAAGAGAGGTTTTTATGCAGACAGAAGACTGCAACTGTAGGTGACTGTTCTGCATTACTTACTCACTTTGCTAGCTTCAATGTGAAACCTATTTGCAGGGTTCTTCATGGGTCTTTGAGGTACCTTTTATGGAAAACCTGTTTAAATTTCTTCAACTGGCTTGGTATGAGAACATAAGAAAATTTTGCATACACAACAGTGAATTTCTCTTCTTTTTTATTTTTTTTTTTATTGTTGGAGTTTTTAAAAATAGCACTCAGAATACTTTATTTGAAATGAAAATAAAGAGTATTCACATGGTTATTTTTCTCAATAGAAATATAAAAACTACTTTCAGTTAATCATCTCTCTCAAGAAAAAATTTAAATTGAAATCACTTTATCATTTTTTAATGAGGCAGCAAGAGTTCAGCAGACGGTTTTCTAGTAGAAGTAGTAGGAAGGCTAAAAGAACTGCCTAATGCAAAGGCTGACCATCAAACAGCAGGAAAAGGTATTCCTGACAATTAAGCTTGCCTCTCCAATCAAAGCTTGTTTAAAAGGGCCAAAGCTTAATTTTCAAGCAGTGCTTGCCAGGAATCATTTTCCTGGCCTAGACCTACAGCACTGGCTAGAATTATCTTCTGCTGGCACATCCAGCCCTGAGCCTGGCCAGGCTTCTTGGGACTCCACATGGAAGATATGATGAAGTTCCACAGCACTTGATGCTGATGTCTGTCCCTTTTTCAGCAGGATCAGACCAGCTGTGGCAGCAAGAGCCCAGAGAGCCTTCCACTAGAGCTTCTCCAAACCCTTCTGTCTGGAGGACATAACGCTGCTGCTGCAGGGGTCCTACTGAACATCAGGGGTTTTGACATCTGGAGTATGAATATTTAAAAGAGACATAATCAGCTTTTAACATTACGATTCTGAATGTTTCAGCAGAGGCACAATTGATCTGCCAAAGGATGCTCTGGCAGATATGAACTCCTGCCAAAATTTTGCCTGCACAGGACTTTGCCAGGGAAAGTTCCTGCAGACCACCCTGCTCCCACAGGCCATCCAAAGTTCAAATTTTACTCTCATGGGGCTTTTGTGACTGTCTGAAGGCAACTTTCCTTGCTTTTTCTAAACCACCTCTGTTCACTGGGGGTCATGGAGATCCTCCAAGTTACGACAACCCATTAAATAGATAGGAAAAGACAGAAGCCTTGATTTCCAGCCCAGTGAGTTTATTTTTATCCCATGTTCTTGTATACATACAAAATTTCTGAATTATGATCTTGGATATTGTCTGCTGCATTCTTAGTGGGAAATTTCACAATGTATCGGCAAATGAAATTCAACTGGTTTGTGTTTACTTGTCCTACCTAAGATCTGAAAATGCTGCAGTAATGAGCAATATATCAAAATGTCAAATTTGCATTCAAGCTATTTGGAATTCTCAGTTTCCAAAACAATAAGGCAATAGCTTTTAAAAAAGTGATGTCCTACAGACCATCATTGCAGTGCAGCCAAAACTCCTTGGTATTAAAGGCTTCCTTCTCCAGGACATAAAAGTATTACAGACAATTAATTATGCTGTGATTAGCTGAGACATCTTAACTGTAAATCATTGTTGCTTAAATACTGCTTCAAAGAATTAATTGGCTGCCTGCCAGCTGAGGGAAATGAAATCTAGCACTAGAAATAATTTCAAAGCCAAGGCACCTGTGAAAGAGTCTGGGAGCAGTGTGGAGGTGCCCACCTGGTATTTACATTGGGTAACACCAGCAGAACTCCTCACAGCTCCTACAGTCCCTTGTGGCAGTGTCAGTGAGGGAAAAGCTTGTCTGACTTTTCTACCTGGTGCTTGTCCCCATAACACCACTGTAAAGCACTGTGGGTTTCATGTTGAGGGACAGCCACAGCCACCAAGGGTGGTCTCTACCCCATATGGAATGTGCATTTGGGGCTATCCTAAGCTGTAAGGAAGGCTGTCAGGATGCAGCATAGCTCACAGCCTGTGTCTGCATCCAAACACTGAATTTGAGTGAATTCAGGGGAATTCAGTGTCAAAAGTAGAGATATGACCACAGTTTCTGGATACATCCAGAGAAATAAGGAAGGTTCCTCAAGACAGTTACACCCACCTGACTGATATTGATAAATTGACACCATGCGACAAACTTTGAACAAACTGGCTTTAGAACTTACAGTCCAGATTTCAGCCCTCTGAGATGAACTCTGAGATGTTCACAGATATAATCTTTCAGATATGAGAAAAATAGAGATTGCTGAAAATCTGATGTCTAAAATGAAATACATTTAGCAATCTTTGTAATTTATCAAACATGGAAATGTACCCACACTGTAGTACAAACACAGCCAGCTTCTGACAATAACCCTATTAAAGTAACAATCTCTGCTCATGCTGCTATCTCTCAGATCATGCTGAAATTTCATTTAGAAAGATTAAAAATTAAATAAATGTCATTTACTCTTTTATTTCTTCTCACATCTCTTCCATGTGTTTAGGGAAGACATTGCTTCTCTCTTTAAAGGTCATTGAAGGTGTCTGGGGTCTGTTTTCAATTAAATCCAACTTTCTATACTCTCTGGCTAGATATTTCTTGAAGTCCTTAATATGCCCATATTATCTATTGCAGAGAAACCCTTTCTGATATCTTAAGAAATCCTGATGGACTGTGCTGCAGGGATCGAACCCAGATTTCCTTCCCACAGCAGGACTTTCTTTCATGATAGTGAATTAAGATCACGGAGCTTTACTCCAGAGCAAAACAGCTGCCCAGGAGCAAGGTGGACATGATCCAGCCATGTCTGTAGAAGAGGCCCTCTGTGTGTCTACCCCAGAGGACTGAGTTGTTGCCTCCAGCCTGAAGTCATGGCCAAACTGAGAGTGCTCTGTCTCACTTCCTTGATGTCACACAACACAACAGAATTTGGCAGAAGTTTTAAAGGAAATTACCTTTCTAAGTATCTTGTAGGGACTGTGTAGTTATGACCTCCGGTATCTTAGGAAGCATCAACAGGCATGGAATTTCTTTAGTATCACCTCACTGTCTGTGCTATGAGTTAAGGGATGAGACTCACAAAGCAGACATCTCCCAGCCACCCCTAACATTGCTGAGAGTCAGTGGAGAGAAACAAACCCTTCTAAGATGAGATTTATGCAACCTGTAAGAATTGTGCTCTATTTTCTCCTTAAGTAATTAGCATGGAAGCCTAAGGTGACTACCTCAGTCGTAGTCATCCAGAACTGTATGGGATGAATTCCAAACACAATGAATAAGCTCCTCAAGAGTAATAATTTTATTTATACTACAAAGTATTCTTCGCTTCCTCAGGGTGCAGGAAGCTTTCAGCTGATGTAAGCATCCTGCCAAAATGAATAGTCTTATCCTTGGCTGTGCAGACTCTCCCACTCTTTTCTGCTGGGAAAAAAGGTTGATGTGGCCATGTCCTTAATTGCACAAACTGCTGTGGCTGAAAACAAATTAATTTCAAAACTTTATATGCTGGTAAATCTAGCATATATTTAGTCACCTTGTTCAGTGATTCCTTTCACTGTTACAAGGTGGGTCATGCTTTATGTGCTGAAATCCTCATCGCTAATTTTTAATCAGCCTTTGCTTCTAGATTTTGCAGTACGTATTGTCAGCAGTTTCTCTGCATGTTTTCAAAAATCAGTTTTTGAAATTGGGTCAACAATGTCGTGGTGAGACCCTGCCTTTAAACAAACTGGAAGAGAACAGTCAGTACCACTCCATCTGATGCTCTGTTACAGGTCTACACTGATTTCTGATGAAACAAAAAATGTCCTTAGGTTTGGAGATCTAAAAGGATCAGTCCATAAAACATGTCTTTTCACATCATGTGATAAGTACTTTCCACTCCATAAATTCTTTTCCAACTGGTGCTGGAGACAGACAGGTTCTGTGTGGGTTTTCTTCCAAAGCAAATCATCATAGTCTCTGTCTCTCTCAGTAATTGCAATTATTCACCATGTATTGTGACTTGCAAATGAGGCTTGTGAAGACCATTCAGAAACAAGCCATCCACAAATACACAGATTAAGAAGGCTATCAAAATGTGTCTTGCTTTAGAAAATTTTGCCATCTCTTTCAGCACGAGTTTTGTAGCAGTATGAATCTTGATCAATGACCCCTGTCTGCCCCATGAAGACAAAAGGAGTGTTGTGCCATACACAGCAGGGTTGCAGGCGGTGCAAAAGCCTTGGTCTCATGTCTTGCCCAAACCACAAAGCCGGTATCTTCTGCTCTTCTGGCACTGCAGAGCCTTAGGGCCTGGACACTTGATGCTGATATCCAGGGGAAGCCGCCATGAATTATCACAGCTTGGTGGAGGTATCACAGCTTGGTGGAGGCTTGTTTTAGACATGAGAATTTCACTTGACTGAAAAGGTTGAAAGTTTCACTTGACTGGGAACTAAATCAAGGTGGCAGTGGACTGCAGGGCTGTGGGTGCTCCTTCCACAGCCTTGTGAATGGATCCTGAGCCCTCCAGTCAATCTGGAAGATACATCTTAAACTTGCCTGTTCTCTTTTCCAGCCACTTTCTTCCTTAGCACATTGTCTGGAGGGCTAATCACTGCCTGTTTTGGGAAGTGCTTGGAGAACCAGCAACCCAGGCAGCTAAGAAGGGAAAAAGTAAAGTTCAAAACCAAAATGGTTAAAAATGATCTTCAAATGTCAGGCTGCCTCAGGGAAACAAGCGCTCACCTCAGCTCCATAAAGAGTGATGTTGGGTAGAAGGCATTTTACTCTTTCAAATGTATGTGCATTTATAATGCATAAAAATATAGTTAAATGCAGGCCTCGGTGTGACTGAAGAGCGAATATTAAACATAAACGGGTTGCTTCACATCTGGAAGGAAAGCAAATCAGCATTGCTTCTCCACAGGGTGAAACTGAAATGTGAGCCTTGCAATCTTATTACTAGGCCAGGGAGAAATGAAATAGAGAGTTGAGAATCAGTATGAGGTAAAATATGCCGTTAAACTATCAGATGAAATGAGGACAAAAGAGGAGACATGCAGGTGCAGGAGAAGAAAGAACAAATTTTGTCTTTTGGACAGATTGAGGGGGTTTTGTGTGATAGCCTAATACACATTTTTAGGACCTGCTCTGTCTCAATGAGTAAAACAGTAATTTGGGGGGAGGTTTCTATGATCTTCAACAATTTTTACCTTTTTTTCCTCTGTTTTGTCTGACAGTTTTTTTGTGTGCTTTGTCACTTAAAATGAGGAATTTAAAGGAAAAGTCTCCTCTGTGAACTGGTCTGGTAGAACCATAATCCAGCATAGAGTATCAAGTTAGTCAGGAAAATGTAGCTTCCTTACACAAATAACATTATGGTTTCTCAGCCAGGTAGGAAATGTCTGTGATTAGATGCATTTGTTAAAACCACAGCTTGCACGATCCTTTTCCAGCTTTTTCCTTTCCCAAAAACCTACATCTGTCTTACTCAGCAGATAGCATGAATACATTCTCTGAATAGGCCACAGTGAGTAGATAGTGAGTAGGTCACAGGTAGAGACACAAAGTCAGCTTTTGTTAGCTGATAATTAATTCTGCTTTCTATGAAAGGAATAATGTAATTGGCTTAATCTCTTTAATACTTATTATTATTATTATTATCATTTTCCTCCTTCAGTTTGTGAGGCTTTCCTCTGATATAATACCCAGTTTCCAAATGCTGACTACTCCACCAACATAATCATTTATTTAAGAATTTTTTCTTTGTAATATACTCCTGCATATGCAATATCCCTGCCTAGAAATGTGAAGACAGTTTATTTAGAGAAACAAACCTAACATCTATCTTTTAAAATCAGAAGACAGAAGCATCAAAATAAATGCAGAACCTGCCTCTGAAACTGTCCCTGTGTGTGCTTAAGTCTCCATTTGCTGATCCTCTTTCATTGTCATGAGGTGCTAATTTTCAATTCCTTGTCATTTCTGTCTGGTTTCAGACAGTTACACCAAAGAACCAAAATAAATTTTCTGCTGTCCAGCCCCCCAGCTGAAGTGAAAAGTGGAAGATTGAAATAAGCATCTTGACCACAGGTGATTGTCAGCAGCCACAGAAGCTCCACAAATAACAGGTAAATTTAGGATTGCTGTGCTTTGCCTGCAGGAGGTGGTTTATGCATCTGAAAGTAGAGTAGGATTTGAAAGAACCTCAGTATGTGATGACAAGCAGCAGGAATATGAATCTTTATATCTAGAGGCTGACATTAACTTCCATATGCTCCTCAGAGGAAGCTTATAAGTGAATAATCTGCTGAATAGGATTGGACTAATTAAAGTGAATTATTTGAAAGAAGGACAAAATTGAGTTTATCAAGGAATTCACCCAGAACACATACTGCTGCCAGCTTTGTTTTAATTTACCTAACACTGTTGCAGTCTACATGAAACTCTTTTAGGATTCTAGAGTGGCATTGTCCCATTTAATTTTTCCTGAAGAATAGGGGGAGTAGTCTGGGGAGAAGGTAAGCAGGATTTGGCTGCTGTAGAGTTGTGCTGGTTTTTTTCTTTTAAACATCTCAGGTCTTGCTTGAAGCTTCAGTCCTGGAAAGATTGCACTTCTCAAAAAATTTGCTTGGGTTCTCTATCACACTGCAATAATCTTTCCCCTCAGTCAAGCAAACAACAGCACATCTGTGCTTTATCATGAAGCTTTTCTTAACAGAAATTTAATGAGCCAGAAGACATGAGTCACAGTTCTGGTGTAGGCTCTGGGAAATCTCTCCTGCTAACCCAGTATTTGGCTGTACCAGTAGATTAAGCAAGGCTAAGGAACATTCCCAGGCCTGGAGCTGACACAGGTGATCTGTGAATCTCCAAAATTATTTTTATTTTCTGAGGAGATGATCAGAGACAGTTGCAATAGTCAATTTTGGATACAGACATCCTATTTCCACAGGGTAAAGGAGTTTAGTATTATTGTAATAAATATTTTTTTGATGCTGTCTGGCTTCAGTTCCACATAAGAGGTATGTTAGTTTAATATTATAGTTAATGAACCAGAGTCCAAACTTTTGATTTTTCATGCTATGAATAAGACTGCAGACCATCTGATTTATTTCATTCATCTTGTTACCCAGCATGTTAGAACTTTTTGCCACACAGTTCCTCCTCTTCTTCATGCATCTAATTTGCAAGTGTGAACCCCACTTTATGATTAGACTTCCATTCGTGGTAGTCAAGAAAACACGCAAAATGTGAGAGTTCTCCATCTGTTACGGTAGCAAAGTTTAAATTCAGCCCCAGTGGAACGTGAAATATTCAGCCATGCTGTACCCATGCTGCTGACTGGATTCACTGAAATCAGCAGAGAGACTCTGGGCTCTTTCTGATTGATGGGACACGTTATTTATATTCTATATTCAGATATATAATTGCATCTGTAGTTATGAGTGCATTATGATTTTTGTCAGTGAGCACTTCTGGTGAAAAGTTACCTCTCCTACAAGCAGACTTTTGAATGTTTTTCAGACATGTTTCTCTTTTTTTAGTTGAACAATTTGAATTTCCTCCTTTTGCTAGGAATGGGCTATTTCTTGGGCACTGGTCATAATTTCTGGGTCAGCTAATAAACCCTCTTTTTATTTCCTACTTAAATGCTGTGTATTAGAGAACTGTTGAGTTGGAAAATGTTAGCTTCATTTAGCTATTGTTGAGTTTTGCTGAGAAAGGGGGTGGCTAGTTCATATACTGTGTCCATTTTCAGAGGTAAAATGTATTTAATTGGGCTATTTTTGCTGCAAGTTCACAAAGTTTCTACAGCATGGACTCCAATTAAGCAACTGAATCTGATATGAAGCAATTGAGATTGACCCAGCTGTCTTGTAGCACCCCAGCACGTTGTTGTGGATGGAGAGAGGGAGCGAAGTTCCCCATGAAGTGCATTCACACCACAAAAAATAGAAGATGCTGGGATCTCTCCAGAAGTTCCTTAAGAGAGCAGGTTAGAGAATATAGCTAACCTGCTCAAGCAAAACAGTGTGAATACCTTCCATTGCTAATAGCAGTGCTTGTGAGAGGTAATGTGTCAGGAAAAAGTAAACTCTGGTGCCTCACAGGATCAGACCCAGGGCTGTGGTTCTCCTCACCTAATTCCAGCTGTTTACAGTGTGAACAGCTCTACCCATACTAGTTATTACACCTGCTTCACAGCCAGTGGTGAGAAATAAATACACAATCTATTTATCTTCTTCTAAATGCCTGTCTTATGTTGAGATAAATTGCACACTGTTCCTCTCTGCTCATGCTGAGAGGTCTCAAGTTCAGATTCAGGAATCCAGTTTGTAGATATTTATTTTCAAGCAGGTAAAGCCTATGCTATTGCTCTCAGGTCAATGATCCAGAATTAGTGACTGATCTTAGCTCCCCTATTTCTCACTCCATCTCTGGGCTTTCACACAGTAATAAAAAGTAATCTCCTACTTTCTTAGGTCAAACAGGAAAAAAAAAAAGGAGTTTCCGGAACGGTTGTTTATGTATAAATTTATGAGGCAATCTGAAGGAGAGAAGTTACTATTCATTTCCCCACCTGAAATCCCTGTAATGTAATAACAGGCAGATTGCAGTTGTGATAGGTTCTGTTTGGGGCTCAGTTATACTGATGAATTCAGTAAACCCGCAAATAATTGTTTATGCATAGTTGCTGCTGGTTTCTAGTGTGTGTGCCTTGGCATTCCTAAGCTGCTTTGGGATGTCTCTATGGGTGTAAACTGTTGGCAAGGAGGATTTATTCCTGGTATTGAGAACAGGTGGGTTGTGAAGTCTGGCTCGCCCATCATCATGGTAACCAGTTAACTCTGCCATAGTACATACACTCCCAGCGAGCCTCTGAACTCAGGAAGAGCTCCTTTACTCTGATAAACTGGTTATCCAACCGAATTCAGGCATCTGAAAAGAGGTGCCATCAATAGATCAGGGGAGACACTGTAGAAGTCAGTTTCCCTACACCAAGAAAATGGACTCCCTGAACTTCAGAACACAGAACTCTTTAGATCTCATACATATCTCTTACGGTCTGAGAAACCCATTTGCCACAGGACCATCCTTATCTCAGTAACATTCTTTTCTTTCCCTGACAAAAGCCTACTAAACCTTTGCTTACTTACTCTCAGACGGTCCTTTTTGGAGAACAAAAGTGTTCATTTCTGTGTTCCCAACATTGGCTCTTGAGCAAGGTTTGGAAGCTCAGTGATGCATTGTACCTGCTTGCTGCAGAGGGCCAGGCTGGGCTCTGGGATGCAGGCGTGGAGCTGTGGTTACTAATGCGGGCTGGAGCTAGTTTATCATGGCTCCAGCTTTTGGCTATTAAGCAACTCTTCCATTAGCCAAAAAACTTTGGAAAAGGGGTTAACATTTTCCTTCAATTAACCATCTGTTTCAATTATTTGAGCTTTCCAGCAGTTAAAGATTTATTGCTGGGAGATCTGGACACCTCACCTTCTGCACAGAGGAGAGCTTTAACTTTCTTCTGCCCCTGCAGCTTTCTTTTCCCCTGGGCAGGGAGAATTCCCACTCCAATCTGCTTTCAGCACCAATTGCAAGGCTTGCAAGTTTGATTGGAGTTGCAATTTCCTGAAGCTGTCTTCAACAGTATAACATCTTGTCCCATGCCTAGAGCTGCTAAAGGAATCTCGATAATTTTCTGGATGCAGCTGCCTCTGCAGCATCCTTAGAATTGCCAGGTGAGATCACATCAACAGTATATCTTACCCAGCACATTTTTGGGGTCTTTTTTTTCCTTAGTAAAACCAGCAATACAGGAGCTATAGAAAGGTGTAAATCTCAGGTAATACATGGTTTCATTGCACATTGCTGAATTCCTGTTATATCTCCTGATATCAGCTTTACTTAGCACATTCAGCTGTCTCTCTGAATATCATTCTTAGCACTGCAGTATTTACTTCAATACCTCTAAAAACCACTTGTGGACTTTGTGAAATATTTCAACAGGAGACAATCTCTCTTGCAAGACCTAATGCCTGAGATGGAAAGCATTGCTAGGCTGTTTCTCCTTGAATATGCTGCAGCACCAGGATCTTGATGAGTGATTATTGGAGATTTCTAGAAGACCTGATGGAATAAATCTCTTTTCCCAGCATTGTGCAGTAGGTTGTGAGCAGAGAGCTTTGACCGGCAGAAAAACCCAAATTCCCCAAGGATGCCCCATATTTCCCTCTGTACTCTGTCACCCAGCCCACAGCCCAGATACAGCTGTGGAGGGAGAGCAAAAGGGACAGCTTGGATTTTGCAGAGGAATGTGCAAATAGCCAAAGACATACATAGGGGAAGAAAATATTTATCCCACAAAAAATCTTCTAATTTCTCAAAACATAAAGATCCCCTTGTGAAAGGCAGCAAAATGCAAATGATCGTGAGAGATGCCAAGAGAAAGGTACAAAGAGAGAGTACTGTCATTAACTTCTGTCCATCTTCAAGAAGAGGTGAATTGTCTGCCATCCCATATGTCCTCCAGTCCCACTTTTAGTTTTGATTTGTTCCTTGAAGGTAGATCTCTTTGCTCTTTTATTATCCCTTATAGAAATAGGACTTCGATCATGAAGTGGAAGTAACAGTATTTTTTAAGATTTTTTTTTGTTTTTTGTTTAACAGTTTAAACAGATTTAACAGTTGTCTATGTAAACTGGAAAGGTAGAAGAGCCCAGTTCATAGATTCCACTAGAAAAGTCACTTTCCTGAAGAAAACTTTAATGTAGGGTGTCCATTCTCCCTTTCTTCCACCCCCTCCTCCAGTACAGTTCTGTTAAATATTGCAGCATAAAAACCCAAAGCCCACTGATGGGGGCTGAAGGAATTAAAAGCCATTAAATCATTACAGTAATGGGTGCAGTGAGTGTGTTCTCAGCAAAACAAATACGCTACAAGAGGCAGAAAAACAGAAAGATGATTGGATGAAACCAATTTAAAGTGAGAAACAAAAGATGCTGGAAATAACAAGCAGTCGGGGAATATGTGGCTCCAGGGAAAAAAGAGATTTTTCTCTCTAGACAACTGACTGTGCTCTTACAAAATTGTGTAAGTGTGCTGGTATCAACAGAGAGAGCAGATTAATTGTGAGCAGAATTGGGAACTACTGTGTAAATAAGGATAGCTGCACTGGAGTCATGAACTTAAGCAAGAACCTGTTGTTCAAGAACTGATTAGTTTCAGAAGTCATTACTTTGCTACTGGTAGAGTTCCCTGAAGAAGGATTAGATCAAGTCATTCAAATTCCTGGTGGGCATCTATCTACATCTGAAATCCTGCCACCTTCCCTGCTTGTCAGTACACCAGATAATCCATTAGAGATAACAGGGAAATCAGACTGCAGGAATCAAATTTCTCTTTGATATAGCTCTAAGGTAAAAACTGTCTCTACCAATGCATGAACTGTAGCTTTCACACAATGCTGGCTAACCTCGATAAAAAAAAGTTTCAGTCTCCAGACTTACTCCTCTACCACTATTCCCTGACAGAACATTTCTTTTTAATTTTAATCCATTTTCCTCACATCTAGCCAGGCTTTCTTTCTATCTAAATCCAATAGTGACAATAATTTCATAATCTATAATGCAGCTATACAATATTTATGCTGTGTGGCAATAGACAAGAATGATCACAGCTGTCTCAAGGACTAGACAGAGCATGTAACCACCTGGCAAAATCTTAAGGTGAGACAGGTCTTCTCAATGAAGTCTTCCACCTTCAGAAACAGCTCAGAAACACACACAACCTATTCCCTCAGCCCTCCCACAACTGCCAGTGGTGCTTTACTGCCTATTCTTGAAGGTGAAGGTGAGAAAACCAGAATTAATCTTGTTGGTGACACCAAAAGAAGTACCCCTGCTCTGTGCTTTTGATGCTTGTCTGCACAGGCTTTGGTGCTCACTGGATATCTGGTGAATTGGTTCTGCTCAACAATCAGAAAAGCACAACCAGCAAAAAGTAAAGCGCTTTTTGCCTGCTTTGAGAGTTGAACCAGTTCAGCAGGGGTCACACACAGTATCTGGCACAGGGAAAGGGAAAGAAACAGGAGGAGGAGGAAGAAGGAAGACCACCCCCTTCCACAGCAGCAAACCCTCACTTTAAAGCAGCTCATCATGCCTTTAGCATAGCAGTTCCTAGACTTGAAAGGGAGTCCCAAATATTCCTAGTGACTCCAGAGGGAGATGGGCTCATGCATCAGAGCAATAGTGTGATGTGAAGTCACAATGAGGTTTATATCTACTCAAGTCCTAAAAAATGCCCTTTTCATTTTCCCTCAATGAATTCTGTTTCTGAAAAGAGCAGATCCTCCAGGACCATGGGCACAAGTCAGAAAATAATCTAGATACCAGCCTAACTAAATATCCTTCCCCCCCCCCCCCCCATTGCTCACCTCAGATAAACAACCAGTTAACTGGTGCTGACTGTGTTAACTAATTAACTTTGGCTCATAAGAACTCATCTCATTACACCCTTCATTACAGCTGGAAGAAAATTGTTTCTGCTTCCTTAATAATATATGGGTTAATGTATTCATACCCAAAATCAATACAATTTTTTTTTCTCCCACTGTTAGTCTTGAAGGGAGTAATGGTTATCTTTCTAATCTATTAAGAACCGTATAGTAATTATATTTTTTCATATCCCCTTTCTCTGGAGCCTTGTTAGGTTATAAATTAATCATTAATTGATTTTAAAATGTAAGGGTTTGGAGTTTCAATTTTAAAGAAATTTGAATTCTAATGCTTCAGAGCCTGCCTCAAGCAGAGAGGAACTTCTATACTCATTTTAAAAATAATCTCATTGTCCATTTTACTATTTTTCAGAATGTGAGCAAATTTTATAATAGACTGTGAGTCACTGGAATAGTCAGCAAAAGCTTGTACATGTTTTAAACTCTGACTGTTAGAAGAAGTATCCCAATTTTTCTCTCTGCCCATTAGCTGTGAAATTCTCTTGTGCACAGGCCCAGTGGGAGTGTCCCACATCTCTCCTACAAGGCAAGAGAAAGAGGGACAAAACTGTGCAGGAATAGAGGCACACGCAGGCACAGGCCTCCACTTCTCACACGAGCCTGGCAGCCAGGCCTGCACAATGACAGCTCCAGCACGGTGATAATCCCATCAGCAGGGATTGCATGAGACATTTAAATATTGATAAGAGAAATACCCCAGCTTCCTTTTGCTACTTAAGTCAGCAGATACCAAACACCTTGCTAGGCAAGTGATTACCAATAAGTAACATGTAATTCCACTCTTTAAAATCCCTGCAGTGCACATTATGTAACAAGGATGGATTTTTAATTGTTTTTCTTTTTTGCTTTTCTTTTTCTTTTTCATTCAATTTCCCTACTTTCCCTTTTCCTCGCACTTTCCAAATGCTGAAGCAATTTTCTTGGACACAAAAACTTCATCTCCTTTCCTTTGTAGTAATTTCCTAAGCTCTAATGTTTTCCCACACACAGACACATTTGGTAAAAAAAAAAAAAAAATTTAAAAAATGTAGTCTTCTGTTGTCTAGCAGGAGAACAGATGTACCTTGCTGTGGAGGGAGACCTTTAACCATATCTATAAATATCTGGTATTTTTGAGTCTTAGCTCATTTTACTGGCTAATGACCGGGCTGGTGAGGACACAAGGGGAGGCATCTATGCCTGATTTAACTAATGTTTTAGGAACCTATATTTTTCCTATATAGCCAAAAAACATAGACCTCATTCCAGGCATTTTGAAGCTCACAGAGCAGTGCTATTAATACTGGAAGTGGTCTATGGCTCAACTACTAAAATTCAGCAAAAATAAAAGTATATTCACCTTATGCAGGTTATTTTTAAAATGAGTGGACTTAAAGCTTTATATTCCCATTACCTCATGAGCCTAAGGATTTTGTGATTTAAGGAGACTTTTCATCTGCCTAAGCCAAGAGGCACATAAGTTTCTGCTGAGGAAAAAAGAACTAAGTGACTCTTGCTTCAGTTGCTAGGTATGGCATGATGTAGAGAGAAGCAATGCATAACTGATGGGAAAAGGTGAGATGTTCCCTTGTACCATACGAGGAGCAACAGCTAAGCTGTGCTCTATGAGCAGGAATTAAAAGCAGCCTCTTGCTTAGTCAATTGCTTATCCAAATGGGGAGAGCAAGGTGTCAGGAGAATTCATTACTTCTTGGCTTGGTTGATCAGTCTCCTAAGTACTCAAACCTAACAGCCATTGAATAATCAGCAACTTCCGTTGCTGGGTACATGAGTAGAATTCTGCATGTGTCACATAAAGGATGATAATAACCAGGTTAAGCCATAAGTGAAGACAATCATTTGATGCACAGTCCAGGGTATGGATAAGCAAGGATGGCAACTCTTCAGTTTCACCAATTGGGTATCCTGAAACAATGCCAAAGACTGGTTTATTCACCTTGAGAAGGTACATTGAATGCTCTCCATAACCTCTGAGCGCTGGGGTTAAGGTATAATATCAGAATGCTCCTGAAACATGGCAGTGACCTGCTGCTGGTATCACTGTTCCTGTTCACAGAATAATAGAACATTTCAATAAAGTCAATGCACCAGTCCAGCCCAGCATGAAAGCTCTTATAGCAGGTCTCACTGGAGCCTCCACCAGGCCCTGCTGGAGCTCTCCCCATGGCACTGGGGCTGTGCAGTCTGGCTAGTGATAAACAGCAGAAAAAAATGAAGGCAAAAAAGTTTTGTGTGTGTGAGACAACCCCTTCCATGCTTTATTCTGCAAGAGAGGTTGGCATGGTCCTGGGAGGCAAGCTGAGGGAGGTTAAAGCATTAAAAAAAAAAAAAGATAGCCAGTTTGCAAATTAAAATGCAGGTCCCCTTCCCACTCACCTCTTTGCCTATCCTCACCTCCCAGCTGAAAACAAACAGAACTGACTGAATCCTTATTTTTACTTATTTAAGAAATATTGTAATGCATGCTCTGAGGAAAAGAAAAATCTGTGCTCATGCATATATCTCTGCTTGCTCCAGTCATCCTGAATATGCATCACTGTCTGCTACTTATGGCAGTGTTCCAGCTCCTCTCCTCTCCTCTCCTCTCCTCTCCTCTCCTCTCCTCTCCTCTCCTCTCCTCTCCTCTCCTCTCCTCTCCTCTCCTCTCCTCTCCTTTTTGTCACTTTTATGTTTCAGCAGGGATAAGCAGAGGACTCTTCAAACTGACACTCTCTTGATTTCCTCTTTCAGCCCACTTTCTATCAATGTATTCCATCCAGGTTTGGACAGCTGCAGGCAAGGAAAGGCACTGGTTTCTGTGCATGAGCAGAAGGAGCTATCCCGTGGGAGATGGGCTCTCCCTGTTGCAAAGTCAGGGCTCCCAGTGAGCTGAAGGAAGGGCAGAAACACAGGAACAGCACAGCAGAGTCCAGGAATCAGACTCGGGAACAAGGCATTTGATTAATTGCATCACGAACCATTGTTGAGCTTTATCACTAATTGGGAGCAAGGCCCTGGATAGGAAACGAGCTCTTGGACTTTGAAAAGCCCAAGCAGCTATGCAGGCTGCACCAGCCGAGTGTAACCAGACAGCTTGCTGTCTGAAGTTGTCTGATGCAAAACCTCTGGGAGACCCGCATGTTAAAGAAGAGGAAATTCTTTTGAAAAGCCAGAAACATATCTGCTCACTTTGGAGACAAGATGAATTTATTAAAGGAATATGACTCTACTTGTGTCCATATGCACTGACAGGTTTAGACTCCCAGGGCTGGTCCATCAGAAATTTGTGGCTGATGTTAAATGGCCATCAGCACCATCTCCGACATGGCACAGTGCTGGCCTGTCCTAGGATGCACCACTACATAATCAAGGAAAGAGGCAAGGGACCTTACAATTACCTTGGAAAACCAGGATCCTGCTGACTAAGTCAGCATGGAAGCACTCCGGACCTCATGCCACGCTGGAAAAACAACAGTTTTTAGGTTGAGACTCCATTCTATCCTCTCAGGGGCTGCGTCTCAACACACACACACACAGTGTTTCTGAGCAGATCAGGTCCTTGGGAGATGCAGCCCGGAGGTGCTGCCCTGGCACCCCTGCAGCAGCACTGGCTTCCTCCTGCCCCCGTTTGTGGGCTCTCTGGAGTCTCTCTGCTGAGCTGTCCCCAAGCAGATCTAATGCCAGCTCCAGTGGGGGCCCAAATCCCATTTGCTGGGGATGCCTGGCCCATGAGGCAGAGTTAATACATTCTCTGGTTGGGAAATGTTGTGTTCAGGGCCATGCATAAACACTTTACTGCTGGCCATTAAATTTTATTGCTCTCTCTAATATGCTTTGAGATAACTAAACTGATGCCTGAAAGAGGTGTTTAAACTGTTTTAACAGTATCTACTTCACATAATCAGCTTTATGGCAGTGTCTTATGGTTTTACCCATTTAAAATGTGTTTGTTGTTGTTTTTTAATCAAGGGATTTGCACTATGACCTTTGAGCACCAGCAGCCCCTGCTAGAAAACAGCTGGCAATGCGGTGTACAATGCAATCTATGAAGATTAAATTCATTTCACTCCCTCTTAAGGCAGATGATGGGGAGGTTGGTCGATCCACTGGGATTTTGGTGGATTGAATTCTTTTTTCTTTTAAAAGGAGAGCTGAGACTATATGAGCTAAAAAATAATAGACGTATTTTTGGTCCATGGATTTGTCCCCACCCTGAATTACTTGGCTGGCCTGGATAAGAGAAGACACATCAGTACTTTTTCAGGCTAAGGTCTAGGACCAAATATGAGTTTCCAGCCCTGGAAATACTGAGCTATATCTAGACACCTGTGTGCAAAACACTTGAAAGATAAACTAAAAATTTTGTCTCTTTCTGGCTTAGCAAGGAGATAGACTCAATTTTTGGTTTAGGTACCTAAAATGAGACTTTTAGTCAGAAAATAGGTGCTTGATATCTCTCTTTGTTTGTAATAGCAGACAGAAACTCTCACCATTTGAGAGGTGTAGGTCACTCCAGTGTGTAGGTCAGCCCCAGGGCCAGACCTAGCTGGGCAGATCTATTCTGATGGACAGCTTGGTGGGACGCTTCATCTGAGTGAGCACACAGCAACAGCCTCACCAAAAGCTGTTGCATTTCATGATAAATACAATCCTGTAATTACCATTATCTTCATCCCAGCTGCGGGTGAGGGCACTGAGCCACCTTCCATCACTCAGCTGGCTCAGCTGCCCCAGCTGCCCACTGAGCCCAGCAGACAAACGTATGTCAGAGGCATCTGCTGTACAGAGAGTGAGGCAACAGACCAGAGTGACAATTTGGGCACCTAAACACTTATCTCTGCACACACCTTCCAGTTAATTAAGCTTCCCTGATTTGTACATCACTGGGCTGTCTCCAAAACAAATTAGGCAATGCTTTCTCTCTAGCCTGATGCAGGGTGCCATCATCAGTGAAGGCATAGCAACAGGCTGCATTTAAAAATTCCTTGTATCTCCAGAGCTTCAGGACAGTTTCTGCTGCTGATGTTCGTGCCTGAAGCTTCCTTGCATGCTCCACCTGACAGCAACATGGCATGACCAATATGAAAGCATTTGCTCCTGTCTCTCTTCAAAAAGCCCTTTTGCCATGATGAGAAGCACTCTGATGTTTTGTTTTACAGTAGAGCTCAGAGCTGCCTGGAGAGATTTCTGTCAAGTCTTCAAGGCAAACTAAACCTGACCCTCCAGAGGCAGCCTCCTGCCTGACCTCTGACCTTACCCTCAAAGCACAGGGCAGACCTGAGCTGCCAGCTGATGTGGGGAAACTCGGCCGGGCTTTTCCTGGGGTGCATATTTTGCAGGTGGTTCTCACCCTTTGGAAAATTTCTATAGAACCCATGAAACCTCAGGAAGTAAAATAACGGCCATATATATTCTTTTCCTTCCCCTTATTAGTTTGCCAAAGAACATAAATTAACGAACTTTAAGGGAAAACCTCATCAGTGAAAATCTGCTGCTCCTCACACACAGAAGAAAGGTTTCCTGCTTGCCAAGATGAGAAACATGTTTGGGATTATAGGGATGCCTGCAAACCAGAGACTGTGGTGGCTGCACTGTGGGGGGTGTAATTGTGAATGGCCTTTCCATTTTGGGGGTCAATGTGCTAAATTAAAAACCCACAAGAAAGCATTTAATTTAGGTTAATGGGATGTCAAATATTAAATGGATTAAGGCAAATTATATATATTTTTTTATTTTAAAGAGGAATTAGCCTCACTAATCTCTCAGGTCAGACTCTTAGAAGGTGTAAATCAGTGTTATACACCAAAGCTCAAGGGAGCCTGTACAGTTTTACACTAGATGAAGGAGTCTGTGCTATTGTACTTTTTAATGTACACATCTATGAACCATGTATTTGGATTGTTTGTTCTGTCTCCTCCCCCCACCCTCCCCCCCATTTTGAGGTTTAAAAATGAAATTATATGGTTCCTTACTTACCCACTTCCTTTCCATCCCATTAACTTCATCCTTCTTCTTTTCAGGTCCTACAAATGGGATGGAAAACTTCCTTTATGCATAAGGAATTTGGGGAATGATACCATGATATCTGGGGGAAGGGATGCTGGGAGAGTATTATTTGCAATCACAACTTTCAGGGCTATGCTTTAATATAAAATGAGGAGGAAAATTTCTTTCAGCAGAGCTGTTTGAGAGTTCACATTTGAAATATTTGGTGGATGGTTAGTTTCCACAGCATGAAAAATATGCAATGGGAAAATGTTCCTACTGCTTAAAATCAAAATCATATTTTTTTCATCGCAGAAATACTTTGTTCCATCTCAGAAAGCAAAAAGCACTGCCCTTATGCTCAGAGGAGGCACATTTTAAATTTTAAATTTTGGGGAAGGGAAAGTCTTCACTGCAATAAAGAGAGTAAATGTTTAAAATGATCTTTAAATCACTGCCCCTTCACACCACACCACCAGGCAGGCTTGTTAGCTCAATGCTGCAGAGTTTCAAAGCCTGATATTTTGCATCCAAGACACAGTAATATGGTAACTATTGTCTTTCTTTGGGCTGAAAAAATTTTATTGAAAGAATATGATGTCTTTAGGGTCTTTTCACTGAAGGCATTTCCACATCCCAAAAAATTACCATCACACACAGACATTGATTCTCCTCATGGGTAGCCTCGACAGACAGGGCAAGGGCTGAATGGGCCAAGATGACTGAAAAAGCCTGAAAATTAAAGGTGGTAGGAACACTTCATTGTAATGAAGGTCCTTACAGGTGAATTCCAGTGCTAAAAGATTGAGGTTGTTTTAGCCTGTTGTCCTTAAATTCTTTGTGATTTGTTCCTCAAAGCCAAGTTCACTGGTCATATTGACAATTCTATATACTGCAAAAAGAAAAAGGCTTCTTATAAGCCATTATACTGGGTTCATGTCACTAACGATTATTCGAATCCCTATCTCTCTACTTTTGACCACTGTTGCAGCATAAGATTTCTTGCTCGTGTGTCAGATCAGCATTGTATTGTAATGTAAAGAGCAGAAAAGGCACATTTTTCCAGTTTTATTTAATTGGCCACCATTTGCATTTACAAGACAAACGGTTTCCGGCGTTAAAGGTGATCTGCTATATCAATTCCTGACTCGTGCTGTGGGTGCAAAGCAAAGAAACAAAGCTGGTATTTCTCTCAGTACCAAAACTAAACAGTGAAAAGCAGCGGTAAAACTTTCTTTTTCCATGCTCTTTTCTTATCATTGGCTTTCACCACCTGGTTCAGCTTGTCTGGTCTCTCTAGTCTGAGTGTACACCTCGGCTATAATTTTCCACTCTTCCCTCCTCCACACACCCATAGAGGAGTGGAATTTTACAGTTCATCAATACTAAAAACAACTTGAAAGTCTAATCTTAGGTTTAAGACTGTCTGTTAACTAAATTATAATGGTTGTCTTTTAACATGAATCTTTTTTGCCTAACTCCCAATCAGTTCTGAAAACGTCTTCTAACCAGAGCTTGCCATGAGATAAATTGTAAATGTGTGCCAGCAATCAGACTGAGAATCAGTCTTTAATACTAATTATCATTCTGCAGAGAGTAAAACATTACATACAGCCTGGCTGCCTTAGAATATGCAAAGTCCCATCTGCAAGGAATGATGTTAATTTATGCTAAACCCACCTGAACACATGGCTTATCTTGCCTTCCATTTTTATTCTTAAAAAAAAAAAAAAAGAATCTATAAACCACCAAAAATTAAAGTCAACTTTAAAACCTGGTTTGCTCCTCCTGAAAATACACAATACTTTCTTACTGAATTGGCATATAATGAGATCCACAGAACAGATCTGGGCAATCCTATCCATAAGGTTTGACATGGCTTGAACTGTCCTTCCTAACAGAATAACAGAATACTGCCAAGCAAGGGCTTTATTAAAAAACTGAAACATTTTCTAAAGTTTTCATTACTTATTTTCATCTAAGTTCATTATATATTTTTATTGCATACATAAATACAAAACCAGAAAAAAAAAAAGGGTTCTTTTAAAGTAAAATGTTCAAAATTTGGGAAGTAAGAAGAATCATTTTGCCTGCAATGCTATCAACCAATTAGCCTCATTTCTACTGTGCTTTTTTAATCCACTGAAAGATCTAGTCCATTGCCTTAAAAAACACCCAAAGAATTTTCATTTTGAAAATTTTCCTGTTTTCCAGAAAGGTTCCTCTGCTCGGTAGGAAGAAGAAACCAGGTTCAGGAAGTCTCCCAATACAAAACAGGATGGTAGGGAGACTATCTGGGGGAAACTGAAAAATCACTTGTCTCATTCTTACTGTTCCCTAGGCACCTGCTGATGGCTATAGCTGGAGGGAAAACTCTGACAGCTCTTGATCTGAACAGGTACAGATATTCCTATGCTTTCATCATACAATTAATAGAGCTCACAGTTCTTGGCAGAAATAAAGAAGTGATGTTATTTGAGTGATTTCAAGCCACCCCCCAGCCAAGAGCCTCCCAGCTCTGTTGGCAGTGTCCTGTGCACTATCTGCCCTCTCAGACAGGCTGGCTGGCACAGTCAAGGGGCTTTGATGTGCCTTGAGTATTCTGGGGTAAAAGTGCCTTGTGTCCCATCCTCTCTAATAACCGTATTGGAAAAGGCTTGAGGCCCTCTAATGCTTTTGGATCCAAATGCAACTAAGGAAAACTTCCCCTCAACTGTAAATTGATTATCCTCCTGGTTAAAAATTCCTCTAATGCTTCTAATTCCTTCTGCTAGACATCACTGCTCACAACCATTTTTAGCTTAATTTTTGGACTTCTTGTTTTTCTTTAAAGAATTTACCATATTCTATGGCCCAGAGCAGAGTTTAGGATAACTCACATGCCATAATGAACCTGCGAAGAGTGAGTTTGCATCTCTGTGCTACAGTGAACGGACACTGTCTAAAACTGTATTTCTTTAACACAAAGCAATAGATAATTCAGTTCTAATTCAGAGAACCATCACTGGGAAAATAGGTTTTAGCTTTTAAAACTATTTCCTTTATGTTTTGTTACCTTTTAGGTTGAAATCTGAATGACAGAGGTGAAGAGATAGAGAATTTTAGTATCTTTAAAATTAATCTATTAGAAAAAACATTTTTCCCGTGGTCTCACTTGACCTCTCATGTTATTATCTATTACACTTTCCCCAGCTTTTCTTGTCTCAAGCCTCCAGACCCACAGAAAAGAACAGGGAATGGCACGACTGCAGCTATTTATAATAATAATCCATTCCCAGGCTCCAGTGCGGCAGTTTTAATCATAAGCTATTGTCAGGCATCAAGATCAAAAAGATTTGAGATTTGATTTGTTTGGGTTATAAAGAAGCTCTGAATGCCAAAGTGTTGTCGCTTAAACTGCAAAGCACAGCTCCTGCGTGAAGTAGAATGAACTGGTATTGCCCCCTCTGATCCGATTTGTAGCCATCACAGCTCTTTAAAGTTATTTGATTTGACATCAATTAGGCAGTTTTTCACAAGGGGAAAGTCTCTTTCTGCATTTAGTCCAATATCAGTGTCATTTTCCTCTTAAAATGTGACAAGGAGCAGACTGCTTCAGTGTGCTTTGCAACAGACACAAAGAATAGAATAAGGAGGAGGAGAAAGGCTTCAGAAAAAGGAAAAAAAAAAGAGTGGGAGGACAGAGAAAACATTTCAACCCCATCTTCCCATTTTTGAAGACGTGTACAGAGAGAAACAGACAGAAAGGGAGAGGGAAAGACATAGGAGACCCCCTGCTCAGTAGGAGTATTTTGTCCGTACACTGGCAAGTACTGCAGCCACTGTAAGGACGCAGAGCACTTCAGACCTGTGCATCCTTGGAGGACAGCAAATCTGGTAACAAGAGAAAAGCATTTGTACAACCTGAATCCCAGCTTTGTTTCATTTTTCAGTATTCTGCTTGGGACTTTGCGCAGTGCTCAAGGATATACAGAGCTAATGTAGCAAACTGCTTGTAAATGTGTTACATGTACAATATTCTGAAACAACATGCCAAAGAAAAACATTCCCAAGAGAGAAGAGACAAGATGATTGGAAATTTCTGAAAAACTGAAGCTGTTCTAAGAAGCGGGAATCAAAGAAGATGACCTGTTTTGCTGAGTGTCATGATGTACCACAACTCTTGTATTCTCACTTTTTAACTGGATGCAGCAACAAGATGGACACTGTGTATAGTGACGGAGGGAGAGTAAAAAAGTGTTCCTCTGTACATGGAGGGGCTGAGGAACTTTGATGGATTAAACAGGAGCTTGCAAATTTAGGAGCTGAGACAACTGCAAGTCCATATTAGGCGATGCAAACAGGAGAACCTGAAGTGAGTGGCAAAAAATGGGCAAAACAAAAGTGTAAATGAACACTTTGTGAAAGCTGGTATATTCAGATAAAGGTTATACAGGTTAACAAAGTGGCTTTTTATTTCTCCCAAAAATTTTCCCAGAGATACAGGGAAAAGCTGCCTCTGGGACATCTATCATCATGATTTTTATCTTCATGCCCACACAGCTGCAGTATTTCTGAACTGTGCACGCAAGTCCAGAGGGTAACAGTGCTCCACAATTTAGATCCCTCCTCAGGGTACTGAATGATTTAGTTATTGATTGTTTCCTTGCCTCTTTGCCAATAGTTTGTAATGCAAAATACTGGTAAAAGATGAAGAAATACTCTTATACACACTGAACTCTAGGTAAACCCTTTTTTGCAATCTCATAAGGAAATAGACAGATTTGTCACTGTGTGACAGTTTTTATTAGAAATGTCACCCATAAGCTTAAACCAGGACACCACAGTGGGCCAAGAGGGCTCTGTTGCTGATTTTTGGGGAAAGAAAAGTGAGAATATCAGTCAGAGGCAAAGGCATTTTCTCAAGCCAGGGTGATGTCAACCTTCAAATGAACTGTACTTCTGAATTTTTAAAGAATATCCTATTAAACCCACCTTGCTATTTGTGGCAGTTCAAAAATGTCCAGATTACCGAAATATTTCTTGCCTTTTGGGAATGAACATTTTGATGCTGCCAACCACCATTCAAGATGCAGATCTCGCCTATAAATTCATAGAACATAGTGTAACAATTGTCTGTCAGGAGAAGGCAATGGCCAGGTTCTGAGTGGTGCAGAAGTTTTTGGACAAGGATTCCACTCTACATTTGTGGTCACAGCTCTAAGTGACACATAGAGTCATAAGAGTAGTCTCCATTTTATCAACCACAAATGAGCTGCAACACAGAATGAGATTCCCATAACTGTAATTCAACAGAAGGATAGAAATACTCGTTAATTTGTCCAGTGCTTTGTCCAGCTTCCCAGCCATGCTGATTGGGACTGTAGCAACAAGGCTGCTTGTTAGTGATAAAACCACAGTGACACAGAAAGTTTGCTTGAAAATAAGCCTAGATCTTTTGGGGGAATTGGCTCACCCCACATACAGGCCAACCTCCTCCTCAGTCAATCAACATGTTAATACTGCGTGCAAGGCGATTTGTCAGGAGCCATGTGTCAAAAGATAGACAAGTGAAAAATAGCCAAGGTAAGGTCTGTTTCCAAAATCACTTCCTTGGCATGACAGGGGGGACCTTGAGATGGCAACTGAAGGCTGTAGTAATAGAGGGAAAAGTTTTGTTTGATTTTCCACTTGCTTATAACTCTCTCACAGGAACTCCTCAGACTTGCTTGTTGCAGCAGGGTATGAAAGGTGTGCAGAAATGTCCCCCTGTGCTCTGTCCCTCAGCTCTTGCTCATCTCTGAAAACTGCTTTTGCCAGAGCTACCACTTCTGTGCCATGAACCCGGGTCAAGGATGTTTTCCAGTCAAGTAGTTTGGTTCTGAAAAGTCAGTGCTGAGGACTTGCTAGAATCACCCTTCTTTCTAGGTTTTGCTTGGGAACCTGCAGCAGATGCCTTTTAGTTTCTGAAACTCAATTGAAGTGGGGCATGTTTGTTTTGGAGAAGAGGCAATAGAGTTGTTAATTTGGGCTTGTAATTATTCACAATTAGCACATTATTACTTCTTTTTTTTTCTCCTGCTCCTACTTATTTAGTTATCAGATCCAATTACAAACCCAAATTACCAACCCTAATTTTTACTAACAGTTATTCAGACATGAATAGCAATGAAACTGAAGCAGCAGCAGGGTGAGGGAAGGCTGGATAACCTAGCAGGAGTTAAATCAATACTTGATAAATTCTTTATTTAATAGTCCATACTAAGCCTTATCCTGCATTGACAAACCCACAGCATTAGCAGTAGATTAAAACCAGTGGAGTCCAAAGGAATCTGCAATCTCAGCTCTGACTGAAGGCCATCAGAAGATAGTGCTTAAATCAGTGACAATTGCAAGTCCCCTCTTCCAGCTCCACCTCCTCCTAGTGCTTAAATCTCATTTGGGTAAAATACCAGTTCAGCTGCGTTGATGTGACCGTCTGGTGAATCACGTTGTTCTCTGATCACTCACTCAAGGAACTAGATTAAAAATAAACCTTATTAAAAGGGGTAAGGGAAGGAAAGGGTTTTTAAAACCAGATCAATTCCATGATCTAGATAGCCCCTTAAAGACCATGGTGAAGAGAGCCATGCAGGATAAAAAAATGCATAGCCAAGGGTGGGAAAGAGGTGGCAGGATAATGGGTTCTTAGAGGAGGAGCCCAGCTGAAATCAGAACAACTGCCAAAAGAAATGCTTTTGTAACCACAGCCTGTGGAGGGGGCAGACCTAAAGACAAGAGGTGTTAAGGCTCTCACCTCATAAAACACAGACCTGGCAGAAACAATTGATTTTTCTTTTGTGCATTTACACCACTGACCAAACAAAGCAAAAAATCAATCAGTTTAGATTGATAAAAGGGTTTCTATGTCTCCAATTGGAATCACTTCACTAAAGAATAACTGTTAGTTTATAAAAAAGAGGTTTGATTTCTGGGATTATTGTAAAGATTAATTAACAAAAGTCCTATCATTTGTGTTTCCAAAAGAAGAAATGAAACCACTGCAAAAGCTTTGACTGAGCACAGCAGGGCTTTCTTATTTTCACTTTTCGCTTTTTTGATGGAAATGATTCACCCAAAACACCCTGAATTTCTGAATTCATTCAGTCAATAGCAGCTCATCTGCAAAGGTTCCTCCCAGCTCAAGATATAACATAATAAAGGACTGTGAATAAGTCACCTTAACTGAGAAATAAAATACAGGATATAAAATGCAACAAATCACCCCATCAGAACTGTGTACAAAGGAGGAAAAACTAGGAAATGGTAGATGGCCTAGATGATGAAATGCTTATCCCTGATTAATCCAGGGGTAAGTTTGTCATTCCTGGGATACAACTAGAACAGCTAAAGCCTGTATCTTGTGTTTGCAGGCTTTGCATTTTTTGTTTATAATGAAGACAGTTTGTCTTGCAATGCAAGTTTACCCATTTCCATACCCACACCCTGAGCCACTGCTTAAGCTTATGTAGGAGTCCAGGGAGGCCATCAGTACTCAAATCCAGATCTCTTGAGTCTTGTTTCCATGTGTGAATACTGCAAGACTATCCTTCTTTGCAGGTAACATGGTTATTTTAATAGGCTTCTAAAAATGGAGAACAGCAAGAAAATTCAAGCAGAAATCATAAACCTCATTGGTATGACAGCAATAGCATTAGCATGATACAGCTTTACGAGGCAAAAATACTGTCCCATCATCAGGATGAATTTCTGAGAGTTGGGCTTCATTTTTCCCACTCAGGAACCATTTAGCAGTATCCAAGCATAAAAAGAAGACATTCTAACACCTATAACACCTAACATTTTTTTTCTTTATTTCTTGTTTTGTTTGGACTAATATATTGATACCTCTCAATAAATTCTAGTTTACTCCATTTTTAAGTTGGAGTTTTTCTTGGTGCTCGACAATGCACCTGGTTTGCCATATCCATCAAAAGGCAGAGCTGCTAAACAAACAAATTCAGGCTTGACTTCTTCATTAAACTCCCTCTGTTTTCATATCATCCTTTACCAAATGCTGTTCCCAGGGGCTGGGAATCCCTTGGGCTATCTTTTTCTTTGGTTTTTTTTTTTTTTCTGACTGTGATATCAGAGGGCTTTTCCTAGATTGCCTGTGTGATAATTTTAGCACACGTCAGCTCATTTGAGAGTCTTGGTCCCAATCCAGGGTCTACAAGGGTTTTTCCTCTAATTCAAACCCAGCCTTGACAAAGGAAAAAAAGACAGCGTAGCCCCAGTTTCCTGAGAAACAAACTGAGGCAGAGGAGAGCTCTGTGTGGGGTATTTTTGTGGACACAATGGTAAGAAGGGACTGGACACCAGGAGACCTCATTTTCCCCCTGTTTCCACACCCCCAAACTTGAGCTCTTTAAGCCTTTCTCTTCCCACTAAAATGAGGACAGCCTTTCCCAGGATGCAGCTGACATGAGAAGAGCTGTGACCCCAGCAGCCAGTTAAGGGTGCAAATAGAAATATTTGGGATGTGTCTGATGTGACTCCTGTTCAGTGGGTTTTGGCTCGTGAAAAAACACATTCACTTCAGCCTCCTCCCCTCCTTACCCAATCTTATTTGAACAGCAATCACAGTCTAATGAGAAAAAGACTTATTAGATGTTGTTTCTTACATGTAACCCGTGTCCAGGAAATAATATTGAAGATTGTGAGATACTGATGTGTTCTGTCAATATTTGCATTTTATAATTGTTTCTCCAAAGAACTGAGCAGGCAGGACTTCCCTGATGGGGCTGGGGTCACCTACCCTGTGACTTGGGAGAAAAGACAGAATATTAATAAGGTTCATCTTGGTTCCCTCAGCAGATCATTTACTCTCTCCCTGTTCATTACTCATTTATAAATAAAATCTCAGAATGAGTGATTGGAAGGAGCTGGAGGCCAGGGAGAAAGGTAGGGGAAGTTTGCACATCAGACTGGGAGCAAAACTGCTCTCTGAAAACCTGTGTCTGTTTGCAAATGCAATAGACCTGTCCCTCAAAGCCAGAGGACTCCAGCTTTATATCATTATAATCAAAAGTAGACTCCAGACCATAATCCTTTGAAATTCAGACTGAGCTGTGCAGTCTGCAGGAGCTGAGGGACTGGAGGAACAGAGCTGAAAAATGCACTTTTCTACCCTAGATCAGCTCCTGATGTTAATGGGGATCATGGAGATGCACTATCTGATCTCCTTAACGGGACTAGTACAGCTCTGTCTTACTTTACAGGACAAAGATAAAAAGCATAGAGAAACACTGGAGGACACAGAGAAATGCCTGGGAACTGTATTTCAGTAGAAAGCAATTCAGGTAGCATCTTAAAAAGCTACCGCTCAACTGTTGGCCAGATTGCTAATCCATCACAGACAAAAAAAATACACCAGATTCACCTAAAATGGATTCCTGACAACTTTCCTCAGCAATGGGCTAGAAACACGTGTATGTCCCACTGCTCAGCTGAGCAGTCCTTACTTGCTGTAGGGTAGAATTTGGAGACAGGTGTTACTTGAACCTTCATGTATGAGAGATGATTTTTCACCCCTCAGGAGCTTTGCTGGTCTCTCTTAAGAAAGAGTTTTGTTTAGTCCACGTGGCAGAAACATGTTACAGAGGTCAGAACTGGTCTGAGTGCAATGCCTAAGGTCTCTGTCTGTAAGTGCATTTTAATGAGATGGTGTGTTCTCCTGCTACACCAATGTGTAGTCCTGCTTTTGGCAGCAGCACAAAGCATCTCAAGGAACAGGAGTTTGGAAGGATCACCATAACTCAAGTGAAGAATATTGCCCTTAGAAAGTGATATCACAGACACAACTCTCACAGCTAGGAAAAAAAGGGCAAAGATATTTTACCCGTACACTGTAGCTGAGGAAACTGAAGTGCAAACAGATGAAGTGGGTGGCTTCAGATACTCAAAAAGACCAAAAGTGTTTTCAGGTGCCAGCACTGCAAGGGATTAATTAACATCCACCTCATGAAATCCCCAGAGTTATAAGTCTGGGGTCACAGATGATCGGCCCTGTGTCAAACCTCTGCCTGTGCCTCTATCTACCCGTCTGTCCATCTATCCGTCCATATATCCACTTTTCTAAAACTACCTGAAGTTTGCTTCTAAAATTACTTTTAAATGTACATACTTACAAAGACTCCTTTATGAATGTGGTCATCCCAAAGCCATTGCAGCCAAGATAAAAAGCTGTGAATGCCAGTCACATCAAAACAGTGTTGATTTGACGCCACAGGAACTTGTTCTGTGCATGTAAGCGTGATCTCTAACAGAGGGAAGGGGAAGGAAGGGCCCTGAGTTCAAGGATTCACACTGCTCGGTGGGAACAATTTCCGCACCTGAAACTGACCCATATGGTGGACTATTAAATGCTGTGAAGAGCAGGTTTGGGGATGATGCCGGTTAAATACACCACCTGGATGCATGAATGAAAGGACATAAGGGATTTGCTTGTAGAGACAGTGCTATACAAATAGGGAAAAGGGCCAGGAGTAATTCAGTAGCTTATGGCATTCTTTGCCTCTGGGATGTGGATTTAAATTCATTTCTCCAAGATACTCTCAAAATTCAGACATGGCTGGAAGTCACAAACACTTTAGTCTGTTTGCATGGGGTTTTAATTCTGGGGAGCTGTGCACTGTAAGCATTAGAGAAGCCAGGCCTGGCCACCTCCTGAAGCTGCTCAGTGAAAGCCACACACACCAGCTGTGCTCACCCTCTCCAACAACATGGGTTTAAATAATTCCACATTAAAAACCCATCTAAGCTCTGCTTTGCTCTCTGACTCATTATGCTGTGAACCCTTTGCTCCCATACAGCATTAAGCACGTGAACCTCTTGGCTAAAAGCAAAGACCACCAGTTTTTCTGCATAACAAAAAGATGATCCTGCAAGCAGTTCTACCTTTGTCAATGGCTGTCTGATACTTAGGTCACAGAATCATCCTGAACACCGTGTCCCACTTGGCAAGCAAAGCATGACCATTTCTGTCCCCAAATATCTCCTTCCAAGGAGCTTTAAAGTTGTCTACCTGTCTTATTTATATAGACACAGCGATTTGGTGGTGAGATAGATATGAATAGATGTCACATTTTGCAACTTCTCTGTTGTTAAAATATCCCCCCTCCATTTTAAAGTGTACTAGATGGGGGATGGAAGACAACAGCTCTTACTGAGTAACTTAGACCAGTACTAAGGAAAATTCAAAGTCAAAGCTCTTAAAAAGACTGTACTATTTTTGGAGCAAGACAGATCACTTATTACTACAATGATTATTATTAGTTTTGCAATGGCGCCTTAGATTTCATGAGCTTCTTCTGTCTTCCTGGATAATTCATTTCTTTGCTTACTCATTTCGCTCTGAAAGAGAATCAAGGGTGTCACAGCAGAAATCTTGGTAAGGGGCCACATCAAAGGTGCACCATTAGGTTTCGCCCCATCAGCTGAGCATCTCCAACATTAGACTTTAGAAGATCCCCTAGGAAGAATATAAGAGCAGGGCAAGCAAGCAGCAGTACTTCCTTGACACACTCTCCCAGACTGCACTAAGCCACTGCTTCTTAAGGCAAAAATGGCCTTTCTGGAGTTCACAGTTCTGATGGAGTTCACGTCCATGATGCTGTTTGATTCTATGGGAGTCCCTAGCATTCACACTGCATTCCTGTTTCCACTTTTGCTTTGACAGAAAGATTGCATACTTGCACCATTTCAGCTGCAGAGCCTTCAGATCCAATGCAGCTTTTTCTTCATATGTGTAGAAAGAAGCTAGGAAATTTCACTGGAAAACAACAAAGAAGTTTGCTTTCCTCTAGCCAGGACAGTCTTCTAACACTATCCAGGCTGCCTCAGGGCATGTGAAACACTCTCTCATCATCCTAGTAGGAAAACAACAATTTGGCAGGCTGCAGCATGGCCCTCTCATATCAGGCATTTTGAGCTGAAACCTGGGGCTTAAGAGGAGGCTCAGGGAAGTCCTCAGCTGTGTGTATTGGCACTTCAGTCGAGATGGTGCCCTCTGTAAAGCACAGAGCCAGGAGGCAATCTGCATCGATTGCTGGAGATGGCCATGCTCCCTCCCTCCCCAGTGCTTTGCCCTCAGGAGCTGAAAGACCATTGCACCAAGGCCTCATGTCACCAGAGAATGGCCACAATAACTGTGATATTGTATGATATAGAGACCCTGCTCAGGTCTTCAAACACACTGGGTTCTCTGCCTTGGAGAGAGGGACCTAAGATGCTTCCAGATGTTTTATAGCTGTGTTTTCTGCAGCAGTGCAGCTGAACACTTGGATCCAAGGGTTTTTTAAAGAGCCAGCACAGGCTGTGAAAGCAGCTGGTGGAGAAACAGTACTTGTCTGGGAGTGTGACAGGGCTGCCGGTAGACAGGAGTGTGGGAATGGACTTCATTGCTGGGATCAGGATTCCAGAGGAAGCTGTCTTCACACCCAAGCACTCCCTGCAGAAAGATTGATTGTTGACTGCATTAGATATGCAACACAACCCAACAAAAGAGTTATCAAGATGCTTTCATCAAACACAGTCAGATGTACGTCTCAAAAACATATTTGTAGCAGTTTATCACAAGTTTTCCAGTCTGTATTTTTCTCCTTTCTAATTTTCTGATTTGAGAGCTAAATCAAATTGCAGCATTATCATACCATCCTAATAGCAGATATTTTTGTGTGTGTCATGCCCACATGATTCTTCTTTCTGGCACCTTGTCCTACAAGACCAAATGAGTTGAATCCAGGAGACCACTCACCGCTGGATTGTGTTTCTTCAAATAATTATTCCAAACTGATTTAGTTATTGTTAAACATGAACCCAAGATTCAGTTCATCTCCCTGTTCAGCAGCAAACCGCTTTATGACAACAAAATGCTTGTCTAATGACCCCAAGGTCTGAATTTTTAGCTCTAAGATGAGAATCATGAGAGTCTCTTTGTGCCTTTGTCTGCCTTGTCAGTTTGAACAGTATGGTGTTTGAGACAGGGATGTTCTTTTACTATGTGTACACATAGGGACTGTATAGTGACACCAGTTGTCCTAAAACATAAATATTATAGCAAGGATTAACAGCTAATACCATTAGATACAATTACATATTCCTTCCTAAAGGAAAAGCACTCCAGACTATTTCAGGAATTATGGTACAGCTGAATATGAGGCATTGCTTCTTTCTCAAGAAGATACTGAAAAAAAGGAATTTATTTCAAATTTCATTTTTTCACTGAGATCCCAATTTTCTGGTACAATCTGTTTGTGGAAGCTGGTAATGGCTTAGACAGAGACTCCTGACAAAAGTGAATCTGCCCATCATCTGTTTCTGATCACTTCTAGCCAAAGGTTTAGATGTACAGAAAAGGTCGGAGCCAAGACTTGTATAAAGGCAAGATTCCTAAATCTCATTAGCCCTCATTAACTTCAGAAGAACAAACACAGTGAAAAAAAAAACAAAAATACACCAACAAAAAGAGGACTATGTAGTGGGCATGTGGTGAAAAGAGAATAAGAAAAGAATAAGAATAAGAATAAGAATAAGAAAGAATGAGGATTGTGGAAAGGGAAAACGCTGCCTGAAATATGGCTATTCTGTGTTCTTGTGTTATAATTGAAAAATTAGAAATTCCGCAGTAAAGGAGGTGAAGCTTGTGTCTACAGTAGTGTACAGAAATTTAAGCTAATTAGCTATGTCTGGGCATCCCATTAATTTTTCACAGTGTCTTCTAGCAACGTAGTTCAAAGGCTACAGATGGGACATGGAGAAGCAGGAGAATTTGCAGCTGTATGAACAGAAAAAGCTAGTTCCTAATTTCCTGTGAGCTGAGCTGACATTTGTGCATTTTTCTCCACTCTCACAGGCGCTAAAGTTGCAAAATCTGGCAGCAAAACAGAGAAACAGCTGGAGAATATAGTGAGTTGAGAAATGGAGCAAAGTATAGCTAAAACTAATAGAGTCTGGTGAAACAAGGAGCAGCTAGCACAAACTAAACCAGGCAACAGTTTAGATCAGCTTAAATCAGGTCTTGTTATTCAGAAAAGCTTAAAATCATAAGCTATGATAAAGGGTTACTTTAGAAGTGTCTGAGCAGTTGTCTGTCCAAAGGAAAGGACAGTTAATCATTGTTAGTATAGCTGAAATCTAGGAGTTAGTTATTGTTAATCTGTTTATTTTCCTTGACAGTTTTTTATTAATTATTCCTTCTCTTAGAATTACTCTTTGTTTAGTCATTCAGTCTATGTATCCATGAGCAAGCAAATTACCTCAATAAGTATCAATATCACAGCAATGGATTTAATAAAAAATCCTTGGTTACTTTCTTTCTTTTGGTTGGACTAATTACCGAAAGTACACAATCATAATTACAGAAAATTACTTCATTGTATGTAAGTTGGATCCTTTCTTGAAAACAATTCTATCTGTATTTGCAGGCTACACTGAGCCCCATTAGAATATTTCTGAGGGGTCAAAAGTGCTTCATTAAGGAATCAAGAGCTGGTTAGGAATTGAGTTCTTCAGAGTAGAGCCAAGAGCCTGGACTCCACTTTCGAGTCTCTCCTCATGCTCAATGATTTCCTCCCTGACTGATACTCTAGGATCAGGAGGACCTATTCAGGTTGGCTTCAATATAAAAGCTATGACATTTCATTGATATTACTAACTGATACCTAATTAACCAACACAAAATATATGCTTGGACCAATGTATGTTCCACAAAGGCAGTCTTGACGAGAAGATATCTACAACAATGAGTCTACATGTTTCTTCTTAATGTGGTCCTCTAATACTCCATCATACTCCTAGTATTTTTACCTTTTTTTTTCTTCCAAATTTTAGTTTATTATGACCTTATTATTTTTAAGATTAATTTAATATGGCCTTATTATTCTTAATATTATGTGCATTGATTTTGAAAGCTGAAATTTTGATCCACTGCTAATAGGTAAGATCAAGAATTGGCTTTCATTTGCAATACAGTCTTTTCTGCTAGAAGAGTCTACAAACTCTATTCTCCAGCTTCTCTTCTGAGGATTTTTCATGGTGTGAGTTGTTTGATTACTGAAAAGCATTGCTCTTGATGTTGCTTCTACTCCTAGAGATGTCTTGCTTCCAATAGCCTGGATCTCTCTGCTGGGTTATCACATGCACAAGTGAAATGCGTTCAGCTTGAACCTATACATCAAACATGACCTGCACTGGGGAGCTAAGAAAGGCAGAGCCACTGACTGTTTGTAAAAAAAAAAGGCAAAACCCTCTTCCCTAATAATGCCTAAAAAAGTGGTTCTTAATCCCCTCAGTTAACCCATCTTGACTGTTGAGGATGTGCTGGCTTCCCTGGTGCAAAGAGTTACCTCAGAAAGAAGATGCTTAGATCCCTATGAATCACTGCGAAACACTGACTTGAAAGGCTCAGCCAATATTTCTCTCTGCTGCTGAAATGAGTTTTCTCACACTGTCTTTAACCATTTATTCCACCATCTCTCTGAACAAAACCTTTATCCTACTATCTCTCCTCCTGGAGATTAAGCACTTGCAGTTCTTCAGAGTCACCAAGAAGGAGACCTTGTGTTATTTTTTTGTTGTTGTTTGTTTTGTAAATGAAGATTTACTGCCTATCTATTATAATCAGTTGGTTCTTAAATCATTGTCACCAATGACTGGAGCTGTCACATAACTGTCTGGGTCTAAGAGAGGTGTATGTTCCACTCATCACTCATTGTTGGTTTAGACTTCATTTTTGTTCCCTGACTGGGTGACAAACTTATTTCCAAATAAGAGAAGAAGGAGTATGAAGGAAGCCATTCAGGCAGAAGCTTTTTTCCCTTGCACATACCATGCTTTTGGCTAGGGAAGTGTGCTGCTACAGAAAACTCTTATCTCAATGTTTTCAGGAAAGTGATGAGGAGTAACCAGGGTAAAACGGGAGATAGACATCCTGATTTAGCTGAGAAAAACTTGCAACAGAAAGGATTTTACTTATGTTCCCGAGACAATATTGGAAATATAGTTTGGCTCCAGCTTTTTCTAGAGCAAAACTTTTTTTTTTTTTTTTTTTTGTCTCTCACTTCACTCCAATTCTTGGAATCACATCATAACGATAAAAGACAGAGACTGTGATCCAGACCCTGTGTTGAATCAAAGGACTTATTACGAGATCATCCCCTTACCACATGGCCCAGAGATACCCTCCTTCTTTTCTTTTTCATTTGTAAAACTGGCAACCCTGAAAGTGTGACTGTATTCTTCACAGCACAGAGTGACAGTTCCTCAATGGTTTTATGTACAAATGCCACAGCAGAGATAATACTGAATTCACCCTGCAACTGCACATTCCCCAAATGAAGAAAGATACTGAAGGAGACAAGAATGCAGTTGGTTTCCCTGAGATGGACTCATGCTCTTTTTTGTTGGCTTCTCAACTTTCTGTCACCCAGAAGTGTGATTTGCAAGTGTACCTTCTCTTGATGACAAGCAACCGGTGTCACCTCTGCCTCTGTGACAGATAAGCCACTTACTGTTTAAAAAATACTATTATTGTAACCAGGTAGAATAGCAGTATGCCTAAGGCTAAAATATCCATCATGTAATGGAATAAAGAACTTCAAAAGAAAGAAAAATAAAAACTTTAACACACTTTTACTGATTGCCTGTAAACATCTTCAGGTGACTGGGCGCTCAAAAAGAGAAATCTATTCTATCCCTTGCCTTTCCATAGTATTAGGTGAAAGTTGAACTTAAGGAATGAACAGCGCTTAAAACTCCCAAGTCTTTCCTACTTGGGGTGGAAATAGAGCCTAAGGAGATAAATATCAAGAACAGTGATCTCATGGGGCAACCAAACAGCCCAATCCAGGACACAATTTTTACAGATGGGAAGGTATTTCAGAAAAATCAAAGCCCTTTGCACAACCCAACACAAAGAGTCGTTCTTCTGTGCTAATAGCCACTCTGTGCTCGGTAAAGAACTCACTTTAAGACTGAGGAGTAAGATGAGAGGAAACTTCTGTTCATGAAGTTTGAGCAAAAATTGTTCTGTCAGGTGAACTTTCAAGTAATTAATGTCATTATATGAGAAAATGCACAATACTCATCTGCATACATCATCTATTAGCAGAAGCAATAAGAATCCAGTATCCTGACTACATTGTACCTACCATAAGGATTTAAAATGCTGTTCTATTTCTAGTCTGATGTTTGTTTTTACTTTTTCCCCTGTCAATACTAAAAATTATGCCAAGGACTGCTAGCTGATCACCTTTGGGTTTCAATGCAAAATTTCAAGAACCCCTCTAGCCACAATGTCACCTCTCAAAACAGCTTTCTACAGCTTTCCGAGTTGAAGACATGTCATATATAATTACATCTGTTCCTAAAAGGTCATGAGAAATGTGTCTTTAATAACTAAGATGAATTTTGTATCTTCTTTTAAGGGAACATTCTGAATGTGTGGAATGGAGGTCTTCTCCATTTTGTATAATATTTCCTGAACTCTGCCTGTACTGGACTGTAAAAGAAGGAAAGTCTTCAGGGCAAGAGACTGCTGCCTGGAAGCTAAAGGTATTACAGCTTTTAAACCATGAAAAGGAAAAAAAATAGTAAATATTTTCTTATAATTTCATTGGAAGAACCTTCTCTGGTACAAGACAGAGTTTCCAAAGACTGGGAAAATCTGAAACCATTCCTGAAGACAGAGGAATGGTGTGGTCTGCTAGTAGCAGTGGTAACATCAGAGCAATCAGTGAGAAGCACCTAACTTTTAAGTGCCAGAAATCTTTAAGTCTTCAGAGAGCTGGGAGTGGACAAGGTGTCTCTTCCCCTCCTCCACCACACTAACCTTCTGCTCCCTGGCTGCCATGATATCTCTGGGGAGCCAAGAATGGGAAGGCCTTAATGGCCTCTCTCCTGTTGTTGGAGACCTTTGAGCAGGATTTACATATCCCCTGAAGTAATTTAAAAGTTTACTGCTCAATCCTTTGTTCCTTTCAAAGCAGAAGGACTAGAATCACTCAGGAGAGGATTTGATCTGGGAGTGAACTCCAAGCTGCCCAGAGTCCAGCTTTATGGCCCAAGAAAAGGAGGAGGAGGAGGCAGAGGATCCTGAGCCAGTTCCTCTGAGCTGGGGTGCTTTCCTAGTTCAGCAGACACCAAAAAAGAGAAAGCTATCTCGGGCTCTTTCATGGTGCTTGGCCTGAGGATATAAATCCTGATGGCTGAATGCCCTCAGTCACGCACTGATGCAGACACTCTGCTTCCTTGCCACAGCCAACCAACACATCTACACCCAGCACAGCCCTGAGCAGAGCAGGGTGTGCCCTTAGATTGGGTTTACGCTCAAACAGAAATTAGAATCAACTCAACACACCTAAAGCTTCCTGATCCAGGAAGGGAAAGATCCTGCAGGACATCTCAGCCACACTACGGAGGCTCTGTCCAGCCCTCCCCAGTACCCCAAAGCTCAGACTGGGCTGAAGAGATGTTTGTGTCTGCTGCTAAAGCTACACCAATAGAAGACATTTCTGTAGAATAAACAAATCCTTCCTTCACTTCAGCAGCAGGACCACTAACCTTTCTCTACTGTCTGTTTGCTCCTTCCACAAAGCAGGCACTGCCTTCTTCTGCATTCCTGACCTTTCCTCAATGTCTCTCTATCTGTTGCTTCTGTCCTTTTTAAAAAGCCTCTTATTGATGTTTTTAAACTGATGGGGGAACATAAACAAGTAATAAAGAAAGGTTAACAGTACCGAATCGATACTACAGAGAGAGGCACTGGGGAGATGGAATTGAGGAGGTTGACTCTGAAGGAAAGTGAAAAGCCAAATTTAATCACAGTGCTATTAGTAATTAAATTACATTTTGGGTTGTTGTTATTTTTTTTAAAATAAGAACGAATGAATGCACAAACTGGTATTAGGGTTTCAGAGAAAGCAAAACAAATGAGTAGAAATTCTGAGCAAGGGCTTTTTCATATCCTTACTGTGAACAGAACAATCTATTCCAGATTATTGTGGTCTTTTTCTGACTGCAAAAGAAAGGAAAATGCAGTTGGTGTTAAACTGGAAAGTTCTGAAAACATGGACTTAGATCTGCTGCCAAGCATAGGAATGTGGAAATGTGTATGCTCCTGGAAATTTTCTGGTATCATAAAATCATAGAATGGTTGTGGTTGGGAGGGACCTCTGGAGATCATCTAGCCCAACTTCCCTGCTAAAGCAGGCTTACCCAAAGCAGATTGCACAGGATTGTGTCCACGACAGTGCTGAGTGTCTCCAGAGAAAAAGATTCCATGAAATCTCTGAGCAGCCTGTTCCAGTGTTCTGCCATCCTCAAAGTAAAGAAATTCTTGCTCACAGTCAGGTGGAACTTCCTCTGTTCCATTTTGTGCCTTTTGCCTCTTACCATGACAAGTGTGAAAAGTCTGCAGTACTGGTATTCCTTGTCTGTTTCCACATCTTCAAAATACTGTGAGCAGAAAGAGTAGATCCCACTTCTGGACCAGAGAGCTCCCTTTTAATTGTTACAGCATATCACTGTGATTTGCCTAATGACACCAGAGCCCAGTCTTGGGTTCCAACTCTCCATGTGTTGCAGTTACACATCGCTCTTTAACAGGCTTCCTTTATTGGCAGAATGTTTTCATTTCATTGTTACCTTTGCCACAAAACATGTTTCCAGTCACCTATGCACATTATTCTTTAAAGGCTTTAAATATGTGAATATGAATACTGGATTCTTCAGACGTGTCTCCCTCTATTCTGGCAGTGTTATGAGCACATCCAGCAGCTATATGTCTGTGTGAACATACACACCATACTCTGAGCAGGAAGCAAAGCTGCATAATGGGAACAAGAAAAAGAACTAGTTAGAATAAATAAGGGAAGGATATTGGGATGGGAGGGTGAGGAGTAACTGCATTTGTCAGAATCGGCATCACGGCCATCCAGAAGCAGTTTTGGATGAGAGGTTGCCAAGTTTAGTTTTCATCTGCCTGTGGTCTCCAGATTTCATATGAAAAGGGCCAAATGTGAAAAGAATGAGAGATCCATATGCCATCCATGCTAGGATCTATGACAGAGGAGTGCCACTTTCTTGCCCTCCACCAGCTGCCATTCAGTCACCCTTCCCCCTTGTCTTCCTCAGCTCTCCTTCCTTCCATGGGAATTGATGAGATTGTTTCTCTGCTCAGGAGCAGCATCATCTTCCACGTGCAAGGCAAGACCATTTAATTAATTTCCTCCCCTTGACTCTGGGCAAGCATGGCATCTGGCTGCAGCAACAAGTCTGTCACACAGGCTTTTGTAATATTCCTGCTACCTTCCCAGCCTGGCCACGTAATTAACTGTGGGCAGGAGGAAGGAAGGCAGGAGAGCTAAAAACACAAGACTTAGAGCAACCTGGAGAGCTGTCTGATTTGCATTTCTGGATTTCCTTTCCCTCTACCAAAAATCATTTTTGGAAAGGCACCAATTGCTGTATTGTGCACTGTACTGATGGCCTACAGGAGAGGGTGGATTGTCAATGATGTACTCACAGATCCAGCTGGGAATGACTAATGTGCTCTATAATCCAACAAAATGCACCTGGCCTACAAATAATGTCCCATATTTGATGCAAATGCTTCAAGGAAGCCTATCAAGGATTCCTAGAGCTGCTTCTGTTACTAAAACAAGGAGCAATGGCCACAGGTTTCAGCTTTGACCATCCAGATGGGATGGCAGGCAATTTTCTTTACTAGGAGGCTGCTGAAGAACAGGAACAGGTCACTAAAGGTGTGGGATCTGTGTCTTTGGCAACTTTCTAGACTCAGCTGCCTGAAGCCACACCTGGTCTCCTCTAGCAGTGGTGAAAGTCCTTCTTTGAGTGGGAGGCTGGACCAAAGACCTCCCCAAGTCCCTTTTAACCAGCATTTATGTAACTATTTTCATGGAAAAATCTGCCCTAGGAAGCACTGGTGTCATGGGTTAGCAAGCATAGTCCTGGAAGTGATTTTCTTGCAAAGAGGTGCTTACAGCTTCCTCTGTGACCTAACAGAACCTATCAGCTGGCTAGTTTGAATACAGACAATTTTTTAAGCCACTTAGAATTTTGACCGCCTCTGTGGTCCACATTTAAGAATGGACAAACCCCGGGAAGCTCTCTCTCTTGCTTCCAGACGGAGGACTGGTAACTGGCCCTGCCGGGCCCTGCTGGGACCTGCTCAGGGCAGGCTGGGCCAGGCCACAGCCATCCTGGAGCCAATGGGCCCTGTTCCCCCCATGGCCCCCCCACCCCCCAGCCCTGCTGTGGGCAGACAGAGCAGCCCAGCTCCACCCCCTCCAGTGCGGCCAAGATTCAGCTGAAGCTGCCCTGCTGAACGGCAAAGATCATATGACCAACAGCAATAAGCAAAATTCCAGCTGCAAGGCCCAGGTGAAATTAAGCCTTTTAGTGCTGTGAAGAGCTGAAAACCTGAGGGAGGTGAAGGAGGAGATGCTTAAAGCTGAGATTCTGTTGTAAAGCTGTGGTGATGATAAACTATGATATATCAGAGTACCCATTGTAATTTCATGAAAGCATGGGGGGTGGAGCATTCAAACTGTACTTGTGAGCAAAAGCACCTGTGCTGGAATAAGCAAATGCTGAAGCAGCTGTGATTTGAAGAGAAATTTGAACAGGGAGAGATGGAAGCAATGAGGACTCTTGCTCCAATTGGAAGGAGAAGACCTCTGGTCTTAGAGATACTCCCAGAGATCGTCTTAGAGATGAAGATGCTTTTTTTCTCCCAGGAAAGGAGGAGGGCCTCTATTCTCAGAGATGGAAATGCTCCCAGAGATGGGTGAAGAGAACTTTTGTTTCTGAATGGCTCAACCTTAAAATTGTACCCCAGTAGCTCAAGATTGGACCCTCGAAAGCAGTTGTGGGAAAAAGCTGCAAGTCGTGGGAAGGGACTCCCACATGATGCGAGCAGAGAACCAACCCTGGCGGCTGGCTTGTTGTGATAATATCTCCATAGTATGAGCAAGAGAGACTCCTTTTCCTAAATGAACTGAACAAGGTTATTATGGAAGTGGTAAACAGACTGAACATCTCAAGGGTTGTCTTTTTGCATTGTCAGTGGGAGAAGGGAGAAAGCTGGGGGGGAGGAGAAGTGTTCTGAAGGTGTGGTATGATGCTTTTTTTATTTTTTTTCCCTCTTTTAGGTCTATTAACAAATTTCTTTATAGTCTTTCAAGTTTTGTGCCTGCTTTGCATTTCTCCTAATTCTTATCTCACAGAAGGTAAACAGTAATGAGTATTTTGGACCAAACCACTACAACTGGAAATCTCTCTGATTCGAATTTTTCTGGTCATGGCTGCAAAGAGAATCTAACAAAATGTGCCAAGCTGAGAAGCTCTTACTACAAGTAGTGACTTTGTGACGTCCACCACTTAGCACAAAAAGAAAAGATGTGTTTCTGGGGTAGATACTACAACTCTGAAAGTCAAGAGGGGTACATGGAGAGCCAGGTTTGACACCTGTGGGCTTTCATCATCCTTGTTCTGGGATCTGCAGAAGCAACAAGACTAAACCTTTTTGAAAACACCAACTGCTTGCTCTGTTCAATAGTGACTGGGAGATATTATAGAACACACTGGCCCAGGGAACTGGGCCAGACTCTTAGCTACTGAGAGTCAAGCTTTCTCTCTGGTACTTGCCAATTTAGCAGTAAAAGACTTGACAGACATTATTAATAAAAACATAAATAAAGATTAGATCTTGATTTCCTTGGTTAGAATTGAAAAACAGATGTTGTCAAGCCTCCAGTTTTGAAACTTAAGAAAATTATCACATCCAGTCAAAGATATGTCTCTCCTCCTGGGGGAATGCTGTAAAATAGACTTGCAGAATGTGTAGCTACAGCTCTGTCTACACCAGCTGCTGGAGTCAGGCCTTGAGGGAGCTAAAGGATGACATGGGTTTGCACCACCAGAACACCCAAGGATCAATGTGGCCCTGCTGCTCTAAGGGAGCAAATAACTAATAGTGTCACAAGCTGCATGTGGTATCAGCCTTCCAAAAACAACACCACAGCCAACTTCCAGGTCTAGGCTTTTACCCAGAGGTTGATAGGACATATGCTGGCAGGCTCAGACTGAGGATGGCTCCAGAACAGTTTGTCTCACCAAGAATCAAGAACAGTGAAAAGATGCTTTTTTTTAAACAATGATTCTCTTTTACACCTCATCTTTTTGAGTTCTCCACTAAAGAGAGAGCTTGCTCTGCTTTCTGCCATGGAAAAATCAATGCACCAAGCATGCACAGATCACAAAGAAAATGACACTGCGCTGTTGGCTGCTTCTTTATGGCAGAGACAGACAGGTCCACCATTGCCCGGGAAAAGGCAGAGGAGGATGGACTGATGTTTGATCTGCTACAGAAAGAGATCAAAAATGTTCCCTTTCCAAATTTGGAAGCATCCTTCCCAAACCTTTGCCTCTGATACAAGGCAGATTTATGCAATTCCTTTAAATATTTACCTCCATAACCATGTCTCCTAGACGCATTATTACTTTTTAACCAGCATTAAAGTTTAAAACCAGAAGAAAAGCCTTGCTTCATACAAGAATTTATCCTTCAGACAAACAGGAAATGCACCACATCATGTGTCCACAAACATAAAGATACCCTTAAAATTTCATTCTTTTTATGAAAAAAAGTAACCAAAAACTTAAAAATGCACTTTCTGTGGAATTAGCTTGAATTTCACCCATGCTAGGTTTTTTTAAGAGGGGGGATTCTTATTCTTAATATTGGGTCTAGACAGAGAATTAAAATCAAAGTAGAGCTCAGAATGATTGCCAGTGTGAAGATAGTTCCTCTGATTCCCTCCCCATTCACACACCTGCTCGCTAGGGCTGCTCAGCTCCTGTGGTAGTAAGGGATATTTAATGTCCTTGCCTGTTACTGACACCTTGCACAGGTCACCCACAGGTGAGTGGGCACAGCTACTTTTTTGTCTCCACCCTGACCTTACCAACCAATGCCATTCGGGCATCATGGCACGGTGGGAACTTCATACCACGGGTGCTTTGTGGATCTTGCTGGTGGTGAGGTCTGGTGTTCTTGGCTAACTTTAGGACTGAAATAAAGAGCAGCAGCTCAACTGGCATTAGCAAAATAGCATCAGACACAGCACTGAATCATTAGTTCTCTGGCTCAGGCAATCCCTGCATGCTTCATGCATCATAGGCAGTGGACAATTGTTGTACCATAGAAGTGTCATTGTCATTTGGGTCAGAACAGAGCTGTGTATCTAAAAAGAGCAAACAAGAACAATGAGGAGAAAGATTATCCTCCTTTTCTTCAAGACTGGTGGTTCTCAGTCTCAGCAAACCACTACAGGGAGAAGTATCCTTTACTGAAGGATGCTGTGGGCTCAGACAGAGGTCCAGTGGAAACTGGTAAGGTGCTTGGAAAACATCCTTTCAGGGTTACAAGCTACACAAACCCCATGAGCCTCAGAAAGTCCCAAGCCTAGTCAGAGTTGGAAGCAGGCAGAGCACAAGGAAAGAAGTATCTCACAGGCTTGCCTTGCTCCTTCTTGTCCATTAGCCTTTGCATGAAGCCACTGCCAAAGGAGAGCCCTGGGCTGGCTGGTCCCTTATTTTGACCCAGGATGACCATTCCTGCCTTTCAAGGACACACACACTTCCCAAGATGAGATGCAGTGGACTATACCATATGCCTTCTTCCTAAAAAATCCATACCGCAGGCACACTCCCCAGATTCTCCACATCCTCCAGTCTTGAAAGCTTTGTCATCCAGATAAGACCTGCTCCCTCCACCCTGTGCTAGAAGAGGAAGGGAAGACAAAAGAACTCAAAAATTGTGGAAGACACCACCTCTCATCAAAGACTTGTTCTCCTTTTTCAATAAAAACTTTTAAACAAACTTGATCCATCATTTCCAAACTAAATTTCTTGGGGAGAGAGGTATATATTTTTCTTCAGATTGATAATGTTTGCAGATTTCAGCATAAATTGTTCTGCAGGGTTTCAATGCACCTGAAATTGTGCTTTTTTCTGCCAGTGCTGAACAAAGTATTCCTTGGAGAAATGTCACCCAACTTTAATAGAGATCATAACTCACAGGAGAGACCTATACAGTAATTTCCACTGGGATTAATACAGCCTGGAATGGTTGCCTACTGTTGACGTAACACTGCCAAATGTCTTTTCAGTGCTTTATAAATGGCAGGCATGTGGTTACTTATCAAAGCAAGAAAAGTGGTTCAGCAGTGGACTCTGCTTATGGACAACCAAAAGGAAAAGAAATCAGATGAGCCTTTATTTGGCAGTATGAATTAAGCAGCTCTGTCTTGGCAATACCACTGCCTGGAGCAAGGGCAGCAGCTGACAATTCGGACGCTCACTTTCTTCACGTCAGTGGCCTAGGGCCAGCCTGATTGCCTTCTTCAGTTCACACCATCAAAGTGTTTTGCTCTTGAAATTAAAATTTGAAGGCTAGATTTTCCCTAGCATTAAAAAACCAAATTCAAGGAGGTGCACTCGGCTCCCCAGAGGCAGCGTAATTCTACTCTAGCTTAAGATTTGCTAATGCATTGAGGTCATTAATGTTTCATGGTGGTTCCATTTCTGCATGTGCACAAAGCCTTTACATCACCGTGGCTTTAATGAACTTCTTCTGCTTCCCAGGAGGCCTTTGGAAGCAGGGATGTTTTTCCCTAATGAAACAATCCTGCCTCTTTGTTTTGAAGTTGTTTACATAGTTAATACCCCCTAAAGGGAAACAGGAAAATAGAAGCTTGTATGTAGAGACTTGCTCCACAGATAAAGTACAAAAGTCACTTGGGGAAATAAATCATTAAGTTAGGGTTTGGGTATGATTTTTTGGGGTTGAATTTTTTTTTTTTTCCCAGCTAAAGGTATTTTCTATAAAGATAAAGATTTGCCCAGAGGGATGGGGAAAGTGCAAGAAGAGACCAAGAGGGATATTGTCCATCCTACAGGCCATCTTTTCCTTTTCATCAGAGAAACTTCCTCTAAAAACAGACTGTATCTCTTTGCTTCAAGTTCTTGACTAAACATAATTTAGAACAATAATCCTGGTTTGGATAGTCAGGGGGAGTGCTAATTCTAGTGTTTATGATCAGAAAACCTCTCATAATCTTTTTCTGAGTGAAACCTTCAGCATCTCAGACACTCTATTGTCATTAAGTCCTGTTACTTCAAATACAGGTGTTAGTAAATCAAAAATAGATTCTGAAAGACAAGTTTCTGACCACGACAGAGAGTGGTGGTCCTGGCTTTAATCCTCTTTGGCCGCCTTTTACTTGCATTAAAGTCATTAACCCCATTTCCATGATAAAGCTCAGAAGGCGGCGTTCAAATAATAAATGAAGGTGTGTAACTTTGTGTAACAGTGGTTTCTGATAGTTACCATGGTGGTTGTTAAAACCCAGAGAATAAATGAGCAGTCTATTATTTCTGAGACTGAAGCTCGATAAAAGCAAACCAAAACAACACCACACACAGGCAAAACCCCCAAAGAGGCATTCAAAGAATCATTTGTATAGCTCACCTGACACAGTCCTGATACTATAATTGCACAATGAAATATGCTTAGAGCAAAATGATCCAAATTGCCAGTGTCACAAGGCTGGTAGTAAAATGTCTAGGAAACAGCAGGCTCCTGATGAACAGCTGAATGTTTGCATTTTTAAAAGAGAAGCAGTAGAGGGGAAGAGTGAGACCAAGCTGCCTACGCAGAGAGCAGTGTCTTGTTGCAGCAAAAGAGGACATGGTCAGGCAGAAATGAAGAGAGTGGGACGCATTGTCTCCAAATTATAGAGGAGATGGGTTGATTTTCAAGATAGCTAAGCTCTCAATTACCAGGTGAATATATTTTAATCAGTCCTATGTAGACTGTGCCTGGTGCTACACAGGGTCATTTGAAAGTCCCAGCTGATGTGGCACAGATTTCCTGAATATCTCAGACAACGAGAGGCCAAAAGACCAGGAGGTCTTTTATAGGAGGCTCAGAGATCCCCTGCAGGGAATTACAAGTAGATTTTAAAAGTAATGAATTCTCATCTTTATTCAAAATATGATTTTTTGCAGGGGGGCAATGAAGAGTGGGAAAAAGTAAAGCAAGAATAGACAAGATGCTGCTTACTGCAGCCCACAGGGCCAGTGAAGGGTAGGGGTTCCTCACAAACACCCCATGTGCCCTAGCATGTCAGTCATTGGAAATGAGGAGCTGGTTTCTGATTTGGACTTTGCTTTTCGGCTTGTCATTCAACCAGCATATGCAGGCAGTTTCAAATGGTGTGTACACCTTGCTTGGCTTAACTGGGAATGAACTGGAACAACTGCAGAGCTCTTGGATTCAGCCAGTGCTTCCCAGACAGTTGGCTGCACAGGTGGATGAGGCACAGGCTGATAAGTCATGCCACTGTAAATCATTTTACTTGTTAGTTTTGACCCAAACTAGCAGGAGAGGGTAATTCTACCTGACACAGAGAGATCAGGATGGCATTTTCTAAACTCTGGCATCATTTTCTGTCTATTTGACATTGAATCATTCCAAAAGAATGGTGAATATCTTCTATTTCATGATTCTCAGACCAAGCTGCTGCTTCATGCCATAAGTCTGCCCTGCTCTCTCTTAGCCAACATAACCAGTGCTTCAATCCCAACAATAAAATGCTCTTTTGTCTTTTCTGGAGGCTCCAACACATTTAGGTAAATCAGTGCCCATTACTTCGTTTGTACAACCAGTGCCACTGCTGTACCAGGCGGATCCACACCAGAATCCTGCAGCTCAAAGCATGGATGGATATTGCCCACTGCTGTATCCATTTTCCTTGCCATGGGATTTGCAAAACTGCCCTCATCTATAGAGTTTATGAGCCTGTCCTAAGCAAATAATGGATACCATGTTCCCCATTTAAGGTGTTCCTGAGTACACGGGGAAGGTGAACCTCACCTTTTTTCATGCCAACACTGTTCATGTCAGGGCCAGGGATGGCATAAATCAGCACAAATCTGCTGGGAGTCATCATGATTCACTGATATTAGAGCATCTGTGTTAATATGCAGCATCTTGCCCTAAAACTTTGCACATCCACTTTTTCTATATGGTCTATACAGTTCAACTAAAGCTGGCTTAGCCAAAAAGCCATCAGAGTGCATTTTTATGGAGCCTATGAATTCACCAACAACACCAGATGTTCACCAAGCCAGTTATTATAAAAGCCTGTGCAGCAGTTATCTTTGTGTAGCACCTCCATTGCAAAGAGGAAGAGGGAAGAGAAGGGGAAAAAAAGTAAAAATATGAATGCAAATAATACTTTTTTTTATACCTACTTATCTTTCATTTTTAAATTTTTCCACAGTTCTAAACAGCACACATGTAAATGAACTCAGAATTTTTTGCGGGGTTCTTTTTGTAAGATATTTTTCCTCTCAAAAAGAAATATCCCAGACTGTGGTTATTGAATGACAAGGAATATTTTGCACAGGCACTGTCTAATTAGCACTAGTTGAACAATAGGAGGGGTTGCTACATTTTAATCAGAAACCAAGAGTTTACAGCAGAAAACTTTTAATTATGGGGAAAGCTCGTAAGTCAGGGCTCGCAGGTTACACCTGCACAAGTTGAGTAACTAAAGAGCACAGTCTGTTCTGTCAAGTAATGATCCATACTTTTTTCTCTGCTTGGGGAAGGAAAAAAAAATCAACTTTTAAAGTACACAATGAGCATTTACTGAAGGGAAAAGGAGGACCAAGTCTTCCATTCACATACCAGATGTTCCCATTAAACAATCGTTTCCAAGAAAGCTCAGCTCATGTGGAAAGAGAACTCAAGAGTTCAGAAGGGGAAAACAGACAAAAATGTTAACTTGTGAAATAAGGGCAGCTGCTGAAGAGATTGTTCCCAGTTTTGGCCTAGTACAGCTCAATGCAGCACTGCAAGGGGTGAGAGCCAAGGCTGGCATAACCCAGTGCAGTTCCCTGGAAGTCAGTGTGAGTCACTGGCATCAGAGAACTGCACTGATTTACACCATCCTCCCAGTCCAGCAGCTTCAGAGCTGATGGGCTGTGACCTCCTTCTTTATTACCTCAGGAACCTGCTACTACTGGCACATTTTCTGGTAGCAGAAATGGCACAAGTGGGATTTTTCAGTATTTTCTTATTTGTGCTTTAAAAACCTCCTTAGGCTTTTGCACAGGTCTTGGAAATTAGGTTTAAGAGTTCAAAACAAAGCAGACACATCTCCAAATTCTCCATAGTGTCTGTCCTGTTAAAAACACCCCCTAGAACAGGCACAGTGTATATGGATACTGATGCTGAGGGCATAGCTAGGACATCTGGATTAACTTAAGCCTCATTTAATTTTGGGCACAGGCCGAAAGCCCCCTTCATTTCTTTTGGAGCAGCAGCCTGGCTCAAAAGAGTTTGCTCCTGTGCTATTTGCCTTCACTAATTGGTCATCTGCCTGGTTCAGCCCTGCTGCTCAACCAGCACAAGAGCATACCACACTGCTTCAGCTACTTTTTTGCCCAGCATCACTTCATAATTCAGGGAGAAGGAATGGTATCCAAATCACAGAAATGTGATTTCTCATCGGGCCTCTCACAATCTGTTTCTTCAAATAGGTAAGTAGAGGGCTACATGGGCTGAGTATAAACCCCAGCCTTCTCTTCTGAGCTTTACAGCAGCAAGAGGAGAAATATTTGCAAGTCTTATGGTTGGGGTGAGGCAACCAGATAAAAAACCTTTGCATAATTGTCAAAGACAAGGAAGAGATGTATAAAGGCCCTTTATGTTTTTTAAAAATACAATTCTCTCCATCACCATACTAAACTGGTTCCATTTAATCTGAAATAACAATAACCAAGTTATTGGGTTTTTTTGGTTTTCCCTGGCCATTTTATCATTATTTTATCCAGTTTTCCTGAACTTCAGTGGGGATTTTAGGTACAGTTTTCCTCTCCCAAGCTCCCCTCAGCTCGTGTTATCTCTACATGCCCTTGGCAAGTTAGAGTTCAGCCCTTCTCAAATTGCAGTGGTCCATTTTCCGATCAAAGGTGTGTTGCTGCAAAATGATGTTTGGCTCAGTGCAGATCATCAAACACTCCCTGCTGTGGAGCAAAACAGGGGTTGGTGGGTGCCCAACCACCCGCACAGGCAGAAAAATGCACTTGTGGGTCATGACAGGAGCAGGTGGCTGAGGAGGGCTGGAGGGCTCTGTGTGGCTCTGCACAGAACCAGTTCTGAAGTGAAATGCCCTAGGTCTGAAGTGCTAGCAAAGCAAATAGCTGTGCAACAGCATTTGACATCTTTAGAAGATATCATTGCATTGTGTTGGTGCCACTGGGACAATATGCACTGTTTGGTAGCCTAACATCCAGAAATGCACAACAAACTTGGTGAAAATGTTATCTCTATCTACAAGTTAGAGTCTCTGTCATGAAATGGAACTGACACTTCATAAAGCTACAAGGAGCAAGGGGATTTTTGTCCACTGTGTTCCCTCCTGCTGAAGGTCACAGAGCTTTCTTGCAGACTGGATGCGGCTCCTTGGTCCTGGGACATCAACAGCTGCCCTTGCACCCACATCAGCACCTGCGACACTGGTATGAGAGAGGGCCTCAGCACTTTTGTCCTGTCTGTCATAAATTTGAGGCCCCTTGGTGTGAACTGGCTCTTTTACTGCATTTCAAGAAGATGAAGAAAAAATTAAGCCCCTGCGTGTCAAATGTAAATGAGCCAAGAGCCATGTCATCAAGACCCACTAGGAAAACTAGGACTTCTCACTGTCCCATCTCAGTGAGTTTGAAGTTGATACCACCAAGTTTGTGCCCTGGTGCAGGATCACCAAGGACAGCCCTCCCTCCCTTGCAGTGGTAAGGAAAGCGGTGGGTGACAGCTGAGACTACTCAGAGCATGCCTGTGCCATATCCTGCATGCTGCCAACTCAGTCTGCCTGCCACAGGAGTGCTCTGCTCTCATTGCTGACCCCACACCCCTGTGCAGGACCTAAAAATGGCTCTGTTTTCCATCACACAGATGCCTGGGGAGTAGAGCCTCCTTACATCTTTGCCTCAAGACATCCTGCAAAGGACATGTCTTGCCTGTGCACATTAAACACACCAAATTCACTTTAAAACGCCTTTCTTTGCACTCCAAGTGTTACTGTGGCAGCTAAGGTCTCCCCTGCAACTCCAAAAAGCAGTGAGTCAGGGTGGGCAGCCAGTCCCTCCGCACTCAGCCTGCAGCACTGTGCTCCACCCTGCTCGTTTCGAAGCTGAGCAGCTGCAGAACAGACATCGGGGAGTGTGAGCTGGTGTATGAACCAAGAGCAGCACAGACCAAGAGTGACTCTCTCTCTGAACAAGCACCAAGAACCAGAGCAAGAAAATGTCACTTGTTCCCCTGGTACTTATGGAGCAAAACAATACTTGGGGAAGATTTTATGGATCACATCTCGGCTCCTTCTTATCTCTTGTTCAAGCTGTTGACAATGGCAATGGAGAACATATTGCTTTAAAAAAAAAATCTGCTAGAGCTTTTGCTGTCAAGTAGGTCTCTTAAACCCCATGGGTAATGTTCTCAGATGACAAAGCTGCTCTCCTTTTTGGCAACAGTCTTTTATCAAGCGATACAGCAGCACATTTTCAATCATCTCTGTATCACAATGAAGAGACAAACCCTGTTAGCGTTGCTCTCCGAAAATCATAAAATGCAGTGGCTCAGTACACCTAGGGACTAGGCTGGGCTTTGAGCTTCCATGAATCTCAGCAGCAGCAGGAGAAGTGTAATTCAATCTTTTTAACTTGGTGATATATATTCATGTCAGTGGCTTTAAGATAAGGAAAAGACTTTAGTTGAAGAATGAAACTTTTGATGAATAACTGAGAGTACGATGAATAATGTACAAATATTTCTTTCCTCTCAGTCAAAATGATTCCAGATCCTTTTTCATTTTAATCCCTGTTGTATTCTTAATTAAAAAAAAAAATAAAGAAATGAAAGGGGAAGAAAAAAACCCCTATGTTTTTAAAGGCACTGGAGTTCTAAAAGAAGAGCCCTCCTGATTGCACTGAAAGGTATTTTTATGGTTTCTTTTTAACTGCTAGGAAACAGAAGATTGTTTGGGTACTGGCAGTAATAACAGTACTAAAGATGGGTTACCATGAAAACCTCAGTCCTACCTCTTCGTGCTCTGCACAAATTGTGGGATTTATCAGAGAAAAATGTCTCACTTTACCTGGGAGGTATTTTTCATCAAACAAAAAATGTAACTGTTACAAGCATTTTCTTCCCTTGCAGTTTCATTCTTAGTTCTGTCATGGCTAAAAAGTGATGAGACCAGCAATGTATAAAGGTAGCATAGTTTCTAAAGAGAGGCAACAAAGACCGCAAATGTAAACATCATTTGTTTTCCTACAGAATGGGAAGAGGAAAACAAGATAAATTGAGCACTAACTGAGAGTCCTGCCCATTTCTTCACAGGTGGCATCCAAGCCTGGCCTGAGTAAGATGCTTTCAGCAGAAGGGTGTCCCTGACCTGTAGGCAGACAGAGCAGATTACGGTTTTTAACCCTCAGAAGGAGGGAGGTCGTGTTGCCTGAACCATTTTGAACTTAAATTTCATTACGGTGAAGTAAAGATGCGAAAGATGGCCATCCTCAACACCCAGATTTCTCCTTTTCCATACCTTTGAATTAGCAAGGGTGAATTCCACCTCCCCACTAAACTGGCTGCACAGGTGGAAGTTTCTGAGCAGGGCTATAAGCAAGTAAGAAAGGCAGAGAAGTAGGTGGTGGCACAGGAGGTGAAAGGAAGCAGTTAACCAGAAAACCAAACCATAACACAGCCATAGGAAAGAATCTGACTATAAAAAATAGACAAATGCAATTGGTGATGTTAGTTCGTACCATGACAATAACAACAGGAAAGGCAGACCCACTGCAGTCAGGAAAATGCAGTCCAGAGCAATGACTGGTGCACGCTGTGTAAGAGTGTTACCAGGTTCATGCAGCAAAAAACCATTTAATTGGAGGCTTCAGGGGAATGACTATATTGTCCATGCTTGACCTAAATCCTACTGCACAGAGCTCAGAGCAAAGTCAAAACCGACCTTCAGAAGTTTCTGGAGCAAATCCATTCCTGCCATGCACAGGTTTCCATCCCCTCTGATTTATGGAAGGCAGGCATATTGTGAGACACGTTATATGAAATTGCTGGAAGGAAAAATTAAGGGAAAAAATGGTTTCCTGGAGCCAACAAGGGTACAAAAAAGCCTTACTGAATGGAGCTTTTCCTCTATAAAATGATCTCTTGTTTGAAGTTGGTCTCTGGAGGGGCAAAAGTGTGTCAACAAAGTATTTTTCTGAAATGAAGATGAGGGAAACACATTTTAAAATACTACACATGGGAATAAAATCCAAGCATGTTGAAGATGAAGTAGGTCATTGTATGCTTTGATTCACTGACTTGTGTCTCCTGTAATCACACAATGTGTGAGTACAGTAAATGCGGAGGCACCAGCCTGCTTGCTTGTCCAGGATCTTGGCCGTGGCTGGAAATGGAAGAGGGGAGGATTATTTTCAAGGCCAGATTCACACCCACTGAGCACGAACCTCATTGTCTGCAGTAGCACCGAGTACTGCAGGTGAACTATGGTGAGTGAAGCAACCAAATGGTCACTTAGCACTCCATCTTCACTGGCTGGGGTGGCCTTGGTGCTCTGCAGATATGTTGGCAGGTTCCATCTATTCATCCATCCACTTCAAACAAACATAAAAAGGCTTTTAGTATAACAGAAGGAGTTATTAGGTTAGCTGCTATTACCCAAGCTAAGGAAGTAACAGAGGTAAGGAAATCAGGAAGCCAATCTCCTAAGGCATCCTGGTCAATGGGAAGCAGAGAAAGTTTACTTCTAAATAGCATATTAAATGATGACCCTCTTCTCTGGGGGAATTTCGAGAAATATCCTTGGGGTTGGTCTCTGCTTGAGACAACATTTCCACTGTTTAAGGAGAACAGGAAAAAACGAGAGTTTCTGAAAGACACATTTTAAGTCCTTGTCAGATGTAGGGACCACATGCAGGTCTCTCCAATGCCAAACCTGTTCCCTACACACAAAGGCTCTCCCCACCTCCCAAGAATGCTGTGCTGACAATCCAAGGCATTTTCTTCTAAAACTGTGCTCACATGTGATTTATAGCCCAGAGACAAGCATTCAGTTTGCTCCCCAAACTTTTCAGTGGTGCTTGGATCAAAACTATTTAGGCTGTATTAAGGTCTAGGGTATTGATTTATTTTCATGAATTCATTTTCCTTTTCCTTGTCGCAGCTTTCACAGATTTATGAGGTTAAAGAGCATAAAGCTAATTAAATAATCTGACTGGTTAAACATCTGTTGAAACATAATAATAACTTCTGAAGCCAATGTTCCTGATGAGCTATTAATTATGATTTAAAAACTAGAGGCAGGGTTTTACCATCAAACAAAATCAACAAACCAAAACCCTAGCACCCTTCTGGGCTCAGAGTGAACCCTCAGGCTCCCTTTGAAGCCTTTTACACCTACTTAGACTCTTTCACACCTTCCAGTCCAGATGTCCATTATAGGCTCTCTTACAGTCAGAGTTCCTAATGTGAGCCAGATGGTCTGGAGGGAAGGTCCAGTCCAGTTTGCAGATTGTTGTTGTGCAGCAGCTACAAACAGAATTTCAGATTCGGACACGATGGAGCTTAACTGCATGCAGACACAGCCCAAAACAGAAACTAATGCATCACCCTGGGTTAGTGGTTTAAGACCAAACAGCCACTTAAGTACGGAACTAAACCTTTTCTTCAGTTCCCTCTCGCTCTCCATCCCCATGGAGAAGCCCTGGACTGACTTGGGAATTCCTAAGCCCAGAAACTTCCACCAGAGTGATGTGCAGGAATTTGGTTCTCAGCCGGGCATAGTCTATCCTAATTTGCTTAGACTTTGCATTGTCTTCACATCTTGTTCTCAAAATAGCTTTGTCAAAAATTCATTAATGGATCAGATAAATAAATAAATTAGACCGATTCCCTCCCACTACTCAGGATCAGTTAATGTTCCAAGGCTGATGAAAGTATTTTGAATTAATAAGCAATTTGCAGCTGTTCTTAAATTCCCCTCCTCTAATGGTAAATTATAGGGGCTGTGGCACTCTCGTGAGTGTTTGTGCAGAGTAAGGCTGTGCCCCAAGGTCTGTAGGCATTAATGACAGATCCAGAGGAAAAGTGCCCACTGATGTCTACAGCACCTCCAGGCTCTCCTGCGCCAAAGCCACAGGAGTGCATGTGCTTGCCCTTTCTGTGACTTCTCCTTTTAGAAATGCACAAATTGTTCACACAGTAAATATTACCCATATTGTAAATTATTCATAGTCCCAAAGTGCAGTGGGTGAAAGTGGGGTTGAAGCTTATGCTGAGACTTTGCTGCATAACCTACAAAAGGAAGGGAAGTTTTACACAAAAAAAATGAAGAGGGAAGTCCCTCAGGGTCTTATGGTTCAGTTCAGATCTCTAACAGCCTGTAGACTGGAACCGATAGGAACATTTCAAGGTTAAAAAAAAAAGATTAAAACCATAGTCTCACAGGGATTCCTAACAATAACTCAGATTATTCCAAGTGTAGGTGATATTATTAGGCAGTAATGTCCAGAGCCACAAACGGATTTAGACTCTCAAACTTGCCTGCAATAAGCTTTAGACACTTCAGCACACGCATGCTGTGGAGGGCTCCTGAGATAAGAAAAACCTTTCTGTGTGGCATGCTTTGGCTCTCAGTCTTTCTCCATCCTCATGGACTCTCATGAGACCCAGAACCACTCTGAAATGAGGGGTGTGTACATGTTGGGGCATAGTAAGTGCACCCAAATGTTTCCAGATCTGGCAGCAGCAGATGCTGCCCAGGTTGACTTGGCCTTATCTTGGTTGTCAGATTATCTCACATTGATTTTCACCACCCCTTGTTCTCATTAAAACTTCTCTACTCTCCCTGGTTTCTCTGAGGGTCTCTTCAGGGAATGCTTATTTCAAAAAGACAAGTATAGGTAGCTGCACCCCTTGTCCCAGCCCAGACACTTGCCTCAGTCAGTTCTTGATGGCCCATTCATATAGCTCCCTGTAAGGCTCATCCTTGTCTCCCATCCCAGACAAGGATTTTAACACACTGCTTCACCCAGCATACAGACAAATTAATATCCGTGAAAGAGGATTGAGCCCCATGAACTGACAAATATTGCACAGTGTTTTGTCATCCCATCTTCTTTCCCTTTCCCCACTGACCTCTTCAGGTCCATTCTCAATACAACCTGCATCAGGAGCCACTTCTTTTTCACAGCAACCACACAACCCATTGAATACAATTACACACAACCCTAGGTTGAGCTTTGGAATCAGCCAACAAATCCTGCCTGAACCCTCACTCACCCACCACTGCTCTACCAGGACCCTCAGTGCTCAACACTGGGACTTCAGTAGGGAATCACTTGCTTAAAACTTGAATTTCAATGCTGAGCATCAGGATGTGGAAGCAGAGCTGACTCCATCTCATATGGCCTGAATGTGCAACATCTCCTTTTGATTCAGTTGATGCAGCCTGAGACTTGAGAAGCTTCCTGTGCTAAAACCATTAAATCATTAAACAATCATGTGCCTCACACTGTGCCTTTTGGTCAGCCACGGGATCCCAGCCAGCCTAGTCCACCTCTCTTTTTTCTCACTCTTCACATCTGGATTACAGTTTTTTTCCCCTTTTTGCCTTCCAAATTCATGTAGCCAACACAAGATTTTAAAAAACATATATCATCATAATATTTCTGTTTAATTTAATAAACACGCTTCTCCTTCCTTCCAACTATGTCCCTGTATGTGATTTTTTATTAGTAGTAGTATTACAATCTCCCCTAAATTTTGATCTGAAAACTGCTTGACATTCACAATGAGGCATTAAAAAGGATTTATTCCATCCTTGAAGTATGCATGAAACTCCTCTTAATGTGAGAGCTCAGACTGGTGTAAATCAAGACTAAATTCACTGATATCAGGGGGCCTGAACAGGTAGAACCAGCATAAAGCAATGGTAAAACAAATCTTTTTATATTTATCAAGGGTAAAATCCCAACACCATCAGCGCAATCACCTTCTGTCCTAGCTCTACCTGCACAACTACATTTAAAATATAGTCAATTGACCTACTAATAATAATTTTTTTGAAATTCAGGAACAAATTGTTTTTTGTTTTGCAAGGACAAGTCCTTCTTTTCTGCTCACACACAGACACATATGAAACAATTCACAGTGAGCAATTATTCTTTCCTCCATGACCCAAAATAAACTCATCTCTATGGCCTCATATAGAAACATCAGCAGATTTGTTTAATTAATGTTTCAGGGTCAAGGGAAAAATGTATAGATAAATATATTTAAAGGTTTTGAAAGCTTCATGGCAGCAGTTCAATACTGCTGTCCTTGCCTTTATTTTCTGTCTTAGGGAAAAAAAAAGCAGCCCATAAAGCTTAGAAAAGTGATCTGTCTCTGGGCCTGGGGTTCCTGTCACCTGCCATTTCCCTGATGTAGCACCATGATATACAACAGCACACCAGCACTCAAGTGATGTATTACACTAATATGTCAGTAATGCAATGGTGCTTTGATAGTCCTTAATAATCAGAGTACTTCACTGGGGAGAGGGCCAAGGGAAAAGGAAGACCAGGGCAGAAGGCAAAGTCAGCTAAGCACGGCCTCAGCCTGGTGAAGTGTGTGGTGCCATGAGTGGAACAAGACAGTGATGAGCTGACTCCAGGAGCAGTTATGATCCATTTTCCTGAGCAGCACCACATTCCCTGACAGAGGGGTATTTCGCACAACCAAGAGAATTTCATAATGTAGCAAACAACGTTTGCACTGCCTTTAATAAAGGGAATAAGAGGTCCATCCATGACAGAAAAACAGCTGGATTCAGGCAAAGATTGAGCTACTGCTCATGTAGGCTATGAAGTTTAAGTGCCTGCACTTGACTTCACAGCTGCACTTAGCTGGATTTCTGAACAGTGGAGCATGGGGTCTCAGTGGTAGCTTGTTAAGCCATGGCACTTTCATCATTCGTGCTTGTCTGTCCATAACTTGTAGTTCAGGATCCCAGGAACACAAGTGTTACACTATCACTGCTGTAAAGAGGGGCAGACACAAAATACTTCAAAAGCTGAGAGGTCTTCTGTGATGCTGGAGGCATCTCAATATATCACACTTGGGGATGGCCAAACGAGTCCTTCACTGCCTGCCTTTTTCAGCTTTCTGACTTAAAGGAAAAACACAAACAACTGCAGTTTATGGACCTCAGAGCTAAAGGAAAGGGGGAAGGGTGGGGTATGCATGCATGTGCATGGGTGGAGATGGCTAATAGATGTCCAGAGACATTCTTCCATGCTCTCTTCTGTTTTTAAACAGTCTCTTGTGCCAAGGAGTGAAGAAACTTTTTCTTTTTTTTTTTTTCTCACATTGGCACTTCACAGGCTAAAATCAGATAGGTGAGAGCATGGGATTCATGGGGTTGTGTTTGCAAAAGCAAAGAGTTCTCTCCTCCTATTCACCCACCTCTGAGGCTCCAAAGAGAATCAGCCTGTAGAACGAAAAGTAAGAAGATAATTATTTTTGGAGAGCAGCACTAAGAAGGAAGGAGAGGTAGATGTTTACTCTTTTATCTTAAAATTCTAGCCTTAAAACATTTCTCTGTTGACACCCCATGTGCATTCATGACCCTGAACAACAGAGTTGGAGGAACAGATATGGCACGGGAAATTCAGAAGAGAAAGAAGACTTTGCCAAAAGGAAATCTAAAAAGAACAAGGATTGAAAAAGCATCCAGGGGTAACTCTGATGTACAAAAATACATTTATTTTCAACAATTTCAAAACCACTGCCTTTTTTTACAGTAGAAATATTCAAATGGAACAATAAAACCAAGAACAGTATATATATATATGTATATATATGACTCATGCAATTGTATTACTGTGTTCAATACAGGTATTGCAATTGTCTGTCTCATTTAATCCTTTGAAACCACAGTGGTGGTTTGGGTTTAATGCACTGTCCAACATCATCAGAAAGAATGTGAGGATTCTGGTTCAGTTTGTTAGACCTGGAATGTGTGTGGGAGCTGATTGAAGGGAAAGGGAGGAGAACAGGACATCAGGACATCTTTGTACATCCACGAAACCAAAGTTTAGCCCAGAAGAAAGTGCACACTTCCTGCACATGCTCTTACTGATGGCAACTGTGTCTGAAGCACGCTGTAGTCCCCCGTCACTCCGGTCTCACCTCTGATCCTTCCAGGTTTAGCACTAGGGTTCTCGAGTACTGGTTAAACTACACAGAGGGTCTGTTCATGGTTTATACCAGATTGTCAGCCACACAAAGCCAGAAGCTGCATCTAGTCTCCAGACCTCATGCATTATTCCTAAATTACAGCTAATCCATCATGGGGGAAAGGCTGGCAGCGATACAGGGCACTGGCTCAGTCTCTTGCTCTCTGTCTCTCTCTCTTTCCTCTTCTTACATAATTACAATGTGGGACCTGTTTATGTTCCACTGATGCTATTGCCTCTTTCCCTCACTACTCAGGTAAATAATGATCTACAGCTTCAAGGGTTTCCACTACATTTTCCTCAGGGGTAAAACTTGCAGGGGAAAAAACCCTAATGACAACCCCAAGTTGTTATTTCCCAGCAAGACACAGACAAATAAAAGTGGCCAATACTCCAGTCTGTGCTAACACTGCAGCTCAGGACATTCAAAAAATTGGTAAACAGGGCTGGGCTGCCCAATCCAAACCTTACAGAGGTCCCATGGATAGAGAGGAATGCAGTAATTACCCTCCTAGTATCCTAAAGGATATGATTTCAGTCATGAACACAAGCTTTTTTCAGCCACCATCAGCCATGGCTGTGCCATAAAGAAGCAGGTATGACCTGGCAAATATGGTCCCTGCACACCCTGGGGACATGCCTGGAGCACACACGCTGGTCCTGACAGCATGTGACAAACTACATTGAGAGGGAGTGACACCCACCAAGTCCCATGGAAGAGGAAGTTTGAGCAAACATAAGACTCAGTCAGGTTTCTCTGACATACAGTTTTGGCCCCATAGATTTTTCTCGTTTGCTTTGCAGGAAACTTTAGGATCATTTTGGATGGAAAACGACATTCTAGACAGATGTTTCTCCAAAAGTTTCATTCAGAAATTTCTCAACCTTCACTGAGATTAAATTTCTTTTTGAGAAGTGCAATTTTTTCCATTTTTTTCTACAGCTTACTCCCAATTTTTCCTTCTTACGTCCTGCCATTTGAGACATATAACAGCAATTTTTAAAAGTGTACAGGAATAAAATGTAAAAAAAAATGTGAAAAGAAATTAAGAAAAGAAATTGTGAAAACTGTAAACCTCTGCCTTTCTAGGAAAAATAATGTGAGATCAAGCCGATGAGAAACCTATAAAATTCCAAACAACAATGAACATTTTCACTTTGCCTCGTGGTTTATAAAGAAAAAAGTTAATACAGAAAATAAGGAGTATTTTAGATTCAGTGCTCTGCAGCAGCTCACCAAAGCAGTACCTCAAATCCTAATGATCAGCAAAGACTGAGATCAGCCCACATTTTAGCCCATGGGACCATTGTGTATGTACACCCCTCCCATCTATACCTAAATGGGGAGCTATGGCCTTGTGCTAAGAGTCTTATCACCAGACTGGGCCATTACTGTAAACTACTTTGGTGTTTCAGTAGAACAGAGACAGTAATGCAACCATTTATGCACTCATGACGGATGGAAACCAAGGTTAAATAGAATAATACAGCCATCGCTCTTCACCTTGCATTAGAAACCAGAGCAGGAAAGTGAGGGGGAAAACAGAAGAGAAGTATTTTTAAATCAACAGAAAAGGCCCACAAACCTCACTGAAATGGAGAAGAACTGAGAATATTTAGTTTTAGTACTTATCAGGAAACAGTTTTTCCCTATTTTTTGAGTTTACAATTTTAATCTTGAAATACCTCCTGAGTTCTGCAAAACTATGTTTAACCACTTTTCTCTCCACCTGCAGAGCTATCAGGATTTTAACCTTTGAAAGACATTCCAACCCATTAACAGAGTGAACACATGTAGCTGAGGCTGGTTTGTAGCCCACTGGCCTGTTGCAATGCAGAGAGATAGCAAGTAACACCTAAATACCAGCCATCTCCTCATTCCAGCCCAGGTATATTAAAGGTGATTGAGGTCCTGTATCCAGATACTAAGAAATTATAACAAACGTTGTCATCTGCTGTCATTTCTGCCTCCTGTTACCAGACAAGCACTAGGACATCTTCCTAGATATGCCTCCAATCTTCCTTCCCCTCCTGCTGGGTCATACAAGTCAATACTCTGCAGAATAAGGTTCATTTTTGACATCATCAACTCAAGAAAAACAAATAAAAGTAACTCACCACTAAATCAACCTCTTGCCCCAAAACTCCAGCACTTCATAGGGATATCCTCAATTCAGTGTCAAAGAAAATTTCTGAAGAGTTTTTTCAATGCATTTTCCTCATTAACCTCCCTGTTCTAACCAGAAAACACCAACCCAGCATGCAGAAATCTCCATTCTGAATTGGAAGCTGGCATTCTGCAGCACTCACAAGAAAGACCTTCCATAGCTCATTTATGCAGGTCTGACCCTCCACTGCCCCTCCAAAGAGCAGTCCCTAATCACATACATCATGTTCAGCCAAAATTTACTACTCTTACACATCCTAAATAGCACTTCACTTCATCAGCTTAACTGCTAAAAGCATGCCTTCCCCCAGGGAATAAAGCCACTGCAACCTGCCCCACTGCTGAGCTGAGGTTGTACTGCGTATAGCAAGGCCACTGATACTTGCCCACACTGAGGTGGTGATAATTTCAGGATTCTTTTCCTCATTTTCACTAATAGATGCCACCAAGATCATTCTCAGAAGTGGGCAACAGTGACAGAGATGAATAGATGATAAACGTAATTAAAATATTCATGACAGGCTCATAGTCTGGCCTGTTAATATCTTTTTCTGCTCCACCACAGGAAATGACACTATATATATATACATATATGAAAAAAAAAGGCTTTCAGTTATACATAAAGAAATAAACTATTCTGTTTATAGACAGCAGTGTCAGATTGAAATATGACAGACAACTGGAACACGCTTGGAACCAAAGTGTGATTCAAGTGCTCACCAGGGTCCCTGTTTGGCTGGCGTGTGCGTGTGTGTGTGTGTGCACGTGGGCGTGCATGTGTGTGTGTGGTTCAGGTTTTCTTTTAAACATCTCTTCTTTTACTAAACATTAAATTATTTCCCAAGAAATAAAAAGCTATGTACATTGTAATTATCTACAGTAGGCCTTCGGCATCCTCGCTATTCACATGCACAGGGTTCGGGCTGCATTCATAAACTCAGGCTTGCTCCTCCACTGCTTGTGGTACTGTCCCCTCCAGCCAATCTGTAGTCCAAGGAACACTGACGTGTGTGTTTGCTCTGATTTTATTTTTTTTTCCTTTCTCAGCAGTCAACAGTGCCAGAGGGTGACTGAAATTAAAAGCAATTAAAAGAGGCAAGATCCTGCAAAAAGCTGAGACATGCATGTCACTGGAAAGCGAGGGATGCTGGCATGTTGCAGAGCCTGGTCCAACAACCCAGTCTGAACCCTCTGGCAAGATGAAGCAGCTGATTCATGATTTATTTTGAAAAGGCCTGAAAAGGGACAATTTACTTACAACATGTTGCCTAAGGTGCAATACCTATCTGTTGGATTTGAATACTTAATTCCTGCATTTAACAGGAGGCTGGCATTCAAATTCATTGCACACTTGACTCATTCATTGCTTTTTATTTCTAATCTGATGTTCATTTCCTAAATATGAAGTACCCCTGCTATTTATGAATGCAGCCCTGGTAAACACAAAAAGCCCACCCCATCCCCTCCCAAATGATAATAATGACATATAACTCTTTCTTTTTTCATAATAATAATAATAATAATTATAACAATAATAATTACAAATAAAAAGTCAGAAATGCTGTAGACCAAGTGGATTCTCAGTATTAAACACTAGTGCAGTTGGGGATTTCCTTTGTGCTTTCACTGTTGGCAATTGTTGAGATGCTTCCTGTGGAGGAGAAAATGGAGAAGAGAATCAGTCCAGCGGCTTCAACAGTGTGGTCCATATTGCTTCTCACTCCTCCTTAGGATGTGGTAGCGTAAGTGTAAAGACAGAAAAGACGCTTAAAAGTAACACATCCTTTTATGTATTTGCAATAAGCAGGGAGCATGCAGAAAACTCAATTACTACAGCTCAGCTGACCAGAAGTAAACTCATTAAGCTGTTAGGGACATATTTGCTTGTAATCGTAGCACACCAACAGCGTAAGCTTGGATCAGCTGATTCTTCTGAGGGAGCAGGGAATTAGGGAATTTGGCACTCCTCCACAGGAGAGGCAGGGTCATGAGCAGGAATAGGTGTGAGCCACAGCTATTACTAACTTCTGCACACCTACTGCTCCTCCAGGTGCCTACCCTGGGAAAAGCTGCAAAGCTGTAAGAGAAACTCCATTGCCATGCTGCTGAGAGAGATTTATTCCCTATCTGAGTGCCTCAGGGCTCTGCTTGTACCCGGGGTCACAGTCACTGCTTCTCCTAATACCCAAAAGACCAACATCTTCAGCCAGGCTGTGAAACAAAACTCAGCTGAGAGCTGTCTCTCACCCATCACTCGTGTGTCCAGCTCTTTGTCCATCAGCTCCTCGGGGTCTGTGAACTCACTCAGAGTGATTTTGGGGGCATTTTCACTTTGGCTGACAGAGCCAATCATTTCCTGCTCCTTGTCATGCTGAACTTGGGCATAGATGTTAATCCAAGGGATTTTCCTGCACAGGAAAGGAAAATGAGAGGTTATGTTTTGTAACACAGGGATTCTCAGCACATCATTTATTAGCGAGACAAAATAAGTGTAAACAATCCCAGAAATGCAGCACCAGCAGTGATGAGAAGTATGAGCTCTCAGAATGGTGAAAGTACCACAGAGATGTTCATCTCTGAAAGTGCCCTCAGCATCCACTAATTCCAGTAACAGCCTAAAGGTATTTCAAATCTCAGACCATTGTCTTCATATCCTGTGCACAAAGGCTCCCCCAGCTGAAAACTTCAGTGTTCTGCCCTTTTAAATGAGAAATCGTGCACACAGTGGACACTGCACTCAGCTCAGAGAGCAGCAATCAACTAAGTACCATCAGCTGCAATTGTCAACTCTCCCAGTATTTATTACATGATCAGTGGTGCATTGGAAACTCAAAGTAAAAATCAATTTGGCACTAGTATCAACAGAGCAAAAATATTGCTGGGCTTGTTGCTGCTGACAGGCCCACACTGACTCAGAAGAAATTGCCACATCTGAAAGAGTTATAAAGAATTGTTCCTGCCTCAGAGTACAGAAAGGATTTGGACCTTATAACACCCATCCAAAGTCTATTTGTTACCATTTCATTGCAAAAACCAGTTTGTCATGCTATGGATCATGCAAGTTTGCAGGGACTTATTTTCCCTTGCTGTCCAGGAAGCCAAGGAAGTGAAGGGATTATTTCTTCCTCCTTCTCCCAAGCAAAGTTACCTTGGCCTGCTAGAATGATATCCTTGATAATCAGTTAGGTAGACAGATAGTTATACAGGCCTAGACAGTTAGGCAGTAATCCCTGGAGGAATGCAAGTTTAAAATGAGAGAACTGAAAAGGAATGAGTTAAGCATCACTGGGGTTGCCAGGACTGCATTGCCTGTTGGAATTTGACTTTTTCCTAATGCTCTTAGGAAGTCTTTGTGCCATGCAGTTCACACTAATTCAATCAGGAAAATTTGGAGAATATTTTCAGTTCCTTAAAGCACATGAGAGAGAGAGAGAGAGAGAGAGAGAGAGAAGATGTGTTCAAAAGAAGTAATATAAAATGCTGTATCTTTGTATCTTTATGCTGATCTATGTGCTGTTGGATATGTCAGAAACCGAAAGCAGTGGAAATTGCCTCAGCAGTCATGAATTCAATAGATCTATGCTGATTTTATGCCAGTGAAGTTCTGGCCTCAACCAATTTGTGCTATTGGCTTGATTTGGCATTCTGTTCTTAACCAGCAGCAAGCCAGGACATATTTGGGATGTTCAGCAGCAGCTGACAAATCTCATGATCTCCCTTTCTCCTACCTTCTAATGTTTAAATATGCCTTAAATATCACCAGAAGATATAGGAGCTACACAGGGAATGAGAGAGAACTAATGCATTCCCATAGGATTCCCATAGAGCCCAGAACTTGTCTGGAGATGTATACAGACATGAGAATATGTCTGGAGATACTAGAAGACTTAATTTTGCTTCCAAACAATGCAACAGCAGAGCAGTGATCATCTCTGAACTTTGAGTGGAAAGGTGAGAAAAGCTCTTTAGAATTGAGAGGCACAGAGCCAAGGTACTTCAGAGAGTTAGGGAAAAAAGAAGCTGAGATGGCTGTACATATGTGAATCCATACCCAAATACCTAATCCTGCTGTGCCTCCCAGCACAGACACAGGTGGCCACAACCACATCACTCTGAGCACAAACAAGCACACACTTCTGGCTGTCCCAGGACACACACATCAACTGCCCCATAGCCCCACCACTGCTCAGCCCTCACACACACAGCATTGACTGATATATGCTCAATCTTCCAGAAAATAAACAACTTTTTTACAGATTATTTCCATACTTTTTCCCCTCTTCCTTCCTTTTCCACTGGGACCTCCTCAATAAGCATCTCTCTGGCAGCAGTGTTTAACAAGCCTGCTGAGTCTATAAATTGATGGACTCTTAACAAGGAGTTTGTGTGCAAACCAGCAAAGCACCAGATTTTTGAATTTGTAGAATTAAAAAATCCTGTCAGCCTATGCTCTCCCATAACCTTTCCCTGTAAGCAGAAGTTCTGTATTCAGGCTGGGACCAGCATTTATCAGAAAAGTACACATGGCTAATGGACCTCTGCATCACTGAGAGCTACAGGAAAGCTTTTGGGTTTGCCCCCCTTTTTCCATTAAGAATCGTTGCATGATCTCACTTCTGCTCCACTGAGCCAGGGGTTTTAGACAGAGCTGAAAAGTTGCTTTCTGTTCTGAAAAATCAAGCTGAGAACACTCTGTGTATATGACTTATCCTGAACTTTGTCAATTTGATCTGGGTTTTTCTCCTTTGGGACAGAAAGATAAGAGAGGACAGCCAGCTAATAAGATCTTGGGCTAAGCAGAACTGATGCTTTAACCACCTTCCTCCTCACCTCCAATTTGTAATACACTCAACTTTCAGACAGATTTTAACAAGGCAGGGTCTCCACAGCCCTGGAGCACAGTAGACAGCTGATGGCTGCTATACTCAAAGCTCAGGGTGCTTAAGTAGTACAAGAGTCAGTTTTATGAGCTGTAGTAGCAGAACGTGACCCGGAGACTGCCAAAGCAAAGTGGATTAACAAGCTCCTCACTGGTCTCTGGCAGCTGGAATATACAGACCCTTCTTCCCAGTAACTGCTGACCACAGGACCAGAGACATCAGGCCAAACCTAGGAAACCATCTCACCAAGACACAAGGGAAAGCATGTCTTACACAGAGTTGTACCCACATCTTGTCACATCTCCCAGAAAGACTTCTTTGCCTTCCTCATCCTACATCTGGGTGTGAGAGTAATCACCAGCTGCCTCCCCAGCACACTACTGAATCGATGCCTTAACCGAATCCCATTCCCCTGGGAACTTGTATTCCACCTCCCAGAAGCAGAGAGGGGATTTCAGGCTGCAATAAGGAGGTCGTGCTGAAGGCCTTGAAATCTGTGCCAGAGCAGAGTCACACAAACGCATTCCCTGGAAATTGTCCTGGGCCACTGAAGTCAGTGGGACCTTGATAACATATCAGTGTGCACAGGATCAAGCACTAGAAGGAGTGCCACTTACAGATTATGACAATGGTTAATGCAAGTTGTTAGCAAGGAGGGAAACTTTAAACCTGGAGACTAGAATAGATGCCTGACTTATCATATCATTTAATTTTGAATATTGTTTGTATCCCACTAACATCCTTAGAGAATACTAGCCTTATTCTAGGGTGCAGAAAAGCTGGAGAAAGAAACATATAGCTAGATCTGGACAGGAAAAGCTCTAGTTTTTCATTTAGAGGAACTACTACGTCCAGAAAGTTTTACTTATTAATTTTTTTTTAAGTCAGACTCAGCTTATGTTTCTAATACAATATTTTGCCACTGGTCAGGATCTAAGCATGCAGACCACTTTATACTGTGAGAACTGTACTGAATGCAAAGTTCCTCCTAAGGAGGTCCATCTGCCTAAAATACATCCCCATAAAGCAGACCTTCAGTAAATAGGCCATTCTTATCACATATTTTGCTTCACAGCTTGCAGCAGCCAAGTGCCATGGGCCAGCCCTGGCCCTGCCTGATGTCTGGAAGCAAAAGGTTTATGTTAACATCTGTCACGGTAAATCTCAGCAGAGATTCCCAAAGGCATTTTGATGCTTTACACAAATTTTTCTGGCTTTGAGTCTCCCACCTTTAACATAATCACACCCGTTCCTCTGCAAGACTAACCTATTCACTTTGCAAGATACAAATGAGATGCTGCTGCACTAAGGCAGCTGGCCAGGTGGGTATAGACTGTGTGAAGTCATCCATCCTGTGGTTTTTGACTAAGCTTGCTTTGTGTCTCAGTATTCAGTGAGCACAAAGGGCTCCCATTTCTGGTCTGTGGTTGAAACACATCTGCTGAAGCAGAAGATGATTTCTGAGCTCTTGGGGAACATTTGGAGCACCAACTTTGTGGTGAAACGGCAGTAGATGGTTTTCTCTCTAATATGAGAAATAGGGAACTACATTCATCTAAGCCTTAGGCCAGCATAATTCACTCTACATTTGCAATTCAGGCACAACTCTGCCTAGGTTTCCTGTAAACCACCCAGAGTCTCCTCCTCCCATCCCAAAGTTTTTCAGCTTACCTCTTGAATTTGTAGATTAAAAAAACAGCCAAGCCCACAAACACCACAGACAACAACATCAGCATTGCTGAACTGCTGTGACCCGAGCTGGAATCCACAAGGGGTGCTGCAGGAGGAAAGGCAAAGCATTACATTTGTGGGATATTACAAGGAAACACATTAACTACCCAAGAGTTGAGCTCAGCTCTGTCTTTGTCACCTCTGCTTTATCACTGGTGCATGCTGGTTTTGGCAAGAGCAATCGGTAGGAAACAAATTGGTTCTCTTGTCCTTCAAAAGTCAAGGCCCTTTTCCAAGACAGAGCTGTCTAACATCCCCGAGTGAAAAGGCACAGCAAGCCACGCTTAGCTGAATGCCTGATCACTCCTGTGTTAACACTCAGGGCTATTACTTTTCAGGTTTTTCCAGGTACTGGAGAGGAAACGAATTTTATGAAGCATGGCTTAATACATATCTATTCCCCTTTGGAGAAGATACCTTAGAGCATCAATGAACTCCCATCTTCCAAGGATATTCATCTATCTCACATGTGACAGGGATCTACTGTTGTGACAAGCCTCAAGGTCCATCCTTCTATAGGACCTTAGAGACTTTTAAATTTAATCCGTTTTCATAATGTGGAGAAGCCCAAACCAATGATCCTGGATCCAAGCACACAATACATTATAATATTTTGGAGATTTTGATCCTTGACATTTTGGTTGGGCTAAATACAGTATATTCCTATACCTTGTTTATGCAGCTATTCCAAGAGCTCATCAGAGCACACCATCTTAATGGCCTGAGCACTGTGCTGAGATCAAGTGTCTGATGAGAAGTCTCTAATGATGCACAAATGATTAAAAGTAGCAGCTGAATGTTTCTTGTTCTGCATAAATATTTGGTTTGGGTGTTTTACTATTCTCTATTCTTTTTCTGTCACCCACAAGATAGGGACAAAGTCATGCAAATAGAGTCAGTTCTGATTTCACTGTCAAATTTCCACACCTTACAGTCTGATCCCTCCAGTATTCTGCTGCAAATACTTCTGACTCTTTAGTGGGAAAGACTGTCACTTCATCCAAGTCAAAACACTATGGGAATGGTCATGAAACCCTCTGCACTAGAGAGGATGCAAGAATAGCTGCTAAATGTAAGTTAAATGCAGTTCCTTGCTAGAACCAAGCCATATTCTGGAGAATTCCAGCCACCTGGAGACCTCAGACATTGTATTGCATTCCCAGTTTTGCAAATTATTTGATTTCAGGCTACTCATGTCAGCATCTGACTCACACTCCAAAAGAGCAGTTAGAGAGTGAAGGTAAAAAGGTGTTACCTGTAGGAAAGGTCACGAGCCTCGATTTAGCCCAGCTCTTGGCTCTCTGAGAAGAAGCTGAAGTGTATAATTGTGGGATGTGAATCCCAATCTTTCAGAGAGGCTATCAGCAAGGGCACTTGCACAAGATCCCACATTTCAGACAATTGCAAGGGCAGTCATAAAAAGCAAGGGCAAAAATAAATCCATCACCTCCTTTGTAACCATCACTGTCTCATCAATAGCTGAGAGCTTCACACTAGGCTGGTTTAAAGTAAAGGGAGTAGCAAAGCTTAAAGTGACTCTTTGTTACTCTGTGCAAAAATGGAGATAGGTAATGCTGGAATTTAAATAAGTTCTAATTTTTAGAAGTCAATATTCAGGCACATATTTCCCTGTAAGAGGCCTAGATCTTCTTTTCATTAGTACTTTGCCCCTTTAAAGCTTCTTAGCTAGTCATAACAATAACAAGGCCTTTGCTGTAAGGATTTGATCCAACGTCCATGAAACTTAGTAATATCCCACTGAATTCCACAGGTGTTCAATAAGGACTTAATAGAACACCATTCACCTGGTTTTCTAAAACACTTGAAAAACACCAATGCACTTGTTAATTAAGCCACAGGGAACTCTTACAAGGTACTTTTTATACTTGTACAAACTGGAGCATGAAGATGCCCCTGATGGATTGGTTTTAACTCTCCCTGCTTCTACAAAAATGTCTCAGTTGGCACACATGCCAGTGCCACATACCAAACTGTGAGTGCTGTGATGTAGACTGATTCTCATGGGGTTGTCTGAAGCCTCAGGAGAACCACAGCTATGCCTTTGACTCAACACTCACCTAATGTTAGCTGAGTAACATACACAACCACTTCAACACCAGGCTTCAGCTCAAACTGGACCAGGTTCTGGTTGAGAGCATTAAAAAGGATTTCTACCACCTGATGAAATAAGAAGAGATACAACAGTTACAGTAGAGAAGACAGCAAGGTCTGGAGAACATTTGGGAATACACAAAGCCCATGAATAGTGGCTGACATCTCTTACTGCCTTCTGCAGGGCCTGAGGAAGTGGAGAGAAATGCACATGTGCTTTCCGTGGAACTGGATGTCACTGCATGTAAGTCTCCCTTACAGGACTTTTGAGACTCTCATTGTATGTTATCATATCTCTCCTGGGAAGCAAACCAAGAAGGTTAGCAATTTTTTTTTTCTTTTTTGGGGGGGCTACAGGAGGAGGGAAAACAACTAAGGACCTTTCCACCTTCCACAATATCCTTTGAGTCTGATCAAATGCATTTGGAAATCACTGACATATTGGCCTTTCATTGGTGGATAATGGAACTAAATTAGGCACTCCAGACCTGCATTTCTTTATCCCCACTGATCCTGTCATGTAGCTTCTATTTAAATAGGCTACTGGGGATGAGGCAATCCAAGGTCAATGGAAAATTTTCCATACTTCTCCTTCACTTAGAAGAGGGGCCTTGGACTGGATATACTGGAATTGCTGAGCTGGGACATCAGCACCCAGCTCTGAGGTGTTATTTGGTTGCCCCAGAGCACACACTTGGCACGTCACCCTCAGTTTGTTAATGCCTGACTCCATAGAGCAGTTCTGATGGACAGGGCACTGCTAATGAGTAGTTCTAATGACCTCCTCTCCAGGCAGAGCTTCTCAAGCAGAAGGCATCAACAGGTGCCAAATTACAACTGAGTAGACTGTCAACAGAAATTAGAGCACTAGAGCGTCAGGCCTCACGGTCAATTAGTCAGAAATCTAATTGAGATGTCAGCATAACACTGACATACAAAATATTGACACAACAGCTTGTTCAGAAGAAGTTTTAAATACTGGTAGGTCCTACTGAACAGGACAGAAATTACCCCAAGAACATCCCTCCAAAAAGCCTTTCAAACCTTCCCACCCCAATGCATCTCTCCTGCACACTGACCACCGTAAATTTAAGAGACCAGCTTTGATAACTTCCTAGGGCAAAAGAACTACTCTGCAGGGACTGACTTGACTCAGTGGGTGACAAGAACTTCCACTGAATTCACCAGTCCTCTGAATTATTTAATGTTTGATCCAAACTTTCAAGAGTTACTTGGCGATGGGATCACACATAGTTTGCACACTGTAAAAATGCTGCATACAAGAACATTAGCTAGAGCCAAGCAGCCTTTCCAGCAGTACTTCACTCCTTTGCCTTTATAGACCTGATTTAATCACTTGGTAATTCTAACATGAAAGCTTCAGCAGCCTAGTGCTGTTGTTCTGAGCTCTTTCCTTGCCTTCGTATCACTGTTGCCATTCATCACTGTAATTACCTATTTATCTAAATGGATGGATATTGTAACTTCCAAATATAGTTTGCACAGGCCATTCACTGCTGCAGAAAAAAAAAAAAGTAGTCTTGTTTTGGTGATCTATGAGCTGAAGAGCCTGATTTATTTTTAGTAAACCTCAGTATATTATCTTGCTGCTTTGGCCTCCCTCTATTAGCATTCCCTCAGGGAGTAGAGGGAGTACATATTCAAGGTTCCTTTCACCATAACTACTGTAGAAAGGACACACCACTGATTTAGGAAGAATCTCTGCTAGTGGTAGACTGTGACATATCTCAGTGAGGTATTAGAAAATCCCAGTTTTCCTCCAAAAATAATTTTCTTTAATGCCATAAACTATAGTGCCACAGTCCCAGATGCATCCATTTCCACCACACTTATTGTAAGTACTTCCAATGCTGCACAGCTTCAGGGGCCCATCTGCAAACAATATGATAGGAATAAATGTTCCATGAATCCTTCTTTCCTTACTTGCTCCAGATCAGTCTCACTGCTTTTCCTCCTCTCTGTTGTGTTTTTGTGGGGCAGTATGAAGAGTTCAGCAGATGTAGGCAGCCCAGGGAACACAGCTACCAGGATCTGTTCATCAGGGATACCAGTCACCTAGAAGAAAAGTAAAAATGAGGTCTATAGCTGCTATTTTGTTCTTATGTTTCCATTCACTACCAGAAATGGTGCTCCCATCAAATTGTTATTTTCCAGTTCCACTGTAGGTGTTGTGGTCCTAATGAGCTGTTCTGCCTATTTGGTGGGCCACAAATGAAGTGTCTGCTAAAGATGCACTCTACTTTCCAGAAGTGAATGTAGGCTTGACAACACCCCTGGGTCCAAAGATCTCAACCCAAAGTCCAAACCTAACTTGTCTCCAGATCTGAATGTTCCATATAGTCCTCCTTGCTACAAAAGAATAACTGACCCAAAGTCAGATCCAGAGAGTATGTCTCGGAGCAACCACTGGTAAATGTGCAACTAGCAGGGACAATATGAAGAAAAGTGCCTGCAATCACCTTCTGTTATCAGGTTGTGGGGATCCACATTTGCCACACATGAACAGGAATGTCCCCAGAGGGAGACTTTGCTCCTGGGGATGATTGGGAGGGCTGTGCTAGGAGCTGCTCAGTTTGCTGAACCAGGAGTACCCGGCTCTCACAGCTGCCTTCAGCAAGACCCACCCACCGAGGCTGCTGCCCTCTCTCCCCAAATCCAAGCAGTGCACCCTCAGTAGGGCAGGAAGCCTCCCCTCCTTGAGAAATGCTCTGCTACATGAGGTTAACTCCATTAGCTCTCTGGTCCCACCCCACCTCAAACTCCTTCATCTCACTCCAGAGCTGAAATGTACCAATGGGGCAGCCCAGTCCTGGTGGGATATACGGGAGAGCACTTCTACAAGATTTCTACTGTTCTCTGTAACCATTCACAGTTACAAGCTAATTATTTTTGTCCTGCAAGCTTGATTCTGAATACAGTAAAAGGGAACAACAGTTTAAAGCAATAAACTTAGTATTTTCTCAGGATAGAAAAACAATAAAGGAAACTCTTATAAACTGTGAATTTTGAGTGGGCTGCAGATGAGAAAAGCTGAGCAGGAATGTACCTTCTCAGTAAAAATAATCAGCCTCCATTTCTAAGAACAGCTGTAGCTAAAGCAAAAAAAAACCCCAACAAGATACAAGATACATTTTTGGCAGAAAAGCTTGTCTAAATCTAGCTCCTAATTTCACACAAAACTAAAGTTCCTGACTATTTGATATCATAAATTATTCTGTCCCCTTTCCTGCAAGAATATGAGTACTAGTTTACATATTCTAATTAATCCCAAAGGAAGACTCAGTATCTTCCACCTACAGACGTCTCTCTTTATCCTATATTTTAAAGGTAAGCTTATTTTCCCTCTGAATCCTCATTTTTTGCCCCAGTTGGAAAGGGAGTAGAGCTTTAAAATATTCACCAGTTGCTACACTTAGCTGCATGTGGAACTTCTGACTATCAGGAAGAGATAAAAATATCTTCCTCATGTATCCAGAGCACTACAATGTCTGTCTTTTGGGATGAAGTGGATCAGCTGTTTAACAACACACAGTAACACTAACTAAATATTTGGAGTAGAAAACAGTAGTTACTGTCACATCAATTTGGCAAAACAAGAATAATGATGGTACTATTACAATCCAGAATTTGCAAAATCCTCAGGGATATTAAAAGCTGAAAAACACACAGAAATATTAATAAAAGTAATGGTAATGTTTCACAAAATCGGCAATATAGTTTGGCCCTGTAAAAAGATCCAGCATATTAAGAAGCTTTTTATTGAATTTTAATGATAGTTTCATCACTGCTGTCCTTACCCATTCTTTTAAGCTAACATGTCAAAAAAGTGTGTGTTTTAACAGCCTACTCAATGTTAGTACAGACAAGGAAACAGATGCTCACCTCTGCTAGTGCTCTCTTGATGACTTTGCCAACGTCTTGTCTCCATTCAGGGATGTCAGGGTTATGGTAGTCCAAGTTGGGAGAAAATGACAGGAGCTGAGATTGGAAATACTCTGGAACAGAAAAAGTATTTGTGAGAAGATTAAATGGGCAGTGTTTAGGGTACAGACAGGGGTGCAGAAGACAACAGGAGGACCATAACTATCTTAAAGCAAGAGAGACAAGGTTGAAGGAAGAAAAAGGCTGGCTAACACTAAGCAGGACAGAAAGCTTGCAAGGAAAGAATGCTTATAATGCACTCATAAAGGGCAGTTTGACCTAATGCCAACTTCTGGCTTTCCCCAGAGAAACAGAAGCGAGAATGAGAGAGGTGAGAGGACACCTTCATGATGCCTCTGGGCTTTGTAATTCTGCCACTCAGCTTCCTCAGATTCTGCTCACAAGTAAGTTGACCGGCAAATAAGGCAGCACCTGGCTGAAATTTGGAAGGCCTGTCTGTACAACTGCAGAGCAAACAATTGCTGTAAGTAATATTTTCTGTTTACCCTCCTGGAGGGAAGCTGGGGTTGGTTAATTCCCCAATAAAGGAGAACCCAGTGGTGCTAATGACTGGCTCATCAAGCAATGGCTATTGATGAAACACCTTGAAGTTCTGTCCTGATTGAATGATTGCTGGGAGGAGGAAAAGCTTCCTAGACTTAAAATACAGAACAATTTAAATTTTTCTCCAATTCCAACTCTCCCTGCTAGTGTCCCCAAAAACCAAGTCTGGAATCCTTACGGCAGCTGTGCATAATGGATTTGGGCCAGTGGGAGGCACAGATCTGGGATGGGAATCACATTTATATAAAAGTTCTCAGTGTAGAAGACACTGTCTTTTGACATGTGCTGTGCCTCACCTTGAAGCAAATGATCTCCAGACACTTCAAGTAAGTACCATTAATCATTTGTAAGAAGGCACTAGTTTTAGATCGAGATAAACTTGCCAGAGTATAAATGAGGGAATCCACAGAAAAGCAGGGATGTGCCAGCACACCACTTATGTGGCATCTTTTGCAAGAACTCTTCTTTCTTTTTAGATGGTGCAGTGTATTTTTAAATAAAACAAGCACCAAAGAGAGCAGGGAAAGTCTCTCAAGTTCTGAAGGTTTAACCCAGAGTCACATATATCAAATCTTTGACTTTTGACCCCTTAGTACCATGTCAAATTTATTTTTTGAGCAAATTTTTCTCTGTTAATCTCAAATTTAAAATACACCTGAATAAATCTCCTCCACTGGTAACACCAGAAATCCGTGCCTAGATTATGGCCTAGAACCATAATCACTTGACTCAGGACACAGATAAGGATACAAGTTTATCAGAGGACGTGTTTACTAAAGGTGTCACTCATTTATGTACTCAGATTTGAACTGACCACCAAACTGAGGGACTGGAAGGACTCCTTCCTTAGGCCAGGTCAGTCTGCAGCACAGCACAGCATGGGACTATTTGGACTGGATCCAAATGGGTCAAACTCTGTCATAGAATCCAAAGCTTTGTATCTTCTAAAAAGAACGGCAAAATTTCTTCCAAGGTGTTTAAAAAGAGCGAGGAGTTCTCTGTGGGACCTACTGGGACTAAAGATAGAGATCACCCATGGCTATCACTCTTAAATATATTTGATTCAGGTTCATTCCAGAAACTAGTGGAAAGATGGAAATTTCCCAGAAGTAAACAATGCATTTTGCAGTGCTCAAAATTATGTACTAGAGGGTTCCTAATATTTGATAACAGCAAGTCTGGGTATTACTAAATCACATTAACAAACTATTAAAGCCTATTGTGTTTCATGGCCAGACAATCAATAAATATCTATTTAGACGGTTGTTAAATCTGAGTCTACAGCAGGACATTTATTTGTATTTAGTTACTGAAATAAGATACACACAGTGCAACTACACAGTGCTGAACTTCAAAGTAGACCAAGTTATGTGAAGCCCAGGTTTCTCAATAGAACTTGATGTCCAAAGAAATGCTTGTCCTCAAATGCTGGATGCCAGTAACTGGATAAGGAAAACAAAGACTTGCCCAGGGTGGAAATTATTCTAAAAGTCCAGGTCAAAGCTGCTGAGAGAGCCCTTTCAACCAGGATTTATCAAGCCCCAAACAGGGTAAGCTCTGTTGTCTGCCAAAGGGTGCTTTTTGAAGCCCATGACATGCAGATATGACAAGAACATACCAAACAGTACCCACGGGGAAGTCCAGTGGGCACACTCAGACCTCCAGCTGTGACATGAAAGATGGGCACTGATACCAACAACAAAGTCATTTCTGTCCTCTTTTCCAGACCCCTCCTGTCCCCTGTCATTTATACAGTCACTGATAGAGACACTCAGCTGTGTTCAGATCACCTAAATGATGCCCTGTGACTATTTCTTTCCACAGCTGGGAAGCTGGAGGAAGGCAGTCTGGTTCAAGTGGTTTTTTATTTTTGGGAGTTCCCTGTCTAGGTGTACAGACAGATCAACAGACACAGGAGACACCTGCCACCTTATTAATGCTGAGGTTACAAATTTGGTTAGCTGCCCCATTCTATTCACTTCTGTATTCTGTCATCATGACACATCTGAGCTACTTTGTCGTCAGAGGTTTGTCTTCAGAAGTTCCTCCAGGCACTATCAAGTTCCTAGAGTTCATTTTGGATCAGCAATGATTGTCTGTCTTTCACCCCTGAGAAGTGATTGCAAAGGGCTGAGGGTACCGTGCACTGCGATCTCCTTGGTGTCCTGGATGAGGGTGTTGCCCCCAGCGACTTGCACAGTGACAGTGTTCATCCCCTCCACAGTGAACATGTATGAGATGCTGCTCTCCAAGGTGATGAGGGGCTGTAGGAGGCAAACACAAATGACAACATCAAAATTGGGATGAGATTAACTCAGGATCACAACATGAACCTGACTAATTGTCAGAGACTGAAAATAGTTCATGCCTCAAACATTGATATAATGTTTTGCTCATTATAAAGAAGCTACAACTGAAGAAGCCTCCCTGAAGAGTGGGACTTTGAACTGAAAGTCAAACCGCTGATTAGATAAAGGGTAACGCATTGCTCAGTCACTTCAAGGCTGAGGGAAAGGTGTGCATCCACAAAAGACCAAAGCCACCAGCTGCAGCTATCCCCAGCTGAATTTGGGGTGGGTGGAGAGCACAGCTCACAGAAGCCAGGTTTACACAGACTCCGCCCAACTGAGGGGGGAGAAGGAGGTTTTGGGAGCATGGTGCAACCTCTGGTGAGAGGCAACAAACACCCATCCTCTGATTACACAAACTGGCCCAGCTGTGGAACCCCCAACCCCACAGGCCACATCCATGGGACTTTCACGTGAGAGGCTTGGCCCCACAGGGCTGCACGTGATGGAACAGACCCAGAGTCTGCTGTGAGAGACTGACCCCACCCCAGGGGGACACGGCTAGACATACCCACCCAGCCTGAGCATGTACACCCATGGGACTCTGTGCCTTCCGGGGGGACCTTCACCACCAAGAGACCAGCTGGAGAGGATCAACAAACATCACTGGGATCCACGAAGTGGTGATATTTTCCTTATTCTGTCCCTGTCACTCTTTCTGTTCCCCCCACCTATTTTCTACTTCTTTTTCTCTCTCTCTCATATTTACCATCAAATAAAACCCTTACTATTGTCACTGGCATATGGTCTCGCGCACCTTAATTCTGGCACAAGCATTTCTAAGAACCTTAAAACTGGATTGTAACACTAATCCACCAGGCAACAACGTCCTTGCTCCTTGACACAGGTGTGCTGCTACAAGTTTGCATGTCCTGCTAGGGACTAAAGGTGGCCCAAACACCATCCTGTGAGAAGTGTCCCATGGGCAGAGGTTTCTCTCACTTCAGTAAATGTTTCCTAAAATATTCTTTCACTGCAACACATTAGTGTATGGACTCCTCAGCAGACCACAGCCAGCAACTGCAGAATTAGTGCAGTAGAATGCAGTGTTGTACACACACACCCAGCTCAGCTGCTATATTTGCAGAAAAAAACCCAACCTCAAATTGCAAATAAACCAAAGATGCAGATGCTTCTTCAAACAATCCATACTGTTCAGAGTCAGGGCCAGTCTTTGCTTTTATGAGCACAAATCCATTTATCTCTCAGAGAGCAACACTGCTCAGGTCAGAGTGAGGACATCCAGCATTGCCCTGTCCATGCTGTGAGCAAGCTGCAAGCACAAGCTGGCAAACTATGCTAACCAGGCTGAAAGCATGACATAATTCCTGCTGACAGTGCTGACTCAATGTGGCTGTGGAAGGGATCCATGCTGAAGCGGCCCATGGGAAGGGCCTAAAGTAAAGAAATTAGTGGAAAACTGTCTCCCATGGGAGGGACTCCCATAAGCAGGCAAAGAGGAGTCCTCCCCCTGAGGGGGAAGGATTGGAAGAGACAATGTGTGATGAACTGATCACAGCCCCCATTCCCTGTCTCCTTGCACTGCTGGGGCAGGAGGAGGCAGAGAATTCAGGAGTGGAGTTGAGCCTGGGAAGAAGGGAGAGATGCAGGAAAGTGTTTTAAGATTTGGTTTTATTTCTCATTATCCTGCTCTGATTTGAACGATAATAAATTACACTAATTTCACAAAGTCAAGGCTGTTTTGTTTTTTAAAAGTAATCAGTGGTATCTCTCTGTCATTATTGTGACCTGATTTTGTTATATTTTATGTATCCTGCCCATGTGAGGAGGAGGGGAGTGATAGAGTGGCTTTAGTAGGCACCTGGTGTCCAGACAGGGTCAACCCAGCACAATTGAAAATCAAAGGTCCAGCCCTCACAGTGCCACTGATCTGACAGCTGGTCTACAGAAAAAGCTCTTCATTTAGAGAAACTACAAAAATGGGAATAGTGATACTGATCTCCATTGCAAAAGCACACAGAGGTCTAAGAGAACAGATAAAGCCATTGCACCATTGCTGCTGTCCCTTTAATACACTACCAGTTTGTTTTCAAAGGGAAACTTCTAAACTTTCACCTTCCAGCTGGTGAAACTTTCACCGTCCAGGCTGCCAACCTGACTGCAATTCACAACAGTGGTCACATATGCCATTTTCAGAGCCAAATCAAAATTTCCACTGGCACAGGCCAGATTGGCAAACACATTCTCTCTCTCTCTGGAATACTACCTTCCTTTGACCCCCTCATCCACGAACTGAAAAAGCAGTAAAACCTAAAAAGTCTTATCACATGGCACACACAGTCCAAGGGCACCAGCTTGTGCCAGCCCTGGAGGCCTAGGTAACATTTACTGAGACACACAGACCCTGGAGAAGCTGAATAGGCTCATATCAAACTGTAGTGATATCAGCAATCCTCCTAGGGGTTACAGGTTGTGGTTCTGTGCAAAGGCAGATAAGAGGATGCAATCTGGCCTTTAAAATTACAATTTTTTCTTTTTGTATGTGTGTATGCTGGACATTCCATTATCATGGATGATTTCACCTCCATCATGGGGTTTTAACATTCAGCCAACTCTTTAATTTTAATTCAAGAACCAAGACCTGGAAACTAACTCTAAATTAAATCAAGTAGTTTAAGGTTCATTTGCTCAAACCTATTAGACAGCTGGATACATTTATTAAACTGGACCTGTGTTAATCCAGGCAAATTGGCCTTTGGGCATACTGCAAAAATAAGTACAGTAGAAAATCAGTACAGGAGTTTCAGCAGGGTGGGGAGACCAGTAGAGGAGTCTCAGCCAGGACATTTGAGTCTAAGACAACATTGTCCTGTGCAGCAGCACAGAGAGTGAGACTGCACAGCGACACAAGACACATCTGGTTCTGCCTGGGATGGCTACAGGCTGAATGGGAAAAGAAGCTGCAATCCCTCAGCATGGAACTAAAATATATCATCTAATAATACCAGTCACAATATTACACACGTCATCCTTTAATTCAGTGTCCCCATCTTCCACCTCTCCTCAGAACACCATAGTTTACTCATAAGTGGGCACAGACAAGGATCTGACATATACATTAAACATCCCAGGAGGAATTTTCACGTGATACAGACTGCTGTTCTGAAAAAAGGTGGCCCATACACTTATGTCTATATCTTTTGCCATACTTCTGTGAGAGTTAAAGTACAATCCATGAGGTAGCTGGAGATAATGCTTTGCAAAGATTGAAAAGTGCTCTGGGTCTGACATTCAGACACAGGTAAGTGGCACCATGTTTACTACTTCAGCAATGTGTACAATCATGCCAAGGTGTCAAAGGATCAGCTGCTCCATGTGCAGCTATGTCCAAAGTATCCATCCCAAACACATCCATATCTGCTTGTACTCTGCTGCCTATGGGTCTGAAATTTAAGCTAGAAGATGAAACAGATTATATTTCCAATCCAGAAGCAAGCACTGTGAGAACTGCATGGACATCTTCAGCAAACACCACTGCTGCTGTACCTTTTTTAGGTTACTTTCTATTTCAAAAAACCTTTTTAAAGCCCTATTCGCAATCAACTTCTATGGTAAGGACAAAAACAACAGCAGGAAAACTCTACACTGGAGGGCTTAAGCAGATGATCAAGTTACCAGTACCTAAATTGTCTCAGATATACTTTAATGGTTCTCTGTGCATGAGCACTGAGCCAAAAATATCTGAACTGTAACGTGGTTTTGCATCCCTGTATTTCAATGCAGCATCAACTATGTGGAATTACCAGGTACTTGCAATGGATGTGCATATGTGGGTGGTTGCCATACTTCAGCTGGGGCACAGCAACTTGCCAAGTTACAGTAAATATTTTTTGCTCCTGAGCTCTTCTGGTGCCTCAATTATGCTTCCCCAAAAAAAAAAAAAAAAAAGCAAGTTGTTACAGTGAGCTTCCTAACTGGATGTAAAATCCCAGTAGAAGCAGCACTTACTGCTTTTATTTTGCCTTTCCTGATATTTTTGGTAGCTAAGGTAAGAGGTTAAAACTAAGCAGCTTTGTCAAAGAGAAAACAAAATACTTGTGTGCCTATTTTTTATCTCAAGTTCCACATTTCATGTAAAATCCCCGTTTCTTTCTGCTGCAATCTCACCTCAGTGCACACCTTCAATTGCAAATGTAGACAATGACATGACTTAAATTGCTTTTGTAAATAACAGCAGAAACTACATTGCAAAATTAACAGCTGCACATTTTGCAACTGTAAGAATGGAGAATAGTGCCTGTCTCACTCTTAAAGCCCACAATAAAAACTGCAGCTAATAAGCAATCCTGCTCTCTCCATTTGAAAGCATGATGTTAACTTGTAGTTTCACTTACTTTAACTATTGATAAAGAAGCTCTTTATAGTAGATAGTTACAATACACATCATTTGAAAATTCACTACAAAGAAGTCTCATCTCCCTCTCGAACATAGCCAGACTCTTCAGCTTGAAATTCTAGATGCAACTGTTTATTTGAACACCAAGAGCTTTAAAGTACTGTGCTGGAATCCAGCATTATGTACTGCACACTGGTACATAATGGAAACCCCCTTGGTTATTGGAACACCAGCAGTTTTTAAACACTGTGTTGAAAGCCAGCATTAGTCCAAACATAGTTCAGTTAAGTTGCAAGTGAACGCTGGTAATAACAGTGGTCTTCAAATCTCAGGGCTGATAACAACCAGATGTAGAAAGTAACGACTCCTAAGAACAACACAAGACAGAAGGAAATAAATTCACAAAGGTTGAAGTTCAGATAATAACAACCCTTTTCAGACAAGGAACAAACTAAAACACAAAACAGGCAAAGGCAAAAAGTTTTTAATAGGGCTGAGAGAGTTCCCTGTCTCTTGTGAAAAGCTTAGAAGAAAAAATGAACCTGTACCTTGGTGCTGTTGCCAAACCACCAGAAGTAGGTAAGTGTGCCTGCCTGGCTGGGCCAAACCACTGCAGTAATGTTGACATCCTTATTTCTGATGGCAACAAAGGGGACACTCAGATGGACGTGCTCAACTGGACCTGTGGGAAGAGAGTTCATTATTAAAGGTTTTGAGTTAAATCCTCCCTGCACAGTTGTGAACAGCAAGGATCTTCCCTTTAAATAAATCAAAAGTCTTATGTCAGCAGTGAGAGTCTAGTTTAGAAATAAAAGAGAATTTCAGCAGTCAATGAACAGCAGAAAAAGATAATCAGATTTAAAAACACATATTTTTTTTCTCTCTTATGCACATTTTCCACAGTGCTAATTTTCAAAGGGTCAGTACTGTGTTTAGAAGAATTTTTTAAATGCATTTTGAAGAAGAACAATGAACTAGCTTTGCTTTATATAGGGAAACTGCTACAGAAATCCACAGGGACAGGACACAAGAAAGGGATAGGACACAAGAGAGAAAGAAGGTTTTTTCTTGAAAATATAACCACTGAGCTACTAAGATTTGTGGGAAGATCATTTTAGCCAAGATGGCTTAAATCTGGTTAGATAAGAGGCATTTATGACTTGATTAAATACCCCCAACAGTTTTTTAGAAGACTCACGGTTTTGGAAATCCTTGGTAACTTTTTGACTTAGACCTGACCTTGGGAAGCCTTTGGGGAGTCAGTCACCCCTAGTAAAACATCAGGAACCACTTGAAAGGTGTGTCCATTGGCATAACAAAGCATGTAACTGTCAGAAGCACTTGATTCTGAAAGACTTAAAAAATAACAAACTACCAATGCAAAGTTGTATCTAATAAATGCAAACGCCCAGAATAAACCCAGGGCATGAAGCCCTAAATTCAGAAGGCAGCTCCTCTCTAGAAAAAACAGTGTAAAAAACACTGAGGTTTTGTTTGGTAGCTTGTTTAAAGCTTTACTATCTCCACTGTTTTTCTTCTTGTTCAATCTTTTGTTTTGGCTGGTACTGAATTTCAGCTGATAACTGCTGCCCATCAGACAATGTTACTTTCTTAAAGGGTTGTACCTTTAAAACACAGCAAACTGACAGACTATCCCTGTGAGACGGAAAGGACAAAATATGAAAAGTCAGATTCTTTTTTTTTTTTTATAAGACATTCATTCTGGGAAGGAGGAAATTTGGTGATTTTAACCGAGACAATCCTCTTGTGTTACCTCTCAGCTCTTCAAGCATGAAATGGAGACATGAATCAGTTCTCCATCTACTTGGATTACAAAGATTGTAGCGAGCAAGAGCTGTTCTTTTACCACTGGAACATAGAGCTCCAAGCACAAAAGGACCCTATTCTTGCTTTTGGCTCCTTAAAACTTGATCTTTTTCTCGCCCCCTTTTCCCGAGAGGTCTCTACCAGCGAGTCACAACTGAACTCTGACCACGGGAAGTACTCTGGGTTTGCAGGAATAGCAGGTTCCCCCAAATATTTTGCGACAGTGCATGTAAGAGGAAAATAAATAATATCTCTGCTTCCTTTAAATATCAAGATAAGCAGCTTGACAGCAGATTCCAGAAAGCTGAAAAGTTGACTGGATGCTAATAAAGCTGCAGGGTAGAAAATTAATGTTGCTTGAGGCCAAGAAGCCTTTTTCTCTCTTCTTTTTAGCACAGGATCCTAGTACCAGACAGACTGTATAATAAGAATGACTCGCAGGTATTTTTGTCTGTTCATTTGAGCTTCAAGGTCAAACCTCCTATGTTGACCAGTACATCCAAATATATCAAAAGTTTAGTACTGAGGTGTCACCTTATTTCAGCATTTGCATGAGTGTAGGTGCTTGCAAAATATTTCCCTAGAGATAATGATAATAAATTGGCCACCTAAGAATGCTATAAAACTCAAAGGAGAGATCTGAAAGGTTGATGAAGAAAAGAGTGAAGCAGAAAAACCAGGCCAAGGAACTGTCCCTTGTTGCATTCTGCTTTAAAATCATCACCATGAAAAAGTAGTTCCTTTGAGAAAAATCAGATAATCCATACAAATCTGGTTGTTATTACCAGGTAACCATCACTTTTGTCAGCTAATGGCCCAAGGTGAAGGAAAAACAGTTAATGCTCTAATAACAGGTTGTTAAGTGCAGCCATGATTGACTTTGAGGGAATTATGAGCATAATAAAAGCTTCAAGGAACATTTATTCCTTCACACAGGGAGCTGGAAATTAAAATGGAGAAAAAAGTTCTTGAGTTTTGGAAATTTCAAATGTACTTCCTTTCAGCAGAAAAGCTCAAGTAAAAGGATGTAAGACATTCTGACAGATAAAGAGGGAAGGCAGACATGGCTACGATCTCCATTAGGGGCAAAATTGACGGGGTACATCTAATTACAGAAAATCTAATAGTCTGAGAGTAGATCAAAGAACTGGGCTCTTTTTGGCCTCATCCTGCATTCCACATTCTCTGCTCTCTCCTGTGGCTTTGAGAAGTTAACTGAGAGCTCTGTATTTGAGTCTGCCCACATGTCAACTGGAGAGAAATTGCATTGATCTACCAAACAGGACAGAAACGTCAGGGATGCATGTCAAACACATGAAATGTGAAAAGCAGCACATTAGCACTGAGTACATTCATATCTCAGGAAGCATGCTCAGCATAATGCTTTTATTTCATTAAATTAGAACTGTAAACTCTGAAGTTCTGAATAAGTGACTCCAAATTTAGTAGTTTAATCCCAACCTCCTAACATGAGGCATGTACAGAAAATACACACTCGGACTTTGTTTCATATGCTGCTTGGTCTCTGACCCTTTCAGAAAGCCCAGTAGGCATTTCCAAACTTTTCCCTGTAACTCTGAGGACTGCAAATACCCTTGTGCTAAATAACCCCTTCCCTTTCCCTTAATTCAGTAAAGTCTACTTAAGAAGTTAGTAGAGTGTCTAGAAGCCCAAGCCTTTGGAAGAGCAGGAGCTGCACGTGTGTGTGGGTTTTCATCTATTCTTAGGCCCCCCACTGAAGCTGAAGCGACTTTCAGTGAGGTCCGATTTTCACCCAAGGAATCTGGCAGGTGGAAGTACTCACAGACCACATGCAGGAACAGGACAGCAGTGTCTGAGCCCAGGCTGTTCTCTGCATACGCCATCACCTGGAAGATTCCAGCACTCTTATACACGTGTCGGACACCATCCTCCACGGGGCTGAAATTGGCATAGGATACTGCAATGCCATCTCCAAAATCAAGCTGGATGTTTGTCCTTTGGGGGTCACCCTGCAACAGAGAAGGCTGGTTAGGAAACTGGGCTGATAAAAAAGGATTTATATTACCCTCGATCCCACTTAGTTCCACTTCATTAGCAAGGACACAAAGCTGTAACTTTTCAAAAAAAGCTAAACTTTGTTCTGTCATTCCCCAAAGTGGCCAGACACAGACAGCGAAAGACCAGACAGCCCATCCTAAGGTAACTGAAACAGGTGACATGAATCATCTCTTGCAAATATCCACCCCTGATGATCGAGAGTTTAGAAGACTAGTTTCAGCTAGACATGCAGCTTCAGGATGGCTGAATTTATACAGGTTGAGTCCCACATTGAGGACTGACAGGTTTTTTTGTCTAATGTCAGTCAACACAGAGAAAGGGCCTGGATACACAGGAGAATGAAGCAGATGATGAGAAAATCTCTTCTAGGATTACTGTCAATGACAGTTATTAAATGAAGGAGGGAAAAACAGACAAGAGATTCCAGTACCACAGGTATTGTCTAGAGACAGAAGTTGCACTATTTTAGTTTAAATCATGCTTTAAACTACTGTAGTTGAACAGTAGAAGTGTCTGTTTTCTCGGTTTCTTGGAGCCTTATTTTATACTTGCCCCCAGCTGACTAATGTAACACAAAACAAGGCTAATTTAAACAAAGCTAAAGCCCACTGCAGTGATATCACTAAACTGAAATAAGACTACAACTCAGATTAAGTCTCTAGCTTTAGCTTTCTGCATATATATAAGATGTGCTGGGCCAAATAATTTCCTTTCATTAGAGATCTGCATTGTATTCACTGCGGGTGAAGTAGATACCACTACATTTTGGAGATGCTCCTAACCCCAAACTGAAGTCAATTCCTAGATATACTGAGGATATGATTTGAAAGTTTAAAAAAAAAAAAAAACTGAAAAATCTCTGCTCATAAATTTACCTTTTTTTTTTTAATGGGAAACTCAGAAATATTTTACAGTCATCTCATAAATACCATTATAGTTGCAAATGCACAGAGAGCACACACCAGAAGCCAGACCACAGTGAAGCAGGTCCTCTGTGTAGATAATCAGGACCTTAGCAGCCCCCACAGACTTTATCCTCCTCACAGACTACACCTGCATGAAGAAAGCAGAGTGCAGGAATGCTATTTTTCAGATGTGAATTTACTTTGAGTATATACTTGGGGTCTTCAGATACTCATATAATCAGGATTATTGCATGTAGTTTTTGAAATACGGGTATTTGGCTATATATGTTAGATTTTTCTCCTTCCTTGCTCCATCATTCCCATTTCATGGGAGCCAGGGCAATTTTGGCTATTGACTTGATCAGGGCACTGTTTTCACCTCTGCCCCACTAGGACATTAAAAGTTCAGTACAAACCAAAGAGCAATCAGAAAGGACTAAAGTGATAGTGACACTAAAACGTCTCTATAATATTGAGTAGTCAATAACATCCTTTAGACAGAGAGTTTTTAAAGTCACTCTAAAAAATTCTCTAGCAGGAGCAAAATCACACTCTTGGGATGCTCAGTTATTTGATAGAAAGGCTCCCACAGCTTGTTAAACCTTTCAAAACCACTTCTCAAGGGAATGCACTAAGACCGCAAGTTCATCTCATGCGGAAGATACTGAACAGAGGATAAAAACTTCATCTGGGCTGGATTCATCACTGATGACCTCAGGCTGAAATCTCTGGCACCAACCACAGCAGCTCATCTCCCTTGCCTGACAATTCTCTTTTCTATTTCTTTCTTGCTTCTCCAATATGGTTCTATCTGAAATGAGAAGGTTTCACACAGAGAAGCAGGAACAGATTTCTCACGACTAAACAGCAGCAGATGATCTTTTCACCCAATTATGAGCTGGGTCTTCAATGCAAAGCCTGCCCATCATACTAATCATGTTTTCTTTCTCCTTTCCATACCTCTGTATCCAGTATATAAAATACTAAAACAAGCATGCTAGTCCCACACAAAGATGTCAGAGTTTATAAATATAAATTAAAATAGAAGGCAAGTGGGAGCATTTCAAAAGGAAAAAGAAATCACTGCTACCCATATACATTCAAAAGGTACATTTTGTTGCTTTAAGCCTCATAAATGACTGAAAGGGAAGAAGTTATGGGCTGTCACAGAGATTGGAGCTCTGAATATGGAAATCAGTGAACAGACATGGTCAAGAACACAACTCCACAACAGCTATTTGGCAGTTTATACTTTTTTGTGATCAAAAACAAACTCAGATTTAAAAAAAAGTCTAAAAAGGTTCTTATTTCCTCATGTTCCCTTGCATGTATACACAGTCCAAATCACAGTCCAGCCCCATATTTCTGAAAACACTGCAAAACCATCAGTCATTCTGCATTTCTTTGTCCACAGTCATTGCCACGCACATATTCTGAATACCACTGTGAAGAATACTACTAAAGCTAATTCTCTAAATCCCAAGAAACCCAGTTTTTGATTAACTATGATGAAGTCTTCATTTACCATTGACAGCCTAAAGGTCAGTCACCTCCATATATATCAAGGCTGTGTAGTAGAAGGCAGGAAAGAACTGTCGGCTCATCAGGGCTAGTCTGATACAGCTGAATGGAGACCACACAGATGTACCCATAGGAGGGCTGGTCTGGCTGCTCTTTGGCTCAGAAAGGAAGTGTAAACTTAGGTACAAAGCAACCACCAGTAAACAGACTGACCAGAGAAGGTGGAGGAAGCCAGGAATGAATCGGTATGGCAGCAAGGTAAGTAATCATTAAGACCTCTACTGAAATTATTTCTTCCAACTCGTAAGGAATTCTTTGACCACAATTCTTCTCAGGTTCACACTAAAAGACTGGAACACTTTTGTCCAAAATCTAAGTGTTCCTTTCCTTTTCTTCTTGAAAGTCTATTCTTTTAAGAAACAAATCACACAAACTCAACACACAACTTTCTGTGGAATAAGCTGTTCACCTACAGAGAAATGTTCCCAAAGATCCTCTTCCCTTAGAAAAAAAAAAGGTTGTTTCAGTGAAATGTTTTTCCAACTACCACTATTTTTCCATCAGTGGACATAAGAGTGAACGCCCTCACATATTTATTCAGCTGCCTCTTCAATCTCTGAAGCCTTGCAAAGACTCCACTCTTCAGCTACCTTGACTGCTGCCTTATTCCCCATCTGTTTATCATTCTTCGTACGCAGCAGTTCCACTTGAGTTCCTTAATAAATTACTAGTTGATTCCTAATTTTCAGATTATATCTGTTCTTTTCTGAACTCCCACTCATAGCGTCTATACAAATTGTCTTACCGTGTCAAGTCTGCAGAATATGAAAGAAGCAGCAAGTAGACAAGAAATCCCCCTTGTACAAAAGCAGAGCATGCATGAACCTCTGAGGAAGTAGTAAAGAGGCCCTGTCAGATTAGTGTGGTCCCAGTGCAATACTTAGCTACTATATAAGAATTTAACTTAGTGTCAGAGTGTGTCTGCCTCAGCTGCCTCCAGGTGCTGCCCCAAAATAACATACGCAGGACAGAAAATGTGACAAAAAATAGTTGTGTTTGTCCAGCACCACCTCGGTTCCTGGCCAGAGGAGCTTCAACATTTTGATGCTTTTGGCATAAGCATGGTGTCACTTATGCTACTGTTGGCTACAGAGGGAACTGTACCAATAGATAAATACAATAGATATGGGCTGGGGAGCTCAGAGGTTCTTTGAGGAGACTCAATTCCTACTGCGAAACAACAGTGCCCCTAACTGCTCCCCATGAGTGTGAACATGTTTCCCAATGTTCTTAACCTTTCCCAGAAAAGCTGAAGCTAAAGCTTTGCACCCCAGATACAGAATTGTTCACCACAGAAACAACACTTATGCCTCACAAGCTCCATAAACTGCAGTTCACTAGAGGCAGCAAGAAGTGAGTGGTAAAATAAATTTTTGACTAGCTCTATCTTTCTTCAGCATTAACTTCATCATCACTGATAGACAAGATAACCAAACACCTTTGGTGTGACCCAATATGACCTGCTTTTATGTGTCACTGTAGCCCTCAATTCTCTTAAATTCCTTAATTCTCATAAATCTCAGGACCATTCACCGTTTCATGATCCCCTTTGACTGCTATTTTCCTCTCAGCAACCTGAAAAGTGAAGGAAAAGAATGCCAGTCCTGCCACACAGAGAGAAGTTTGCTGAGACCACTAACACACCTCTTCCATAAGGATGACGAAGGTGGCATTGCGTCCCTGCTCCATGACCAGCTTCCCATCAGCGGTGAGGATGTGCAAACCCCGCGGTGCTTTCCCAGGGCATTTCTCCATCTTGGCCATGTACTTCTCTCGCAAGCCATCTGTGCAGTTGTTAGACACAATCCTTCGGTACCTGGGGAACAGTAACAAAAGGACATTGGGCTCAGACAGTGGGCAGAAAAGTTCCTTTGTTTGGTTTTTGCTTTGTCTCTCCACATTAATGCATGTGTTTTTTCAAAGGCTAACTGCCTGCATGATCCCGTCACTGGAAGGAAGAATCAAAGAAACCCAACACTTTATTAAATGGGTGAAAGCCAAGCCAATCACAATCCAACCTTCAGAGATTCTCAGCAGCATCACTGGCAAGAGACACATTGTGGAGGTGAATTACTCTGCCCTGCTAAAAGGCAGAGAATTCCTCCAACTCCCCAACGCCTGCAGGATTGCATCCTGCATCCCAGCTTTTTAATTATGCCTTTTATTAGGTTTTGTCTGCCTCTATTGGGCTAGAGGGCACTTGAAAAATATGCCAAGGGCTTTGCCCAGTTCGGTTTTAAAATGATTTGAGGTACGGGTTTTTCTCTTGGCTCTTCTTGGAAGAGGTTGGCTAAAGAGCAAGACAATTGGCTATTCCCAGTGTTGTTGAGGGGGGTTAACGCTTTCTACCAATTTCACATCAACCCCAACTATTTTCTTGTTGCTCTCTGTCAAGAAGGCTACAAGCAGTCATAGTGGCCAGGGCTCTTGTAATTATATCCCATATTTAAAGCAACTTTTCAGCTGAAAGGGGGTCTCTGAAGTCAAATGCCTCCGGACTCCCAGCAGCCTCACTTCATCCAGCCACCTGCACCAACCAGCCAGGAACAGGGCTGGTTCCTGCCATAACCATTGAGCAGGCAGGACACATGACCCAGAATGAGCCCTACAAAATCCGCAGGGTCTGCCCTGTCCTAGAAGGAACATTGCACCAGCCAGTGAAACCCAAGTCTCACAGCATTTCCTGCATGAGCATTTGCAAAGTGATGCTGCCATAATAAACCAACACTCGACATCTGTTGTGGGTTAGACCAGGAGAAATCAGCACATGAAGCCTGTCTGAAATGCAAGGCATTGTATGTACGAAGTGAAAATGGCAGAGGAAAAAAACATAAAAGAGGATAGAAATTGCTCATTTGAGCCTTCCTAGAAGCTGATATAAATAGGAGCTGTAAGATAGTAAGAAGCTCAATAAAATACAGGGTGAAATACCTCAAACCTATCCTTTTAAATGTTCAGCTGTCTCTCAGATAGACCCTTTTGATTTGTGTTTTAATTTTGCAACAAAGGGGAGCTCCAAGTCTAGGCTCCAGGGATCACACATCACTTGATAGCATTGCAGTATCTACATGTCACTTATGTTAACGTGCTTCTCCCTGTCTCTGAGGAACAAGGCAATGTTCCATACAGATGCTGCTGCAAACATCACCTCATGAATAAGACTGAAAAAGAGGATAATGGGATGCAAAGAAAAAAAAGAACCATCCAAGTTCTCTTGTCTACTGTAGTCACCAAAACCAGACAGATTGCAAGATGCACTTACCTGTGGAGGGCTGTGAGCTCTTGGCACAACAGCCCTCTGCACTCCCTTGGAGAGATGCCTGAGGGCCAAAAGAATCTCCCCAGAGATAAGCAACCTTCCTCAGGGTTAGGGTGACAAAGTGAACTGCCCCCAGCATGCCTTGTTTCTGTACCCCGTTGGCTAATTGGTTTCTACCCCACCCCCTGCCTATCCCATAAAAAGCCCCTGTTTCTGCCCCTGACTAGGGAGCCTTTGTCCCTGGTCTTTCCTTCACAGGGGCTGCTGGACAATAAAAGCTGCCTCTGTGGAATAGCCAAACGAGGCTCCTCTCTCTGTCCTGGAGTTTGCCTTGGGTGATTTCACAAACAGCTGATTCACAAGAGCTGATATTACTTGTAGACTTGTAGCAGAGAAGTTGCTACACTTGCTGGAATCACCTGCAGCCCAGGGAGGCCTGCCACCGCCCCTGGCAGAGCTGCTCTTTGCAGGACGCTCTCTCTAGGAAGGTCGCAGCACACCAGTGCTGACCAGCATGAGACTCCCTGTGATACTTACCCAGTGCTGTTCCAGTAGTTCTGACCAATGTTGCAATCCTTGGACAGGGAGGACGGGCTGAACCAGAAGGCTGGGATACACTGGTTGTTGCTGTGCCTCTCATATCCATAGTCACTGTGGAGACAAGTCACAAGTCGATCAGTGCACCCTCCACTAAATTTAGCTCAGAGTTTTAGGTGATGTCCCCAAAGCAGGTGTATATTGGTGGTTCTCTGCTGGGATGGCACAGCATCATGGATTGGGCTCATCCAGAGACTGAGTGCTGGACTAGTCTGAGAGGCAGGAACACAATTCACTGAAGGCATTTGATCCCTGACAACACCAGAACTACCAACCTTGCAGAGCACTGTGCTTCATTTGGCAACAAAACATGACTGAGATTCAGAACGAATATTGTATCATTCATTTCTTTTCCTACTAATCTCTAACTTAAATTTCACTTTTTGGGTTCTTTTGGTTTGTTTGCTTTTTGCAGCCTTTGCTTTTAGAACAAGCCAGACTAATTCTAAGTCTAATGTCACTTTTTCCCAACAGTGGCTAGGAATATAAAACACTAGGAGCACGTCCTGAACAACTAGCCACAGTAGGTATATTTACGTATGTTAATGGGCTCCCTGCTCCCTGAGCTGTGACTTGCCCAAGAGAAAAAAACAGCTGATGTTATTCCAACACCAAACTAAAACACAGCCAGCTTTGCAGTCTAAGGATTACATGGTATTGTGTCACACAGTGAAGGCAATCCAGGGTATTGATGCTTCCTTGGACCACCTAAGAGTGGAAGTGTACACAACCACATCCAAAACCTCTTTCTACAGCTGCCTTTGTGTGCCAATAGAATGATGAAGCAATAGGATTAACCCAAAGCTTTCCATAAGTTTTAATAGGCTCTGGATCAGGTTCCTATGCATAGTCTTTATTGACAGGCTGGATTCAAAGGACAAATAAAAAGAGATTCTGGATTTTTGCCTGCAGCAAGTTAACAAATGCCAACACACTAAACCTCTGTGAAAACACAGACGCTGCAGAAGACACAGTCTTGAAAGCATTCTGTGCTCTTTAGGACACTCTGAATTTTATCCTTCCCCTATTCAGAGCCTGAACTACCAATAGAAAGTCTCTAGGAAGAGCTTTGGTGAGCCAAAATTGTGCTATGTCCCCAATGACCCAGGCTGTTACTGTTCTTTTTTTGGAGGGCAAAAATTCTGTAAGCTACTTTAAATGGCTTGGAGATTCCCTAATGCTCTTTCTCTCAACATTCAATTTAATCATTCTCAGTGGGTCCAACCTGCACAATTGAAAATGCCTGGCAGGGACTTTGTAATTAAAAATATTCAGGAGGAGCTGTACTTTGCCTGAAAGAAGAAAAGAGCTGCATAAATATTTAATAAAATTAAAGACAACATTGCTGTGTGCCCTCAAGGTTCTGTGCTTGTTCATTAACTTCTGGTAAATGTATATTAAAACCTCACATGCTGCCCACCTTCCTTCTCATAAGCCCCAGGGTTTGCATAAGTTAAGGAAATAATCAAGTCCAGCTGCTGTGCTGTCTTTCTCAGGAAAGCTATCTTGACAGAGTAAATAAAGAAGCAGGAGGAGGGAAAAGAAAGCTCAGCGAGCTCTTTAATAACACTTATGAGATCCTTCTGCCATTCTCTCTGTTAGAGAAACGCCAGGATTTGCTTCTGCAAGGGTTGGCAGGGGTCACCCCTGATCCTGACTCAGGAGGATTTGTTGAACTGGGGCATAATCATGACTTATGCCCCCAGATTTTAGATCAGCCTCGTATCTAACTGCAGGGAACAGCGCTGCAGCTGTGAGGCAGACAGGGGCAAGGGCACTGTGACCAAATGAGAGGGAGCACAGCCCTCACAGCGTGTGCTGAAGAGCTCCTGCAGTCATTTGTCCTATCCCCTATGCCTAGCTCTCGAAGGCAAGTGTCATCACAGCAAGTGGCACAGGGTGCTCCAAACCCAGAACCAGCTCCAAACCTCCTTATGGGGGAAGCAGAGGGACCATCTGCTGGGACTTGCTGGTCACCATACTCACCCAGTCCTGGCTGCTGACCCTCCTCCTTTCCCTGACACACCACAAGACCTGCTCAGTTCAACCCAAGGGACAGACCAGTCAGTCCTTTCAAGAACAACTGGCAACTGTGAGCCCAGCCAGAAGAGAGTGGACATCTTCCCTTGAAAAGGAACCATTTTTCTTGAAAGAGCATGAAGTGAAAGTAGGAGCTATCCTTTCACCTGTCCTGTCCACCTTTTAGTCAGCAGAAAAAAAAGGCACTTTGAAGCACCTCCCCTTCTCATACTGACATCCCAAAGAAGGCAGATGAACCTAGAATATATTCTGGAATAACCTGTGTCTTGCCACTGACTAAGCAAATGTCTCATCCTTTGGAAGTCACAGAGCAGATGAGTCCACCCTTCCTCTCTGAAAATCACTTTTAAAATAATCAAGCTTGGTGCTGCACTTCCAGCACTGCCAGTATTTTCCTCAAATGTACTGTCCCACATATTCTTCCAGTCAGCCCTGCTGAGTAACATCAAAATTCACCAGAGAGTTTCTTCTGATTCTCCATCACCAGCTATAACAATTTTGCAAGCTAACATTCTGTTGGCAGTGCAGGGTCTGAAACAAAAGCCAGCTTGTTGTCCTCTAATTGCATTTCCTGTGCAGGACTGACAAGGTTAACAGCAATATTCTCTCATGTTAGTGGGAAAGTTAAGCAAAAATGACACTGAATGCATGAGAGGAACCTGTCAAGTGATTGAAAAGGTGCGTTCTGATGCAGACCCTTTTCCCAAGGCAGAACAGCACTTAAGACCAATTCAGCTACCACAGTTTTCTACTTCCAGCTTGGAAAAGACAAACTTCACTGTGTAAATATAAAGCTGGTGAGGTAAAAGATAGTGTAAGGAAAAAAAAAAACCAAAATAAAATCCGCGAGCATCTCTGGAGACTGGTGCTGGATTCACCCCAGAGGCCTATGCCAATGCCAAGGGCAGATACTGCAAGGCAAGATAGCTTGTCCTGCAAGCTCCCATCATGAGAACAAAGGGGAAAGATCTCATGAGTCAAGATATGGAGTCTCAGATGTAATCTTGGCACTAGGAACAAATTAAACACCCATACAGATAAGATGAGACTCTCTTGTTCTATATCCGTGACTGTCTTAAAGACAAACTACTATGATATTCAAGAAAATATTTTGGTCTATATTTTTTCTTGAATTTGCTGCATTTCAGTATGTCCATGCTCTAAAACAGAACCATGAGTCTCATCTGGCCTAAGTCCAAATAAATGTACAGCTCTCATGCCTCACACGTGTTCACAAAGCATTAGAAGGTAAGTGAAGTTTTCAGGAATAACACCAGTACCAAGTCAGACACTGATCCTGATAACCTACTATAAAGATTAAAATGTTTTCTCAGCTGATCAGCTTGCAGGGTATTTTGAATTCCATTTAAATGACATTCTGATCATTTAAGCTCAAACATTACAGATATTGACAGTCTTAAACCTTAGAAATATTGCTTATCACAGACGCCATGTAGGAATTCCTTGTACAGAGATCCTGACTTATGCATTCTCCCATCTCCAATCTCTGATTGTCAAGCAATAGCAAGCAGTGTCTCATTTTTTCCCTGCTTTATTTTTAAACTGCTTTCAAAGTGACCTTAAAGCAATTTGAAAATTATGGTCCCGTTAAGTTAGAAACACCAATATTTATGCAAAACAAGTAGTTATATCTGACAAGGGTGGGCTGTACAGTCATGTCACAGAAGCCCTTTCAGAAATTTCTCAATAAAACATTGTTAAAAAGCAACAAATTGTTCCCAGCAATTCAAGAGAATAATGATAAAAATGCATGTTTTGCTGGCTTGTTCCCTAGGTAGTCAATGACCTTGGGAGTGAGGACAGAGAAATTCCCTCTTTCCTCTGAAAGGAATATGTTTTGGACCAGAGAAGTCCTGGCTGTCACTATTCTGGAATGACAGACAAAGAATATCAATCAGTACTTGCAATTATTTTGCTTTTGAATTTCAGGCTTGGATTTCTCCTGGAGATTAACAAATGTTTCCTGCAGATGAAGGGGAAGCCTCCCTCACTCAGCAGGCTTGGGGATCACATCTCTGCTATATGGTATGATCACAGCCACAAAGCTGCACGAGACCCAGTTCCTCTGCAAGGTTTTCTGTCTGGGTAGTATTTTGGGACAAAAATACAGCCCCTGCACAAGTCCCCAGAGTCACATACTCACCACTCAAAGTCTCCTTGGCCACAGACACACGGTTCAGACACCACGGTTTGGGAATAGTCCCGACCTAGGGAACACTGGGCTCCAGGCTTGCGTTTTTTATAGATCTTCCTCTCTCCCATGACACAAGGCTCCCCCTTCATTAGCCAAGGAACAAGAGGAGAAACACAGTTGTAGTGGCAGCTGGGTCTTAAATGGAGCACTTTTTCAAAAGACACAAAAGGCAATGAAAACAAGCATTTACCACTGGGAGGGTGGGAATTAGTGTCCAGCTCTCTTTTGTGGCTTTGCAAAATCAAAAGTCTCCTTGGGAGGACTCATGAGCACAGTGTGTTCAGCATTGAGTTGGGATGCTAATGACAACATGCCCAAAATGCCTGGATGCCCAAGCTATCACACCCACTTATGCCACGTTTCAGAAGGTATCCACCAATATCTAGTCCTACGAATTGTCCTGAAAAGACAATGTGGGTGTACGACAGGGTTTCTTCCATATGTCAGACAAAATCTTCTGCAGAAGCAAGTGTCCAGGCCTGAATCCCACGGCAGGGGACAAAATCCAGGTGTGGAACACAGAACTGAACTCCCTTGCTATTTCTGTGATAGAGCTGGCTTTGTTATAGACAATTCTGATGGCATACTTCACTGGGTTCTTTGAATGCAAAGGTTTCCAAGAACACTACTGGGAGTAGCTAATCTAAAAGAAACATTTGGTATTTAAGTGAGTTGCTATAAACAGAATTTTCTATGATGCAGAAATAATTTGTCTGCATAGAAGTAAGAAAAAAGACAATAACTAATTGAAATACTTCTCTTTCCCATTAACAGTGATTCCCAAGATTACTGAATGGTACACATATTTCATGCCTTTTCTTTCATTTAAATTATTTCCATTTTTTCAATTCTACGACGTCAATTATCTTATCTTTGCCAAATTAATGTTCATTTCTCATTCATGGATTTCATTCAGGAATGTCACAATGGTTCTGGCTCTAGTTCTGTTGCCCAGCAGGGTGTGGGACATCATTTGGGTAGCCAGCAACCCATAAGTAATCTGCAGAGGTTATTGACCTCTCAGTTATAGTCGCTTCAGGACCTAAATATATCCAGCACAAAAATAAGCCACTCTATCAAAAGCAAAGCATGCATCCTTGAGTAGAAATGAAATAATTTGGTTTTCTCAGGTGTCTTTTATTCAAGAGCTTTTCAGATTCACAGGTTTTACAGATATTCAAGAGTTTTACAGATACCTGCAGGACTTGCAGAATGAATAAATGTTTTTATTTTCATTTTTGAGTGGGGGAAATAAGAGGTAAACTGAAACAAAATTATTTTCATGAGTCACTGACAGAGCTATAAAGAATTCACTGTCATCTACAATTCAATCATAAGGTGTGGTTTTACACTGGCCTAAGCATCGAGGCCAAAAAGATCCAGCTGGTGCAATGGACTATTTTCATAAAAATAGAAGGTAATCTCCTGAACTTGCCCATAGATGCCTGGCTCCATGTTTATTCATGCACATTCTTCAAGGGATGCAAAAAAATCCGTATGGTTTGCTGTGAAGAACAACTACATTCTGGCAACAGAGAGTAGGGGAAAAGGAACCCCCATCAATGCCCTCCTACAGAGTGGGAATACCTGATTGTGCAGATGCCAGGTTTGGTAGTCATCCTTGGTACACCTGCGGCTGAAGAGAGACTTGTAATCCACCTTGACCAGCTGCCACTCAGAACGGAGACTGAAGTGCCCAAAAACTCTGAGCATGGGAGACAAAACCAAAGAACCAGAGTCAGCCAGACTCATACTTCCATTAAGCAAATAATGTCTCATGAATCTCAGCTGCAGAAACTGATACAGTCTTGGAGCTTAATGCCAGAAAATGGTATTCAGTCATGAATAATAATTTCCTGTTCTTACAACATCCCAGGACTGTTTAGCCTTTCTTGACACCTCGTACACAGCCTGCATTGCAAGGTCTTCCCCTGACCCTAGCACCCAGCAAAATGGAACCCAAATCTAATCACCCTTATTGTGAGGTTTAGAGGGCAGAGAATTTTTTTGTCATTATTTCAAGTCTTTCACTAATCTACATTTTTACCCAAGCCACTTACGAGATTTTATTTTGTTTGTTTTAATTGTTCCAGACTAACAAAGAAGGTGGGAGAAAGACAAGACTTACAAATTTTCCTGTGAATTCAAAAGAGAAGCAGAAGATAAGACTTCCACACACTGAGCGTAATTCAGATCCTGCTGTGTCCCCAGTGTGCTGCCATCCCTTAGTTCATCTCAGCTTACACTGTAGTCATACAGGGCTTTGTAATCATTGTTGGCTTTGCTCTCCCCCCACTCCTTCTGTAGTCTGCACCAAAATTGCTCTGCATTGTGCTGTTCTCCATGAAACAACAACCACCCAGGAATCAGTCATGCTCTCCCCTGGAAAACTCTCATCTCATGAGGATCAGGGAGAGAAAGGTGGGTGGGGGATATCTGAGAGTCTGAAGTGGTGGGTTTGCTGTGGACACCTGTCTATATCCAGGTTCTGCCTCACAGAGAAGCTCCATGAAGCTGACAAGTGGGAAGGATACGATACAAGAACCTGTGCCAAATGCTGTCGTGAACAAGTGACTCAGGTTAGAAGTGAGCAAGTGGGGAAGGACTTGTCTGGTAGAATGGATTTATTAGGTAGATTGTTTCTGGCTCTCCAGAACAATTCTTAGTGTTGTCCTAATTGCGGGGTATTAGTGATAGGAAACACCACAGCATTCAGGCCAAGCTACAGGAGAAGCTGCAGTTCCTGTTCCTCAGCACAGAAGGCACATCCTGGACCAAGATAAACCCATGGAAACCAAAGCAGTATGGGGTGCCAGAGCACTCGGTGGGAGCAGGAGGGAGAAGGGAAGAATGGGAACGAGCATGGTGGGGGGATGCAGAAAGCCTCCAAAACTGTACTCAATAGGAATTCTAACTGCAGTTCCCCTCCCTACTTTTCCTTGGCACTGGGTACATCCCACCAGCTCTTACGTTACAACTGCTTTCAGCACATAAAATCTTGTTTGTGCTGCATGAAACATCAGTCCCTGCAAAGCAGCAATGCAGCAGGCAGAAATCATTTAGTCCAGCAGATTTATGCCAGTTTAGGATTTGACCTGGGTGCTTATTACATGGAAAACACAGCAAAAGGAAGAGAGAACATGATTAAACACAAACATCGTCCTAAACCCAGAAGACGACAGGGTTGGAGAAATCCAACACTTTGGCAAGTCAATGCATCTAAAAGGAAAATCTTGCTCCTCAGATTGTCCCTTAGCTAACTGTCCATCAGGAGAGCAAAAGGTTTCTTTGTGTTTTACAAAAATCACCAGAATTACTTGATTTTTAAATGTATTTTAAAAAACTTTAAAAAATTCCTTCTGAGACTGAAATTCTTCCATGATAATTAATGAAAAAGACCCAAGGTTTTCTAGGCGGAAGGCGACATATTAGCATTCCAAAAGCACAGAACATTAGATACTCTTTAATTAAATGATTTCAAAGAAGATCTTTGTGTATAATTGCTATAATTTAGATGGAAACAATACTACACGAAATGTAATTAGAGGAGTGTGAACAGAGAGGGATGTTTTCCTCTGCACTGCAGAAATGGTTCTCGGTCACCTGATTCCTAAAGCAGTACTTCCCTATCCCACCCTCCCCTTTCTAATAAAAAGCTCCTTAAGGCTAATCAATTACCATGGAAGAAGCTTCAGAGATAAGAGCTGCAGAGAAGCTAACAAGCACCTGCACCCTGGGAGCACTGCTCACCAGTACCAAATGCCACTTACAGCATGCCCTCATTAGCCAACACCATGGAGGTCACACTACAGTTCAAGATGACTTTGTTGTGCATTTAAAAATTTTATCGGTTTCTATAAGCAAACACAAGGAATGGAGAAGAGTGCTATGTGATCTGTGGGGTTCCAAAGGTCTCTCAAGCAGCTTTCCTTGGAAAGTGATAAAAACCTTCATTGTTCCTGAAATTAAAAACAAGCAAAACAATAACAGGACACAAACCCTAACTGAACAAAACCAGGCATTGCAGCTGAACCCTGCTTTCAGAGTTTCTTGTTGAGTTTTGTCAACTAAATCACTGGTTGTTTTTACACAGTGGACAAGGTGCATGCATATGACCCCTCACATCATATCTCTTTTGAGGTGGTCAGGTCCAATAGAGGGTTGGGCAGACAGCAAAGTGCTGCAACATTTTAAAAATTATAGTGGTCCAGCTATCAATAAGCGCTTGACACTAAATACTCCAGTTCCTACATATCAGTTTCTGTATCAAGTGCAAAGAGACAAACAAGCCCCAAAGAAAGAGATGCAAAAAGAAGTTGGTGGGACCTTATTTTTCCCTACTCAACTGGCGAGTCCTCACACCGCTTTGAAAATACCATCTCATTCAACGTACCCAATCCTATGTGCCTTCATTTCTCATTTACTTTGTCTAGTCACTAAATAAGGGAGGTGTATTTTTTTAATAAACATAGCTAAACTATCAAGATAATACAGGGAGGAAGGAAATAAAGTGCTATAAAATTTGCCTCAATAATTTTGTCTACCATGGTCTAACTGAAAGCTCTTAATTGCTTGTTGCAAGGATAGAAAACAAGAGAGCTGGGGTTTCAAGGTCCAGCTTTGAGAAGCCAACAAAGAAGGTATATTTTGATTTTTCCATATGAGAAGTCTGATCTGGGAGTCCTCGAGAAGCACTAAATACAAGAGCCTAGATGGTATTTAGATAGAGTCAGTTTTCTGACTAAGCTCAATTTAACAAATGTTCTCCAACCAAGACATAGAATGGCAATTTACTGGCTTTAGACTGCATAGATTTTGTTCTATCCCTCTCAGTAAGCAGTTACAACTCCACATAAAATCTTAGCTAATAGCACAGCATCTTCTCAACTGGCTCTATGCATAGCTCACAGTGAAATCATTGCTAAGAAAACAGAAAATGCTTCCCAATCCCTTCTTTGGAGAAACAAGGCAAGGCTTTTACTGCCAGGGCTGGATGTCATTAATTTGCAGAAAAACTATTAGAAACATGGAAATCAATTCTGAAATGCTTACAGTTTCATGATGGAGTCATTTTAGAAATGATCATTGGTAATGCTGCTATAATTATATCTTTCATTAATTTTTTAAATACACAGTAACTTACAAATGCTGCCTGGATAACCTCATACAGAAGTTCTTTAAAAGGCTTTTTACATTTATACAGTGCTCTCTTCTCAAATTGCATTCCTTTTGCCTTATCATTCCTTGTATTGTTGATAGTTGTGCTTTTTATGTAATTCAATACCGCTCATTCCTGTCAGATCAAGAGAATGAATTGAGGGTCACAAGATAACAACTCACCTGCCTCTGGTCCATAGCTTCAATCCCTGTCCCTGCTCATGGTATGAGAAACAGACCTTCTCAAGTAATAGCTCCCACAGCAAAGGCATCAAATCTGTATCCATGCGGATCTATTCCTGCTGGCAGATTCAGAAGAGCTGCCCAGGCATGAAAATGTAAATTCTCATGCCTAAATCAAGCCCTCTTCTATCATTTCTGAAGTAAACTGGTAGGACATCATATGGAGCAAGCAAGTGCTGAAGCTGCCTGTACTTGGCTGGCCTGGTCTGGATAAAGATGGAAGACTTTTCCCTTCACCAGTCATCCCAGCTCCTTTGTGTGTAACACCTGCTGTCCTTGGGTGTGCCCAGCACTGAGACAGAGGACTGAAGATGCCAAGGAAGAAAGAAGCTGATAAGGTAATCTTCACTACACTTAACATCAAAAGCAAAAAAGAAAGTATTTCTGAAGCATTTTTCCTTCACCGGACATCAACGAGGTAAGAGACATGAAAAGGTTGGGAGGTTTTTTTGTTTCTCTCAAAGTACCTTGGGGAACTCTGAAGCCAGATTTTGACAGCATTAGACACCACAGAATAGACTGTAAGCATTTTTAATATCTAAAAATAAAATAAAAGCAAAAAATAATATAATATACTTAGTAGACAGCATCTTTTGAGATGAACTACACAAGCAGATGGATGGATCCACAGAAAAATAAAGCCAGAACTACGGAAAGAGAGACAAACATATACTTTAATTATGAGAGAAAAGCTAATTGCAGTGTCATCATAAATAGACTGTTTCATTTAGAAAAGCCTGAAACCAACCTTGATTTTTATTTCCTTTTATTGTAAAAGAAAAATGCTTGCAGAGGAAGTGTCTTAGCAAGCAAAAAATCCCCAATAGTAAAATCACCCAGATTAGTGAATACTTCAGCTGACCTGAATCTGTGCTTTTGTTGTGGGAATGTAGAAAGGAAAAAAAGTCAAGTAAGATCACCATATGATTTCAGTTAAAATCCCTCTTTATTTGCATCTGTGCATCCAACAGGAAGTGCCAGAAGTAGATCTTTAACGGGCAAACCCAAGAAACACAGTCTGGAAGAATCACCTCCTGGCAGGAAAACAAGCATGTTGTTTTGGGTTTGGGCTTGGTTTTTGGTTTGTTTTTTTCTAGTCCCTGGAGAGGATGATCTTCTCTCACTGAAACCAGAGGAAGCCCCAGATCTGAAGTAGTGAATAGTTAATTTAGCACAACTGAAGATGCTCATTCTCTTTCTGATGACCAGCAAAGGGAGCAAATGTTGCTACAGGTGCCATCTTAACAAACAGCCAGGCATCCACGAGACCATATACTCCAAGCAAAGATCACCAGTGCTGTTTCATGAGCAGTGTTTGGTCAAAGCCACCCAGGTAGTGGCATAGCACAGATTGGAGCATTCCTCCCTCCAAACAGGTTTGATAGGTGTGAACGGGTGGACTCAAGATTTATCAGGATAGGTCCCTGCAGCATCAGCTTGGACCTACCACTGCAGAGGTCAAGGAGCAAATTTGGCTGGTCTGCTCTCATGAACTCTAAAAGCATTTAACATTTTGGGTACTCTGCATAGACATGGACCTGAGTGGTGGCCAGGGAGAGCCTGCACACGCCTAACATCTGTATTCCTACTCCCGTGGCTCTTGGCAAGCTTGGAGAATGAAGTTCTCTTACAAGACCTATTCTGGCACCTACACAACCAGCACTGAGGTAGGCATAAGAAGCCTTTCCAGAACAGAGTCAGGGTTTGGTGTTGGTTGTTGTACTTTCTATCCCAGGGCTCCATGGTCCAGGAGAACTGACTAGTTCAGTGTTAGCATGACATGAGTACATGGAGGCAACACAAACCAGTCGCTGCTTTTTCCTCTGATCCAGAGAGCTGGGTAACAGGGACCTGAGGCAGGGAGATGGTCTGGAAGAAACTGTCAAGATTCACCCAAACTCACTAGCTCTAGCTGGGAACAGATTGTGTCCCTGTACAAGGTTCTTTCACATTCATAATTGCCTTGATTTGTCTTGAATTTTTTTCTCCCAAGTCAGGCTACCCCAGTCCCACATTTCCTGGGAAATGGTGAGCCTATGCTAGAGTTGCTGGCTCAGTGAACACCTACAGAATGTCTGGGTACATAGATGTACCTCCATCACTTGTTGACATTTATAGCTTTTGAGTCAATGAAAGAAAATGCTGACAATTTCACACAAAGAAGAGGGCCTGTTATGAAATCAGGATCTGAATCCATCTCTCTGTAAGGAAGTAGCAGTAAAGTGAGGCAAACTCCTGTGTGCAGGCTGAGCTGTCAGGGCCAAAACCACACGAGCAGCAATGGAACAGTTGCAAGTTGTGCTGGTGGGGCCAGATTTTATGAATAGGTAGTGACAGACGAACTATTTCTCCATGAATTAAACATAAATCATGACTTTAGAGAAAACCAAATGGGCTGTGTAATCTCCCAATTTTTTTTTATTAGGATTGAGATGGAATTACCATTAAAGGAGGTCACTAGTTACAAGGAAATTGGATAGAAAGGAACTGAGACAAGGAAGTAGAACTTAATTGAAAGAGACAGAAATCAGCAATTAGGGAGAGTGGGAGAGGGAGAGTTATACTGTCTCACGCCTGGCAAGATGATGCAGGGGAGTAAGAGACTGGAAACAAAGGAAACATAAAAAATGAAAGATGACACTGGAAAGGCAGGCAATTGCCAACAAAAAACACTGTCTATTTTTTTTCCTAAACAATAAATATGGTTTCTAAGAGCCGCTTTGGAGCTTCTAATTCAGTTGCTTTTGGCTGACCTGTCAACTAGGAACAGTAGCCTGAGGGCAATGGGTGATGATTCAGGGCTGCTGGACTTCTGTCTGTGGACCAAAAAAAAGTAAGAAAAACAGATGATTTTTTTTTTTTTTTCTAGAAAGAAGAGATGCATTTTCTTCCAGATAGAATATACCATCCATTTGGATCTAGTTTTTCAGCTGGTGCATATTAGTTTAATTTAGACCATCTAAATAGACCCTCTCAGATATCAGGCCTTCCACTGATACTATTCAGAGAGAGAAAAAACAACAGCAGTGAAACTATCAAGAATGTACCAACACCAGAGAGCAGCCTGCATGAGGACAAATTTGTTCAAGAAAATCTTGGTCTGTAATCTACTTCCCAAGGAGAAGGGTCAAAGAAGAATTTCACAGAATTTCTCATGCATATTAAATCTGAGGAATGTGGTTTATTTCCTCTGAAACTTAATGTCATGACATCGAGGTTGCCCAAAAGAGAGAAATTCAAAGTGTTGGCCACCAGCAATCCATATTGAACTGGTCATGAAAAGCTGCACCACTGCCAGATTTCAGGTCAGGAGGGAGAGAGGAGATGGGGCAGGCAAAGAGTTCCTGTGAAAACAGATCAAAACCAAAACCTTCCAATAAAAATCCTACAGTACAATCATGGTAGATCCTTTCCCTCAGCTTTGGAAAACAGTCCTGGTATTATTCATCAGCTCAATGGGCACCTCCTTTAAAGCGCTAGCAGAAGAGGAAAACCACTGCAAATGACATGGTACAGCATGATCTTTCAGTTAGCAAGTAATGCCAAGCACAATTAGTAAGTAATCTGCGGAATGCATAATTACAAAGCAGCCCTACAGTTTGGACTCCATTTCTTTCTTAGCTGCACAAATACTGCATGAGGCAATGGGGGAGACAGAGATTTTTTTGTTATTATTTTATCATATAGAAAGTGCTATCAAAATAAGAACTTACTGAATGACAAACCAAACCTTTTGAAATCTGGTCTCTAAAAAATTTATTACCGATGTTCTCAAACCACTTTACATGACAATTGCTTCAAAAGAAATCCCAGCAACATGAAAGAGAGTATGAGACACCTAGGAAGGGGGATGGGAAAGCATATTAATTTTTAACGCTGTTTTTCAGAAGTGTTCCTTCTCTTCTTCGAAGCACTCATGAAAGACAACCAGTTTCTGACAGCTTTGAAACCTAAAGATGCTGCCACTCTCTTCTAGAAAAGATACTGGCAGGTATCAGTAATCTGAGTGTTTCATCCCCTTATGGGTTTGTGGTCTCAGCAGAGGCAGGTGCTACTGCTGCTTTGCCAGAAGCTGGATAACACAGCACATTCAGTCATTTCAATCTTTCATCCTATGAATCAGCATATTTCCAACCAGAGATGCCCAATACAAAAGTGGAAGCCATTCCTTAGAATAGGTAAGCTCCAAACACATGTGACAGGTGAAGCACAGTGACGAGCTTTGCCTGGGTATCAGAGAAGAAGGCTCAGAGGAGGGAAGCCCTGGAGAGCTGCTTTCCAACATCCATGCAGTTCAGTGATCAAAAACCTGTTAGAGTGAACTCTGCAGCCAACCTAACATTGAACCTTCAAGCTCCCAGAAAAGCTGGTGTGCTGTGCCACTCTTTTCCTTGTGCAGGATCAGGGAGAGATTGAGCTGGAAAGGTGCTAAGGCTGTGTAGTTTCTCAATCCCCTGAGGGTTGGTGGGATCAGGGCACCAGAATATTTTATGTCTTGCTCTAACAGAAAGGTGAAAGACTCAGGAATGCATGTGTACACAGCATCCTGCCCCTTTCTGTGCACCCTCCACCAGTCCTGAGGGCTTCATACAGCCCAGCCGACCTGCTGACAGGAGGACAGCACAGGGCCAAGATCCCTCTGTCCTTACTTAGCAGCACAAGAAACAAAGCACATCAGCCTCTAGATGAGAATATCTGGACTTTATTGCCATCAGGCAAAACTTGTCCTTTTATCTAGGGAAAAGAAATCTATCAGCCTGCTGTTCATTCTGGCTCCTTCTGCAAGGGCTTCTTTCTTTTATTCACTTCAGTGAATCCCAGTCTCAAGCGAACACCTTTCTCTAATCTCCTCCCTGCATATGCTCACCTCTCCACCCCTCTTGTCCCAGCATAACAGACATGACTCAGCATCTCCTTCCCCTGAAGGAATGGGAAAAGTCTGCACAGTGGGATACCCATCTGGGATTCAGGAGACCTGCATTACTGCCAAGCTCTCCCGATGACAGCCTGCTGAGTGACTAACCATGGGCATGCCCTTTGCTCTCCCTCAATTTCCCTACCAGCACAATACAACTAATGCTGTTGACTTTTTTAGCATAATATTTGATCTACTGTCCATAAAAGGCACCTGACTCCAACAGCAGTGATGTTTGCCCCAGAAAGTCAAAGACAGACAATACGTGCCTGTCGCGGGTTCGGTTTGTAACCGGGCGGAAACACCAATTTAGTGTAGTGGTTTGGTCCAAAATACTCATTACTGTTTATCTGCTGTGAGATAAGAATTAGGAGAAATGCAAAGCAGGCACCAAACTTGAAGGAATATAAAGAAGTTTATTAACAGACCTAAAAGAGGAAAAAAAAAAAAATTATACCACCTTCAGAACTCTCCTCCTCCCTCCACCTTCCTCCCTTCTCCCACTGACAATGTGAAAAGACAACCCTTAAGATGTTCAGTCTGTTTACCACTTCCATAATAACCTTGTTCAGTCCATTTAGAAAGAGAAGTCTCTTCTTGCTCATGCTATGAAAACATTATCACAACGAGACAGCTGCCCACTTCCAAATATTGTTCAGTCCATTTAGGAAGAGGAGTCTCTCTGCCTGCGTGTGAGTCCCTTCCCCCGACTTGCAGCTTTTCCCGCAACTGCTTTCGAGGGTCCACTCTTGAAGTTTTTTGGGGTACAATTTTAAGGTTGAGCCGTTCAGAAACAAAAACAGAGGCCCTTCTCCTTCCCTAGGAGCAAAGGGTCTTCATCATCTTCATCTTTAGGACTATCTCTGGGAGCATCTCTACGGACTGAGGTTTTCTCCTTTCCCGTTTGGAGCAAAAGTCCTCATCTGGTTCATCTCTCCCTGTCCAAACTTCTCATGAAATTACAGCTGCGTCAGCATCTGCCTATCTCAGCACAGGTGCTTTTGCTTACGAGTTGAACACTCCACCCCCCATATCTTCATGAAATTACAACAGGATACTCTGATGTATCATAGCTTCACAACAGAATTTCAGCTTTAAGCATCTCCTCTCTCTCTTCCCTCAGGTTTTCAGCTCTTCACAGCAATAAAAGGGTTAATCTCACCTCGGCCTTGCAGCTTTGCAGCTGGAATGTTGAATTTTTCTTATCGCAGTGGAGAGAGGGGAGAGCCGAGCCGCTCCGGCTGCCCACGGCAAGGCAGTGGGGGGGTTCCATGGCTGGAACAGGTCCATCAGCTTCAGGATGGCCATGGCCCGGCCCGGCCTGGCCCAAGCAGGGCCTGGCCGGGCCCGCTGGCCCCCACACGGGGCCCGCAGCCGCCTGTCCCAGCGCCGGAAACGAGAGAGAGCTTGGAGGGGGAGTTTGCCTATTCTTAAATGTGGATCACAGAGGTGATCACAACTTTAAGTGGCTTAGAGAATTGTCCATATTCAAACTGGCCAGCTGATAGGTTCTATCAGTTCCCAGAGGAAACTGTAAGCACCCCTTAGCAAGGACGTCCCTTCCGGGACTATGCTTGCTAACCTATGACAGTGCCACAGAGCACAATGCCTTCTCCATGTGTTATGGCTTCTGCCAGGAATCTTACGAGTACATGGTGCAACTGCTGGGAACTGGTCTTGGGTCACGGACATCCTTTTCCTAAAGCCAAATGAATCACACGGTGCTGTCTGAGAAAGATTACTCTAAGTAGATGTTCTCATCACTTGATTTGTCTTTTCAGGTGCCACAGAAAGACCTCACCTCATACTGCAAGTATTAACAATCAATATTGTGCCTCTTGTGGACTGTCCAGGTGAATTCATGCAGAGATCCAAAGGCTAAAACACAGACTACTCCTCTGGCAGAGAGGGAGATGGGAGGACGAAGTGACACTGATTAATCTGTGGTCGTTAATAATGTTTTTAAATCTTGCTAACAAAGATAATGATATGAGTAATCAACTGTCTTACTCCAGGGTATAAACTGCTCATCTGCTGGGATAAAATGGGAATTCCTATAACACACATTTTCTTGTCCATTGTAAAGTCACTTGATGCCATTAGCAGATTGATCATTTTCTCCCAAAGTCCAAGCTATTCATTACTTCCAGAAGGTTTTGAAATTAGATCAGATGATACAGGAATGCAGCTCACTATAGCAAATGCCAATATCCTCTCAATCATTTTGGTTTCCTTACTTAGTAATTGTATTTGGAATTTTTGTTCTCAGATCAAGTTCCAAATTTTACTTTTCTTTCTATGTGCAGTCATTATTTTCACAGATTCATTTTAATTTCATGGATTCTGTTCTGAAGAGTCCTTATATAGGTTTGTACACTGCAGTCTGCACAGTCCCCTGAGCGAGGACAGAGAACTGAACTCACAAGGACACATCAGAGCCTTGCAGGAAAATCCATAGCCAGTAACAATGCCACTCACACCACAAACAGATATTGCAATGAACAGAAGAAAGGAAAACTGAGAAGTGAGATAAAACCACAGTGGGGGCAAGAATTAAAACCTAACAGTCCTTTATAGTATCTAATGGTACCCATGCAATTTGGATAAACCAGGCTTTGAGATCTTCTCTCTAACCTTTAAAAAATTCCGCAGTTTTGATAGCCCTTAGAGAATGCACAGGCTGGATGGACAGCCTTGGTCCCCAGAGGAAGCGAAGGTAAATAAGGACAGAGCTCAGAATCTGTCAGCATAACAGCTCCCATACATGATCCTGTCTCATTTCCTGCACTGGAAGCTGCAAATTGGATTTAGCTTTCTAGAGAACTCTGGTGAAATCTTTCTTCCAGATTCCCTCTTTGCTAAATTTCTGTGTGGCACAGCAGCAGTCACAAGTTGCAGAAGATCTATGTTTTTTTCAGAGAGCTTCTTCCTATTTCTTGCAGAGTGAAGTGAAAAGAGGCCAGACTGATGTCAGGAAAGTTTAGAAGCACCTGTGGGCCATGGGAATTGAGGAACACTGTGATTCTTTTCTCCTCACACATTGTACAAGAGCCTCAGTTGCTTCTAGGAAAAACAACCTCATGGTGTTTTGCCATCCACTCACATCTGCTCTCATTTGCTGAGGTTGCTAAGCAGGGGTGCTGGCTGTGGAGGGCAGAGCCTGGTCCCAGGGGGAGAATGCCAGCTCCTCTGACCACATCTCAGCAAAGGCACTATTTTCTATCACTGGTTTCACCTTAATTTTTCTCAGGACACCCACTCAGAGGTGGCAGACCCATGGCTCCCTACCCACTAGGCAAAGAATGTTTCAAGGACACTGTCAGCTTGTCACTTTCTTTCCTGTATTAGCTTTTAAATGTAACTGCAAGATTTGAGCAAAAGGCAGAGGATGTTGCCTTGCTTGATGAGCCAAGATGATAAACACTTATCAGAAAAAGACAGGAAAATGACTCTTGGCTTCCATGTAACTTTGAACTCAAGTGGGAGCTTGAACCTGTGACCTGTTGCCCCTTTCTCATACTCAGTTTGCTGAGTCTCTGCTGAGAGTGAATCAGAACCTGTCCACATTGCCTTCATACCTGTATCTACTTTGCTGATGTCTTCCACAGGTCAGTCAGTTCTTCAGGATAAGAGCAATTCATGGAATTCCTGGCCACAGGATAAGGTGCCTGCTAAAAACTTTTTCAAAGCATTTAGAGGGAAAACCCTCAAAAATAGGAAAACTCATTAATATCTTAGAAACACAAATAATACCATGTTTGGCCAAGAAAGTCCCTTATTTGTAAATTTCTATGAATGTGAGAAGTATATAAGGTAATAATATTTTTAGTATAATTTAGCATAATATATATATATATATATTTTAGCATGCTACACTTGCCACTGTTGGAACATGGAACTGAAATAGAGGGACCTTTGGTCTGTCACAGTATGGCCTGTGCTCTTAATACTTTCTTTCTCACCTCAAACCTCCCCTGGCACTCACCTCACCTTTTCCAACATCTTTCAATTACTTATTCATTCTGCCTCACTCTTCTGCCACCCAGTGATGGATTGCCAGTAATTTTATGGGTCTCCTGGAAAAAAAAAACTACTCCCACTTCATTTCTGGTAAAGCTGCATGGCCACATAAACAAGAAGGTGTTAGAAAAGGGCCAGGACTCATAACCTATTCATTTACAGCCAGGAACATTTCCTAACATACATAGCCAAGGGCAGCAGTCACAGCAATGCTTACAGCTTAACTTTCAGCTCACTGAAAATATTAATGCCCAATTATGCATGCATACATATAGAGAGATCATTAAGTTCACACAGGTAGAACTACGTAGAAATTTATATACACACATGTGGGTGTGTCTACATAAATATTTATTTATCAGTACAGAGAAACTTAATGATCCCCATCTGTAAATGAGTGTCTGCACACATACACACATAATGAGTCTACTAAAACGATGCAGGGCTGTGAAGCAAAAAGGTTGTTTTTCTTAATATAGGTTTGGAGAGATGCTTAGCACAGGAGATGAAGTGGCAGAGGTAATAATTATGAGTAAGAGCTGCAACAACATAAAGCCCTCTTCTGGATCCATGAAAACATCTTGTCTCTGATTAAAATGGTACAAACTAGTCTGGATATACCACAATTGACTAGAATGGGAATACAGTGTGATTCCTTTCCCCTGTTGGACAACCTCAGGCAAGTAACACGTTGTGCCTATGTCTTGTCAATCCAGAAGTGTTGGATCTAACCCATCAGAACATGACATAATTAAAAGATATACTAGTCAACAGTGAGGGATACAGGACAGAAGTAAGAAACCTGTAGATTTCAAAAAGGCTAGTGCATTCTGGGCATTCATTGCATCATCTGAGAACATGTCTAACCCACCACCCTTACGCATTTGAGTTATTTTCCTAGAGGACCCTGTGTTTTCACTGCTGCTTTCCACAGCAATGTGGAAATGTGCACACAGCAATGTGCTTTGGTACAAAGCTCCACACCAAAGGAGCTGAACTGACCATCTTGTCAGATGAGAGAAGTGTCGAAAGAGCAACAAAAGGAACTGCAGAAGAAGATGGTCAGCCAGGAATGGAGGAAGGACAGTGGATTCACTTTGGTTAAGAGGCAGTTCCAGGGCAGACCAGCACACACAGTCTCATGGTACTTCCCCAAGCATAACAAAACTACATTCGTAACAGAGTCCACCCAACTTGTAAGGAAATAATTCATTCTTGCAGCATTATAGCCATACAAAATTTAAAAATCACAGAATAATTTAGATTGGAACGGATCTCTGCAAGACATCCTGCCCAATCCCCTCACTAAAAGCAGCTCCCAATCCAAAGTAGTCTGAGATATTCAGAATCATATAAAGCCCCTTCATTACTGATGTTCTTTAGGATTGTTTAGGACAAGCATATACAGCACAAAGCACAGAGGGTCCAAAAAGCCTAGGATACTCATACAGTAAAGACAGGTATGGAAAATGCTTACTTAATAGCTATGAAGTGGTATGAAAATGTGTGCCAAAATGGTTGCTGCTTTCTACAGCCCAGAGAGCCACTCACAGCATGTGGCACAAAATGAATGTTGGGAAAGTCATTCTACTGATATATTGATTTTAATAAAATAGTATTACGAAAATATTGTTAATAATTCAGTATTTTAATAATAGTTGGAGTATAATGACTATGTAATACACATTCCCCTCAGAATATTATTTTTTTTAAATAGGTGAGCACAGACCACTTTGATGCAAATCTATGGAAGAACTTTTTTCTAACGGGAATCAGCCGAGACAACTAGATGAAGTATTTTTCATTTTCCAGGATGAAAGACAAACCTTTAAAAGCCACTAACGTACCCAGTTTGGCAGTACACAAATATGACCACAGCCTTGATCCCTCTGCCTCAGCGCTGCTTCAAATCTAAGAGCTCCCACCAACCCCATGATCAGCTGGGGGATCCTAATCCCAAACTGCTGTGCTCCTCTCATCACCTTCTTGATATCTTTGGGATTTCTTCCCAGAAACATGAATTCCATGTACCTCCAAACCACCATGTGTTACCCTGGTTCAGAGGGTGGCAAGTAGCAATATAAAGGCATTGATTTCTTCTCAGCCAAGGCTTACACAAGCTCAGCATCACCCTACACTGCCCTTATAGATGACTTCACTAAAATTCTAATTGGGAGAAATACCTAAGTGTTCTGTGTAGAAATTGTTTGCATAGAGCTTTATAAATGGGCTCTTTCCTCCTCAGTTCCTTTAATTCGGTGGATAGAAGTTTCTCTAAACATTCATTGCAAGTGTCATGTGAAATTTCTTTGTATGGCTTTTACAGACTCTTAAGAGTGGTTTTAAAAACTTCTAATGATGACAGTAATAATAAAGACAATACCAATAACAACAGCAATGGCAATAATAATGGTAATATGCCTGCAAAGATTTCAAAAGAAAAAGTTCTCAACAAAACTAATACACAATATTCAGGAAGATAACTCACTTCCTACATTCGCCACCAGAAGACTACAGAGATATAAATAACAATAACCTTAGATTTATAATGCATTTTTCATCTCAGAAGAAAACTGCATTGATTTATAAAGTAAATGGCCTAAATTCACAGCTAGTCAACTGATTAGCTCCACTGATTTCAATGAAGGTGCTGATGTGCAGATTTATGAGAGCTCAGATTGGTCTCTCTGCACGTGTGTGTGCATGTGTCTGCACATGTGTGCGGCTGGAAAGGGACACACATTGCTGTGTTGGGTTGACCCTGAGTTGATGGACAGTCTTTAAGACCAATTACGCTTCTCACAATTTACATATTTAAACCACACAGAAAGGCGGGACTTCCCCTTTTTGGTCGGAGCTCGCCTGCTGGAAGGTGGGGGGGGCTCCGAGCCTCACGGCCCCGCTGGGCCGGGCCGGGGCCACTGCCCCTTTCCCCCTTTCTCAGCGCCACGGCACGGACCCTGGGTCGCTGGGGGGGACTGTCCCAGAGCCGCAGGCAGCTAAAACCAGCCATGGACTGCTCACAGCTAAATCCATCCAGCGCGGCTTCTGGGGACAGGCGGGTCCCTCTCCTCTCCATGCGGAGCCGGCGGAGCCAGCGGGAGCCGGCAGAGCCTCCTGTCTGCAGCCAGCACACTCCGTGCTGAACTGAAGAGGACACCATGCAGCCAGCAGCACAAAGGGAGCGAGGCTTTCCCCACCGTAAAGCCTGAACAAGAACACCCTTCAACATGGCGGTTTCAGAGTCAGAGAGAAAGAGAAGTGAGTCACGTGGGACGGAGCTGGAAATGGCGACGGGAGAGAAGAGGGCGGTGCCGCAATTCTGGCGCGCAGCTTAAAAGAAACCTTCTTGCATGCCGTGGTAAGAAACTGTAATACCACAAACTGTTTGTCTCTTTAATCCATTTGAAGAACATGGGGGGATGGAGTATCCTCGTGTGCCTATGAAGTTTGTGAAGAGTGCCTATGCCAGGCTATATAGAAGTAGTGAGAGGCTGTTAGAGACTTGTGGCGAAGAAAAGCCTTTGTGTGCAGGCCAAAAGAACTTATCCTTAAAAAGATGAATAACCCCATGTGATGGCCCATGTTTTGTAGTATGAAAGAACTGTGAAATTCTTCATGGGAGAGATGTTCTACACACAGCAGACTGTTTGTTTCCGGGCGGGTCTGCTATTGGCAGTTTGGGAACCACGTGCAACTGAAGGAAAACCTTTTCTTCCTTAAGCATAAGAGAAAAGACTTTTCAAGAACTGCAACACTGACTAACATCCCATGTTCTGTTATCCCTTGTGTGAGCTGGATAAAAGGAGAGAAGTGCTGGAAAGGGGGGGGGGGGGGGGGAATTTACTTTAATTTTGTTTTGTTGTTTTCTCTTTACTTTTAATTCTGTTAGTAATAAAGCTCTTTCATTGTACTGCAACTGTTTAAGGTTTGTGCCTGCTTTGCTTTTCTCCTAATTCTTATCTCACAGAAGAAAAATAAGTAAATAATGGATATTTTGAATCAAAACCACTACATTTAATTGGTGTTTCTGCCCGGTTTCGAACTCAACCCGCTACATCAATGGTGGAGATGCTGGGGGCACTTAATGAGCGCTGTGAGATGAAGATTAATTAGGAGAAAATAATAAGCAGAGCAAGTAGAAAGTTATAACATTAAGTAGAATAATAGAAGAAATTTGCTTTGTAGTAGTGGTAAAAATTCTAGGGGTGGAGGTTTATGTAATTTGTTTTCTTTTAGCTCTGGTTTTGCTATTTTAAGTAACTTTTGGATATGTAAATTTTAAGAAGCGAGGGGTGGAATGTGTTGGGTTGACCCTGAGTTGATGGACAGTCTTTAAGACCAATTACGCTTCTCACAATTTACATATTTAAACCACACAGAAAGGCGGGACTTCCCCTTTTTGGTCGGAGCTCGCCTGCTGGAAGGTGGGGGGGGCTCCGAGCCTCACGGCCCCGCTGGGCCGGGCCGGGGCCACTGCCCCTTTCCCCCTTTCTCAGCGCCACGGCACGGACCCTGGGTCGCTGGGGGGGACTGTCCCAGAGCCGCAGGCAGCTAAAACCAGCCATGGACTGCTCACAGCTAAATCCATCCAGCGCGGCTTCTGGGGACAGGCGGGTCCCTCTCCTCTCCATGCGGAGCCGGCGGAGCCAGCGGGAGCCAGCAGAGCCTCCTGTCTGCAGCCAGCACACTCCGTGCTGAACTGAAGAGGACACCATGCAGCCAGCAGCACAAAGGGAGCGAGGCTTTCCCCACCGTAAAGCCTGAACAAGAACACCCTTCAACATGGCGGTTTCAGAGTCAGAGAGAAAGAGAAGTGAGTCACGTGGGACGGAGCTGGAAATGGCGACGGGAGAGAAGAGGGCGGTGCCGCAATTCTGGCGCGCAGCTTAAAAGAAACCTTCTTGCATGCCGTGGTAAGAAACTGTAATACCACAAACTGTTTGTCTCTTTAATCCATTTGAAGAACATGGGGGGATGGAGTATCCTCGTGTGCCTATGAAGTTTGTGAAGAGTGCCTATGCCAGGCTATATAGAAGTAGTGAGAGGCTGTTAGAGACTTGTGGCGAAGAAAAGCCTTTGTGTGCAGGCCAAAAGAACTTATCCTTAAAAAGATGAATAACCCCATGTGATGGCCCATGTTTTGTAGTATGAAAGAACTGTGAAATTCTTCATGGGAGAGATGTTCTACACACAGCAGACTGTTTGTTTCCGGGCGGGTCTGCTATTGGCAGTTTGGGAACCACGTGCAACTGAAGGAAAACCTTTTCTTCCTTAAGCATAAGAGAAAAGACTTTTCAAGAACTGCAACACTGACTAACATCCCATGTTCTGTTATCCCTTGTGTGAGCTGGATAAAAGGAGAGAAGTGCTGGAAAGGGGGGGGGGGGGGGAATTTACTTTAATTTTGTTTTGTTGTTTTCTCTTTACTTTTAATTCTGTTAGTAATAAAGCTCTTTCATTGTACTGCAACTGTTTAAGGTTTGTGCCTGCTTTGCTTTTCTCCTAATTCTTATCTCACAGAAGAAAAATAAGTAAATAATGGATATTTTGAATCAAAACCACTACATTTAATTGGTGTTTCTGCCCGGTTTCGAACTCAACCCGCTACAATTGCATAAAGAATTTCACAGAAAAACACCATATTAAACAACACAGAAAGTTACACATTCTCATTGCATTTGGAGAAAAAATTCACAGAGTGAACAGAATTGCAGGTTCTAATCTTTAGCTGGGAATTGGCATATATAGTTTCCCAACAGGATGCTCACAGCCATCTTCTGAAAAGGCTCACAGGTATATCATATGCTATTGAGTTTTGCTCTTTGCAAAAACAGGGCAAGGTTTGCAGATAGCAAGGCGACAGATGCACAGATATATTCTTCTACACAAACAAGGACTCTGCCTTTTTGAAAAAAAAGCCAAAGCCATGGCATTGTTTTGGAATAAAGGAAAAGTGAGTAGTGCTACCAGAACTGACACCACGTCTACTCCGATAAAATCTCAGTAGCTGTCTGTCACAGACACAGAGGCTGCCTTGTTTTGCTCCAGCACTGTTTGGGAATAAAACATAGGAGTGCTGCTGTGTAAACACAACCATAATTACTTAGCCTGTCCTTCCTAAGACAGTTTATCACAGGAGATATGGATGTGCTATACAGGAGTCAGCTACGCCCTCCTGAGCCCCCCCCAAGGCTACAGCACCAAAACATTTCTTCTGCCATGGCATAGATGGCATAGAAGCCAGTTCAAATGACCATTTGTGAGAAGAGTAAAATATGATTTTTCCCCAGCTCTTGAGCTGAGCTCAACTTCAAGTACAGACTGCTTCTCAACACATGGTCACTTCTTTTTGTGGAAAGCTGAAGTAGATCTGGGTTTTGAAAGGCATAACAACACAAATAATGCAACACAGTTGGAATACACTCAAGTCAGTAGCAGAAACATCCAAGACACATGATTATTACCCAGTCCAAACTTTCTCAAAAACTGATGACAAGCATATCCAGCAGTCTACTCTGAGTTTCTCACTACCTGTGACACCAGCAAGGAGCTCCACCTATGCATTCATGCCATTATAAGTATGCAAATAGACTGAAGCCTAGAAGAAAATAAACTTGACCTGAATCTCTTTTCTCTTGCAAGCAGTGAAAATATGCAGGAACTTCAAGTGCAGATGCAGAAAAGCAGGAAAAGCAAATTGACTGAAAGATGGAATTTATAATTAATCTCCTGCCCCTGAACTGGAGTGATGCAAGTGTCTGATGTGATTAACCAAAGGTGCTTCTTTGTGCCACTGTAGATATGCTTCACAGGTGTGCCTCAGTCTAAGGCATCTTTGCCACCTTGCTTTCTGATGTTTTTCAGAAGCCTGTTTCAGGCAATTCAAAGAAGCACAGGTAAGAAGGCATTTCTGAAAGCAATGAAGGCAGTGCATCTTGTCCTTGCTTTGTTCAGAATCCCAGAGCACAGCGCTCTGATCTACTTTGTTCAAGAGGTCAGATAACTACTTGAAGATGCCTTTGAACTTAAAAACTTCCCTCTCCTGGCTGTTGAACTCAAATCCTGGCCTGTTCTTGGGCCAACGTCACTCCACCGGTTCTAACAGCCTTACCCAGCACTTCAGCACTCCTGGGAGGAGGAAGGTGCCGGCACCATCCCTGCCAGCCCAGGCTCCTTCTCCCACGGGATGGGTGAACCATAGCATACTAAACCCCAGACAGGAAGCTTATTCTGAGCTCAGCTCTGCATATGCACCATGAGAACACTTTTGCTTGAGCTAAAACCAGATGTACAGCCCACAATGCAGATAGCAAGCAACAAGGTTGGGGGATATTCATACCCACCAGCAATCTCAAACGAGAGTCATGCTGCACAACTGGAGCAAGCACAGAACTGGCATTAGGTACAACCATACAGATCTCTGACTTCTGAAGAGCACTGCAGACCCTGGGCTGTCAGATCCAAGGACTGCAATCCTTGGATTATGAGAATAATCATGAGAATAATTATGAGAAATGACCTCTGGTTGTCACTAGATGCAACCTGACCAGGGCTACACCACTGTCCAGAGAAGCAGATTTATCTGCTGGTCTGTGTGAACTCCCAAGCTACAGCTTGGGACCATCTTTCCTTGCTATAGCCCCTGTCACTACTGGAGAGAGTTTGGCTCCATCATCTATTTGCCACATGATGCAAGAACATGCCAGCCAGGCCTGTGGCCATCAGCAAAACCCACAAAACAGCACCATGACTTCATGAAACACTGCATGTGTAGCTACACAATGCTGCACTGCACATCATGACATTACCAGGCACTTGGGGATCTCCATGAACCCCTTCTGCCATCACAACTTAAAATAGGAGCTGCTGTACTTACGTCATTATCTGGGTCTCTATGCCAGGGTCTACAAGGGATCCATCCACAAAAAGTGGTGTTGATGTGAAACTGTATTTAGTCCAGGATCTTCCCTCATCAAAACTCACCCTGGGATAGAAGCAGACAACATTTATATACATAAAAAGACTTACTCTAGAGCAACTGCAGCAATTAAATGTTGGCTAAGGTCTGCAAGCTCCAGCAGCTGGGTTTACAGACAAGCACCAATCTTTGCCATTTCCCAGCCCACTAAATTCATGCTCTTGATGTAATTTGAAAGATCACAGCTTTAGAAAGCATAAATACTGGCAATAAGGATATAGATATACTTGATGCAGCTGTAGATCAGACCTCAAGGGATCAAGAGGCTTTGCCAAGACCTGTTTCTGGGTCTGGAATATGAAGCACCACTCAGAGCATAAGCAACCCTGGCCTGAATGCATGAAAATTGCTTTCACCATCACAGGACACTTTGACCCATCCCTGTATCAATGCCATATAGCATTAGCTACAATCTCTCTATCCCTATTAGTACTTTAAAGCAAATTTGCCTTATTTGTGGGAGTGAGGAGTGTAGAATGTGTGTGCACACATGCATCTGAGCATCTGGATCTGTCTGGGAGGCTCTTGGTGGACACCGAGTCCTTCCTGCTCCAAGCAGATAGAACACTATCTGACATGCCACCAAAGGACCAGGAGGCCACTGTAGTGTGTATTATAAACCAACCTCAGATCTCTGGTGTGCAAAGCCAAGGCTGGCAGTCACCATCCCCTAACTCTGCCCCTCACGTCACTTAGCAAGACACCTTCACCTGACTCAGAATGCACCTGTGCCAGAACAGGAAGTTAGCTTTACACGAAAGACAGAACTCTGGGAGTACAACAGCACACAGAAAGATTATCTGCCCTAAATCTATTTATTTAAATGTATGTATCTTCCCATACACCTGTGCATTTTTATGCTTTCTGCTTGCATGCTTATCTCTCTAAAATAGCATTTCAACTTCTGGGGAACAGCATGCTTCATTAGCTTAGCTAAAGTTCTCTCAGCTTTTCAATTACCCACCCCTCTTTTCTCCAGCATGAAACTTATTGTACAATGTCTCAGCCTGAGAACTAATAGATTTACATGTACCCTTTAATCTATTCCACTCCTGCCCATAAAACAGGTGCCTACTGAGGCAATATGAAGCAAATTCCAAAGCCCCTAAGGGTACAATTTTGGAGGAAACCTGTTGGAGCGTATTGATAACAGATCTAAATCACTACTCATTTAATAGAGTGGGTGGGGCACTCGTAGTACTGCACATGCCATTTCAGGAGACTGAGTGTAAAAGGAGAGCATCCGAAATGAACCTCCCCAAACAAAGGTGAACTGAGCTCTCAGCTTCTATGAAAAGTCAACCTGTGACCACATCATCCCCAATATGTAAGTACAGGCACTTGTATTAATGTGCTTTTTATGTCTGAGGAGCCTTCACAATTAAAGACAACTGAAACAGTTACACCTGGCCTGAATAATACAGTAACAAATGGTTAATACATGACTTGCAGCTTTTTCAGTAAGTGGCTCCCCTTTCATCCTTCCAGAGCTCAACCTGCTGCAGTCTGACGCACCCACTGCTGGTGACACCCACCCGTGGCTAACACACACTTCTCCTTCCTTGACTCATACTTGGCTTGGTCTAAAGACTGGGACATGGTCCTGATGTCCTCTTTCCTGAGGGCACTTTAGTTATAGGCACGACAACTGAGTTACCCGCCAGAGGCTTCCAGTCACACCTCAACACATTCTATCCATAGACTGGAGTCTGCAGCTCATCTTTAGGAGTCTGCCCTGTGACTACTGTCCTCTGTATGTCCAGTTACGGAGCCAATACATCCCATGGTCAACAATCCACTATCACACCATGGCTAAAGCAGTCATTTCTTTACTTCAGGTAGCAAAGAAATGGGCTCAAATGCAATATATTCAAACTTCTACAGAAATCTATGTTGCAGTCATCCCAGAGTTATCTGTCAGATCAGAAACATAAAGTCCAGAAGCTTTTTATATTGAAAAAGTAGCTGTTAATGTTCTCTAAGTACATCTCTGGAACATAAGCTTGTAAATGGGTGAAGTCAACATGTCTTGAGGTGTCCAGATTTGGAAAGACTGCAATTTCACTGGAGGATTTTGTACAATAGTAACTCAGGTAGAGGAGACCTTAAGACCTCATCACTGCTGCCAAACACCATTGCTTTTTTTTTTCTATTTGACTGAAGACCACATTTCCTGTTCTGCATGAAAAGTAATAGACATGTGCTTAGCACCATCAAGCTAAGAGACAACTCAGTATTGTAGACAGGAAAACATCTTGTCTCTGAAAGCTATTTCTAATTCACTTCTGAACAGCATCAGATGCTGGGTAGGTCAGTCCATTAGACATGCGCCTCTTTCAATCAAGCCCCGAGACTGAAGGGGCATGTCTAATAGACTGACCTACCCAGCAATGAACACACCCATTTTCTGTAAACAGCGTTAGTTCTGAATTTTAGAATGTTTAACTGGTGCAGGAGTCAGAGGGGCAAGAGCTAAGAAGAGGCTAATTTTGAGCAGTATCTTTAGTGCTTAGATTGTTATAACCCATTTATAGCAAAACAGTGTCTTCAGCTGAGAAATCATTTTGCCCTATTTCACCTCCAACTCTAATCAGTTGCCACTACAATATCTCTGGAAACTGATAGTCAAATACTAGAGGAGTTAGCAACATATCTCTGTTGTCCTCATCTACACCTACTGCCCTCTCCTCTCCCTCCCTTTATCCGTCTTATCAGATTAATGTTAAATTCTGTAAACAAAATGTAGAAACGAGAGACACAGCCTCTCAGAAATACCTGAAGCCCAAAGGTTGGCCTATTACTTAGTATATGTGTGTGTGTAGGAAAGAAACCCCACCTGGAGGCTCACAGTACATTACCAGTGCAAAGAGTAATTCATACATGTAGATGATTATGTACGGAGCCATTATATTTATAAAATGGTGCAATAATCATTATATTCATCAATAAAACCACATTGATGGTAAAATATAGATAAGAATGACTTCATCTACTCATTTTATAGACACTGGCACCTTCTCAAAGTAATGTTTCCTTACCATATGTGCCAGATGGGCACTGACGTGTGTTTCATGGCCACTAGTGCCCCTCCCCAGTCCAGAAACCAAACGTTGTATTCCTCATCGAAGACCTGCAAACAAATGAGGTACTGCATGAGTGCCCTACTCCACTGGGAAGAGAAGAGGCAGAAGAAGAATAGCAAAAGGCTCCATGCTTTCCTTCGCTGTGAAAAACATACCTGTCTCCAGGAATTGCCACCATCAGAAGAGATGAACACGCCAACATCCGTGTAGGAAAGTTCAGAGCCAATATTGCCTGTAACACAAGTGTCAGACATTCCTGTATGGATGAACACACTAATGAAAATGTTAATTAAATTTCTGACATTTAATGCTGGAAAATTAGAAATTTAAATAGGTTGAAACTCTCCTGTTACCATCATGGAATTCAACTAACCACATAATGGTTTCAAAGCTATTTCAAAAAAGTTCTGGCTCTGGGAGGCAGCACAACTCAAGAAGGGTGTTCTCAACAGTGCTCAGGATATAGGAAGTGTCTTACTGTTCCCCACCTAATTTTCTTCCCTGACACCAGCAAAAGTGACCAACTGTTTAAGATGAGGCTGTAAGGAAAACCTGATATGGGCAACCACATAGAAGGTCAGTCTATAGGGATGTCCAGGCTCAAGAGGATAAATCTACTGTGTCAGTTCAAAGGTCTTAGCCCAGTATCTTATCATGAGTTAGAAACTGATTTAAAAGCAGCAGTATAGGTTTTGTATCATCATATTTTAAACACCAAAATGGAAAATCCAAATTTTCAAACAGGGATTTACAGATGGAGGCAAGGAAAGGGAGTAAAAAGGCAAGAATTTGGTTGTTATCACTTCGTTCTGTCTGTCTGTGCAAAGCTGTTCTGTTATTTCCTTCATTCTTTCCCTCTCGTTTTAGCTGCATGCATTCAAACCTCACAAAATGTAACTCCCAAACAAGTCAAGATTTAGCAGCTGTACAATTAGATAATAAAACATAATTCTTCCATTTACAAGAATCTAACCTCTGTCCTATACCAAGTGTCCAAATTTCCAATCATTGCTGGACATGTCTCACTGTAAATCAAGTGTTTGAGCAGCCAACACTTGTGAGAATAAATTGCAAAGCGTATCCTTGAATGCATTCAGCAACATGGTGAGATGCTCCTGTTGTTGTGAAACTGGTTAGTGGAACAGATGTGTATATTCCCAACAGGTAAGGCTTTTTAATCTACAAAGTAGTAAGGCAGAAATTATATTCTGCCTTTTAAAGGTTAATTGTTAGACTGGGAAAGCATTCATCCCATCCCATGCACTGGCAGCTTGAAAAGAACCTAATTTACTAACAATTTAGATCAATGCCTAGAATCTCACTATCCTGCTGCCTCTATTTGCTTCCTAAAAGGTTAAAAAAAAAAAGCTTTTGTAATTACAGTATCATGAGTCGGGCTTGTTCCTAAGCATCCATCTAGTGCAACCTGCCAGGAGTGATGACTCCACTTGGCTATGCATAGGGATATCTGGAGGTTTAAACCAAATTATCTCACTTCATTTGGCCTGGATCAGTGAACTGGAAATCACATGGTGTCTCCCTTGTTGAGATATAAATGTCATGAAGGGAACCCGTTTCAGGTTCTGGCAAACACACAGAAGCACAGAAGGACATGAGAATGAAAATGGTTGGAATAGTGTAAGTTCATGCTGACAATATGCTAACATCACACACTTGCAGGCCACCGCTATGCTGAACAGGACCAAGGAGATAAACTGAGCCTTAGAAAGAACAGTTAAGCTATTTGGACATATTTGAGCATATGTAAGAGACTGTTTGAAATGACAGAATTGCCTACATGCTTCAGAGGCCAGCTTTCAGTAGCACCAGCCATTCCGGAAGCATTTTGTTAGTCCAGCAGCTCCCACAGAGCTGAGTGGGGTTGGTAGCACCATCCATCCTGCGGATTAATTACAGTGGGTCAGCCACTGCCACCATGAAGTATTGTAGCAGGCTGTCATTGAAACAACACAACCTGCCAAAGCACTTTTTTGCAGAGCAGCCCACAATACCAGTAGCCCGTGCAGTGTTGATTAAATGCTGCTGGTCTTGCAGCAATACCGGGTTGAAAATAGGTGCCATGCAGAACACAGGCACCCATGAAGCCCAGGCTTCACCTGACAGACTTTGTGACAACTCTGTGCTTGCTACTCAAAAGGCAGAACATATTAACACCTTCAAGTAGCCCATGGTGCTGTTCTCATCCATGGCACTTGCAGCAACCAGATACACATCCATCAGTGGTTGTAACAACATGAGAGGACCTAGTAATGCCACTTGGTAATGGTACCTTGAAAGTATGGGCTGAGACCTGCAGATGGGTTATTGTAGAGCAACAAATACCTGACACCTTTTTTGAACTTGGGGCCATACACCTTTTCCTAGCCCATAGCAAATGGGAGTTAATGTGAATTAGCTCAACACTTGCTGAAACAGAGCTGAAAGGTTTTACACCAATAGGGAATACCTCATATACTCTCAGGCTCCCAGGGAGGTATGGGTGAGTGGTGAGAAGCACTTATGTTCTTACCTGTTGCCACCAGCAGCCCAGGAGCTGTCTCTTTGCTGGAAATACTCCCTGAAGTATATGGATTTTCTGAGAGCTGCAGGCGCAAGTGCAATGAGCAAAATGGCTGTTGACAGAAAACAAACAAAAGGCGGAAGCTTTAATATGCAGCAAGTTAAAGATCAGAGGAACTCCTGGTGACTGCACACAGATGCTCTGATCCTTCTGAAAATGACCCCTCTGTTCTTAGCACAAATAGTTCATACGTTCCTTTGCAGGAACTCTGCACTACAAACAAGCATGTCTGCCCTTGTTTTATCAACAGTCTGACTTAGAGCACTTTTCCCCAGAAACTTTCTTATTCTGACTTGAATTCTATGAAATACATCAAGAAAGAAGGTCAGAATTTTCCCTTGAAAGTGATGAAGCTATAGAAAAAGAAATTTACTTAATTCATTTAACATACAGAAGGTCAAGAGAAAAAACACAGGCAGAGTTTTGTTAACCTAGTGACTAAAATAAGCAGCTCTGAAGGAATCAGTAGTGCCTTGAAAAAGATCTGTCACTCACCAGCTGGCAAAGTACAGGATCCCCTCTTAGATCGGTGTCTGGTGCCTGTAGCAAACGCCAGTCTCTGCCCTTGTTGTAGGTAATGAAAGTCTTGATTTGGTCATCTATCTTCCTGTTAGCCAGGAATATGCCTTTGATCCCTGCTACCTAGGAAAAAGGGAGAGAGATGAAAAAAATACATCGGAAGAACAGGCTGGAAGCAATGTCCATCTGAGCACTCTGAGGAGTGGGAGGTCTCTGTAAAAGCAAAGAAGCCATCTCAGTCAAATCTTATAACACTGAATGGCAGTGACGGTACATCTTGATGATGGTTGAAAAGCTGAAAGATCTCGCGTGGTTTCTTATTAAAAATACCCTAGGGTGTATCACCGTGTCCCACAGGGAGGAGGAGAGAAGATCCAGCAGGCAGGAATTGTGCAGCAAGATTGATCTATTTAATTATTTTACAAACTCTTTTATAGACTTTTTTCATCGTAGTCTAATTGGACAAAGGAACAGCCACCCCTTGGGGGTGATTGGCTAAAATCCTAAAACATCCATTGTCAAAATATTTTTCTACTGTAATATAAACAAGACTTTTCAAGGTTGCAGGTGGCTTGGTTGTTTACATAACTCTGCTACCTCTTCTGTGAGAGAGAAAAGTCTCTCACAGACTTAGAAAATAGCAAGAAAATCCTTGCTAGCAGCATTTTTGTATCCACACTTTCTCTCCTTAGAAGAAAAAGACAAGGATGGTCACAGAGCAAATCCTGAGGAAACAGCCCACTTTGGGATTTCACTGAGTTCTTGCAGACAGGCTGATGATGGGCTTGAAGGTGCAGCATGCACCAGGTCACACATGAGTTCTGTGAGCTTGAGGATGGGGTCTGCCCGACTGCCTCCACAGATTGTCAAAACAGGGGAGACAGCACATCACATCAGAAGCAGTGTGGGATCCTTCTGTGTACCAGAAAAAAAAAAATCAACACAAAAGATGGGAATCCTGAATATGCTGAGACACTGATGTTTTGCAAACTTGATTTCTCCCTCTTCCTTCCACACCCAAATTCTGACAAAATCAACCCAGTTGTTTCAAATGTTTTGATTTTTGTCAGCAGAACCCATTCCAACAGAATATGGTCCTGTCAAAACATCCCCAAGAAGATTTCATGTTGAGTCTGGTCTCTGTTGCACAGCTGTGAAAGTGAGACAGGAAGAAGGAACTTGCTGCAAATCTGCAACTTCCTGGCAACTGTCACAATGCAAATCCTTCTATCTAAAGCCCCTGGAGTGACACTACTCTTTAAATGACCCTGTGAAAATCTATTAGCATTTAACAGTGAAAAGTCTATGATAAACCACTGGGGAATACACAGGTTTGCCCAGGAATGGGAGACAAAGCATGTTTGTTTTAGCTGGTTCATCACAGAAAAGAAATATACTTTTTCAGAGGCAGGAAAATATATTTAACCAGGTGAAAAAAAAACATAAACCCTGTCCTTCATACTGATCAATGTGTTATTTGTGAATTTTCCCTCATTGACTTAAGCTATCTTGATTTTTGTAAACAAATTGATTATGTTGTTAAATAAGCATTATTCTGGCTGAAATAAATAAATGTACAGTCCTAAGTTCCGCATGTAGCTGCAAGAACATTTCTCTGTGTAACAGCAGAAATCAGCCTGCAACCATTTCTATTAGTATTACAGATCAGTTGTTAGCTGCTGGCAAAGCACTGAGCACTGAGATCTTCCATCCAACAAGTAATAACACACCAAAACCAGAATGCTCTGAAGAAACCAGGAACTGGAACTGCTCTGAATGGACTGCTGCTGGCCAAGGCTGACAGGCCTGGCAGAAGCCTGAGAATGGAAGATAGTTTGGGGTAGAAGTTATCCATCTGTCATCTCTGGGCAAGTGGCACCTACAAATGTTTGGTTATAGTTCACAAACTGTTCAGTGCTCACTAAGGCGCAGTCCAGATTCCCTGCCTGCGAGCAGGTGTCTCTAGATGTCCAAGGGGAAAGAAAAGGTATGTTTAGTCCTTCTATGGATATCCACACTACGGTGAGAAGGATAATGGTTTTCTCTTTTGGAAATGACACACAGCTAACTAGACACTGACTTGAACCCAACCAGTTGTTGTACCCATAACAGAATGCACTACATCTATTCTCACTTGAGTCAACTCATCATCCAATCCAGGAAACGCCACAGGGCTGATCCCAAAACAAATGAAGATCCTGGGAGGTTGGTAAGAGATTTACACTTGCTTGAACTAGCAGGCAGTTGCTGCTCTTTGTAGGGTGCCCTTTACTACATACCTCATAAAGGTCAATGACGATATTCCCCTCCAGTCCGCGGCTGCTTTTCACATTTTCCAAGGCCAGGGTGAAGTAGACCCCTCGGGTGTCTGAGATGTACAGGTTATATGTATCATTCTGGTTCCACTCTTGAACAGCTGCAAAGACCTGATTCTCATCTGTGCTGATAATATGCATGTCCTGTTAAAAGAAGACAAAAGGCCTGTTACTGAGGATCTCTGTATTTCTTTGCCCTTCGGGACATGTAGTAATTACCATGAATTATGAAAGAATGGAGATGGAGCATGAATTATAGGTATGTTTAACAACTTTCTGTTAGAGCAAGCCAATAAATTACCAGCATTGTGACTTTTCTGCATTTCATTTTTTTAATAATCACACCCCAGGCAAAGGGTTTTTGCTTTCTTCATTTTTGGTACCTTCAAGGAATTTCATCCAGTTTCATTTTTTATTTATAAATTTGAAAGTCGGTTTTATCACTTATGGAAGATTCACAGCCTTGGAGCATGGAGTCTTCACAGCCACTAAGCATCATATGGCACCAGGCTAAAAGCAGTGATAATTTTCATTCACATGCTGAACTAATGGGCTTGTGCTTCCAACTGGCAGAGGATGGTTTCAAAAAACCTTGGAGTTCACATTTATTTGAAGGTGAGGCATAGGTATCAGTTTGAGCTACTGCTGACAGGGATTTTTAATAGCACACTTTCCTATTGAGAGTTTATCTGAGATCAGTTATCCCACAATACACAGGCTATCAAATAATCCACCCACTAACCTTCGCTGGATTTCTGCTGCTGCCCAAGACACAAAAAGTCTAGCAAGGGTTTCCCCATTTAGTTTTAATATCAGAGAGATTTGACAGTGCATTTTCTCAGTATTATTTTAAAACAGGTTCATGGAAATTACTTTCAGGGTGGTGATGAGTGTTGAAGCACTTCATCCTTGCTACCATTGTTGAACAAACTGACACAGGCTCAGCTAGAAGCAAAATGACTGTGGTTTTTATATGAGACTCCATTTATCTATTTGTATCTATTTAAACTTTCCCTAGAGTGCCAAGGGGCCTTGATTAATTCCTTGCACTGTTTCTGCATCAAGAAATCATAATTCTGGAAGTCTCCCAAAGGATGGAGTGACCTGATTTCAGGAAAGAATATCTGGGGGAAGATCAGCTCAATATCCTCATCCTGCCTAGGAGGCATCTTAATCTTTTGTGTGAGGTATCTAGATGAAAAGTTGGGACTGATTAAATGGGGCTATTTCTAATAGACCTAACATATCCTATTGGCATGGGATGGGGAGAAAAACCATTTGAGGGCCTAATTCTCTCCCAGTGAGTACAATCAGTGGGAGATTTGCCATTTCCCTCAATGAAGGAAGACTAAATCAGGAAGTTTGTTCTTGCCCAGCAGCTATAATTCCTTAAAGATTAAGGAGGTACCCAACCTATTCCAACAGTGTGAAAATAAAGCAAAACACCCAACGACTTCAATCTGTTTTCACCACTTGCAGTGGAAATATTGCATTAGCCTGGTGCCAGCCTCACATATGTACAACTCCAGCAGAGTTCATTAATCTGCAGATGACAGGATAGTTATTACTGTACAGCAAAAATATTCTAGTGACTAAGGGCAGCATAAACAAGCCTCCTTTACATGGCTTGAAGACTTTTCCATGACACCTAGCTTTAAAGTACTTCTGATTTTTAAATTACAAAAGTACCCCTGATTTTATACTATGCACCAGTTCTAAATCAGGACCACCAACAAATCTGTATTATAACAGGTCACTTTCCTAGTTCTGGTGGCAACTATATTCTTGATACAGACAAAGATACCATTTGCCTTCTTGGCCACCTCAGGAACTGTCAACCAGTACCCCCAGGTCCTTTTCCACTGGGCCACTTTCCAGCCACTCCGTCCCCAGCCTGTAGCACTGTGTGGAGTTGTTGTGACCCAAGTGAAGGACCTGGCACTTCACCTTATCAAACCTCACTTAGTTGGCTGCCCAAGATACTACATGTCTATGTTCACACATGGCAGACTCACCTTAGGAAGGGAGTACTTGGGTAATTTAATCTGTGCAAAAGGCTCCCGTCTGTACGACACATAGTAAGTTGCTCTTCCACCAGTTGTCACCTATGGAAACACCAAACAAAGTGAGTGATGACCCTTCTGAGACACTCTGTGATGACACCTTTAAAAGTGCCTAACTTTCTTTCAGATATCTTTTTTTATGACAGGCATAGCTGTCCCTAAAAGCCTCTGGGTAACTCCAAAGAAATCCCAGATTTGAGAAGGATGGAGTATTATTTATTTAAGCTGTGCTATTGAACTTTCCATTTTGTCTCTTATGATTCAAATCCAGTGTGATTTTAACATCTCAGGAAAAAAGGTGCTGAGTGGGAGGAAGAGAAGGATCTGGTTTCATCACATGGTCCAACTCAATTACCTTGGGCAAGTAATTTAAAGTCTCTGTGTGCTTCTGTTCCTCCCCTGTAAGTAGGAGATAATCCCTCTTTTCTCTGCTGCTTCTCAGCCTTGTCTGCACTGTAAGTCCTTTGAGGCCAGGATTGTCTTCCAACAACCTTTCACAGTGACTAACAGCAGAGATCCACACTAGCACCATTTAATGCCAACAGTAAATGTGCTCTTGGAAAGCTGGAGCTAAGCTCTTAGATGCCCTTTGTCACTATGAAACTGGTTTCTCTAAAATCACGCTCTCTGAAAAAGGATGTGTGTGGGGGGAACTGATAGACATCCAAATCTGCAGTTTTACGGGCTGAATGAACTAAAGCCTATGCAAAAATGCCATGCATCAACGAGTTCTAGCACTGATAATTTGTAAAATATGGGATTTAAAACCCGTCAAGACTCACTCACTCTTGCTGTAGGTGTTCTTTCTGGAACCGTCTCAGACCTGGCTAAAATAAGGCTTACATCAGTGAATTTCCTACATTCTGCTGGTTGGGCAGTCTCGCAGGTCTTAAGATAAAATAATGCACACAGCACTTGTCTATTATATGGAATGTCACTTGTTGGCTTCTTAAGTTTCCAATAAAGCTAAGAGAAAGGCCCTAGATTCTCTCCTAGATATACTTACTTTATCTGGCAGTGATATTTGAGAATGAGCTTACAGGGAACATTGCTACAGCATCAATTGTATTCTCAGCAATGATATCACCTCTAGATAGTGGCTTTCTTCCCTAGAGAAGCTGTCATTCGAAGGACATCCTATTATTGGTCATGAAATTTGACATCTAATCAACGCAAGGCTTTTCCATTGACAGTTTGAAAAACTGGAAAGAAAGGAAGGTTTAGAAATAGGACCAGCTTCTACACTAAGACTTCTCCTTCTGATTTTCTTTCATTTTTACTTGTAATGTCATCATAACTGTACTTAGAACCCTCAAGAGAAAAAAAAACCAAAAACAACTATATATATTATAGCACACACAACATAAGGTCATCAGAATGACCTATATATCATATCTAATAAACTCTCTGCAGATAACCTTTAGCTAAAGCCACGGGTAAACACAAACATGAATATCTAAAGCAGCTTGCCTACGGACCCAGAACAAGCCAGTGGAAGAGACAGGGAGAGAACAGCAGTCACTGGACTCTCACTTCATGCAAAGTGCACTGGGGACTGGCACAGCAGTGAGCATTTCAGGTCCTGCTCTCCAGCTGTGAGGATCATAGAATCACACAATGGTCTGGGTTGGGACCTTAAAAACCATCCAGTTCTTCCTTGTTCTCTTTCAGTTCAACACCATTCCTCCTTGTCCAAAGTCCCCCTCCAGCTCTCTTGTAGCCCCTTTAGCTACTGGAAGGTGCCCTAATGTCTTCCCACAGCCGTCTCTTCCGCAGGCTGAACAAAGTCAGTGAGTTCTACTTCTGAAGGATGAATTTCTCGTCTAATACATCCACATCAAACTAAGATTTTCACAGGAGAGAACAGACTGTGCAGTTGATTCATATTGAGTCCAGCTCAAAGGCAAAAATTAATGTTTGCAGTAATTTTATCTCTCTCAGCTCTACAAGCATTGCTCAAAGGATCCCACACTTCTAGGTCATGTTGTCTAAATAGCACAGGGAATATTTAAATATCCCCTCTTCTCTTTTAATATTTATGATCTCCACTGGAAAATCCAAATTTTCAACTGTCACATGAACTGAATGTGTCCAATGACTACTTGGTAAAGACCTTGGGTTCAATATCCACTTCTTCTGATGGGCTGAGATGGTTTTCAACTTGTAGATGAGGACATGAATATTTATGTACTTTGTAAATGCTGTGATGACCAATTAAGATTAGGAACAGTCCAACAATCTTGTAGTTAATCCAGTGAACATAGAGTGGCAAAAATATCAAGGAGTGATCAAATTCCACTTTCTGAGCCACAACGGGATCTACTACAAGTTTTCCACACTCAAAAGGTTTTACACAGTTTTTTTTCACTTTATCCCACTGAAAACTGGTACCTGGAGAGGTTTGTTTGTATTAATTGTTTGTTTGTCTGCCTCGTTTTTAATGCAGAAATTCAGGATTAAAACACTGTTAAAAGTTCAGTATGCAATAGTTAAACTCCCTTCCAGGCTTCTACCTGGACTAGGTCACCTTGACAAGGGTTTAGAAATAGAAATCTTTGAGGTTTGTGGTCTTCCTGAGCCAGATAATATGAAGCCACCCACAATTCTGCTGGCAGGAGCTATGTAAGCTTTTCCCAGCCAGGATCTCATCTTTGCATGATTTACATGCACAGTTATAACAGCTCCAAAAAAATGATCAAGCCTCCAATAAAGTTTTGGCAAGCACTGTGATACAGAATGAATTTTGGAAGGCCCAACTTAATTTATTTTGATGAACTTTTCCTTTTCCTATGAGCAAATGCTCCAACACTGTAAATCCCAGAGATTATGGCAGCATTTTGCCCTCCAATGCCTCCTTTCAGTTCACATTTGATGAATGCCACCCAATTATTTGCTATGAGCTCATCTGTCATGCTCAGTACAGAATTAGCTGGGTTTGTCTTTTTCCTCCTCCATCGCTAATGACTGGATCATTAATCTGTTTTTCTGGATTTCTACTTTATGTGTTCAATTGGGCTTCTGGCCAGTGGAAATGATTCCTATGGACAAATGTGTTTGCCATCAAGCACATCTGTCTTTCCTAACCTGTGTTCTTCCTTCCTCCCTCCAATCATGAGCTACTACTTTTGTTTTATACTTCCACATATTGTATCAAGACAAAGTCTCATCTAACTTATATCAGCTGGCACTTAAGAAGAGAAACATGAGAAATTTCTCTTTAAAAGCCCTCAGAGTCTGAATATGTTGGCTCATTCCCCCTCCTGACCTGTAGTGAGACAGAGTGCATCAAACATACAAGAAAGCAAATACGCTCACAAGACTGCAGAGAATTAGATAAAGTTTCTCATGGAATCTATTTATCTCCATAATTTCTGTGACATGTCTAGGAACACACAAAGCCATTTCTCATGTTAATGATTGGATATGATTCTTTAAGGGCAGGTTTTGCTTCTTTTTTGGTGGTTTTTTTTTTTTAGATTGACGTTCCTCTTAGGCAAAAACACCTGTGATATCTAAAGAGTTTTGAAGGCAAGCAGAAAGAGTTAAGAGGTCCCAGACTACAAAGATGCCCTAGATGATGTCAGGAACTGTAGATCACTGTGCATCAGGCTTCATTATCATCTTCCTGGCTGGCTGATATTGGGACTCATAATTTCCAATGTAAGGCAGGTATTGATGTAACAAACATGAAATTACTAAATCTCAGAAATGCCCCTGGGCTAAGCAGGACTCCATCTGCCTCCTGCTGCTCAAAGAACTTGCAGAAAAGTGAGCAAAAAGCTTGCAGAACCACATTTTTAACTTCTTGTTGAAAGTAAGTCATTAATAGCATATAGTTGATGTTATTTTCAACAAACACCTCACTTGTTTTCTGAGGTGATTCCTCTGCTTGTGGAGTACCCCTCCTTTCTAGCAACATAAAATGAGCTGGTAGGACTCAAAAGTTCAGGAACATTCTATTGTAGCAGCCTCCTGGATCTGTGTTCTCCAGCTCCATAGGGAGCCCTGGCATCCCTCCTCATTGCTATAACTTTAGGCTCCCTTTCTCCTTCTTGTGGGCATAAAATCCCCCAAATCAAAATGTGGACTAAAGCCCAGAAGAGTTATGACAAGTTCAGCAAGCAGGCTGCTCCACTGACACCCTTAGCAAGGGATTTTGGGGTTCTTCAGAGACAGCCCTGCCTAGGCCTTGCACAGATTTGTGAGTATGAGGATTGAAAAGTTGTGCCTCGTCTCCCAGGTCTAACCACAATTCCAGTCACAAGAGGTTCAGAAGATGAGGGCGAACATTAACCTAGTGTAATGTTCTTCCTTCTTGATTGCCCACCATGGCGAGGAAAAGCAATCTTCCAGATATTTCTGTGTAGTGAGGTTCTCCACTGCCCCAGCATAAATCCCATCATGATAGGTACCATCCAGTCTGAATTATTTCCCTGTGATTTTCATTAATATCATGCCTTCTGCACAGTCATTGGACAATACGCAAATACCGGAGCATGCTGTGCGGTTTCTGTGTACAAAGCACCCTCAAGTTGCCCGGTAAATTCAGCAGGCTTGGAAAACATGACACTCTTTAGAGCATCTCATCCATCACAGAAAATTTGCTATGACAAAGGAGCATTTATTATACTGGCCCAGTCCTTGTTCACCTCCCTCTCCCCTCAGAGCAAAGGTGACACAGCTAAAGGACAGAGTAATCCTGAGTGAAAGTATTGCATTTGTTTTAAAAGCAGCTCCTGCCGAAAATGTGCCACAGTTACACCAAAACACAAGCCACATCAGAGCTGCAGATGCACATTACCCACACAGAAACCAACTTGAGAAGAGCATAATTGTACACATTAAATCTCTCTTTGATTTCAGAGGAAACATATGAGTTTGCCAAGGCAATACTTTACATCTTCAGCTGATCAATCAGACAACGTGAGGGGAGGGGAGAGAGTGATAAAAGAAAGTACAGCACAAAAAGCCCTAGAAAGGAAATCAATAAAAAATAAATAAATAAATAAAGGAAAATGTTAATAGGGTTTTTTATCAAGAGATGTTTAGGCTCAAGTTCCGAATGTGATATTTGGCACAGAAAAGACAAAACTGTGCTAGAAATGGATGAAAAGCACCCAGCAGTGAATAGGAAAGTAGCTAACTACTTATTGCCTGTCTTGCTTTAAGAAGAGCTTTTAACTAGCATGTAGGATGCACTTTCTTTCATCTCTATGGATTAATTTCCTCCACTGGAGTGCTGTCCAGCATTTTAAATAGGAGGGAGAGGAGATCAGCTGTAGCAGGCATTATTCACCAGTAAAACAGGTGTAATCGTGTTCATCATTTAAACGTCTTCATCCTATTAGTTTCATAATAAGCTTTTAATGATTCCTTCAATAAAAGACTCACAGACCAACCCCTACAAGCTGGAGAGTGCTCCATTGTCCCGCCAAACCGTTTTCTCTACCATCGATCGCAAAGATAAAAATCAATCGTAGCTAAGCAGGGTGAAGTTAAAAATAAATTGCATGGATTGATTTCTGTTAAGACCTTTGGCTCCCAGTTAATGGAGGAAAAAATGGAGGAAAGAAATTTATATTTGAACATGGTGTATTTAGTTTCTATGAAAATAAAGAGAAGGCTCTACACTGGGAAATAAATGTTTAAGTTCTCCCCTCTATCCTGTTTCACTGCCGAAAAGTCTCATGTTAATAAAAAAAAATTAAATAAAAACCCCTTTATTCCTGGGGAAATTTAGCACTTATTCTTATTTAAGTTTTTAAATTGATAACTTGATAACTGAGGTCAGGATTCCCTATGAATTAGCATAAGCTCAGCTGTGGCTGTTGGTTGAAGTCTTCTCACCTGATAAATGACTTCAATTCAGCAAATATGCTCATTTAGCCTATCCTTAAATACTCAATAAACTTGAAACATACACTCATGTCCTACTAAACATAAGCACTTCCAAGTGTTCCTAAACAATCATAGTTACAACCAGTAATATTATTAAACTACTTCTCTGAGCTGAGCTTAAATATAGATAGCTTCTAGGACCAGGAAATTTTTTCCCCCTCTATAACACCCCAAAGAGAAATGTCCCCCTCACCTGGATTCTAACGTTATAAATAATTTTTTTTTTTTTTTTACTGAGGCTAGGGGAAAAAAAATGTTATCATAACTATATCCATCCTGATAAAACCAGAATTTGATTCAGATATAAAGAAAGTCTGTAAGTGCCATTTTGCATTAAATTACTTCAGCTGAAATTTTTGTACATACTCTGATGAGACATCAGGCATCCAAAAAAGGAAATATTATCCATAGGTTTTGTAAGAAGTTATCAGTGATTGTGGGTGAATACTGACATCTGCACATGTTTTAAGGAGACTTTTCTGATGTAAAAGAAGATTGAATTGGTTCAACAGATTTTGGCAGAAGTGTTTGCTCCTGTGAGCCAGAGGAGTTATTCAGATGTGCACTGTTAAGACTCCCACTCAGCTGCACCACACAACAACCTCTGGAGAAATTCTGTGTTTTTTCTTTCTCACTCAAGCCAGTGAACAGGCTGAGGTGCTGCCCTGCTGTGCAACTCCCTGAATTAGGCAGAAATCTTCTAAGTTCAGAATTACTTCAGAAGGTGAAGAAGAGCCAGATAGAAGACCAGTATCAAAGAAGAGGATTTTGACTTAAACTTTTCACTTTCCACATGTAATTCCTACAGTTCCTACAAGAACTGCAGCTGCTTCTACACTGCTGCATGAGCAAGATGTGAGTAACCACATCTCTTGCTCTAAATGGCAATACCACAGACCCCATCACATTCAGGAGGATTTTAAACCACAGCCAAGACCCTCTCTCTCTTCCCAGCTGCCCTCACACTCCTTTCTAGCTTCATCACATCAACCTCAAAACAAAGGGCCACCAAGAGAGCAACTTAGCTTTTTGAACATGGAACCTTCGTATGTCCCAGGACAACCTGAAGGAATATGGAGTCAAGAGGAAGATGTGCAGTTCCCAGGAGACTGAATCACAAATGAAATGGCAAAGAAAGAAGACAAGAAAGGTTCCCAGGAGAAGTAGCAGCAGGGGCCAGGTGAGAGACAAGACACTCTTGTGTTTCAGCCTGCAGCTAAACACCTTGATAAATTATGCCATAGCATGGAAAGGGGAAGTGGTACCCATGTTCCCACTCTTTAAAGGCCTTGGAAAATGATAAGGTACTGCCTCTCAGCATGCCTTTCTGGTTAATGGTGCAAAGCACTCCCCATTTAAAGTGGAAATGGACCAGGATCTAAAGCCAAAGGCCAATCCTTTTCAAACAAAGTTTACAGGGATCGTTCCTTGTCCTTATGAGACCATCAGTCAAAGAGAAATCAGACAGGGCGCATCTCCAAAGGCATTTGTTTGGCCTGCATCACACCCAAACCAGGTATCAGCTGCTAAATCTGAGGAGTCTTCTGTACCCAGTAGCATTGTCACTGGTATGGAAAGTACTGAAAGTCTGAGCTACAATTCGGATCAACTTCAGCTGCTCTCTGCTGGGATAGCAGAGTCTGCAGCATCCTGGAAAAAAATAAAGACATAAAAACAACCAAGACAGGTATTGATCACCCATCCACACATCTCTGCACTGACTTACAGCCAGCTCAAATCAAAAAGGCCAACGTAACCCTGAGGGTCTCCAAATGCTGACAGAGACAGAAGCATAAGAGAGGAATACGGACAGTGATAACTGCATGCTGGACTAGACTGGTATGATCTCTGGGGGGAAAGCCACCCACCTAAGGGTTTACACAACACAGCAAGATTTATAGGGGGAGGGAAATATGAGACCCACATCTACAGCTGGGGAAAAAAAAGAAAGAACAATTTTCAGAGACCAAATCCTTCCTCAAGTCCCTTAGGATCTTGTGAGTATGCCCAAAATCTTATCTGTCCCTTTCCTAACTCTATCAGTTCCTACTCATAAAAAACAGTGCGTCTCCCTGTAAACTTTGTCCCACTGATGTCCTTAGGTCACCAGCACTATAACAGTAGTAGTGCCAGCAGGCTTCATGTCACACATTCTGAAGAGTTTCATCACTGTTTGTCCCTCTCCTGATACCTAGGCTTCTGTGTGAAAACAGTCCTCACACAGGTCTGCACTGGGAATGTCATCCCTCTCCAACAGTGGCCAGGCTCATCCAGGGTGGGACTCTGGCCACCCAGAAAAACCACGGAGCCATTGCACCCGAGATGCTTGCACATAACCTTTGGGCAACCAGCAACAGCTACTTTAACTTGGCAATACTTAGCTGTCTATGGCACCTACAGGTCTGCCCACAAGAATGCTGCTCTCTGCAAAAAGCACTGTCCCAGAGCAAAGCTGATTCCCAGCAAATGCACGAATTCATACCCCCAGGACTTCTCAGACCACCACAAACAAGCAATAGTGTACTGGGACTTATGTGGCCCAGACTCTCCTCACTGCCTGCAGTAAGTGGTGACATTTGCTCGTGCTTTCCTGCATTTTTAGTGGGAAATTTTGATCTGTTGACAAGGAAACATACACGAATTATTCCTCCTCTTCTCTTTAAAAAACCAAGTAGCATTGACATTATTTTTTTACTTAAAGGAAAATAAAAAAGGTGTTCTCCAAACAATGCTGTCTCAGTCAAAATAGAATTTCCTGAAAAATAGTCACCATTTTAATTAAAGCCTATTTAATTTTCAACACTTTTCAGCAACCTGAGCAATTCCATTAGAAATAATGATACAAGACCTGCTTGAAAAATACCTTTCCCAGAATTCCCTCTGTAATTTATTTTTTAACATATTAATTCTCCAAAGTATCAGTACTCTATACTCAGACATAAACCAAAAGACTATCCCTGATCCCTGTGTCTTATAATGTAGGCTCTGCACATGAAAATACTGTAGCATTTCAGGTAATTGTCAGGAACCAAATCTTCTAGGCAGTTGCAGGTTATGTCTGCACCTGAGTTTGGAAAGTGATACTGAATGAGTACTCACTAGAGCACAGTTATGTAATTGAACACCACTGACACAGATATTAAATGGCAAATTTATCATCAAATTAGCTCCTTTTTGTATATAGTAAATAAGTCCAGATATGTTCCAAGGTTTTATCACAAATAAACGACCTTTTTTGCAAGTTATATGAATTTTAAGTATTAATCATGAAAGAAGATGATGATATTGACTCCTGGTTACACCAGAGCATACTGTGAACTGAATGAAAACTTACACATGCAAGAGAGGGTAAGATTTCCTCTTAAAGTATCAATTTATGCAGGATTATCCAATCCAATCTTAGTGGCATGCTAGGCATCCTTAAATAACTATTGATCAATCGAACAGAAAGTCAGTCAATAAATTCAGAGTGATGTCCTACCGTTTTATTCATTAGAATTCTTCCTACTCTCTCTTAGTAACTATTTCTTTCTTCCTTCCACATTACCTTTTACATCTTTCCTCATGGGCTATGTTATTTATCTCTTTTGCCTGGTAACCAGTGCCAGTCTTTTAAAACTCTCTTCAACAGAGAAGAAATTTTCAAGCATAAGATAATTCTCATTTTCTTTCTTCGTACTGTAATTCTGCAAGATCCTTTCAGAAGTGCTGCACAACAGGAATCATTGATTTATAATGGCATTATCATATCTTCTGTGTTCTTCTTTCCCCTAACCATTATGGATCACCGTATCACGTTTGCTTCGAGTGCACAGTTACACAGGTTAATGTTTCCCAGCAATCTTACACTACAGGCCTGTCCATCAACTTGGTTAAAATGGATAGTCACTAGTAAATAACTGTATGCAGATAATCTGAAACATCGATAGCAATAGCTGGAGTTCATCCTCCCTAACTTTAGCTGTCACAAAATTCGGGGTCTTCACTAAGCTCTACTTTGGTTCCTTCTAATATTAAAGAGAAAGGCATATTCAAAGAGAAACCTATCTCATGCTGAAATAGGTGAAATAGGAGATAAATTGACCCTGAAAGTTTTGATCTCTCCACTCACTTTAGAGGAGCACTGACTACCGATTTAGACTAAAAAACTAAAAAATCTGCTGGTTTAATGACAAAAGTTAAAAGAAACAAGTTCCTCTCTCCACTCCAAGACATTAATTCTGATTTGTTCCAGAACAGACATATCAGAACTCATGCACCAACCCTTTATGCAGCTATTAAACCTCACCAGGTTCTTAACATTTAATTTGATATTTATTTATTCATTTCTGTCTAATATTTAAAAATCTGAAGACCTGGCTCCCACACTTCTGTCCAAGATTATCCAGACTGAACAATACGTGCGAGACACTGCAAACAGTCAGACACATCCCATAATAGGCAGCAACATCACAAGGTTTGTGAGACTAATAACATCCAGGACATATCAGCACTCCTACATATGTACCAAGCTAACACTCTGCATAGTCCATTGACCATGTGCTGGACACGGTGGATTTAGCACACCTTCAGCTCAGAGTGTGCTGTGAATCTGAAGTGCCTGTGTGTCACTCCAGCACTGCATGGACTCAATCCCTGCCCAGCGTCTGCAGCCACTTACAACTGGCTGCTGGACAGGCAGAAACCCTGCCAGTGTGATACAAAAAGCAGGGAAAGGGAGAGACAGCCTGGGAATGGAGAGTCTCCTGCCCAAAGCAGAAGCAACGTTCTGTGTGTATATTTAACAGCTTTTTGAAGCGTGGGGATGTGATTTTCAAGTCAAACACCCATTAAGCTATAATAAAACCTTGTTAAGAATAGTCAAGGCACTTGAGTATTACATATACATACACGCATGTGTTTGTACACATACACACACTTTTTTTTAACTTGAAGCATTTAGCAGCTAATAGCCTGAGCTGCTCACTGCTGATTTGAGGCAGAGGAACACACGCATCAGGCCCATGTCGTTGCTGTGAGATCAAGATTCTAAACAGAGTGGCCTTGTTTTAACACAAGTGAGAGCTGCAGAGTCAGAAATGTCTGTAAGGCCTCATGCTTAAAGAACTGGATGTTCCACAACACCTTTAGCCACAGACATAAACCACCACATTAAGAGAGTCTCTCTAAAATACCCCTTGGAGAACAGAGCATTTATCGATCAGAAAGCTGTTGCCTTTAGTCAAATCATGACTTACTAAGTTGCAAAAACTGCATTCACAGTGTTTTCTAGCAGTGGGTGTCCCCCATGCCAAAGGAAGCAGTAGCAGGCTGGGTTTCATGGGGGATTCAGGGGAGCTGTAGCTCCCATGGCAGTAGGTCATCTCCAGAGCAGCAGACTTCCCCACTCTCAGAATTCTGCCAATGTTACTCAAATGCATGCAGTTTTCATACTCCCACATGTATGTCCTCCCAGGCCATAGGGATCCAGTCCTCCAACTAATCCCAGCACAGAATTATCAGTCTTCCCATTTATAAGAAAGTTTTACAATAAACAGAGCAAGACTTTCTCATAATTCGGATACAGTCAAGAAAAATGCTCCCTAAAGGGAATAAAATAGGAACTTACTGTGACCCAGTCTCACTCAAAAAGGGAAGTGTGTGTCTTTTTTGTACCACCTGAATCCAATCCTCATCTCATTTTGTTCCCCCTGCTTCAGCACTGGTGACAAGCAGTTAACATCACCATGTCTGTAATCTCTGTGTCTCCTGAGCTTCCCACGATCTGGAATCACCACAGCCTGGCTCTCAGTTTTTAACCAAATGGCACATCTTCAGGAAGTGTTCTTCCAGACTGTACTATTCATTCTCAGTCTTCCACAGACACAAAATTTTGAGAGATGGCCCTGTTCCATCCAGCCCATGTATTCTCAAAAAATCTCAAAAACATGTAGTTTCTCATTCGATTTCTGTCACTTTCTCCTCATCTCCAAAATCATCACCAACTGACAAATTTACAGCCATCTTTCACTTTGAAGTTGCCCTGTAACATCTTTTCTCAATCTTTCTGCTCTTTTACCTCCTACTGCAAATTTTGGTTCACTCTGTTAGCATTACTTGACTGTCAAATCAGCATAAACCTTTCCAGTTGTTAAAACAATCATTCACACCCTTCCTTTGTTCTTCTCTGTTCTGCCCAACTCATTTTTAGCTCCTTTGTATTTTACAAGTAGCCACACAGTTGTGAAATCCATGGACCCTTAATGAACAAACTTTAAAAATATGTAAAATTCAAGACATGTGATGAGCAGAGAGATCAAGTGCTTTGTGTCAGACTGCAGAGCCAACGGGATGGACTCCCAGCTCTTATGAACTGTGGTTCCATGTGCTTATCCTAAGACTATGCCTCCTCCCTTGCACAGAAAAAATTCCTTGTGCAGGCAGAATTCATGTCCCTGTTGTACAAAGGCAACGTACCTGGATGAAGATGTATTCATCCTGCACAACAAGGGAGCTGACATCAATGGAGCGCGAGAAGGGCCCACTCCTTTTGGTCTCGGAGCACTCCTGGATCCGACAGGTCAAATAGTGGGTGTCTGCAATGGGAGAACATGGACACATGAGTTCCCAGGTAGGAGCCACTTGGCTGTAAACACCATCAGCAGCTCAAAAGAAGTTCTCATCTCCAACTAGGCAGATGTTATTTCATGATCTGCCTCCAGCCTTTGACACTGTAACTGCTCTCTGAAGTTAGGAATTCATCACACTTCGACACTTTGCCATTCCCTTCCCTATTGTGCAGACATCCCTCAGGAGACTGAAGCTCAAACCATAAATGAAGGGTACCAACCATAAGTGCATCAGAAAGCTGATGATGAAACCATATAGAGCAGAAGAAGCCACCCAGGTAGAAATTACCAACTCCAATACCCTTCCAGAAATCATATCCCAGTCTTCCCTCTGAAACATCCTAGCCTTGTTGACTGATTTTAACTGTGGTAGTAAAACACAAAAAAAAGCAAAAAAGCCCAAACCAACACTATTATTTAACTTATTTTGCTGTGAAAATGACAAGCATCTCCCAAAATTAAATCTTTATAGCCAGCATAGGCTAGGAATGAAAATGCCATGGACATGAAATAGCTGAAGAGTCCCAACAGCAGTTACATGCACTGCAAGAAGCATCAAATGCTTCTGTCTAGAGAGAAGATGAGAAGAGCATCACACTAATGAGATCTTGTCAGGCCTTGGTGTTGCTTGAGAGGAGGAACAGGACTGGGAGAAGAACATGAAGACAACAGAAGGAAAAGGCACACATACAGAAACTTAGAATAAGAGAGACGTGCTCACTTCCAGCAAGTTGAGAGGGGTTATAGGGGGTTAAGCATTATTTCACTCAGGCTAAGAAAGGGCCTCATGAAACAGAACAATGAAGGTACTGTGTTTCTGGATGTGTGGAATCTAAATATGCCATCTCTGCTTTTCAACTGCTCTTCTGAAAACTGTAAATCAGGGAGAAAATGAAAATACTACTAGGATGACAGCTGGAGTGATAAAAAGGGTCATATCTTTTGCAGTGTGGCACTTCTACAGGCTTCCCAGATTCAAATGCTTCTTTGCTTTTCTACAAAGGGTGAGGACAGACCATCAATGAAGTAAACAGCAAGTTAATAAGGGCTGGGGTGAGCCTGGTGCAGTGATTTTAGATCACAACAGAACCTTCTAACATGGATCTTGTCAAATTGAGCCCAAAATGATAAAAGAGAAGTTTAAAAAGACAGTCACTATCCCAGAAAAGCTGCTTACAGGATTCTCCATCCCAAAAGAATCTGCCTTGTCCTTAGTCTGTGTCCTTCCAGTGACAGCAAAATGTGGGGCAGCGGAAAGCTCTGGAGGGGCACAATTGAAATCCTCCAAGATTCAGCCAGCTGCCTTCCCAGATGCTAAAACAAGATTCACAGACTGGTAGTTTCCTCTTTTATAGTCTTGTCTCACCAACACTCTTAAAAATGCAAAAAGAATGCAAGTCAGAGGCATTAATAATTAGACTAATAATTTCTAAAATATTTTGTCTAAAAACATCACAAACTACAACCAAGCTTTAATCTGATAAAGGTCCATGCCCAACCACCCAGTGACTGAAGGCCCCTGTTTGAAGGCTGCAGACCTGGTTCTGGGTTGATGCTCCAGGGATTCCAGGTTAATAAGGGCTACCTGGCTGAGTCAGAGCAGTCGCACAGGTCTGGTGCAGTAATGAAATCACAGTCCCACTGAGGATGCTAAAGCGGCAGAAAATGTTGCTGGTGCCAGCTCAGAGTGGTGATTAAAGTGCATGGTGAAAAACACCTGACCTGGAGACAGTGCCAAATAACCAGAGTATTGGAGCTGTGCTTTCTCCCAGAATAAAATACCACCAGCAGCAGCAGAGAGGTCAGACTTTCAGCTGGCATAAATTAAAGTTCTTCATCAATTGATATACACACACTTGGCCCAGAGCTGCTATTTAGCTCCTCAGTGTGGAACCTAGGACAACCTTGCAGTGGATAAAAGCAACTCCTCAGAAAACAAGATGGTCTTAAGTGCTGCCATGCTATCCAAAGAGATCAACAGCAGTGACTTGCTCTTTGAGGTAGCTCTAAAATTAGGCAGAACAAGGAGGAGAGGTCAGGAGTTGTATTTTTAGAAGCTCATTCCCTCTAGTACGTTCTCCCACACAGTCGCCTGGATATTCTTATCCTTCCAAAAAGGGAATAATTTGCTGCTGCTGAGTGACAGAATGGGAAGAGGAATAAAAACCTGTCACAAATAAACGCAGATAAATCACAAGTGTTGACATGACAACGAGCTTCCTGCCTATCAGGAAATGTGTCATTTTGAGTGTCTTACACCAGCAATCAAATATACTCAAAGAATGGCACCTGATTAATATTCACAAGGAGATGGTGGTAGAGAAGGGGGGGTAGCTCACTACCCATTTTCCATTTAGTCTCTTATTTATTTGTTTTCATATATTTTAAAATACAAACCTATTAAAAAAAAAAACAGACACAAATAAAATATCTTTAAACCTGTCTGCTTTAGGATACCAGATAAAGTTAAGTCTTGCTTTTTTCCCACTTCCCCAAAGAAAATAAAAAATAATTCCCTTTAAAATACGTTAAAAAAATCCAGTAAAAAATGCAGCAGCACCCAGTTCAGTTCCCACTTGTGTGCAACTCAAAGTGAGAAACAATCTCAAGTCCCTGCTCAAGCTCCTTAAAGGGTGCCATTCACAGGGCACATCTTCTCAACATAGAAAGTACAGGGTCTCTCAACAAAAGTCTCAATTTAAGAGAGAAGAGACCATCCTAACTTCCAAGCTAATATCTCCCTCTCCTCCAAAATGAGGTAATTTTGCACCCCCCTTTTGCACAGCCACAAGGTAAAAGGACATCCACCTAGAGAGGCAGGTGACATGAGACTAAGCCATGCCTCCAAAGCCTTGCATACCTATCACTGAGAGGTGTATTTCTTAAGGGAGGTTGTTTCTATCTGGGGATTCCTTCCAATTTATGTATTGTCCTATACAACACCAGAATTAAAGGGTGTTTTGGTTTTCAGGGTTTTTTTCGCCAGTGGATTTTTTGTTACTTTTGGGATTTTTATTATATGCCACTGCAAAAGGAGTTGAGAAGAGCTCCCTACTTTCCAGACAGCATTAAAAACTTCTCATGCTTCTAACCAACATCCAGCCACTTTCTCAGCTCATCTGTGAATGTGGCAATATGGACATCGAGCAGCCTGGAGGGCTTGCTGTAGCTCAAATCCCAGCATCCATGCCTCCGCACAAACCCTCCCCACCTGACTTAGGATTAGGGAATGGCTTTCACAGATGTGCAGCCATTTTCCAGTTGAGGAGCTTGAACCGCCTCCTCATTGCTATTTAACACAGTCTTCCATCTTGAGATTCTGGAATGTATTTTTACCCTTTTTGAAGTGACAAAAAGGAAACAATTTCTTGAAACTGGAAGGGACAAACTAGTGAGATAAGCCGAGCTACCAAGTCTCATCTATTCCTGCCAGCCATGCCAGCTTTGGCAGGAAGCAGGAGCACAAGAGGCTCTCCCCAGAGACGTGGGTCCCTGAAGGGAGGCAGTGAGACAGTCAAACCTGTTGTGTCACTGTGCTGAAGGCTGCAAAGGGCCAACCTGTGAGCAGGTCACTGTGAGTTACAGAGACACAGGACCGCAATTCCTGCTCCTTCCTTAATAAGGCAGCTGAAAGCGGGGATGGCTGGCCAGCTCGGCTAACAGGGAGAAGGGCAGCTGATGGAAACAAGTTGCATTGGCAGATTGGCTCAGCTTAAATCAGGTCCTGGTCTCAGGCAAGATTTAAAATCATAAAATCGTGAAGGTTTCCATGGGAGGGAGAAAAAACTCACTGGCCTCAATAATTTTTCCCCCAAAGAAAAAGACATGTAGACTCTCCAGGAATTAGTTACACTGTTTTATCTTTCTGGTTAGCTTTTTTCCCCCTCTTTTTCCTGTAATTCAAATCCTGTTTATTGCACCGTATCTGTGAGCGGGGCAAAGATTAGCTCACCGAACATCAGAAAGTTCAATATATCCTTCCCAGGAATGCTGGTGGGTGCTTGTGTCAGTGTGTTCATAATAGTTCCCTTGCATCCAGCCCTGTCCTTGCTGCTGCCTATTACACCCTGGCAGAAGGCACAATGCCCAAGGCTCCTACATATTTTTATAATACAAAAATGCAAGCCTCGATTATTATTCTGCTACAATGACTCTGCCAAGATGTCGAAAAAATGTGAAAAACTTCATCTGCTACAAAAGATGGGAACAGCTTGAGATCAGATAGGCACTAGAATTATCAGCATCTTGCAGTATTTAAGGAGACTAGACATGGGGCAGATGGGTTTTTCAGAGACACAACCATTTCTAATGACTGGACAGACAAAACCATGTGGCAAGATGTCTTGAAGGACAGACACCACGGAGGTGAACAGGACTTCCAGCTCCCAGATCCATAAGCTTATTGATAGCCCTGACTCATTTATGGATGAATGAGACTCCAGCATGCCCCACCACCTGCTCCCAGCTCCAGAGCATGTAAAAAAAAAAAAAAAAAAATTAAATCATCAAATTCAGGAGTCTAATCCTAATACCATTTCCTTTCCTTCCCCTCCCTTCCCCACCGCTTTTTCTCTTTACTTTTTTTTTTTTTTTTAATGAAATGCATGGAGGAAAACAGAAGAAGTGGAAACAAAAATGCCCAATCTAGAAGAATAATGTATTTTTCAAGTAGCCAGTGACATTGAAGGCATGGATTCTTCTCCCTGAATTGAACTACGCAATGGGAATACTTAAATCCATGTCTGTTAATGCATCAAATAAGTGACTGGGCCACCAGACTGACCTAAAAGAGGCATTAGAGAAGCCTTTCCTTCCTTCTGCATAATACTGAGGAAAACTTCTATCAGAAACTTTCTGATCGAGAGGAAGTAACTGTGGGGCCCTGTTTTCCAGCAGGTGTAAGTGCCTCAGCCATTTCACTGAGCACATAAAGGCCCAATTTGGTTACAGAACTAACTGGGAGAAAAGTTCAGCACCCCATTCCTGAGCACCCAGAGCTGTACAGTAGTGCTCTGGGGAGGCTGTCATTGCTCTGTAACACAAACTAAGATTCTTTTAAGCTTTAAAACCTCTAATTGGAGCAACACTGTTCTTTTGTGCTGTGCTGGGCTGGGAGAGGAGTCATTTGGTACACTCCAGCAAGGCCAGCACAGCCCAGCTGGTCTGGGATGGTGCCTGCAATGGGGCTGTTTTGCTGACACCACCAGCCAAGCCTGACTTTCAGTGGAACCCTCAACACCATTAGCTGCCAATTTCAAAATGCTGAATTTATACATTAAACAAGAATGAAGAGCAAACCCCTGAGCAAACAAGACCTGAAGGAAGAGAGCTGTCTGTAAGCTGGAGATACATCTTTCAAACATTTACATCCTTGACATATCCAATATTCAAATAGCTGGGTGAGCAAGTTTAAACTTAGTTTGAAAACAGACTCCATCAGCAGTTTGTTTGCTTGCTTACTTGTTTTTTTTTTATTTGTTTTTGACCACTTCTCCCATCATACCTGTGACAGTACACACAGCAGCAAAGGCACTGAAGATGCCTCCCTACCTTGTCCACCCACCTGTCGGCCTGTTTCGCTTTTTCCACATATTCGACAAACAGCTGTCACCCCTGAGCTTTTATTGCCTGATATTTATTCAGCTGCCATCACTAAATAGCTGTGGGAGGCCAATGAGTGATATTAGAAATCCACCACCTCAGAGAAGCCAACTTGATAGACAGGAGTTTGTTCACACATCTGGCCTACGCAGTGCTTGACTAAAACAGAGAAAAGTTTTCAACCAACAAAATGAGGCTTTTTCCCCCCAGAAATCCCCTAACTCTTCAATCCTGTGCTGGTTTTCTACACTGACCCTGCACCAAAAACGGACACTTGTCCCACTGCTCCCATTTCCTCACACTGGAGTAAAGTTCCACACCAGAAGCAGATGCATTGCTATGCTGCAGTTCCTGTAAGAAATATCTAGAACACTTTGGAGAGAGTAAGTCAACTTACATCTAATACCATTGTCTTTGCTGGAGATTAACTACATAGGAATCCATTCCACTGCAAATGTGACTAGATTCATTTCAGTGAGGAGTTAAGAATTTTTTTTCCTATTTCCTGCTTTAGATCCAGGCACCTTTTCAAGGCCCATAATGTTTTATTATGGAACACCTATTCATACATTATGAATATAGCAAAACTAAAAAATACTTTCAGTACAAAACAAAGGGGCATAGGGACATTCTGGCCAGAGAATAAGTCTGACTCCAGGTAATTTCTCAAATTCCCAGGTACCACCCAGCTGTTTTGAGCACCTCTGGAAGTGCACAGAGGTTCCATGGCACAGTGCTGGTAGCCCAGCTCTTTACAGGTGATATAAACTACATGATACTGGAACAGCTAAATAGGGAACAGAACAGATGTCTCCTTAGCCCAACAGATTGTGCTTCTGTCCACCCTCTCCACAGACACAAGCACTGCAGCCCATGACTTTCCCCTACAGTCTCAGGATAAGAGCATCACATCAAACCCCATGACCCACATCTCCCCTACCAATTAAAATGTAAATGGGGAGGTAAAATGGGTAAAGTGAATTCTCATTCCCACTCCATTCTTGGCTCAAAGCCCAGTTTTTAGCATTGGCTGCAGGCACTCACGTCCATCAGCTGTCCGGGCTTCCATGTGCACAAGGTCAGGTTCTTTATCCAAACCAGCCACTGACCTGGGAGGACAGAGAGAGAGAGAAAGAGAAAGAAGACAGCCAGTTAGCTGAAAGGCTGCGATCAGACAGAGATGGTGAGGGAAAGCAAAACCAGTTCAAACCTACCTTGGGACACCTGGTATGTAGGTCCCCATCTTGTAACATCTCATCTCCCTTGTGTTTCTACACAGACCACACTCAGGGGCCCTACACCAACCTTCCCAGGCACAGGAGAGTGATCCTGTCTGTCCCCTGTCTACAAGATCAAGACTACCATGACCGGCCCTGTGGTGGCAAAGAGAGCTGGTCCCAAGACCCAGTAAAATCAGAGTTCTGTTTTAATGCTGAAGGAAAACCAAGGGCACAGCAGCCTCACGCCTTCAGAAAGCAAATTAAAAGGAGGTTTTATTTGGCTGATTAGAGACACGAAAGACTAAGTTTCCTAACTTGTCCCTGATTTGCTGGGCAGTCTTACCGTTGTTTACCTCCATTTCTCCATCTTCAAAAGAAAAACAGTGAAGTACATATGGTGAATTTCTGATTTGAAAAAGGTGAGAAAGCATTCATTATTCACACCATGACCCCATGCCATCCATGGTCCTTGATAATTATGAAACAAGGCACGAGGAGTTTCTTTAATCTCACTAGCTGAAACTCAAGCACCCCAAGCCCAATCTTCCTGTGCATTGTTATTTACTCCCTAAAAATGTTTTTCAAAGCACATTAAAAAGATACCTTTCCTCCTGGAAGAGGGAAAGTCAAGCCCAGAAGAGAAATGTTATTATTAGTGTCCTGGATGATAAGAATCACTGAGAGATGAACATTTAGTCCTAGCAATGGCTAGCAGGGGAAAAAAAAATCCATAGATGTCCACGTGATTTATGGTGCTGCCTCTCCTGAGTTAACCACAGGGTTAGATTAAAAAGGGACAATGACAAAAATCAGTTTCTAATTTGGTGTGAGTTGAATTTGATACAGTAGATTGTAAATAATAGATTCCCTCTGAGCCAGCCAACGTTCAGAATTCCCCAACGTTCTGAAAACATTTTAATCACATTCTTTCGCTGTTTTCATCCTTGGGGCATCAACAGCAGAAACATTAAAAATAATAATAATAAAAAAAAATACAGATGCTCTGATATATTTTTGTGAATCCCACAAAAAACACAGCAACTGAAGCAACGACAAACATATAAATGTGCTGGAGTTCAGCTAAGATCAGCCAGTGCTGCACATGTCAAAACAACTACATTATGACCCACTTGTGTAGGTAACTGAAACTGGCACCGCTCGTTAACGAGGGCACCACATCGATAGCAAGTCCATTCACAACACACTGAATTGTGGCCAAAAGATAGCAACACAACAGAACAAAGCAGCACGGGCAGGGCTTTCATCATTCCACTCACAGTGAGAAACAGTCTGCTCCTTAATCGCTACCATCAGTTCCAGGGTGATCCCACAAGGAAGAAAGTGCTGTCTGTTATTAGTAAGAATGCCAGAATGAGCCTGAGTTCCTGTGATCAAGCAGTTATTGGGGTCAAATCTTCCCACTACATGGACACAGTTAAAAGTGACAGTAGGATACATAGAAATTCCTTTAAATATCAGTGAAAAACATTAAAGTGTGCTGCAGTATTAGTCCCCAACTTATATAGAAAGTAGTCTTTCTAGTCCATTGCAGAAGCTTTCTGCCTTTTTCAGATGAGTAGCACTAATTGCTGTAATTTCAGTCATTCAGCAAGCATCACCCTTGCCTATGACATGCCAATAGGGACTACAGGGATACTATCATATCTATTCATCACAACTTTATGAAACAGAGTGGTAATTTCAGCATTTTGAGGCAAAGGTTGGGAACACTTTAGGGACTTGCCCTGCAGCCCTTCCCAACAGGTTTCCTACTTAAATTCACCCTTAAATGCACTCTTCTGGCATCCATCCTTCTGGAAGCCAGACACCAGGACTTCTACTCAGAGCCATTTGGTGTGTCCTGACACCACAATGTCAGGTGGCCTTACCTGGTCCCCTGACACCCTCTGGGTCATCCCTCCCCCAGATGGAGAGGGCACTGTATCTCCCCCTGTGGCAATGGGGCAAACCTGTTCCTGGCCCAAGTAATAAGAGACAGCAGTCTGTGACAATACTATTCATTCTAAAAGGGACTGTAATTAGAAGAACCTAAGCATATCCCAACAAAATCCAGAATACTCATTACCATTGTGCATTTGCATACACAAGCTCTGTGGATCTACTCATAATGCCTATTAAGTGTGCACCAGGGAATGAGAGTAGTCTCCTGAAACATGTCATTCTAGCTTGAAGTTCCTTTCCAGTGCCATTTACTTGTTCCCTTAATTAGTTTTGACAAGCCTAATGGTTCTTTTCAGAATAACAATGATGACAAAAAAGGACTAGCACACAGCACACCCCTCGTATTCCTCTGTTCACCAAATAGTGCTCTGCAAGTCAAAAAGCTCACAAAGTGTTTTGCAACCCAAAATCAAGAGAGGCTCCTCTATCTGCAGGCAGATAACAAGCCTGAAAAGTGATGCACTGGTCATCCTTCCTTCGCTTATACCAATGACTGATTGCAAAACAGATCCCCAGTCAATGCTGTTTCTTCATGCCTCACCTCACATCTGTTCCCACTGGCAAAGAACAGAGCTTTGCTTTGCATTGCTCTGACTCTTGAATTCAGGTATTTTTAGTAAATGGTCTCTCGTCATTTGTCTGGAGGAGCTTTACATGAAGAACGCAAAAAAGCCAGCAGTGGAAAGAGCAAGATGTAAATGCAGATCCTGAAGCACAGCTGCAAAAACACACACACAGACTCTAAAGCTACTCCTTTATCCCTTTATCCTGTTGTAACTCTCCAGCCTTGAGAATTCACTACAACAACCTCTCAGGTCTGCCAATACAGGAGCAGCAAGAAAACAAGAAGAGACACATTCATAGCCTTGTATTTTCTCACACATTATCTCTCTGAAGAACATCTGGAGGATGCACTGTTCAATATTATTTAAGCAACTGAAGCTTGTTGAGAAGAGATGTCAGCATCCCGACTTACAGAACCAAGTGCAGCCCACAGAGTGGGGTGGCTGGGTAAGGCTTTCATGGTGCTCTGGCTGACAGCTCTGTTCAGAGGCTTACAAAGACAAGAGTATTTAACACTCAGGAGCCCAAGGTCCTGACCCAGGTCACACCTCAGGCTCCGTGCACAGCTCAGCTCTGTATTCTCTATGTACAGAAATGCCAGACAGCAAAATTTAAACCAAGGTTCACAAAATGCACCTGTGTGTGCTGCTGTCTTGGATGGCCATAGGGAGTAAAAAAAGGCACCCTCACTGTGAGGAATGGAGCTAAATCAACATCCTCCACCATCCCTGCTCATTAATCACCCCTCACATGAGAAAATGCTGAGAGGATGCAAGCAGTAGTGACAGGAAAGGTCAGTTTTTCCTGCTGACACATTCCCCAACTTGCTGTAAAAGCAGTTTTCAAAATGTGGAGCCTGCAGCCAGAATTGCAGCAGGCATAGGATAATTTTCCAATTAAGAATTCAAACAACCTCTGAATTCCATTAAAAGGAAGCAATTGTTACTTTTTTTCTATCTTCTGCTGCTGCTTTTCCTTTCTGTTCTCATGGTAGCTCTTGATTTTTATGAGATCTTTCCTCCCTTCAGAAGAAGACTGTGTGTTCTTTAAAGTTGAGGGATGGACATGATCCTGGGAAGATCCTTATCTCTATCCTGAGGGAAGAGCATTGTGCATGGATGCACATTTACTAGGCCACTCAGCTAATATTTCATCTCTGACTGGGAGGCAGAGCCAGTGAGAAGGGCAGGGAAAACACAATATTCTGCACTGTAACTATTCCTGAAATGTTTTCCTATAAGATGCTGTATACTTCAAAATAAAAAAATGCCAACACATGCAAAGAAATGAAAAAAAAAAAAAAGACTCTCCTGGTTACCTGCCTACTTCACACCCCAGCTCACTTTTTCTACCAACTCTAATGCCTTTCCATGGAATAAACAATTTTTGCATTTTTTTCTACCCATTTTGCAGATGCCAGCCATTTAAAGGTGAAAAGGAGCATTGAGATCTGGCTCCCCTAGCATCTTAAATCAAAACAGCTGAGCAATTCCACTTGCCTGCTGTTGATCCTTCCTCCCTAAACCATCAATTGAGAGTAAGAGATGCTCTATTGCTCTATCTCCTGGACCCATTAGTTTGGGAGGTTTGAGTGAGTATCACTGAATGTGAGCACCATTTGTTTTAGGGGTTTACAACAAAGTAAAAGCAAAAATTCAGGTCACAGGAGTCAGCCTTCCAAACTTGATCTGGAACCTGCTGGACTGAGCTTTTTGCCAGGGGTGTGTCTGGTTTCTGACCAGTCAAAGTGGCGTTCACCAGCTTTGAAAACAAAATCAAAACTTTTACAACAAACTGAGACTCCCAAGATGCTGACTTGAAAACTCATTTTTGCAGGTTAAGATGTCAGACTGAAGGCAATCGCCAGTGTGCATGTAAAGAGACAGAGGAAACAGATGGATACTACCTATCAGGATGTTGTGCAGTAAATAAGGGCTAGAAACAGCAAGGAACAAGGTACATTTATTGTGCAATAATATGCAAGGGGGGAAAAACTCATCCTCTTGCTGCAGGCAACTGCAGTTAAATTAGTGGATTAGTGGATTGGATTAGCCAATTAGTCTGCTGTAATTTTAATTCCATCCTGCTCCAGAAGTGAATAAACACTTTTGTGTGGTACCAGGCAAGCAGCGCATGGAACTAACTCACCCAAGCAACACAAGGGCCATGCCTGTATGGGCATATGGAAGCGGAAACTAATCCATTCACTTCCCACTCAACTGACCTGGAGTTTTCCACATGGCACCCTTGCTAAACGACACATACCCTTCCAGCAGGCTTCTCCTCTATCTGGTACTGCATCACATTTGTCTGGGTATCAGTAACTGCAGTTGGCTTCAGGTGGTCAAGACGATTCACGTATTAATTGGTCTAAAATCAGCTCCATCAGACATTGACTCTGGGCACGTAGCAGCCCACTGCACACAACCTGTACACAACCCTGGGCCAACCACCCACTGTAAACTACCATAGTTAAGAACTCTACAAATGTTGAACTGTTGGGGAAAGAATGTGTTTATTAAACACATAAAACACTGTATCATTCTCTGCGGCTGAGCCAGGGGAGACACTGCTGGATGTGTTAGGATGTGATGAGGTCTCTGAAGAGTTATGGGCAAAACCTCCTCGCACAGCATATTTCAAATGAAGCTAGGGAAAAAAGCTGGGCAGGAAGATACTGTAAGGAACTGTCTTAGCCAGGTCCCTGGAGCTTTCTACATCTTTTCCAGTGCTAATTTCCGTGACGCTACAGTTCTGGACATTGGCAGAAGTAATTGTTGTGAGACTTAGCTTGCAAGATAAGGGAAAAAAAATTGCCAAGTTTTTATTCTCAGCTAATTTCTTTTCAGCAAAGCCAATCCTGTTTTAAAAGGTCCCAGTGAATTTTAAGGAGGTTTTCTGCCTGGTATCTCAAAGAAAACAAAACTTAAGGTGTGCATGGCATGTGCATGTGTTTCCACATGTACATACATGCATCTGCCTACCTGCTCCTCATCCCCACTAATACCCCATGTCTAAAGCTGCACCTTCCCTGTAAACTCAGTGGATCACAGGCCCTGAACTACAAAGTTGCTACACACAGTTCTTTCATGGATACAGCAGACCAAGAATGGGAAAATCAATCCTCTCCTTGAGGGGAAAATTGACATTTAGGCTCAACCATGTCAACCACCACCAGAGAATCCATGCAAGGCAGCAGCCTCTGCTGCACACAGAAATATCTCTTTCTCTTCTCAGTACATAAAAGAAAGTGACCCCTTATATCACAGAAATTAACAGGGAATACCTTTAAAGTATATTTAGCAACAGAAAAATTGTTGTTGCCTAATATTTTTTCTTTTCCCTTTATGCTAACACCAAAACCTATGCACAAATATGTGTTCTCATCCAGTTAATAGGTCTTAGTCCTTTAAAGTCCTCTGGCATTTTTTTCCCAACCTATACCATAACCCCCAACAAATATAACTACATTTTTGTGAAATATACTCCAAAAATTGTGTGGGTAGAAGGCCAAAGATCCTTATTCACAGCCCTGTCAAGGTTTCAAAGGCCCAGCAACACAGACAGGGCATGTGTTGGCATCTTAATTTCTCAGTGGTGCCCCTGAAATAGCTCCTTATGGGGACTGAGGCTCATGCAGGCAGTGTCAGCCATGCCAAGCCAGCCCTGGTTGCTGGTTGCTCCCAGGTGCAGCCACAGTCCTGATGCTGAGGAGCTGAACATGCTGCTCCCATGCAGCTGCTGCTCCTGACTCATTGGAGTACAGCTGATCCAGGCTATGCAGGGGTACTCCTGAGGGCTTATCCTAATTGAATAAGAAGCCCTTTTTTTTTTTTGCCAAGTCCTAGCAGTACCAGCATCCGGATATGTTGGAAATAATGAAGCATCAGCTCATCAAGTTAAGATGTTACTGTCCTGAAGACATCTCAAAGCCTGAGTGCACGACACACCATCAGCTCTCTATCCCATAGGCATCCAACACCAACAGTGCTGCTTTGGAGAGGGCATTTCTAGAGAGGAGAGAAGGGATTTACCTGGGGTTTAGAGGTCTGCAGATTTTATGGTGGACAAGTTTTAAGCACATTCCAACATAAGGGTTTGATTCTGTTTTGCCTTCTACTGGAAGGGACACTTTTTTGCAGGACACTTTTAATATTCTAAATTTCAAGTCCCTTTAGGGAAAAAGAATAAAATATATTTTTGGATTTTTGCATTTTCTTAAAATTAGTTCAGTGCCTACTGTATTATAAAGAGCAGTTAATGTTTTCCCAGTGCTTGGCTACCCTCCTTTGAAAGTCATGTACATGGGGAATTGCTATAGATTATTGCTCTGCTTTTTCATGAAACATGAATCAGCCCTGTTTGGGATCACTTTAGAAAAGCAAAGTACATGCTCAAAGATCCTTCAGCTCAGCCTGGCAGTCCTGTAGCTGAAGATTTCACTGGAGTTACTTTTCTCCCTCAAAGGAAACATTTGTAAGACTTGTAATATTCCTCTGGGTTTGTTTCCTAGCAGAAGTATCTTAAACCTGACCCATTCAAGAGATGTTTTACACCAAAACAAAGATTATCAGTTCACTGTGTGTTTAATTGCCCTCATTTGTACAAACATTTTCCAATTGTAAATATGACATGCCCAAAATGCTGAAGCTCAGTGATTCAGCTATTAACAGAGGCTGAGGCAGAATAAAGTGCTTCTGAAAAGCTTCAGAGCGAGAACATCATTTAATAAATGAATGCAGCAGTAGATGGATAAAAATAAAACTTAAATTGTCCAAAGAGGGGATGCCAGTATGAAACTTGGCACAGACAAGATGTATAGGATTTGCTGATGAGCCCCACATGCCTATGAGCATTGTACATTGTATTAATTAGGGAAGAATGAGTCTCTGCATTCCTTGTTGCAGGATATTGTGAAGAATCACCCTGGGATAACATGTAACATTCTGGAAATGAATTTGTGGTTCATTTCATGCATTTTGGGGAAAAACAATATGAAAAAATAGATTTGTGTCACAAACCTTTTGTGACAGTTGTTTCTCTGCATTGCAGACACTAACCTGAAGAGAACAAATGGCTTATTTCATTCGACTTTTAGCCATCAGCCAGAAAAGAAAGAGAGAAAGAAAGGAATGAAGAAGGATAAGGAGGAGAAACACGGAGCAGAATAAAATACTCTGTTCTGGACCAGCAAGCATAAATGCATCGTGTCTCCTTGCCCCCAAAAAATCACACTCAATTAGCTGCTGAGAGTCAGATGCTCATTTGTCCCAACACCACAAGAGGAAAAGACAAAGAAGCAGGAAACAAAAGGGATTCTGGCAGCAGACAGATATGCAAAGACAGGCTCTGTCTGTAGAAACAGCAAGTCTGTGTGGCTGTGATTAGTAAAAGCAACAGTGACATGAGGTCAGCCAATCACCAAGTGTCTCGTGACAAGACAGGTTTGCATTCAAAACAGAAGCATCCTCACAGGCAGAATGGAGAGATGAGTAAAACAGACACAGTCAGTTGCAGGTCTCTGTCAGTAAAAGCGCGACACTGTAGCAGGAGAGACCAGAGAAACCACACACCTCTTGTGGGCCCTTTGCTCACACACCTCTTGTGGGCCCTTTGCTCTAAGGTAGGCAGGTGAACAAAGAATAAGGAGACAAGGCTGCCCAGGGGGCTGAGCACTAGACACACTCCCAGCTCTTCAGAACAGCAGCATCATCCCCAAAGCATTACCCTGTTCAAGTGAGAATGCTCAGGGCAGAATGCTGCAGTGGGAGTCATGTCAAGAAGCAAAGTTGTATGGTCAAGCTGTAGGTAAATCAAGAGCTTCTTTGTGAGGTTCTTAATCTGTGGTTACAGAGGAGCAATAAAAGGAAAGAGAAGTACAAAGCCAAATGAAAAGTAATACTCTGATGGTTTTTTATCCTCAAGGCAAATTCCAAAGTGCCAGCACACTGTTCAAATCTAATGATTTGTAGAAAGAAAAAAAAAGAATTCTGGAGAAACTACTGCAGATCTAGAATGGCTTTAGGGAGTCACTATTACAGATGGCCCGAAAAATCAATATTGTAATGGAACATGGCTCCTTCCCTCAAAGATTTTCAATCAAAACCTGAAAACGAAAAATACTGTGAGCAAAACCTAAGAATCCGTCTGTACCCTTTGGCCAAAAACCTGACAGAGTTTTTGGCTTGGTTTTCTTTATTTTTTTCAATAAAAAGCAGGATTTTCTCCTATATGAGAAAACCCAGATCTACTGAAATCAGCTCTAAAGTCTACAGGTATTATTTATTATCTCCTGAGTATTTGCTGGCAGACACAGGTGAGTATGTTTCTCTCTCAAACTCACCTACAGAACTCCTGATATTCCACTAAACATGGAAATGTGTCTACCTCCCATTTTTATTGCCTTCTGCCCAATGGAGAACAATTATCTGCAAGATAATTACAGAGCTATGATAACCACTGCTAAGTCTTATTCCAATTAACTCACTACAAATACGCAAGTGAAACAGCATCACTCACTGGCTTCTCGTCCTTGCTCTCTACATGATCAGCAAGACACAACTTACTGAATCAACATTATTTAAAAGAACCTGTAGTGCAGCTAATAAGATACTCCTTCCTGCCCTTACATTCTGATGTAGCTTCATGCTTACTGTGCTTAACAATAGCAAAATTAAACTCATCTCATTCTACAGAGGAGACTCAGGGGAATGCCAGGGAATGAAAGGATGGGAGTTCCATTTTCTTCTCTTGCTGAGAATGAATTCTGCCTCATATAACTGCTGATGAATTGTTGTTTTAAGAGAGTTTGTTAATTTACAACAAGCAGAAGGCATAAAAACGGACCTCCTTATCTTTAATGGATGTTACTGAGCAACACAAATGGTTCACATTTAAATTAATGCAGAAACATCTTGTCTGTTTTGCCATGATAAGACTGTTCTTTCCTTGCAGCATGGGCTCAACTTCTTCTGTTAAATAAAACAACTGGTTTTGTTCAGCTTAATGCCAGGCAAATTTCCAAAGGTTCAGCAGCTGAAATCAGTTCAGTGAAATGAACTGGAATTTACCTGGGTCCTTCCTGATTCTTCTTGAGAAAATCTCCTTGAAGAATTTTGAGGTATCTAGTTTCAAGTAAAAATGGTCCCTGACAGTGCTGATGTACTTGGTGAGGATAAATCCTGCATTAGATTGCAACTTCCTCCAATGCAAGGATGCTGCCAGCCCCAGTTGCTGTAAAGAAACAAGAGCTGTAAAGGTGCATTTATTGAAATCAAGTGGGCCATCTGGGATGAGGTCTGGGGCAAAGGGAGGATGGATCCACAAAAGATGCTCACTCCTGATGCCTGTAGGTGTTTCTCCACTGAATGAAATAGCCAGAAAATTATGTCCATAATCAGAGTATGTGAAAAGGTCATTCCTAAACTTCTGAGAACAGCAGTGATTTTAAAAGAATTCCCAAATGTTTATCTTTCAGTCATCTGAAAACAAGAGGGATTCCCTTCCACACTGAGAATTCACCCATTTTTCCAGAAACAAAGAGATTAATATGATATAGAACAGAAGCTGAAACCTAACCCAAATTCCCCACCAAAAAAAAAAAAAAAAAAAAAAAAAGTGGGAAACTATTCCTTGCTAGCCAGAATACACAAAATATGATGCTACCTCTCAGCCTGGCAGCCTGGCTTTTGATTAGCTTTGCCAAGCTATGACAGTATGGGAGATCCCCATATGCCTCAGAGGGATGCATTATTCAATATATTAATTAGAGGGCTGGCTTTCATCATTGCTTCCTACAAAGTATCACAAAGAATTACTCTGGGACTGTTCCTGACAGGCTGCAATTAATTTGTGTCTGAGTTCACGTGCATCAGGAGAGGCAGGATGAAGTCAGGCCAGGCAGACTACATGAGTCAGCAGTACAGCATTTCAGCTTCCAACACTGGCCTTTGAAACACAGTGATGGGGTTTGGAGAGCTTATTTGTCACCTTCTTGCATGAGAGGAACACAGATCCTCCCACCATGCGCTATTCAGTCAGACATGGCACTGGGATGCCATCCAGGGATCAATACAAATTGGGAGAAATATCCAACAAACTTCCTCAAAGCATTCCTGGTCTTTCTTATTAGTGGTTCATCAAGTCTGCTTCAGTCTCAGACACTTAGTCAAAGAGAGTGTGGGGGAGGTGGGGGTTATAGAATTATCCAAGGTTAGCAATGGGAGAGATAAGAGAAGAGACTGGCCCCTGGGACATAAAGAAACCTGATAGGTGAGAGACCAAAGCAAAAGGCTTTTTGATGTCTGAAAGCACTAATTGCAGAGCAACAGGTGATATTTAGTGGTAGGCATTAGATTTAAACCAAATTAACAAAAATATTTCAGCCCTTACTTTTTGAGGCCTCAAGGAAAAAAATAACTGCCAGCCACAGAACATCTAAAGACATAAATGTGGCAAACACCACAAATTGTACTAAAACCACAACAAATCCCAAATTCTAAAGCCAGATAGTATTTATGTAAGGACATCCACAGTTACATTAGTGGAGAAGGGATAATCCTTCCTCCTGCAAGATACATTGCATTTCTCAAGCAAAAGGAGGTAAGAGAGAAAAAGAAGGAGGTTAGAAAGAAAAGTCCTTCAAAGACAACTTATTCCAAAATTGCCCTTCCAGAGGATATATCCTTCATTGAAAGAACTCATTATTGCTGTGAGAGCAGCCAGGATTACAGAGGTGTATACGTATTGTGAGACTTTATCATGTGGCACCTTTCTTATGGTTCATTTATTTAGTTCACAGGTTTTAAAGGAGAAGTTAAAGTATTTAAAATTATTTCCCTTCATAATCACACAATCACACACAAGCCTTCTAGCCAAGATGTTTTTAGGATGTTTTGTTGCTTGGTTGGTTGTTTTTTTCTTGTTAAGAGCTTTTAGCCCAGGCATCCATGGGACTTAGTAAAAAAGTCAAACACTTGTTTTCCTAGGAAAGCAGGCAGTAAGGAGAGGAGCACCACACAATAGTAAAGCATCAGCTACTACTTAGAGCTTACATGGCTAGTACAAGAGACTAGTTCTAACAAATTTCCTTTGTAAGATAAAGTCATCAGTCAGTATAAACATCCACCAAACCCCCAGAGCTTTTTGGCTTTAGTCCCAGGTAAACTAGAAAATAGTCTGTAATACTTCTCCAGTACTGTACTATAGGTTTTTTTCCCACCTTCTACAGAGATGCTTTCCCAGATCCAACTATTTCTGTCAATCTCTCATAAATTTGTTCAGAAAAAGAACATGGGCTGTGCTCAGAAAGGGGAATAGTTGTCTGAACATCACACGGACCAAAGGCACTAATGGAACCCGTGGGGTCTGTTCAGTGTCTATAAAAAAGTCCTGCAGCATTTCCCAGAGACACGGAGTGAAGATTTTTCCTGTTCTTAGGGTAATTTAGGTTTTTATACTCTTAGATACCCATAAAATCTATCACAGTGTCCTTGGAAAAGCACTTACCAATCTGTAGTTGAAAACCAGGATAGGATTACGTTTAGGAAAAAAACATCACACACTTTGTTTCAGACTGCACTCTTTCCCTGCTTTAATTTTTTAAAAAATCATATATTGCAAAATGAAGCTTTATTCAAATTTTAAATTGACTTTAAAAGACCATCCAAAAACTGTCAAACATTACATGATATCCCTTTGTTAAATTTTTGAGAGAAACATTTTGATAATGTTACCATGAATTCTAAAATAACTTTCTTAACTTAAAACTTTTCAACAAAAAATAAACACTATTTCAGCCAATAAAAAAGTATCTACCTCTATATCCATGTTCCATTTATATCTCTGCCACTGAGTTACTGTGTAATCACAAGTGAGTCACCTACAGCCTAACATTTGGAAACACTAAGTATCTATAGTGCCGATGGCATTAATTGTAGGCACACAAAACGAAATAAAATCCCTAGCTTCACAGTTTCACTTTGCCCCTTTTTAACTGAAAAGGAAAATAAAATTTGGTTTATTATCACCATGGTCTTTAATTAACTAAAGTGAACTTGTAAGGAAATCTTCCAATATATGCCAAGAATTTTTGAGAAGATCTCATCTCTCCTGAATTCGTATTACAGAGCTTGAAGCTAGAGTTTGAAAATGTTGTCCTCAGCCTAGCACACTTCATGGTCATGGTGGCTTGAGTAACACATCCCAGATTTATGTTAGCTTCCCGGGCTGTTCTTGCCCACGGGGCATGGGAGGCAAGTCCCTTACCAGAGCCAAATGAGTCATTAGCCCAAGGGAGGCTCCACTAATAGGCACTGGGTACATGCTTTGGTGATGCTCGTAGGTGTAATCCATGGCTGCCAAACTGGAGTCATTCCTTTTATCCATAGCTCCATGTATGGTATGGTTTAAATTCTGAAAAACTCAAATGTAGGATTATTTAAGAGTCAATTTGACATTTACAAGACTTTGTTTTCCTAACACTAAACTTGGCTGTAAAAAATCAGGCGATGTTTCCCCAGCACCGTGCAATGACACCATCTGGTAGTTAATGATTAGTGGGATTTACAGGAGAGACAGGCACATGTTTGACTAACCATCTCTTTGCTGACAAACTAGGCAAGTAAAGTTAATGTCAGCTGTATCCAAAGGTCACTACTGGAACTGCTGCTGAAACTGCTGAGTGGATCAAAACTGGCACTGGAATTAGGAAATATCAGTGCTGTCCCAAAGACAAAGAAATAAAAACAGACACAAACATCTGTGTGAAGGCACATACAAATCCAGATAATAACCCTTAGAAACACTGAGGTAAACCCCTTAACTTCTGCTACATTACTATCAGATATCCAAACCAGACTCTGCTATAGTCGTCCTGAAATTCAGGCTGCAAATAAAAAGAAATACACTGGCTGATACTTTTTATCATCTGTTACTATCCAAAATCACAAAAAAAAGACTGAAAACCTTGCCCTTGAAATACAAAATTTGTTGTCTCATTCCTCAAACAACTGTGACAGAAAACCTTTAACTCCAAAGCACAACTTAAGTCAGTGGATATGCAGCCTCCTTCTTTCTCCAGTGAAAGTGTTCCCTTCTCCCAATTTTTAATCCTCAGAGATCAGTCATTGTGTCTGGCATTCATAGATACAAAAAAACCACCGCAAAACAAAACAGAAATCTGGTTGATTATCACAGGGGAAAAAAGGGAAAAGATAAAATTCTAGGGAGATTTATTGAGGGAATCAGTAGTGTATTTGAGAACTGCTTAATACACCAAATTTTTCTACTTGCAAATACAAACGCTGGTCCTTGAAGCCACACTAGTGCATGTCCTATCTTCCTCGTCCCAGTCTCTCCTTTCCTGCCTTGTTGGTGTTTTCTGTCCAACTTTCATCATTAGTGTGTATTTCAGTGGCTTTTACTGACTAGGTTCATGCTGCACGCTGACTTCAGGGCTCCAAATATCCCCAGAGGCATTAGAAATGCTGTGCAGATTTCTCCCTCTCTTCCACACAAATGGGTATTCCCCACTTTCCTGCTCCCAGGCTTTGACAGAATCACTCACAGTCCCAGAGAGCACGAGTAAAAAAATAAATGAGAGAAGGGAGATGTCTAGCTGTAACAAGCAAAAAAAAAAAACAAAAAACCAAACAAGGAAAATGGTTCCACATCCACCACTTCATATTCCCCAGTGATGATGGAAGGCAGGAAACAGGAATGTGTTCTCCAATAAAGAAAAGAAAAGCCCTAAGAAAGGGTATGGGTGTCCCAAGGAGTATAGTCCTGTCCTCTGCTCAGGATGGTGATTCTCGTGCCTGCTCAGCAAACACAGGCAGGGCCTCCAAAGACAGGTGGACAGGGGATGACATTCACAGCCATTCAGCTGGCTGGACAGAAAACACAAGTCCCCTTGAGAAACTTTGTATTTTAAAGAATTAAGCCATAAGATGATAAAAGGATTTCATCTACCACTAAAGCATCTTTTCATTCTCTTGCACCCTCCATGGCTCTTAATCTACTACTGTAGCACTTCACATTAGAATATCTGAGTACTCCACCCACTACAGTCATCAAGGTGCTCTCCTTTCCCAGTCTCACCCACAAGGTAGCAAGGGAAAGTCAGCTGGAGTCACCCAAGATGACAGGGAAAAGCTGTGGTCCATCAAAGTGCTGGGTGAATGCTCCAGTAGCCAAACTGCTTAGCCCCGTTGTGCTGCCGCAGGAAAAGGCAGAGGTAGTAAAAAGAACTTAAGGTCAATTCAAGTCCTGTGAGTTTTTATCAGAAGAGCAACAGTACTTAGTCAGCACAGAACACACCATGTGTTTTACAGGCGAGGAAACTTCCCCAACATTTCTACTGTACAAAATATGGGCTTTATTTTTTATATCCTCCACATGGCAGCACAGGTGTCTAAGTTACAGTGACACAAAATGAACAGGGCCCAGAGGGAGCTGCAGAAATGTGTTCTGAAAGAAAAGAACATTGAGTAGGCTTTTAACAAACTTTCCACCCATGCTGGTTCCAGTTATCTTGAGTGATCTTGGAATTTCTGTATCACATTAGCGTAAATTCCCTATTTCTAGTCTTACAGGATCCTAAGTTATTAAAATCTGAGGCCAAGGCACATGGGAGCCAAATCTGGATGCCTGTACATACATCAAGTAACACATTCTGTTCAAGCTCTGCCACTGCCATCAGTGGGTGTAGTTAACAAATGAATCACTACTACCGAAGCAGAGAACTCAAATCCTAGTTTTTTATAACTATGAGTGGCCCAGGGGTGAATCTCAGCTCATGCACAAATTTTGAGTGGGCTCAGGAACGGATGAGAGATGTCCCATGAACAGCTCAACATGTGACATCCATATGGGATGAGAACACAAAACTACAAACGAGTGAGTAGCACCAACATCTATGACTAAGGAAAGAAGTTGAATAGAAGAGCCAAGACACAATGCCACAAATTGGGATTGGAGCTTAGGGCTTTGTTTTTGACCAGAGGAGAGCCATCACAGATGCTGGTTACTAGAGCTACACCAAAAAATGCAGAGTGTGTCCATGACTAACAGAGAGGTTGTGCTTACTCTGCTGAGAGAAAATTCACATCCCAATCTCACAAGCTCTGAAGCAACTGCAATTCTCTCCTGGCCTTAAGATCTCTATCTGCAAGGTCTCTCAGGGAAGGTATAATTATTCAGAAAGAACTCAGAGAGAAAAATAAGACCTTTCCCTGTCAGGTTGACTGACCCCATGAACCAGGTGAACTTTACAGTCTTCACAAGCCCATTCAAAGCAGCCTGAGAGATGAAAGGCATGTTTTGAAGGCAAACATACTCAGCAAAGCCTGTCCCAGATAAAGCCAGCTGCATTCCAATCAGACGGAGACCGTCCCATTTCATGAAGGATGCTTACCTGAGCCTCTGCTAATGAACAGTGCAGAGCAGCAAACAAAAGAGCAGCTTACCTCATTTTGGCATCTCCCTATCATTACTATTTCAACTTCCATGGAAGTTTGAATTCAGAAGTTAAATAATGTAGTATTTGATAGACTGATGGCACGGACAGCGATAGGCTGGTGACGTGGAGAGGCAAGCCTGCCAATAACACCAAGCTGAGTGCTGCAGTCGACACGCCTGAGGGAAGGGATGCCATCCAGAGGGAGACTGACAGACCTGAGAGGTGGGTCTGTGTGAACCTCATGGCTCTGGGAGAACTTACAGCACCTTTAAGTAGCTAAAGAGAGGGAGTTTTCAATTTAAAGATGGTAGATTTAGAATAGATAATGGGAAGAAGTTCTTTATTTTGAGGCTGATGAGACAATTGAACAGGTTGCCCAGAGAAGCTGTGGATGTCTGTCTCCTGGAAGTGCTCAAGGTCAGGCTGGATGGAGCTTTGAGCAGTCTGGTCTAGTGGAAGGCACCCCTGGCCCTGGCAGGGGGGTTGGAATTAGATGATCTTTAGGGTCCTTTCCAACCCATACCATTCTATGATTCTGTGAGCTTCACAGAGTAGTGGCTCGTGTCCCTTTGAAACTTACAGCTGTACCCACTTTTCTCTCTCTTTCATAGCCCAATAAAAAGAAATCGACAAACTTCTGAGGCTAAAATGTTCTTTTTTGCATTTTTTTTCTGTACAGATCTTACAAGCCAAAGCTTGCAAGCCATCACAGTTTGTAGCCTTAAAAGGAAAGGAAGGAAAAAGAGAAACAAATCAGCTAAGGAGAGTTATTATGTTCCACAACTTCAATACCTCTGATCCCTGCACTATGAATTGGTTCAAATCCCTCCCACTCTGGGACAAACCTAATTCACTCTCTTGGGAAGCTTATTCTCAGCGGGACTCTGCTGTTTCTGAGTAGAATGAAGATTTCTAAGTTTATGTCTTATGAGTTTTAACTATAGAAGACTTGTACATTTCCTAAGAGAAAAAGGCACCTGAAACAGAGGTGTTACATAATGCACTGTTAAAGAAGAGTGTTCAAACTGCAGGCAAAAGACTATGAAAAATGAGGCAGACTGTGGAAAACAACACATATTTGGGTGTGAAATGGACAAACAGGCAATTTCCATTAACCATTATTATATGAAAGCAGAAAATAAGGCACAACACTACAACCTGTCCTTTAAGAAGAGATTCTGCTTTGTTCCCAAGTCAACTTAGCCCTTGCACTTTATCCTCCAAGAAGCCTCTCTCCCCTAAGCCCACTTGTGTTATTTGAAGGGTGGGGTAAAATTATTCCAAGGAACAGTTATTCTGCTCTGCAGAAGGATACACCAGGAGAGGATCTACACTCACCTTTCTCATGTGTACCCAGTATGAATAGTGAGATCAAAGGATTTTTGATAGTTACGTCAGTCATCCACCTGCCACCTGAACCAGGAGAAAATAACTTCCTTTCCTACATTATGGAATTGTGGAACAGTAACATGGACAGACAAGGTTCTAGACCTTTGATATATTTTGCAGGTCCATGTGACTTAGGAGCCTTAAAACTTCCTTTCCTCGGTGTTCAAAACTTCCTCACATTGTCCAAATTCCTCAGACACACTAAGGGAAACCTCTAGACTTGATGCCAAAAAGCCATGTTTTAACTGTTGGAGCCTAAAGATGTTTAGAGAGATTTGCAGAAGGATGTAGGTAATTTAAAATAAGGAGTCTACCTCCAGTGCAAGGTGTGGAAACACTGCAAATAAAATCTATAGATATTTTGGGCCTGGATTCCAGGGGCTTTAAATGAGGTACAAAAATGTCTGTGTGAATTTGACTCTAAAATGATATAGATATAGATATGTAACATGCTTTGTAACTGGGAGTCAACTTTTAAGTTTTTCAAGTCTTTTTTATTTTTAACCACCCAAAATGTTACCCTCCGTTTCCTTAATAATACAGTCCTTTTTGGTCTTTAAGACCAGACACTTCTTTCAGCTATACACAGATTCTGTAAATCAGCACTTCTACACATTCACACACACCCCATCATCTGGCATATAGTAAGTACAGAATTATGAATCTGATTCGAGCCCCATATCCTAAATTCAACTACAGAAGAACTACACTTCTCTTTTTCTCTCTAAAAGTCAGTTCTTGAGCCTTCACATGGTGCAGAGAAGTTTGGAAAAGAGGCATCTGAGATGGCTGAGCCTGGAGATAGGAACTAAATTTGTTTCATCATCTGATTTTAAGACACTCTTACAATTTGAGGGGTTGACACTTGGGAAATGAGAAGGAATTGAGTCACAAAGCAGATTTTTAGCAAACTGCAGATCTTGGGCTTTCACTAGTCACTATAATGAAACTGGCTCCTCAGAGAGTGATTTAAAGCAGAGTGAATCATCCCTTCTCACCAAGATTGCATAAGGAGACTGGTCAGAATGGCTGGCTCTGCACAAAGACTGTGTTCTAGGCTAAAGTAACTCTCTGAAGGGCTGAAAAACAGGAGGTCTAATGATCACAGGCTTGTCACTGAAGCACTGGGCAGTTTCTCTGTGTTACTCTAAGCAGGTGTATAACAAAGAAGCAGGAGTTTTGCAATTATCAAAAGACTTGTACTTCTCTGTAAAAGACACCATGTTTTATCAGACAAGAGGTACGAACACACAGACTGTGGCACTGCAAGGTATGTTCTGAGTTTATAGCACTGATGATGAACAAAACCAAGGGTATACTTCATGTTCAGGTAAAGCAACCAATCCCTTCAAGTCAGATGCCCTTCTCCCCTCCATGACCTACCCAAAGCAAGCCAAGCCAGTGCCCATAACTCACCAGTAAAACCTGTTTGGAGTGACCCGCTCATGCATGAGCTGCCATTTCCTTCCAAAGTCCATGGAGCTGTACAGCTGAAAGACAGAAAGTGAGAAAGTATAAACGTTGAGGAAGAAGAAGACTGTTGCTAGATAAAGTATTAAAATCAGCTCACATTAAAGAACATGAATGGATTGTTTACAATAATTGTACACAATTATCAATCACCCTCGCTGCCAGGGGAGGCTAAGAAGGCAGTGTCTTCCATTCACTCTTAAACCAACTGGGCTCCTGAGATTCAAAAGCAGGTTGTCTCTTCCCAAACCATGTCAAACATCTTTATGCTTCCAAATTTCAGCTATCAATACATTCACTGTGACTGCCATGTAACAAAGCCAGCCATCCCCCTGGCTTTTTCTGCTTAATAGGAAGCAGGTGACACGTGAGTTCCTAGTATCAAATAGAACAAGAGACAAATCAGACTAGTCAACATGACTCTGATGAGGTAGTGACTCTATATTCAAGGTCATGCTATGATTTGGCTTTATGAAGTGAATCAGTTCTCTTCTGTATTGAAAAGTAAATTGCTCCTAACCTATATTTTCTAATATTCAGAACGAGGTCTAAATATTTAGGTAAGTCAGAAATCAACCTTCTCATTAGTTAAACACCAAAGATAGTGACATGACTCTTTTTGGAAGCCAAATTTTCAATATAATGATCTTTTTGAGTCTTTCTGGTTAACAAATGACACAGCTGTAAGGTAACCAAATTTCCATGCAACTCCATACTGAGTTTCAGACGTGTTTGCTTCATACATACTCTGCTTAATACCACAAACACCATTCTTCATAGAAATATTTTCTTACCCACAATTCATCCTCTCACAATTGAAATATATGTAAGCTCCTTTTCTCTAACTTTGTGCAAGTTTGGTTCTTCAGAGAAAAAAATACGCTTTGAGAAATAACTACTATGCTTTACTACTAGATCGCAGAGAACTAATTATCAGGCAGCATTTTGAACAAGATTTCAAATAAATTTAATTTGATTTAAATTCTGGCTTAACAAAACAAGAGTTGATTGCCAGCTAAGGAGGTAGACAACAGAACTGAAAGACTTTAATGTTTGTAATAGCCAAATTTAAGTCCTTAATGGAAAAACTGTATCATTTGAGCACAGGTTTTGCATTGCATTTGATTTGAGTAACTGGATTTGTAAACTGGAGGCAGGTCCATGCTCAGATTGGAAGGGTTCACAACCTAGTGATGTGTCCTGTGGCACTGCTGTGATGGATGGCTAAGTGTGACTGGAAAGATAAACTGCGTGTGTTCACACCGAAAATTAAAGTTTCTTGAATAGGCAGTATCTTTGACCACAGAGATGCAACAGCCACATCAGACCTGGACCACAGATCAATTTGGAAAGATGATTGGAAAGGGCTGTTTGAGCAGTATCCAGAGCCTGAGGCAGTTAATTAATTCTTGCTATGTTTGTACTCAACTATACAAACAAATCACTGTATAGCCAGCAAAAGGAAATTCAGAAACTCAAATCCAGACTCCATCAAGGATCAAGACAAAAGACTCAGTCCTTTGCATTTATGCCAATATGAACTCCGGTTTGGCCAATAACAGCTCAAGCTGACAGTAAAACATATGAGGGGGAAAGAGATGGAAGCAGACGTCCTTCAGTCTTCATGTCAAAAAGGGTTCCAATTACGTAGACTTCACTCCAGCCAACATCACTGAGCTAGTGGTAAGAAATTTTAGGAAAGATTTTTTGCCCCATGTTGTTCAGGAGATCAGACACAATCTGAATATTCTAATTTGGCCATATTTCTTAAGCACCGTCTCTAGACGGGGTAACATACTGCACTAAAAGCCCACAATAGCCAGACTTCCTCAGGTTTTCAGGTGATTGTCTAAAAGAATACGATAGAGTGTCCTCTGCCCCAAAAGGAATTCTGTGTAGATACAAAATAAAGCAACAAAGCATCGCTTGTCTTTTTTAATTAAAGGAGCTGGGAAAAGAAAATTCCTTGTCCAAATTCGAGATTAGGCTTATGAAGTAGGCATCAATATTAAGGTAACTAATTCTCAGAACACACAGGTTTTTAGAAACAATAACTGAGAATCCACACTCCGAAGTCAAAATTCTACAGTCCTACAATTCTGCCCTGACTTTAGCACAGTGCCTGCCAGGAATATTCCTTGAGTCACTGGGCGTGGTTTACACACACAAGGACCTCAGCACAGACCGAGTTGCATCAGTTGCATCAAACAACTTGGGTTATCCTTTATATGTCCTGACTACAGGTGCAACTTACCCAGGCTTCAGGCAACTTAGGCCCAGTTAAGTCATGCTCACAAGCAAGTCCAAGTGGGTCTAGCATCCTCATTGTATTCCGCAATGGATTAACCATTCTCACCATGAGAGGAAAGGATTAGCAAAATACATCCATTTCCTTCGATTCTCTTTTATCTTTTGCCCCTGGCATTTCCTTTCATTTTGCAGCAGCATAACAGCAGTAGCTACAGAAAGCTCACTGACATGAAGCACAATCTCTTTCTTACTACTCATGTCTCCCAGTGTCTCTTTCAGGGAGCTTCCTGCTCTGTATCAAGTTAAAAAATAGAGACCAGCTATTGGTCTGGGGTTTTTTTCCTTCCTTTTCTCTATTAAAGCTCAGACTGACTGATGTCAGAAGGATTAAACTGAACTTGCAGCCTTTATGTGATTTCAGATAAAGAGATAAAAAGGATATTATTCATTTCAATAACTTTTATTTATTATTCACCTACTCATTCTAGGCATCCACTTCAAATTTTAAACAGATGACTGAGTTTTAAAGCTGTATGACAGAACAAATCCCTAAAAGGCTTCTCTGGCCCAATTCACTTTTACAGTATTATTTACAGATGCAAATGCAAAGGTTAATGTTGAATAAATAAATAAAACATAAAGTGATTTCTAGTATGCATTAAAATTGAATATATACATACACTTTTTGTTTATCTCCCTTCACAGGAGAAGATATGCTTTTAGAAAAGACAACAAATTTAGTGGCAAGTACAGCAGATTTCAAGAGAAATGAATTTCTCCTAAGGCTGAATACTAAGCAAAGGAAATAAATGATGTAGGTACGGTGCCAAGATTTTCCCATTTTAAAGCTCTGCTCTGGCTCTTTAGTGACAAGTAATCTCTGGCATTTCCACCTCCTGGAGCACTCCAACACATTGGTTCAAGAGGGGTGGACTCCAGCACACCACGAGGGTGTACTGTGAGGGCATGGCCTTTCTGAAGCCTCCTCCTGCTATTTGATTTACTCTGATGACTGAAAAATTAAGACCACTATGGGACTTTATGTATGGGCTGGTCTTGTCTCTTGATGCAGTTAGAGTGGCATGCAGAGGATTTGACTCTGCCTCTACTCAGGAGCCTGATCAGACCTACCACTTAAAATAGGAAAGGCTGCACCATCAAGGAGGTAAATAGCAAATATTTATCCAAAAAGCATCACGATACTCCCCACTCAAGGATTGTAGCACCAAACATATCACATCCACCAACACAGCCCTGCATTTCACCAAGAACACAATCTGTGCGAGGAAAGACGTTGGCAGCCCCGGTGATACACAACTCTGTTTCCCTACAGGCCAGACCTTAACTCCTGCTTGTTTTGCTCAGCACAAATCTAAACCATAAGGATATTATGTACCAAAGGCAGAATGCTTTGTCTTCAAACTCCAAGAACACAGGCAACATTTTATTTCACACCAGCATTGTTTCCAAGTAAATTGGCAAGCCCCTTAAAGAAGGAGCTTTATCCCCGGTGTCAGATTCTGTGCCAGAAACACATTCAGAACTACAGAACTGTAAAGAAAAGAGCTGTACCTATATGCTTGCAGAGTGTTTCATATGAAAAACGCTGTTGCAATTCTCCAGTACAAACTCTCAGGGTGACACATCATGTTGGCTGGCTTGGAAGATCTTGTTCAGGGTTGTGGGTAATTTGCTTTGGGTGTTTTGTTTATTTTACCAAGGATAGCTAGTAAAAAAACAAAAAAACAACAACAAAACAAACAAACAAACAAAAACAAAACAGAAAAAACAGAAAAGGATTGTTTTTCTGGAGAAGTAAAGCTGCTCAGAACTGGAACAGCATGAGAAACTGGTCTGCTTCAATTCCACTTATGGAGAGAGGGGAGAAGAACAAGCAAAGAAGGAAACATGGAAATCCCAGGAAGAGACTCAACCCCCTGGTGTTAGTCATCCATGTCTGAGCTAGTCACCAAGGCTCATCTTCAGACAGGCAAGAAACTTCTAAAATTGCTTGTTATTCAAGCCTTAGAATTCTCCACCTCTCTCGACAGATATTACAAAAAGCTCACAGTGACTAGTGCAGAAGGAGATGACCCCACCAGAGACACATGATCTAGCTGAGATGGATTTCATGACCTATTCCCTGTTCTCAGGCTGACCTGCTTGGTCTTCATGGGGGAAGCACACAGAAGAATGAAGACTGAAGGCAAGCCAAGGAAAGACCAAGCATACAATAGCCTGGGCACACTTTACCACTGCAAGAAGCACATACAGATGTCACTTACAGACTGAAAAGCAACAGACAATGGACTAAAGAAATTCACAGAGCTTTGATATTTACAGACTTTCATGTCTACACCCATAAGAAGTAGGGCACCAGGAACATACATAAAAACTTATAAGCAAATAAAACCAAATATTATTTGTTGCCATGAAATCAGGTCTATTGGCCTGAGCAAACATCTGGCGAGACTCTCCAGAGTTTCCTGTCTGCCAGCCATCCAGGAGTGCAAATGATGTCAGATAAAGTGAGGAAGAGCAGCTGAACTACATGCATTTAGAGGAACAATTCATTTGTTACATAAAAAATTATACTTTCTCCAGACAATACATACAGCTGATGATGGAAAGATGTATTCAAAATAAATGCAGCAGGGTGAGAGTGGGTCTAGTGGTAATAACTTGGCAGCAGCTGACACATGATGGAAGAAGAGGGTCAGATTAGCCTGGCCTGCTTGGCCTCAGAAGAGAACGATCCCAAGCAGTAGCTCAGATTGCTTACATGAAAAGATGGCTCTGATCCCAGAAAAGTACAAAGCAAACTAACACCTTCTCAGTCAGAGCTGGTGGGAAAAATCTACAAGATGTGTGAAGGGTTCCTGCCAAAAACTTAAACCAGGGCAGAAGAAAAAATTAGGTCAACATTTCTGTAGGAAATTGGACTGCACGCAAAGGACAACGCAGAAAAGAAAGTCTGTTGCAGGGTCATAAATTTTCTCTACAGAAGGAAAATGACCTTGATCACTAGAAAAAAATTAAAGAAAAAGCTGCAAATTCTCAGAAAACTGCAAGGTGTATCTTTTCTCTACATTTCTGTGTTACAGATGAAACTGCAAAAGAAGAAGGGTGCCACCATTAATATTTCAGAAAGTTCATTCCTAGAAGGAAAATGAACTGAAGGAAAAATTCACAACACTTTTCAGTCTCTAGAGTACAGAACAGATAAGCAATGTCTGACAACTGCCAGTTGAACACAGGATAGATTCAGTATAGCCATGAAGACAGGTATTAGTACCCCAGAAACACTCCCTACTTCTTTACCACAGCTTCCATATCTGCTTTTTTAAGGACAGATGGATACCCCTCCCTTTCACAGCATCAGTGCAACATTTAAACCGTGGGGTCTATACAAACCCCTTTCTCTGGTTCTCCTGGGAGGCAGGACATGTTACTTGCAGCACTGTTGGTACAGGACTCAGGTCTAATTTAATTCAGTGGTGTGGCTGAAACCAGGTCAGGAGCAACCCTTGCCTTGGAAGTGGCTTTATTACCACAGTAGAAAAGGCTGCATTCAAAGAAAGATTTGAGGTCTTCCTCTCTTTCTTCTGCTCCACCATTCCCCTCAGTCTGGGCCTTAGTGAGACAGCTCTGGAGTGTCAGCAGTTACCATTAGGGACACAAAGGGTAACATCACCTTCAAGCTGATAACCAACTCAAGAACTATCTGTGCTTGTTCTTTCCAACTCCTCCAAGGGAAATACCTGTCCTTGCCACGTTGCAAGGTGAGGCTCCAGTGGTACCAAGATCTGAAGCTTGGAAGTGCTTCTGGACCCTTAAATAATGGAAAAAGTCCTTTTCTTCCTTGTCACAAGCTGCCTGGAAACCACAATTCAGGTAAGGCACTCTAGACAGCTCCACGCTAAAGTAGCTAAAAATAAATCCTGCTTCTCAAGCCAAAAGATTTGTGCAACAGCTGGTGGGGCTGAGCTTAGGAGAAAGAAGTCTACCAGCACCAAATTTATGGCCTTTGTTTACACAGAGTAGTAAAAACTAGTAATTGTAATGAAAACAAATGGACCGGTTTATCTCTTTACTTTGATTTCCTTTCCAGGTGATTAAAAGCTGCATCAAGAGACCTCATTGCAGCCCAAGGTTCTTCTCTAGCATTGTACAGCCAGATTGTCTTAAGCATGGAAAGAGAACATGCCCAGACTGATGCATGTCTGAGACTCACCAGAGCTGCTCAGTTCCCCACAGATGTTGTGTAATAGATGGGACACTAGAAACAGGCTATTTTGAAAACTGGTCAAGAGAGAAATTAAATACTAAATAAATTTCCATCATCTGTCCCATACAGAGAGGAAAAAGAAAGAAAAGGTTTCAGAAGCTGGGAAGGTTGGGGGGTTTTTTTGCATTTTAAGAAAAATATTTCACATGCTTGTCAGTAAAGTTAGGTCTTCAGGCAAAAGAAATTCAGTCTCCATCCCACCGCAGTAAGACACTGGTCAGGGATCTTCTGCACAAAGACGAAATGCTTTGGAAATGTCTGACTCCATGTTATACTTGTATAGCTCATTTCAGACCTGGTTTCTAATGAAGTCAGGCAGATTAAGACAATGCACTGATGTCAGGTTTCACCGTTTCATAGTTAAAAAAATGCTTCCACTCAATGGATCCACTTTAAACCCGATGCTGAAAGCAAGACTTGCCTCTCTCTGTTTTGCCACTGCATCTCCAAGAAAAAGACAAAAGTGGATTAAACTGGTAAAAAAAAAAAGTCCATTCCAAAACCTTCACAATTCAGTTTCTTTTAAGCCTTATTGGTTAAGCACACTCAGCCAAAAATCTGGCACTTCTGCTCAGAGCAGAGCATCTTTTGCTTTTCTACTCCATGACTGGTTTCTAGCAGAACAAGAAGTCCAGATACAGCTGCAACAGGAGCAGTGTCACAAGTAAGTGTCACAAAGAGCTTAAGGTGTGTTTTAGCCATGGGTGGAAAACAGGTTCTCTTTCTTTCTGCTTTTCCCCCACCTCCAGAAATGCTAGAGTGGTGCCGAAGCAAGATGAAAAATATTACTTCCATGATTTTTTTTCTTAAACTGAAAATCTGGAGAAAAAATATGTTCAATTTGGTCAATCAAAACATTTCAATCACTTCTAAAGAATTTAGCTTTAGCAACTTGCAAAAGATACTATAAATAGAAATGCCATTTTGAGGGAAGGCTAACTTTTCTGATTGCTTATTTATTCCTTTCTCCATGATATTTTAACCATTTCAAAATCAGCTATAGAGTTTGGTGGAGGACTAAAGTAGAGAAAGGGAATGAGGGATCAATACTGGAACCATGAAGAGATCAGAATGGGATGGAGATGGCAGAGCTGCCTCCTGCTACCAGAGGCTACAAGGCACACCAGGAGTTATCTTTACCAGTATTTCTTCCACCGACATCCAGTAGGCACAGCCAGAGGCAGAGAAGGTTTCAGGTTGCTCCTGTTGTCCCCAGATGCTGCTTCGATCCTTTTTCCCCTCTCTTTAACAGTCACAAAAGACTGAATTGGCTCTAATGGCTGTTGATTTTTCTGTCTCTAAGCCGGGCTGATCCCTCTGTCCACCTTCTTCAGCTTAAAAATCATTAGGCAGTGTTGGATCTGAGGTCTGTGCTAATTGGATCCACCAACCACGTGGATAAATCCTATGCTGCTGTGCAGGTCAGCCTGCACTGAGGAGCTCTGTGTCCTCCCAGCCTGAGGAAAATGTTCTTTGCTCCTGTGGGCTCCACATTGTAGGCCTTTAGAAGTCCCTCCTTATACTCCATCAATGGTTATACTCCAGAAGTTTAACAATAAGGGGAAATAAATGTGAACCACATGTCTAATGGGAAGATTTTTCATTCAAATGTGCTTTATTGTGTGATATATGCCTTTAATTACAGTGCAAGCATCTGGGTACATTCGTTGCTATTACAGACCAATCCTTCACGTTTATTGAGCATAAGACTACAACGGACAAAGCAGGAGAGGCTGAGACATTAGCCAAAGTGGGACATAAAGCTACAATCACATGCTTGGCTGTTCTTCTCCTCCTTCCTTTACAAACCCTGTGGCACTATCTGTAGGTTAACCTCTATATTATACAGACCAGGATTTAATGGCAGAGGGACTTTTTCAGATGAGTGGAAGAAATAGATTTCACATCCCCAAACCACTTTCCAAATTCAACTAAGATTTTTCTGATTTATTTCTTTATGTGGAAAAAAACATTTCTGAAAGTGTGTGGGCATTAATGAATAGGTTTTGAGACTGCATTTAGAACAGCGTTTTATTCTGAGATGTAGTCATTGTTCATGTAAAAAATTTCACACAGCTTGAAAGAAATATTAGTCTGGTCTCAAGCAGTATATGTCATTTAGGCAAAATTAAAGCAATGTATTCTGCCCCAGTTTAAATTGTACATTATTTAACACATGCACCTGCCACCCAATGCAGTTTTCCACTCATCAGTATCTTCACAGATAAGGGTGGTTACTCGAAACAGTTCCTCAGTTTTTGCGACCCGTCACCTTCAGATACTGAGCAGACACACCCCTGAACTCATCTCACACAGGTGAAAATGCTATTCTCACTTGGGGTCAGCCCTGACAGAAGGCACATGTCCGTTCCATTCAGTTCTCATCTCACCAGCTGAAGAGCAGCAAACCTCACAGGTCCTTAGGACCTGCACCCCACTTCTCAGAGTGTTGAATTTCTTGACGAAGTCAGAGCTGTCCCACAAACTGTCCCTACTCTTCTAGTCCATTCACCCCATGAGGGCACTGTGCCCCCTCAGCCTGAGGCCATGGGTTCTGTCAGGGATTTATGATGCAGAGCAGCATTTATAGGCTACCACCACACAGGTTCTACCTCCATCTCTTTTGGTCATGGATATGACCCCAATGCCATCCTGAAAGTCTTCTGGGAAACTATGGTAGATGAAGAGATACTGCTTGGGAATTGTACAGGTTTTGCACTGGGAGAAATCCCTCCCTGGACAACTCTGGTCCACATACACCACCTGTGCTCTATTACTGCCTGGGCAGATACTGGACCGAGCCAGCCCAGAGAAAGGCCCACCTTAGTTACTGGGAGTCTTATGTCCCCTAAAAGAGAACACAGAAGCCGCTCACAGCACAACTCTTACTGTGAATTAAATTCTGTGAGCAAAAAGATTATAAAAACAAGGTAGAAATCTTCAATTTCTGATAGCATTGAAGATGTAGCTTCAGCAAATATTATCTCCTACCCAAACACCCTTGCTCTTGTACACTGCATTCTTTTAGGCCATCTCCATTACCACGTACTTTTCATATCCTGTCCTATAATGAATCAAGAGGCTTCTGCAAGCTTGAACATATAATATAATAAAGGAAGTTAGATCCCTTTCAGCATCACTCTCTACTCAACAGCCAACTCTGGTCTCCACAAGGGGCTCTGCTGTCTTGAAGATATTCTCCAGTACTGCTCTTACTATAACACTTAAAATTCAGTGGAGTAGTTCATCTCTAGCTAGCCAAATTTATTTTTGACCAGATTCCCTGGCAATCCATGCCTTGGCAATAGGCGACAACTGAAGGGAAAAGCAGAGCCTGATTATACAGGCACCCATCTCCACACATACACAGCCAAGCCAGAGATCACATGCAGAAAGGGAAGAGTAAAAGGTCTCATGGAATACGAGAGATTCCTCCCTGCACCTCACAGAGATTCAGTTTATCCCAATCCAAATGGGAAAGGGAGACTGTTTACAGGAGGAACCCAAATGAACAGCATCATTGTAAATACCAGCTATCATCAGGAACAATTTAGCCTGACAGCTGGAGCAGAAACTGTCACTGCACTGAGGCATCACTGCCAGAAAAATCACCAAATGAGAAACTCACATGTTCCAGGGCTCCCTCCGGGCTGCTGGGCAGACACCATTTACACTGTCATCTTTGATTCATCCATCACCCAGTTCCTGCAATCAAACTGTGTACCTTTGGAATAAATGAATCTGCAATTGCAAATCATGCAAGAAAAAGGAAGCTCTTATCTAACCTCTCTCAGCAGCTCTCTAGGTTTGTAAATATTCTATGGTGTCTATATTTAATCTATTTATCCCATTTATTGAAACTCTAGGTACCTTCAATCCACCTTATGAAGTAGGGTGAAGAAAAAAGCCCCTACAAAGCCCCAAGAATAAACAAATTTGATTCAAGGCAACAACTATAGACAACAACAACTCACCAAACTTGACATAATGTAACTTTAATTCCTGGAGTTAACCTAGCTTTGCAGTGATGGTACAGCGTAACTCATAATGGAAGGCTGCAAAGGAAAAATAGAGCAGCCTTCTCCATGCTGTCACTGGAGAAAAAGTACAACTCATCTAGCTAGGGAATAGCAGAGTCAATTTTGCAGCAGAACTTTCAGACTCATGACATTTGTGCCGCTGGGTATGTGTGCATAACTCTTGTGGACTTGCACGAAGATCTGAGAAAATCAACTGGCCTGAAGCAAGTGCTGTGTTAGAGGACAAAACTAGAGTCCTGTTTTGGCAGCAAAACTTTTGATGACATTATTGTTCTCTCACTATCCGGCAGGAAAGTCCCCTTGGGTCCAGTACATTCTGCTAACATGTTATTTGTACGTGCTGCTATCTCTTGAACACTGCAAGCATAAAATGCTACAAAATCTATATTCAGACAGTTTATGATCACTGAGCCTGTGGCAGAAATGAGATGCCCAAGGTAGGAGGCTGTGGGAAGGATATGGTCTTCCTCCTTTTGCATGACAGAATCACAAGGATTTTCTAAGAAGCTTTAAGCTTTGTTGTTTCTTTGATCAATTGTCCTCCTCTCAAAAATACCACCCTTCATTTCGGTGCCTCAGCTCCTCCTTTTATCATACCCACAATACATTCAATGCACCAAAATTTTACTGCATCATGCCCTAACTTTCATTTTATAGCCACCTATAGTCCTATAAAAATCAATTGAACACAAAACTGAAGAATTTTATTACTGTGGAACAACTTCTTATAACTGTCACAGAACTGCTGTGGGGTTTCTACTGCAAAAATTCAAACCTGCACACAGGTGTGTGCACACCCCAAACAAACACCAAACAGGTCACCAGTCTTCCCCAGATAACCAATATGAACACCCAGCTGAAATATGCACCGAAACACAACTAAAGATGTGCAGCATTTGCAACCATGAATAAAGATATGTGTCTTAAAAGCATAAATGCCCTGCAGAAGAACAGTGCTGGAATCAGGACATTACGAAAATCTTGGGGGTTCTCTTCCTTTTTTTTTTCTAATGGTAAAATTTCTAATTCTATTAACTGTGAGGAAGCATTTGAAAAACATGGTTTTCAACATTTCCTCAGTCACAGAAGCATCAAGAGACACATAAGAGAGGACAACTGAAATTATTCAAACACCTCCCTGATTTTTTCTCCGCCAAACGCATTACTTTCAAAGGACCAATTCATTATTTCTAAACACTTGGGATTGTAGCTCCTGAGGTGCTAGACCAAAAATCCAGGAACTGGCCTTCTTTTTCACCGCTGACACAATAAGCATGAAAAGCTGAAACATTCACTGGATTACCATTGAACATATGGGACATTTGAATCATCCATGCCTAGAGAGGGGACAGAGGAGTTACAGCTGTTCCTCTGGCAGTTTTATTCCCCAGAATAATTGATTACATGAAGTTTCTATCTGAAGGAAAAAAAAGAAGGAGAAAAAAGAGAAAATTTTTTAAAAAGATGGGTGAATTTTGGTATGTCAAGGTTGAACAATGGAATAGTAGTTGCCTTAACACAAGTAAGAGCTTGCACACAGGCTCTCTGCCCAGGGACTCTGCATCTCTCACCAGGCAGATTTTAGGGGGAAAAAAAATGTGCGCACTGGGAGGTATAAACTACATCTTTCTTGTTTTATGTGAGAAAAGAATACCGTACATGTTTTCAGGTCAGATCCTCCAGTGATGTTAATCAGCATTTCCCTGCTAAAATCAATGGACTCACTGAATATCAGCTGCTACATGTGTGACTGCACACATCTTTTGTAAAGCACCTCAGGTATGCTATCAGATCAGAACATGGTCCATTTCCCCACTGAAAACAAGGACTGGAGACAGGGATGGTTTGTTGTGACTCAAAAAGGGAAGGCAAGAGCAACAGAGAGAAGCCTGTTTGCACAGGGCAATCTGAGAAAAAACATATAAGCTTCTAGTATTACACAAACCTGTTTCACACAATAGGCACAAAGCAATTCGAAATTAAATGTATGAGCTTTTTAATAGACTGCTGTTCTACAACATAAAAGAAGGACCCTCTCTGCCTTGTGGCACGTTTACTACTACAGCACCTGCTGATGAGAAATTCTTACACAGGATCCCCACCCCTACCACACTGGAAGTTCTGCCAGGAAATATCAGCTCCTGCCTGCTGCTTTCTGGAGTTTCTCTTTCTTTGTCTCTCAGATATGCATCTCTCAACTGTGTAGAAAGACTTTGATTTCAGGAAGCTGAAACGCCCTTGCTTTAGGGGTAGAACAGAGAGCAAGGGACAGTCTGCTACTTCTGGGCCTGCCATTCCTACTCCTGACCCCAAGCTGCCAGTCCAGCACACAGAAATGCACCCCTCAGGAAGCACCCCCACAGACTCTCCCTGTTCTTGTTGGCTGGTGATGTAAAAAACAGGCATGTGCAGGTGCTTGCTTGGGGGGATGAGGGGGAAAGGACTGTACCTTCAGCCCTCAGCATCATCTGTCCAGCTGGCTGCCTCACTGAAAAGAAAAACAAAAGGTTGGGAACTCCTCCTTTGCTTCCACATCATGTTTGCTCTCTCCTCCAGGGTGAGGGTCATTAGAATCTGTAGGCACGACAACAGGAACTAGGAAACTTAATGCTTTTTGCTGTTTTGATCATATTGGAATCATATCCCATGTAATCCATTTTGCATGCGTCCAAGACAGCAGGGTTGGTTTCAAGTCCCCTAATCTCAGGTAATATAGCAAATAGTTACATCTCAGCAAAGGAAATTACTTCCTAGACACTCAGTGGAGGCCTAGTCAATACAAGTGAGTCCAAGGTACAATTTACCTCATCCTAAAAGAGTCACCTCCATTTGCTTCCAGAAATCAATCAACACTGTTCAGTAGATCACCACCAACTACGATGTGAAGCCGCAACACCCAATGTAGGCGCACATCGCAACGTTTTAGATCTCTACAGTCAAGCAAAATAAATCATGGTCCTGGTGTTCTTATTCTTCAGCCTTCTTCACTCTTTCATTTTTATTCCCATCTGCTATATTTATAACCACTCTTCACCCCACTTAGGCTCCAGATAAAATCAATATACTGCCATGATTTAGCATGGCCCAGGAATAAACCACAGGATCCTTGCTCAGTTACACAATAAAATAGGTTGCTCCAGCAGAAGAGCACATCTAAGCATCAAGTGTGTCTCGCTCCATTTATCTCTATATTTCCCTTTTCAAAGTAAAACTTGCTCATGAAGTATCTATAACATAAATAACAAGCAATAGGAAAGTCTGTTCTGGCTAAATCAAGTTTCACAAGCCATTACTTTCTCTTCGCCACCACAAATCATCACAAGCCCAAAGTTCAGTATTTTGCCAGGACAAAATTCATTGGGCATTTCTGAAGTACAGCCAGGGTTGCATAATTTAATTTCCCATCTCCTATTAAAACTGCCAGGCCTACCATAATCAGAATGATAAATGTAGAGTCATACGTCTTCTTTCCGACAGTAATGCCCATCAATACTTCAAATGCAAACAATTGTGACATCTGACTTTATAAAAATTACCTGGTGCACCAACACCACTTAATTAAATCATTTTAAAACTGCTTTTGTTATGTTTAATGAATGATATATTATACTGCAATGAAACATGCAGCAATACAAATACTTCACAATGCCAACAATTAAGGCTCACTTCACCTACGGCAATTGACAACACAAGTGCTCCTCACTTCATTCAGCTTGTGCATTCCAAATGAACTGGTTAGCAAAAAAGGGTGCTTCTTTGCTAATGAGTTTTGTAATCAAGGCATCTATTTTAATTTCAAATTGGCTAGATTGGGGGAAATTGCTGAACTAAATGACTGGTTCTAATTAGGATTATAAAAATATTCATCATGCTGTAGAATTAGCGCAAGGTCTTGATTTACTGACATTTGCATATAGCTTTAGTTTAAGAGTGGAAAAAACCTCCTGATAAATTGTCTTCCTTTTAATGAATTGAACAAACACTATATCTGTTTGAGTTGTCCTTTCATTTAAAGGCACTGATACATATTCATGATTTGTAAATGAAGTTAAGTGATTTCAATTCTTCAGTTCATTATCATATTGAAGAAGAGACTTCTGTAAATTGCCTTTAAATATTCCCAATCTCAAGGGTTTGGTGTGGGGTTTGGTTCTTTTTGTTTGGTTTGCGTTTTTTCTAACTTCACTAACATTTCAGTTTATCTGTTTGATGGAGCCCTGCCTGCCTGGGAGAGCTGCTGGCAGGTGGCTTGTCCAGCAACAGACACATGATATGCTTGTAGAACCTGATGTTCTCAGAAGAGTATTCAAAAGGCAAAGAGATGAAAGGCTTATTTGTGGTTAAGTCATGGGAACAGGACTCTATCTGCATTCAGTTTCTGACTTTGTTATAGTCCTCAGTGGTAGTTAGGCAGTGAAACACTTTAATGACCTGTGCCTGAATACACTAGAGATACTCAGGGGACAACGCTTTGTCTGTCAGTCTCACGTTTAATTGCAAGCACTCTCAGGCAGGGATTGCTTCTTAACATGAATGTGCAATACAATGGACCAGTCAGTATGGTAGGGATTTCTATGAACAGTTACTATAATATGGCTCATATTAAACATGAAACACTATGTGTTCCTTTACAGCTGGACAACACACTCACTTTATTTCCTTCCTCAGTATGGTAGGCCTGTAGGAGTAATTGTTATTATAGCAGCTTCCTCAATCTCTTTCCATTTTGGGTGAAGAAAAGAATGCAGTAAGTGTGCCTCCAGCTTCGCTCTGTGGGGTGCTCAGATGTCAAGTGATTGGTGCAAGATAGATCTGAAAGCTGAGCACTGTATCCATAGGACTGGAACCACAGTCATTGTGCTCTTCAGGTATCAATGAACCCTGATGAGAAATTAGCCCTGGTGTGTTCTCTCACACCATACAATGAAATGGTGATTCTACCATGAGGATCCACGCAGGAGCGGAAAGAGCTTATTTTCCCCGTTAGAAATAATGTTCACATCTTTCTAAGAAAAGCTGAGTTTTACTCAAAAGGTGCAGTCTCGAGCTGTTGTTGATAAAAGGAGTAGTTACTCACACTTCTGACGACGACAATTAAATTCCAGGACCAGGAATGCTGCTGAGGAGCAGGTAACAGCTCTGGGTGCCTGCTAATTTAGATCAAAACGAGATGTGAGGCAGCCACCAACCTGCCTCTCCTCATCAGCCCCATACCTCAGTTCCTGAGGAAAGAAAACCTACAGGCCTGGGCCAGAGTCACATCTCACTTCAGACATGCAGCAACTCTTAATTGCTTAATTTCAGCACATCTGCAGTAGCAGCTGCTATCCTGGAATTGCATTTCCAACATTAGGAGTTCCAACTCAAAGTGCAATATCCTCAACTGAACACAACCCTGAAGGCCCCATGTGCCTAGGTTTCCTTATGGAAGGCCCAAAAAACTGAGACCAAAGAGCACTTACTGGAGGCACTCAGGACTGGACTGGGTGATAGATAAACACATCTAGGCTCCCTTTCCCATGAAAGGTTGGGCCAGATGATCTTTTGAGATTCCCTCCAACTTGGATTATTCCATGTGTCTGTGAAAATAGCTCATCACAAAGAATCCCAAATATGAATGACTGGTTGGAATAAGGTGCCTGTATTTCTAGAAGCAACCCCCCCTGGATTTCTCTGGCAGCACACTGCCCAACTGGACATTGTGAAAAAAAAACCCAACCAAACAACCCCACCCTTAGTTGCCTTACTGCCCTATGTCATACTGGGAGACTGGGCCTAAATTCCAGGGGAGAATTTTACCCGGAGCAGAGACACTGCCTTCATGGCTCTGCTTCTGTGTCTAAAACATTATAAAAAACCCAAAAAAACAAACAACCCAAACTTTCCCATGTAGTCCCAAGTGTTAGCTGTGATTTGTTTTTTTATAAATTCAGCAGTGTCTAGTCAAGATAGTCAAGGCAGTGACATGCACTGCATTCAATTTTCAGATAACTTGCCACATCTCCCACACCAAAGGAATCTCCCCAGTCAGACCTGATACTGTCTGCCAGGTGCAACTTGGTGATACAGCAGAATGTTATCTTGCACCTCTTATTTATCATCTCATTCAAAGAGATAATGAGATACCCACTTTCTTTTGTTCACTTTCTGCTGAAGATTAAGCCCTATGGAGAGAGAAGCCACTGATTGCCAAACTTCTTGTTTATCTAATGTTCTCAAATTTGTAATGGTGTAGCTGGGGAATTTAAATTGGTATGTTATTGAATTATTCTGTCTCTTACCTATTCCCAGCAGGTTCCAAGTTGCAGTTTGGTCTGTAAGAAGAGGTGGAATTGTATCACCTTGCATACCTGGGGTTTTTTTCTCTTAACAATGGTGATTTGAAATATTTTAAATATCTCTCTCCCTATTCAGTAATCTTTTCTCTTTTAAACAAATTATCTTTTTAAAATTATCTTTTAAACAAATATTCATGCAGGAGAGTTATGCATATTGCTCTGAAAGTTTCAATGTCATTCTGAGAGAAATTTCATGGAGTTGGAAACGCCCTTCCATTTCTACCTCCAGACTGACCCATTCCCCAGAGAGGTATCGGAGTGTGAGAAGTTTTGCCTATTGAGAATTAGTTGGTTCCTTGGATAAATGAGACAAATAATAAGACATTCGACATATTAGCATCAGAAATGTAAGATCAACTCAAGATATTCCTCCCCAGTCACTGTGACTGGCAGCAATGAAATCTGTACCTTAAGCTTGTGCTAGGAGACTTGAAGCTTTCACAGCCCTCCACAGAGTTCTCCAGGCTTTCCAACAGACAATATTGCACCTTTTTCATATATTCCCCTTCCCACCATATTTTGATACAAGGATTGTTTAAAATGGTTTCCTATGTATTTTCTGCAAATGCAAAGTTACCCATGAAAACTGGAGGCTGAAGGCCCATTTTCCCTGTGTACTGGGTTATATAACCCAGTGTCAGTATGGACACTCCCAGTGAGACCCAGTCTGACCTGCAGCAAATTGTCTGTAACATTTACATATTGTCCACCTTCTGCCAAAGGCCACTTAGGGGGCCATTAACAGAACCAACACGTGCACACATCAGATTGCACTATTTTATCAATAAAGTAGACACACACACACAAAGCTACTGGGAAGAGATCCAAGATTTTCAACTCACAAGATGCATTTAATCTCCCAGGACCTGATAGTTATACAATGTCACATAGCTGCTCTGGAGGGAATAGTAAACCCACCCATGTTTGCTTAAAGCCCTGTAAAAACTCCTCCTGCCTGTGCTTTATACACTGTGAGAAGATATCAGGGTCTATGAACTTGCTACGTGTTCATGCCCACACACAGAGATTTCTTGGCTCAGCCATGCTGCATTTATGTGATCATACAGGAGAGTTAGCAAGGCAGAGGAGGGTCCTAATTGGCTATAAAAATTAAGAGCAGGAACGATATGCTGAGTTGACTCATACCAAAAAAGTATCCGCAATAACTCCTTGGATACTACAAAGAGAAAACAAATGGTGGTAACTGTGATTTGTCCTTAAATCAACAAAGTAACTAGCAGCCACAGAGCCATCTATCTTTCAGAAAGCCTGCTGAGCTCCCTCTCACTGAATCTTCTCCTGCGAATTGCCCAAGGCAGGAAAAAGCAGGATCATATCTATGTGGCAGTGGTAATAAAAGATTTGGTGCCTGGTTTTGCATACAGCTATTTCAGTTGATGGAAGTGGTAACATCACAAAGTCTTTGGCTTTCTCAGTATGAAGCCGTATTTCAAGAAGTTCTGTTGAGAAGAGATGGGCTCCTCCTCTTAAAGAAGAAGGTGTTAGAATATGGAATAGACTTTCTAAAACGCCAACTTGGAAGAGACAATGATTCTGTTAAGAGGACATTCAAAATGTGTTATTTTTGTTTAGTTGGTTGGTTGTTTCTTTAATCAGCTAGATAAATACCTTAATATTGTTGTCAAATGTGCAGGAGTTAGCTAAAAAGAAGGACGGATGTTTAGGATGAAACAGTCATTAAAAAAAGGCTTGAATCACAGCCATGGAACTGTAGGTCAGAAGACCTTAGAGGAAAACCTTTTAATGGGAAGATCCAAAACACTAACTATTTTAATTTCATACAAAAACTTTAATATTGTTTTCTATTTTTATAAACAAAACAATTTTAAAATATTTTTATCTAGGTGGTTACCAAATTCATTATTTGTAGGGACATAAAGTGTTGGTATTTCATTTTACTGTGTGGAACATACTACACAAAATGGATTTTCAGATTCATCATTCTCATTAATTTCTGAGTTGACCACAGCTTGTTTAAAATACCACATTATTATTATTTTAATTGAAAGAGAAAAATAAGACAAATATTAATCTGAAATATACCTTTTAATCTAAGATATGAAATTAATTTTTCCAACTTGTTTACTCATTCACAGTTACATGAGGATAGATCAGATCTTCCCTTAACAGTTTCTGCTGCGGGGAGTCAAATTGTATGTACTTGATTTGTTTTCAGAGTTATTTGTATTTTTAAATCTGCCACTAAAGGAGTCATTAAAATATAATTTAAGGCTCAAACACACTTCTAGAACTTAGAGGGGTGGAAGAATATGGTCTCCCACTGTAGCAGTGGCTGCACTGCAGAGCATCCAGCAAGTCACCTTCCTTGTCACAGTATCTGTAGGTGAATATTATCTCCAGGTTGCAGGCTAATGATAAACTTTATATTTTATTTCCTCTCATGCATCAAATCAGAAGTGTTTCAGAGCAGTTTTATCCCCAAAAAATGGACATATAAACTGAGAAAGCAAGCACTATTTGATCCAGCTCCACCTATTTTGTGCCAGGCAACTTCATGCTGCCTCACAGGAAAATGGGCACAAAAACAAAGGACAGAGGAGTAAGAGCAGGACTAGGCTGCAGTTGGACAATTAGGCCCTGACAGCATGGCATCCCTTTGGATAGCCTCCTCACAACTGCAGAGCACTACTGCAGCCTCTGTAGCCACTTATTTTAGAAGCTCTTGATATCTCTTTTCTGGTGAGCAGCAGAGAGATCAAATGGTCATTGCCGTTGGCACGATCTCATAACCACATCTAGGAGAGAAGGCACAGCACAGTAGAGTGGGAAGGTGTGAGATCCAGATCTGGTTTCTAGAGAAAAAGAGAACAACCACAACAATCTTTTGAAGATGCGAAAGACATGATGAATATTCTTAAGTATATGGGACTTAAAGCCTAAAAGAGACTTGATTCTTGCATTGGCCTAACCTAAGAGAAGGAAAAGGCTGACCTCTGGTTCCCACTCGGCTGTGGCAGCACTCCTGCTTCCAGACATGCAGGAGTGCATTACACTAGCCTCTCAGAAGACTTCATCTGGGGATTTCACATGGCACTGCTGTCAGGCTCTAACAGCACTGCCCATTATCTCAGTATCAGCTGTGACTGCAGCGAAGCTGCGTGATCCTGAGTCAGAATGACAGCTCTTTCACGACTCTTAGTAACCCAAGATGTGGCTCAGCACAATCTATACCTCAGTTATGTTAAACAAACATTTCAACTGGGAAAAGCACTGCTCTATGGTTCCATTCTAGGACCCACATTGAAACAGCACTTCAAGCTATCCTTCTGACCAGTGAAGGAAAGCATCATGAGTGGCCTTGAATGCAAAGGCAGACATAAAGGAAAAGCCTGAACTTGGCATTGCAACATTTCCATTGGACCAACAAGCTGCAGACCACCTAATCCTTGCTCTTACTCTGTGAACAGTTTTATTCAGTTTCTGGGATAAAATGCAAGCAGCTTCAGGGTGTTTCTAGCTCAGTTTATTTTTCTTATCTTTCTCCTGGGCAGAAGAGAGCAGCTGAGGTGTGCACACAGATGCATTAGTTTCAAGGAGTAGAAGCAAAAATGCCCTGGTCTGCTATTGCTGTACTGGATCAGGGAAGCCTAATTACTACCTCACAGTCAGTCACATGTGCCTATCTTGTATTTTGATTTCTCCTTCCAGTGGCTAACATCAAAAAAAGATTACAAAGCTCTGCAAGTAGAAGTACAGTGCTTCAACCCAAGAGCAGATGCTCTGCACTCGCTGCAGATGGATCTCTTTGCAAATGCACACTCAGGATGTCTCATCTGGCTTCTCACATACATGACCACCTCATCAGATGCCTGTTTCTTCCAAGCCTGTCTGTATAAACACCAGGATCATGCAAAATCATTACCTCCAGTTTAGAAGTGGCATCAAGCCATTTTGTGACATCAAATAAATAGATTGGTCTTTCCAGCCTACTTCAAAATCCCTGTTACACTGAACCTCTGACTGCAAAAAACTATTTGACATTTGACTAACTCCTTCATACAGTAAGGACTTGATACTATGAAAGGAGTGTATTTACAATAGCTTTGTTCTTGCAAATGTCACTCAAGAATCATCAGTAGCACAGCAGCAAAACAGCTGGTGCCTGCCACAGCATTCTGTTAACAAGTGGGAAGCAGAGCAACAGGAAATTATTTAATTATATTCTCAGTAACTAGTTTGGTAAAAACTTGCACCAGCCTTTCAAATGAAATTCTCAAATAGAGAGGCACAGCATTTTAGCTGTATTGTTCCTATAGCTGGGATGTGAGACTAACTAGTTCAGAAATCTTCAACAATAACTGCAGGAATTGAAAATCCCACCCAGAACACACCCCCACACCTGAAAGGTTAACACACATGTTTGGTTTGTGTGGAAATGTTTTCATAGCAGGGAGGGGGCTAAAGGGGTGGCTTCTATGAAAAGCTGCAAGAAGCTGTCCAAGAGAGCAAACACCAGCCAGCTCTGAGATGGACCCACTGCTGGCCCAGGTCAAACCCATCAGTGACAGTGGCAGCACTTCTGGGATAACATCTTCAAGAAGTGAGGGAAAAAAAACTAACTGCCAACTTCAGCCAGAGAGAAGTGAGAACATGTGAGAGAAACAGTGCTGCAGACACCAAAGTCAGTGAAGAAGTGGAGGTGCTCCAGGCACTGGAGCAGAGATTCCCCTGCAACCCACAGTGAAGACCATGGTGAGGCAAGCCAACCCCTTGACCTATAGAAGGGTCGGGACTGGCAGGACAGGTAAGCCCACAGGGGACCCACATTGGAACAGTCTGTTCCTGAAGTCTGCCTCCCATGGAAAACATCCCCACTGGAGTAATTCATGAAGAACTGCATCCTGTGGAAAGGACTCACATTGGAAAAAATTGTGGACAACTGTCTCCTGTGGGAGAGGCACCACACTGGAGCAGGGAAAGAGTGTGAGGAGTCATCCCCTGAGGAGGAAGAGGAGGCAGAGACAACGTGTGATGAACTGAGATCAGCCCCCACGACCTGGCCCCCCTTGCTGCTGGGATGCAGGACAGAGAGAAAATTGTGAGTAAAGTTGAGCCTGGGAAAAAGGGAGGGGTGGTAGAAAGATGTTTTAAGATTTAGTTTTTATTTCTCATTACTCTACTCTGATTTGATAGAGTAGCATAGGATAAAGTAGATAAGTAATTGATAAGCAATAAATTCAATTAATTTCCCCAGCTGAGTGTGTTTTTCCCATGATGGTAATGGCTGAGTGATCTCTCCCTGCCCGTATCTCGACCCACAGGCCTTGCACTACATTTTCTGCCCCCTGTCCAGCTGAGGAGGGGAGTGACAGAGTGGCCCTGGCGGACACCTGGCACCTAGCCAGGGTCAACCCACCACAATGAGGAAAACTTAGTGGTTATTCAGCATGGTTTTGCTTTCCAGAGTCTAGGGATGAGAGAAACATAAGAGAGGAAAGATAAAAGCTTGGCAAGTGTTAAACTTCGTAGAATTTGTAACTTGATCATCCTGTGTCTCAACTTTGGGCTGTAGTGGAGACTTCTGCTCCAGAACTGAAGCACACGTCTCCTTAGCCATGGCACTTTACTACCACATTGCACCTGCTCTACTCAGCACCCCTCAAGACAGATGAGAGCAATGCAACAGCAAACTTGCTACGGACAAAGTAACAGACTGGAGATGTCTCACTCACAGAAGGCACTGCAAAGTGGCTTACAAGTGGCACAGAGGAGTTTGTCATCTGTTGCTGCTCCCTGATTTCCAGTCTGCAAGCAGAATGAGCACCCCTCAATGCTCACCAGCCAGCTGTTACAGACCGACTCAGCCTGAGCACTCCATCCCCAGAGACAGCTAGAAATCTGCGCCTACGAATCAATAGATTTTTAGAACAGCTCCATATGTCATGTCAAATTTCTAATTCTTTTCATCTTTTATCATATTTCCACCACTGAGGTTTGCACACCCATCATGCTCACTGTAACACTCAGCTCCTTTTAGCAAACTGGCTTTGGAGTCGCTGCATGGCTTTTGAGCACATTTAAACCTGCAAAGTGAGAACAGCAAAGCACACGATAAATTCTTCATCATCCCTGAAAGTGAGCAGTTCTAGACAATATCCCCTTCAACTCTTGGCTCATAATCATTGAAACATTACATCAATTGCTCACCTTTTGATCCAGACTGTAGGCCAAGATCCACTCCTCCTGCTTGGGGTGGAAGAGCAAGCTCTGGATATAGAAGTTCAGACGGTACTTCTGGTAGGTAGCCCCTTCATCAGAGCTGATGAGGATGCTGCTCTCAATCTCTGGATCACTAAGAAGCATGATCTAAACAGAAAAATGGAGGGAAAAGAGTGTTAATGGAAAAGTGAAACTGAACATCATTTAAGAGTGAGGTCATGCAGCACTGACTCCTATTAGATGTACTCAGACCATCACTCAAGAGTGTAACAGCCCACAGAATTAGCGTGGGTTTTTAGCCTTTCTATTCCATTTTATTTGGCAATTCATTTGCTGATTTATTTGGTGATTGCCATTTTTCATTTTATCTGGAAAAATTCAGAAAGTCCAGTAAGGATGAAAAATTCTATGTATCAAAGTTGATTTTGGCTGGATATAGGAACATCAGGCAGCCACACCAGGCTTTCCTGGACCCTTTTCTCTCCACCTTTTCTGTCTACCTCTCACCCAATGTGGAATCCTCTCTCCAAAAATAAACAACAGAGCATCCCTGAGATTTAAGGCTCATTATCTGGCAGCTTGCAGTGCAATGAAGGAGAGCATCACCTCTCTGGAAGCACAGAATGCCTTCCTGCATCACCTGCTGGCATCTGGGTACAGTGCACATGCACATGTGCAAACACTGACACGATCTCGTATATCACACTCCCAATGTGTACAGTAAGAGACCATCATTCAGTCAGTGAAAACATAATTTTCCTCAAGCACAGGAAAGTATATGACCTCAATTTGTACAGGGAGGAAAACACTTCTGAGCCTCTAATTTTAATTAGAAAATTACTACCGATACTTTAAAATGGGTTGATTCCGCACTATCAGATGGCAAACTCTACATAGACATTACCAAGAAAAATGTTGTGGAAACATTACCACCATCTTATTAACATCTGGAGAAAACGACTTCACATTAAAGCAAATACCAGTACCATAAAATAAAGGCAAACAGTGGGAAATAAATTAGAGCTGTTCTAAACACAGCAGGTTGTTGATACAGCAGCTGAATTAAATATAGAAACTGTCTTTCAGCACAAAAACAGATCTAGGAATGGCCTTTTTTAGCTCACTGCAGAATGATCAATTAGCTGAGATCCACTGCAGTTTTGTTTTTTGTCCACATTGACTTCTCTTACCCAGCTTCACAGAGCTCCAACTTCAAGACTACAACGGGGAAATACATCAATTTTGACAGCAAAAAGCAGTTACAAGGAATGGTAAAACCCTTGGTATGTTAGACCTTGATCAAGCAAAAAATTTCAATGCTTGTTTAATCTTAAGCACCTCATTAACTCCATGAAGTCACCAAGGGAAAGGGAGTATAACATCAATGGCTTCTGATCCTTTCCACTAAGAAATGAAAAGCTGAACTAGAGTGAACGTTTTCCCAGGATGAAGCCATCTGTATGAATCCAGCTGGATGTCAAAGCACCTTCAACATCCCTCACATACACCACTCACCAGCCCCAAAATCAATCTCCAGCCACTCCCACAAGAAGCTGCACCTCAAGTAATGAAGAAGTGCACTTGAATTGTGCTCTGGTGCACAGTCTGGGGAACGAGAAACATTCCCATATGCAACTGACTCCCTGGGAACTAGTCTGAGAAGAGGTCTCCAAGATCTCCACCTAGAAAGAAGCTTTGGTGTATTTCTTCTTTCTAATCAGATCAAAATATCAATTTCATTATGCTCCAAACAATAACAATTTCACAACTGTTTGAAAGATATTTTTTTCTGTCACTCTTGACTTAGACTGCAAAGACATTTTATACCCCTGTTCACCTAAAGCATATTGCCTGTGCCAAAGAACTATAACAGAGTTCAGTAAAAATCACTTGCTTATATGGAATGGAAGAAGGATGTAAGCCCACCGATTTAACAAGACAATCCAGAGAGATCTTATATTTAAAATAAAGGTTACTTCAGGAATAAAGTATTTTCTACCTGATGTCATAGAAGATTACAAAGTTAATAATGCTGTATATTAAAAGGTCACTGTTGGAATTCTGTCCTCAAACAAGGAGCACAACACAGCTAACAGTGGCACAGACCTGAAGTAGCACACACGCAAAACATCTCCTCTCCCCTTTCACACACAATCTGCAGCACTTCTGTGGATAGCTAAAGAAATGGTCATATGAGACCAGAAAGGCAGTATTTCCACCAGATGGTTCACAAATCTGGCCAATTTGTTCTTCTGGATGCATAACAGTGGTTGCAAGATCAGATAATAAATCCACCAAGCTAGGAAAAATGGAAGAACCTAACAATAGTCATATCTAGAGGTGACAGCACATAAATTGTGCCCCGTGCCTTCACCCAGTTCCCATATCCATTCTCCATCCTTCAAATGGAGAAATGAACACATCCAACACCTCTGATGTCATCCATCCTCCCAGGAAAGGCTGATCCTACACAGAGAAGGATAGAAAAACCAGGAGGCTCAGAGTGAAAAACAAAAGCCCACCACCAGCCACACAGCTCGGACGGGCACACACGTTTGTTACATGGCACGCAGAAAAAGAAAAGTGAGCAACTCTGGGCTTTTCTTTTTTTATTGTTTCTATTTTTCTCATGGAAGCTATAGGGGGAGGGAACTTCTAGCAGGGGAAATAGCAGGACATTTGTCAAAGGCCTGAAACCATCACTTCTTATTATAGGACCAGGACGAAGGATCTACCCCAGCAGTGATATAGATTAATCACTTTTCGTTAAGAGACATAAACAAACTCCAGTCAGAATGAGCATTTCTGCCAGCACCCTGTGTTGCCATTTATAATTGCCATAAGGAATAGCAAAAGAGCACCAGAGAGTTGTCAAATGTAATTTATAGGGGTTTAAGTTCTAATCATTTTCTATAATATTAAATTAAATGGCAGCCTTTGTTTAAAAGGAAATTACATTTTGTCTTTCTAAATTCTAGATTATTTATATATATACAGGCATGTATAAAACATTCTTTTCAGTTGCTTTTTCCTCTAGTTTAAGTGGAGAGGGGAAGGGGAGGCAGGACTGGCTACTGCAAAGGGTTAAGTCCTTGAAAACATGCTTGAGGTGAGTTAGTTTATGCTTCGTACCTTTTACTGACTTTCAAAATCCAGTTAACAATGAATGGCAAGCACCAGACCAAAAAGAAACAGGCTGAAAATCAGACTGAACTTCAGATAGTTCCTTAGGAATGGATACTGAGGAAGAGAGCTGTCTGGGACATGGTGCATCTCCTTTAAAGCAGGAGCTTTGGGGACAGTGGTGACACACACAGAGCTGTTCTGAATGAACTCCAGGTGGGCAGAACACCAGACAGCAGTGGGGAAGCACACAGAAAGAAGATGATATGGAGAGGCCCCCTTGCAAGAACATTAACTACAATATATGGACTGAGATCTTCAGTACGTGAGCAGGGAACATATCCAGCTCTGAACGCTTCAAGGGGATTTATCCCAGGGAATAAACAGCACAAGCTGCAGGCAGAAGTCATACCTATGCCTGCCATAACGTATCTGGTACACAAACAACAGCAGTAGTTAAGAGTCACTCAGATTTGTTGGGAGAGTGTGTAGAACCCCTAAAGGAGCTCAAATGCAGAAGCAGGGAGGAGGGAAAGTGACACCATATTACGGCACAAATCCACAAAAAAGTCATGCCCTCAGATGGGGTTAATGTAATAAAAACTAGGGTAGGATTTGTAACTAAGAACCTGAGCTCCTGCTAGCCAGCTCAAAATTCCAAGTATGTCACTGGGTTAATATAAACACCTTCCTTGGTATTGCTTTCACATGGGTTATGTGCAGGTGGATGAGTTAAGATGGTGACATACTCCTCTTCCTCTGCGCCAGGGTAGCCAGGCACAAAGACAGCTGTGATGTGGAATACTGAACTGTACAGCAATGAGCCAGCACACTGCTCACAGGCACAATGCTACAACATCCTCTACTGGCATGGAGATACAGGTAGCCTGAGCACAGAGATCACAACAGAGATCTGTTTTGTACATAGCTGAATTAGTTAATAAACCACCCCTGGACAAAAAAAAAAAAAAACACCAACCAAAACAACATGCCACATAAATGGCATTTAAATGGCATTTTTATTAATATTAGCTTTCAAGGAATCCTTTTATTTTTCTCAACGAACATAAATTTTCACTGTAAATTACCAAAGCACATCTCCCTAAATCAGCACAGACCAGTTTATAGGTGCAATAATCTGTAGCAATAGTACCACTGAGCTACATTAGCAAAAGAGCACCAGAGAGTCGTCAAATGAATAAAGAAGTTCAAATAAATGTCTTTTGTTCTGAGAAACAGACAGCATTAAACCATTGTGTACTGCCTCCTGATTCTTCTCTTCACTTTAATGCACTTTTCATAAGCAGTCCTTCCCAGAGGTCCCAGTCACATTTACCTATGTAAAAGGCTATTCTAAAAAAAATAAACAAAACAGTTTTAAAATAATAAACAAAAACAACAAAACACCTACAAACCATGCAAGCCACCATAGCTACAAAACAAACCCAGTTCCTTAGCAAAGTACTAGAATTTACTCTGTAGCACTGCATTATCCTCTTCTACAGCTGAAAAGGCAGTTTTGCCAAAAACACTGCTGCAAAGACAGAAAGTTGAGGTTTCATGTTTACAGGTTCATAGGGATTTCCATATTGAATGTGCTCAGCTTAAAAGTGAAAAGACTTTTTGGGGGGTTTTTGTGGCCTCCCACTAGCCCCTCAACTCAGAAACACTTTAGATCCTTCCCAAAGCCTAGCCACATCTACATCATCAATGAGAAAACAAAACAGATTTTAAAAAAGAAAAATTACTGTATTTTTCTTTCTTTTCCAATTTGATTTAAAACATTTAATGAGTTGTATGGTCCCATGTCTCCTTCCCACAAAGTTTCATAGTAGCTTTGATTTTAAAAAGCCAAAGAGTTTCAACAATTTGTGCTGAAATGTCAATGCAAATGGAGGATTTTTGCTTTGGATTTTTGATGTCCTTTCCTCCTTTTGAAACTGAGAAATCAAAATCCAGTGACATTTAAAGGCTTAAAGATACAAAAATCATTTTCTTCCTTCAAAACATCAGTCCATCACAAATTAAATATGAACAGTTTGGAACTCTTATGGGAAAGAGTACATTGAAGCGTTTTAGATTACATGTCTGACCATCTGAAATTTCTCACTGGCAAAGACTTGGCTATTCATTCCCCTCCCATTCTTTCTCTCTCCAACATCATTACTGCAATTACTTGCCCTGAAAGCTAAAGGATGCCCCCAGAGGTCTGAACACAACCCAAATCTCTCAGAACACAGCTACACAGTGTATCTAAAGCCCTTCTCTGCCATTCCCATGGAGGAGAGGTGCAACTTATTGCAGAGAAAATCTCATCCTTTTTTTTCTCCTTCTTTCATCCCTACATGCCATTTCAACAAAAAAACTTCAGTTTCATTAAACCAGCCCAATTTCCTCTGAGACAAAAGAAATGCTGGTACCACAAGTAACTACCTACTTACCAGCAAAAGTAACACCCATATAAATCAGCTAAGCTAAAGGTGTCTTTGAATGATTTGCACTAGTGCCACAGATGTTTGAGAATGGCTAAATACCTGCTCACTGCCCTGGAGATATACTGACCTCTGCAATAACCAGGGGGCAGTGAAAGCAACCTCTGTTTCCTGGTCACCAAGCATATCAGTCAGACAGGAAAAAATGGGACGCATCAGTGATAAAAATCTGCTCTAGAGAGAAATCCTGTGTATTTACTTACAAGAGAAGAAATTCACTCCATTATTTAGGGATCAGCAGCTATGACAAGAGAGACATGTCCTCTCTGGGAAGCCAAACAAGACATTCATGAAGAGGGCAACAGTTTTCATATAATTACTTACTTTATGTCCCAAAAGGAAAATGCTCATTGCAAACCCTTGTGCTACAGAGTAGCCCAGATCTGGGACTCCTTCTTCCTTCACATGGCTCAAAAACTTCCTTAATGTTAAGGATAACCTGTGGCCATCATTCAAGCAGTAAAGGGGCACTGAGCTTTCATGAGAGATAAATTGTCTGGACCTAACCTGTTTCAACTTCTTGTAACTTCACTTCTTATTGCCCGAAATTTAACATTAATGGCAGATTTAATTAATGAATATAGCGCCAGATCACCAACTCTCAGAACCATAGTGCTGTAATCTTAAAGGATGAAGTGCACTGCACTCACTTTATAAGGGTTTATGAAGCATGTGTTATAAAAGTACCTCAACCATAAGGCTTTTATACCTTGGCACTCACTTCAATACAATCCCATAAAACCCAAGCAATCTTTAAGTGTTAAAGGTGACTTTCACTACTGTATTTATTATTGGATAATGAAAAATGACTCAGGCACCCACAGAAACCAAGCAATGAAATAAGAGTTTCCTGAGACTTTAGCATTGGGTCTGCATTATATGTACCGTGACCAAAGAACCAAATAGCTCTCTCAAGACATTTTAGACACTTCACACTAACCTCCCTCCAGAACTTCCTTCCCATCAGGAATTCTTTGTAATTACAAAACAACCTCCAGTCTGCAGAATCAAATTGCTTGCCAGTGAACTTTTCAGATGTCAGCAGTTATTTATGTAAGCATTCAATCCCTCTGAAAGACCTCCTCCATAGACTCCTCCAGTTGTGCCAGAGACTGACAGCTCTCTAATCCACCAAACTGGCTTGAGAAGACAGCAACATCATGGGGAACCCATGTGTGGGTTCCCCATCTTTGCAGCACTGAGAGAGAATGATCAGAGGACACGATGCTGCTCAGGTGACATGCAGGTTCATTGTCTCTGTAGAATGTTTTGCCTTTTGTAGAGGGTACATGAAAGAAGGGAACCATTACTAGAAAGAAAGTAATAAACAGTAAAATGAAAACTTTTCTTTAACATAAAACAGCAGGGTTTTTGAAACAAAAGTGGGCATCAGTGGAGTGCATCAAATGAGGACCAGCACTACCTTGCTTTCTCTGAGGAGATGCACATCAGCCCACCACACTTGTTTACAGACTGGTTAATCTTTTGCTGTCTTCTATTGTCTCTCATATCCAATTATACCCAGACTAAAATTACAACTAATTGTTCATATTTGTACAAAATTGCAAGAGGCTTTTGGCACTTCAGCCATACCTGCCATAAATTGCCACACCAAAACAAAACACTTCACAGAATTCCAAGCTCACACACTCCCTTCCCTATGGAGAGGGCACTCCATTTTAATCACCACCTCCAGCACCTGTGCAAGAGCACAGATGCACCATGCAAGAGGCCTCGAGGATCAGGAGCAAATTAAGGTTAAATTGCATAAAGCAAGAGCTCTTCAAGGAAAACCACTCTGCCATCCTCACTGGCAGGCGGGAAATGAAAATATATCATGGCTGTAAGACTTAGACAAAAATCAGGGCTGGGAAAAGAACACAGATACTCTAAGGCTGCCATCTGAACCTGCCCACTATGCCAAATCCCAGGCTGGATCCAATTTGCATGCAGAGGAGTGGAATAAGCCATCATAACAGACCCAACAAAGCAGAACATCTCATCTTTGTTTTGCTGCTGAGCAGGTCAGAACAACATGTCTCCCCTCTTTCTCTCCTCTTTTTGGCACTGGACACATGTACTTTTCACTTTTAATTACAAGGCACAGCAAGCATTTGCTTGTTAAATTCCAGGTGCCAGTGGGGATGGAAGCCATCCAAAAAGCATGTGTTTGACCTGGCAAAGAATGACTGACTGGCAACAGCCACATGCTTGGTTGTAAAACCTTTTCATTGTCACAGCAAGGCAGCTTTTATCCAAGGTTACTCCAGCCCATTATATTCTTGTTACAGCTGCACATTCTCCAGCTCCCCACAGATCATCGGAGCAAAGGCCTCTGCCACAGTATTCCCACCTTCCTGAGGCCACTTCAGTGCTGTGCAGCTAATTTGCCAAAGGCTTTTCTGTGTCACAGCATGTTCATGCTGAGTTCTCCTCCACAAACTGCCAAATGGGTTACAAGCACCACCACTGGTTTTGTACATCCAGTTTGACCAGCACTTCTACGAATGGGCCTGGACCCGTAGTAGCAGGAACCTCAGCTGGTGACCTTAGGCACCAACCAGTGCTTCCACACAAATGCAAAGCCTCTGACTGATATTATTATATTGCTCTAGAGTCTGGTATTTCTGCATAGCTTAGCTCTGCATGATGCCTTTTTACTCTTCTCGACTCTACACAGGAAAGCCCCAGTTGTTAAAACATCTGACACATCTGTTTCGCGGTCACCAGCTTTGTTCTAGTGACAAGGAACAGCTCTGATCCCAAACTGTGTTCACAGAAAGAGAAAAGCAGCATTCACTGTTATAATTATATGTTATTTGAGTAAATGCATGGTTGTGCTAGTCTCCATAGAACTACAAAGTAATTTTCACCATTACGGTAACTTACCATGTAAGCAGAAATAGTTACAGAAAATAATGTTATCAGTGAGGAGAGGCTGTGTGCAGCACAGCTGCTGGAACTGAGAACACCATTTATATAAAAACACTCCTCTGATTATAGGTCTCACTTGGGAGAACACTTTACATGTGGGTATAAGTTTACTCACAGTAGTTGCCCCATTACAGAAAACAAAAAGATGTGCATGGATAGTTACTCATGGGGGTAAACTTTTGCAGCCTGTATTCAGCAGTCTATTTCATTTGAGGACACTAGAGTGTTTCATGACTCTATAGAAAAATAAAAATCGTATTATGTATCTCCCTCGAGGCCATTAAATCTGAATACAATTTTAAATGCATCATTGATTCTCGTTTGCTTACCTACTTTATTTTTCTGCTTTTTTAGTCAGACTGCAGAGTGAACATAGACAATAGCCAGCTTTATCACTTCCAGATAGTTCATGTCCAGATGCTTATGATCCATCTCAATTTACTTACCTGGCATCTATTACTCATGTCCCTTACTGTTCCTAATGTACTTCTCTTCCTAACATCCCCCCACTGGAGGAAGTTAAGATGACAGGAGAAGGTCTATCCATTTTCTGGATGCAAGGCTGAGGCCCCCAAAAATTAAAGGTTAAAGTCACCAAACATGACAGCAGTGCAGTGCTCGGCATGGTAGCAGTCAGCTTTAAGCTATCCACTGAGGCTGCAAGCTCTGCATGCTAACTTGGGTGCCAGAGATGGGAAGGTTCTGGACCTAGGAACAGGATTCACAACTAGCAGCCCACTGGCTTTGACATTTTCCCTTACATTCAATAATTAGCTCCCAATGAAACAGTCCTTGCAGGTTTATGGTGGTAGTCGTGTCTGCAATTACACACTGAGCAGGTGAGTGACTGCCCCAGTGACTGAACCACAGCTGCTACATCCTATTCCAACAGGGTCACTGACACTTCACAGCCTGGGGAAAATCGTGTGCTTTCCTTTCCGTATCCCCTCATACACACACATGAGCTCCGGTCACTGCGGTGTCCTAAGAACCAGTGTACAAGGAAACAGAATTGGAAGAGGGGATAAGGGTTTTATCTCCAACACAACCCTGACACTTTGGTTTAGGAATCAATTGGCAAAAGCCAGAAAATTGCCAAGCTTACTCCATCCTTTCACCCACTTCCAGGTCCTAGGCACTGCATTCCTTGTGCCCATTCCATTGCCTCTCACATCTCTGAGCACAGCTGCTTCAGGAGTTTAGTTGCTTTCTTGCAGGAATTTTTAAGGATCACAGGAAGGTTCCAAGGGAGACAAAAGATGTCAGATGAGCTTTTTTTGTCAGCAACAGAGAATTAAAATATCATAGGGCCCACTGTAAAAGGCAGAACCAATCTCTCCTCAGAGACAGGACTGGTCTATGTGTAGATTCCCTAGATTTCTAAGAAAACTACAGCTTGAGTTTTCCTTAACTGCATCTGTGCACCACTTAGAAATCCCCTGTCATTACTTTTGGAGTCCAGCAACATCTGTCTGTATACAATGAAAAAAGCCATCTTAGAACCAAGAGGGTGAAGGGCAATGAACTCCCACTAGCGTAAAAAGAAGCCTCAAACACTCTATGACATATTGAAATACCTCTCAAAGATCTAGCTCAGCCAAGCCCCATGCTGAAGAAAACTGATTCTAACACAGTCACAGAAGTGTTTCAAGGTTTCCCAGTGCTGCTTGGGATAAAATATTTTACACAGAATTGATCACACCAGAGGTGACATTAGAGTGACACTAAGAGGCTGATGTGCGTATGCGGCAGAAACTGAGACTGTGGCCAGCACGTGCCCTGCAGACCCTGCTAATCTAGGCTATTAAAATGAGAATTCACTCAGTAATGCTGAGCTTCTCTATTCCTCACTTCGTAAAAGAATGAAAAAAAAGGATATTTTGCCACTTATTTTTGGGTTTGGGGTTGGCAGGGGATGGGGGGAGGATTTTCCTCAAAGAGAAATAAGTAAGTGTTGGTGAACCACCTCCTATCACTAAAGATCAAGGTCAGATCATTATATGGTCTTCAAAAGGACCCACCTGCCCCTTTTCCAAGGGCTGCTCTCCATCCATTCTATTATTTTCCCCTCCTTTTTAATAACAGGATGAAGTGACTCACTATTACTGATTGATAACCCTGCTGTCTGTGAAGCACCATGCCCCTCCTCGTTAATTCAAAACTACCTCATTTTTCATACTTCATAAATTAATGTATTATTGGTGCTGCAGCAGTAAATGAGATGGCCATGTTTCAGAGAGTGGTAAAGAGGATGGAGACAGGAAAAATGTCTCATAAAACTGCCCTATATCGGGACCTGCAGCTGTGTTCACCCTGCTGACAGGCCATGTGGTTAATATCAGCAGCCCTGTACAAGGTGATGCCTCCTGACAGACCCTCTCTTCCCTTTAACCAAGACAAGGCACTCTGAAAGCTCATACAGCTCCACTCTGCCCACTTCATGAAAGCGATGGTTATGGTATGTGACAAAATTGCAGCTTCATTTTAGTCAGTATCCTAACTCATGATCTGTCCTTTAACACTCACTGGCTAAATTGGAGCAAACTACCTCTGTTTTTCTGACAGCCAGCTCTGGGAAGTCTACATCTGAATGTGGATGAGACCTGTGGATGAGACCTCTCCAGTTTTATCCCATTTCTTGTCATTACAACCTTGTAACATCCCTAAGTCTCCGTAGGGCCCTGACTGCAGCAGTACAAGGTGAAGCAGGCAGAGAGTGCAACAGGAGAGAAGGACTGAATTTTAGGAAGCCAGACAAAGCAGCCCTGTCAATAGACATGCACCAATATCCTGCCAAGCTTATCACTCTTACCTGGTAACTGTCCTTCTGCTCCAAAAATTCTTTGCCATATTTGGCATATGGAGGTACAAAGATGCAAAATACAGATGCATAAAGGTACACAAAGACAACCCTAACTCAAGTTTTGTAATATATGAACTTTTTTTCCTTCACAAACACTGAAAGGATGGTTTTTATTGTAAATGGCTGCTTCTTTTTATACCTCTCTTCTAACCTTCTTCCCTTCTGCCCCATTAAATAATGCCATATGGAAGTATTTTGTTAATTATCTCAATTGCATTTATTTTTAGAAAACAGCTGATGAGTAGTGGGTTGGTTCAGTGGGTTTGGGGTTTTGGGGTTTTTTTCCTGTTTGTTTTTAAATGTATCTGCTTCTTCAGAGAACTAACTGAAAAAACACCAGGAATCCCCAGTTTTCATATTTATGAATTCTGAGGGACAGCCTTCCCTGGAGCACGACAATAAAAAAAACAGCAACAACAAAAACACCAACCTGGAAATACTGAAAAAGATTAAAAAAAAAAAGATTTAGAAGTATTTATGCCTTTATAGCTCAGCATTTTCCATTCATTGATCTTGAACCGTGTTCAAAACACTAATAAACCCAGTCATCCAGCATCATGAAACGATATATCTTACATAGGAAAGGTCAGAAAAACCTATTCTGAAAATGTGACTTTGCTGAATTCAAAATAGAAAACATAAAACCCTTCAAAACAAGAAATTCCTGAAGTCCTCTTCTTGAAGTATTACATAACGTCCCTAATTCAGGATTTCTTTCACACAGTTTCAGGTCACAGTTCTGCAAACATTTACAAACATGATCTCTTTTCTCAGGTGCCAAATTCAAGCTGAATTAATTGGACAAGCAAAGAGAATCCCACGTACAACAGCTCACCAGACTGCACGTTGTAGATAAAACATGTCATGTCACACATCCTCTCACTCTTTCACAGATGTTGTGGGTGACCTTGAGGAAATCATCTTTGCAACACCAGTAAGTGAAGAAAAATATTACTTCTTCATTCACATTTTATTCCTCTATTTAAATTTTCAGTTCTGGAGACTGAGCCTGACTGTCCCTGAAGTGTATTTATGAGATGGATACACTGAGATGTTACCCCAAATGCAGTCACATTTGCACAATCCTCTGGTATAACCAGAGCAGACAAATCTGAGCTCAGCTAAGCCAGGCACTGTGTTTCACAGCTTTCCTTTTTGCCCACATCAACTCTGGACTGGGTAGCACAGATTTTGGAGTTCTGAGAAACACAGGAACATCATACACAGCTCAATGGGTCCAGAGAAGGGGGACACACAGAGACTTTTACAGCTGCATTTGCAGCTCAGGTAATTTAGTCCCTGTTAATGGCAGCTGCAAAACCAAGGGCTATTTACTGACTGTATTCCATTAGGCTGGAGGGAAAGATTAAGGATAAAAGACAGTAGAAACAACTTGTTCCATCACTCCTGCCCTGTGGCTCTAACTCAGCCCCACTGCCTCTGAGTTATAAATACGTTCTCAAGATCACATCAGAAGTGCCAGTTTGCAGCACAGACCCTTGATCACAGTGTCAGCACAATGAGGAAAAAGGGTCCAAGGAAACCTTCCATGTTCCTAAAGCCCAAATGCCTTTAGGATACTCCAGAGCTCAGTTCCTCGCCAATAGCTTGGGATGCAGTCTTAGGAAAAAGCAGCAGATGATTAATGGGAGCTGTGGCTAAGCATGGCAGCTCAGTTCAGGTTGGGCTAGCAAGCATCAGGTACACGCTGGAATCTTTGCCTCATCAACCTATCACACATTTGATGATTAAGGAGAAAACAAAATACTTTAGAATTCCCTTTGGGAGCATGGAACTAAGAAACGAAGGAAAAACCAAAATAAGTTTGAGCCATGGTTCTGCCCTCAGGCTCCAAGCACAGCTGAGGAATTCCCTTTGGAGATACAGAAGGCTGGGACAGGTTTTGCTCTCAGTTACTCTCCAAATGAGCAAGAAGAAATAAAGAGGAGGTCAAAGTCACTTGTGCTCATTTTGGGATCTCCCGTTTCTGTAAAGGGAGGTATCACTCCCAATATTCTAGCTAGTCACCAGTCAGGTAGATGCATTCCTCTGCAATTACACTATTACAGACAATTAATTTCTTCCTTCATTAACCTGAACAGCAACACAACATTGCTCTCTGCCAGCTTGTAAACAGTTGCTGCACTTCACTCCCAAGAAACTGCACAGAAACAAACAAATCTAATTAGATTTATCTTTCAGAAATTCTTACTCTCTAAACATTTCTCCTTCTGATGGGCCAAGTTCAGAGGCATGATGAGGTATGAGAGGCACAGCATGCCTTAGGCTTTTACAGCTTCAGTGATTGGTACTGCCCCTCCATTTTGAGCCTGTGACAACTAAGAAACTAGTCTGAAAAACCATTTTCTCAAAGCTCTTTAACTGAGCACCATAACTTTATTTCTGCTTTACTCTTGTTTGCAACTATTCAAATCCTTTAGCTGGAAGGTCTACCTTTAAATAAAACCTAAAATGCTTCCGTTCTGGTTTAAGGGAAAAATGGGGAGAGTCCTCATTTCGTTCACTGCAGCTGGATGATGTCTCTGTTCAGACAGTCAGCATAAAAGGCTACAGACCTTTTAATTCTTCAAGTCATCACCTGCAACAATGATTGTAATAGCTCAGGGGAAAAGCTAAAAAAACTGCAGCCAACTGAATTGCAAAGCAAATCCATGAAGAAAGGTATTTCTAAGACATCAGAACTGTCACCTCAGATCTTCAATGCAATCAGGACCTCCAGTTTATCCACACCTTATCTGAGCAATGCTCTATACAGGAAAGCGGGTTTGAGGTTGATTTGTCAGAGTTGTTATTCTCTTCCTTTTTCCCCCCTCTTTCTTTTAAATTCTTTTTAACTCCATCGTCTCCACCTCCACAGTATTCCCAAGGGTAGAGATAAAAGTTTCATAGTGAGAACTGGGTTTTCAACTAAACAACATCTTCACCAACAATAAGCACTCTTCACAGAATATTTCACGGGAAAACTTAAAACCTAAAATCTATGGTTCAACAAATCCTCGAGATTCAAAGTGGCACCTCCGTGCCTGAAAGGAGCAGTGCTCCAGATATATGGGACTTCAATTCTCATCTTCTTTCTGCACCCTTTGGAAGGGCTTTACATCCCTCTGTGAGGCATCAATTCTGAAATGAACCCTGTTATTGACAACCAAGAAGAAAGCAAGTTTTCTCACAATAGGGGATCTCACCCAGCAGACCAACTCCTGCTAGAAAATAGGGAATCACAGCACTTCAGCTCCAAGCAGTGACATTTTGAAGTGCAGCCATTTAACCAAAGATTCACAACCTTAATTTTTTGTGGAATTTATTCAATTTTCTAACAGAATTTTTTCAGCAACCATAAAGAAAAAAGAGAACTGGGATAAAAAGAAACTGGAAATTTAAATCTTGAGAGAAATGTTCCTATTAAAATAGAAGAGACTTTTTCCCTTAGTGTTTTGGAAGAAATAATTCCAATTCCCAGACCGCTGTGAAAATCTGCCTCTAGTAGAATGTAACTAACGCCCAAAATATAGCATTAAATTAAAGGTCAGCAGGGAACCGAGATCTCTGCCCAGCAGAGAGTAAGCAGCTTTTGTCATATCCCAAAGACAGACAACAGGCTACAGGGCAGAAAAGCCAAAGCTAAGCATTTTGCTAATTTCAGCTTTTCAGAGCACTCAAACATTTGCTGTTAAATCCCATTCATCCGTAAGGAAGGGGTGCTGCTAAGCAAATATGAAAATTTCTCCATTCTGAAGTTCACCATGAATCACCTGCTTGTTCCAACCTATTTGGCAACTGGACAAAGCAGATGCCTCACATGTGGTCTTTCTCTCAGGCCAACAACTGGGTGGGCAGATGCACTGAAAGGGAAGATGTGCCCTGGAACACACTCTGCCTGTTAGAGCATCTTCATGGGTTTGGGAGTGTCAACACTGCAGGCACTTGGCTTCTCACCAGAGCTCAAAACAGGAACTCTCAAGAAAGCCAGTCCCCAGGACCTCAGAGCTGTCTGACTGCTAGGGGCAATGATCACCTGGAATTTCATAGCATTAAGGAGAGCTCAGTGCAGATTTTCCTGATCCAAACACGAGTGCCTATTGTGCAAGTGAAAGGAGAAACAGCCCAACCACCTGCAGGAGAGCAGATCCAAGTCTGGCAGTTTCAACTCCCAGCAGCAAAGGCTTTCCATACACTTGCAAAGCACTGTGAAACCCCAAACTTGGTAGTTCTTAGGGGAAGGGAATTAGCTGTATGACAGCTGCACGGGAAGATGAAGTAGTCCTGGCTCACGGCAGGGAGCGTTTTGACTACGATGCAGCCAGAGTCTGCAGATTCACAGTGGGCTGCACAATGCTTGGTAGTTCCCTTATGTCAACACCCAGGGTGGTCTCAGATTACCAAGCTGGCCCTGACCACTGTGAATGATACCTGAGAGACAGGAGGGGTCACAGCTGGGAAGAAGAATTCCCAGCAACTTCCTTTAGTACATGCATGTTGTTACATTGATTTAATCATAACCGCAAATGTCAAATTGCACAAGGGTAAAGTGAATTTTCCCAATACCTTCTGTGATTTCTAGGAAATGGACACCCCCCATCTCGGCTCCAAGAGCAGCCATCAGCAGGTTGGGTAGCACCTGGGAGCAGGCAGGAGCTCTGGGACCCAGCTCTGCACCACAGCCAAAGACACCTCAGCTCAGTCTTTGCTCTATGCCTTGGTTATCTCTGTGCATGAGGAGGGTGGATATCGCCCAGCAGCAACATGTAAAAGCAAGGAGCAGCTACAGACTAAATCTGACCTCCAAGAAATAAAGCACAGGTTGGCAAAGAAATTAAAATATTCCCACCAAAGTTATTCAAAAAAAGAAATCAGAAACAAAAGGCTTTTCTTTTAAAAGAAGACGACAAAATGCCAGCTTTTAAATGCCCCTGCCTCATAATTGAGCCCAGGGTTATGCCACAATTCAGGTAAATTATGTTTATATAACTGGCATTTGGCTGAACACATAATTCCCATTTAACAGCTGAAAAGAGGCATTTTGGGCCTTCAAAGAAATCTGACAGGTAATTCCCACTGTAGTTCTGCAGGGTAGCTGAGAAGTAATTATCCTTCTCACTAGTAAATCAATTAGTAATGAACGTATAGAAAGCTTTTCTCCTCCTCCAAGTAAGCGCTAATCCTCTAAGCACTAATGAGTAGACAGGGCCAGCAACAACGTGCAAACCCATCAGAAATCCACAGGAGCTGCGAGGCATGCAGGCTCCAATCAGCACCTGGGAGAGAGTGCCTCAGGAGAAAACGCCTTGCCTGGAAAGGTCTGCATGGTTCCTGTGTGCACACAGGCTCTGTGCATGTGTGTTACTGTTGGTACCTCCCTCCTCACTCCCTGCCTCAAGCCAAGACCTCTTTTGCAGCTCACAAGAGATCACTGCATCACATTCAACAAGGCCGCACTTCTGCTGCTGAAGGTGAAACACAAGCGAGCTGGGCTTTTTCTGCTGGATGCAACTGATTCACCTATTGCTTTGTGATTCAGTATTGGCAGCTGTCCTCAGGAGCTCAGCAAAAACATTCTGTGTAACTCTCCAAGCCACGGGAACAATATTCACCCAGAGAGACTGGGAGAAGAGTCTCTACTACAACCCAAGTGCCCTTCTTGCAGTGCATAACCTCAAGAATCTGTAAGAGGAGTGGGTGGACAATAAACCCAAACCTGAATTTGACAAATTTCAGACACTCCGGTCCAGCGACACCTTGTTCAGACACTTCTCAAGTGCTACATGAATGTCTGGAATTGCTTTGATGGTTAACAAAGCAGAGTTCAGACAGACCAGCTGTTTAAGCATGCACAGTAACTGTGCTCATATATTTAGCAGAGGTAGAAAGAATGGAGGAAGCAAGTTGTTCCCACAGCAGCCAGCACTGAAGCTGGTTTCCTATCGGTTTTCCTTACAGCTTGTCTCTCCATTTCATAAGATTTTTCAGAAGAGATGAGAAGGGCACAGATAGGTCAAGAAATCATTGCCTTCAGGCAGAAAACCAAAAAATTTCTTTTAAATTTCTAATCTCAAATGAGTAAAGAGCAGGTAAAGATAGGTCTACATAGGCCTATGATGAAATGTAGGTGGTTTTAATTTAAAAAGGGGAAAAAAAAGAAGACTGCTAATCTGTAAAGCTCAGTAGCCTGAGAAATTGCTAGAAGATAATAATATATCCTCGTACTCTGATTTGTGAGGGAGTCTTTACACCAGTGACGTAGGATTTGTAACTGAGCATATTGACGGTGCTTTTGGGTGGGCAGAGTTGCTTTGGAAACAGAATAAAGAAGAATTAACTCCTCAGTGCCCCCCACATTGGATATAGGAGGGGTGTGACAGCCAGGAAAACTCACTACAAAACATCCTAATCTGTTTTGCTCAGGAAACAAAAAAAGTGGAAAAAAAGAAAGAAAAGTCAAGGTAGTTGTCACAATAGTTCAGCTTCTGCACCAAGAAAAATATAAGCTGAACTCTGACCATTGCATTCTTCCTCTTCCCTGTACATCCAAACACACATACTAACCAGAGCTGTATCTGCCTCATGGTTGCACACACTGAAATAAACATCAGTCCCAAAACATCTGTAGACTGAGCAGTGATGGAAAACACAACAGTAATAATAAGAACAGTACAAGTAGCAAGTTACTATCTTTTGATGGAGACAGGGTATGGACAGTTTGGAAGTGATCAAGCCAAATATGTTGCACTGGGCCTCTACACTGTCCAAACACAACTTCACTGTCAGCAATTAGCTTTGTGCTGCAGCCTTCCCACACTGATTTCTGTGGGTAGCTGAAAGCATCTTTGTCCCACTGCCTCCCCGGAATCAACACAGGCAATAATTTTAAACCAAAACGGCACTGAGGAGTAGCTCCTGGGCTGTGCTGTGTGAGCCAGCTGCAGCCCTAATTGCATCATGTGGGAAGAGTGAGCAGGGGGTTGGAAAGCTGTGACCTCATCTTCTCTCCTACACAACCAAATCAAATTGTAGGTCTTCCACCCACTCTCACAGGCATATTCTGCTTTCAGCCCCCTTACATGATGCAACCAAAGAAAATGTCATTTACATCTTTACCTCCAAATGTGGGGAAAAAGAGTCAAAGGCAGAAATAAATGCCTTTTACTCAGTATTTCTAATAATAAGGAGACGCAAGGCAGGGAGATGTGTAATAGCCAAAGCCAGTGTAAGCAAGAAACCCAGAAATATTTGTTGAGTTCTTTATAAAGTTGTAACAGTCAGAAGCAAATAAAACCAACCTTTATTTCTCTAGCACATTCAGCAGGGAACTAAGCGCTTCATCGCCATAAAACAGGATCAGTTCTACGGGATTCCATGGAATTCCACCAGTGCAACTCAGACACCAATTCAAGCTCTTGTGAATTACCAAGAGATTTCACTTTAGGATCATAATTCCTCTCAGAATGCAGTAATTTTGTTTCTATGGCTACCACTTTGATGGCTCTCCCTTACCTTCTTCTTGTTGGTGGGACTGACATATAGGTAGCTTAGCACAGTCTTCAGGCCCACTTTGTCATTTAGCTTTTCATAGGTAGTGCCATAGTCTGTTGACCTGGAGAAAAGAGGAGACAAAAAGAGTTTATGTGGTTATTAGAGCTCAGGGGAAGGGAATGACTGTGAACAGATGCTCAAAGTTACAGCTTGGAGCATTATTATGCTTAAAACACAAGCTTTTGTGTTTCATTCAGGATGGCCAGCAGAAAAGAGAAGAAAACTTCAGTTCTTTGGGGCAGGGTCTGTCTCTGCATTCATTGATCCTATGCATCTGGGGAGCTGTGGTACACCCATGAAGGTGGACTTTGGGGACACTGCCCTCATGTGCCAGTGTGGGATTGCAAACGATATCTACACATAAGAGGACTCTGATATCAGCAGCAGCCTTAGCCTTTCTCTTTCCAGAAAAATCCAACATAAGAATCCAAATTAAACCCATTAACAACAGTTTTATTTAGGTAGGCTGATTTTTGACTTGAAGATGGGGATCCAAATGTGGCTCAGAATTGTAACAGCTGAACTCATGTCTAGATAAAAATGTGCCTAAACTGGCATCTTGAGTCCTCAGTCACCCCCAGCCTACTTTGTGCCAGGCATTTAATTTTTCTGAGTTACAGAGACAGATTCAGGCCCCTACACCAGCAAATCCCACCCAGAGGAGCAGATGATCTGGGGGTGGTATTACCTATTCGTGACTGGGGAAAAGGGCTGCTTCGTCACAGAGGGTTTTCTGTAGTGTCCTCCTCCTCATTTGTGGGCATGTTTGATATCTCACCTTGCCCTGCTTGTTTCTCTACTGTTTTCATACTTTGTTTTCCTGACAAACAAGATTTTTCCTACCAGAACAACCCAACAGCTACATTGTACAGGATCCCACACCTGAAGAGTGCTCAGCACCAGAGAGGGGTGTCAGACCCTGCCTGACAAGCCCCCCTACCCCATGCAAACAGTGGGGAGAGCCTGGCTCCCAACCCTGCACAGTTTCTGTCATAGGGACAGAGCAAACACAACCCGCTGTAGATGGACAAGGCCCTCACAAAAAGCCTATCTGGACATACCTACAATGTTATTAGGATGAGAATCCATGGTCCCAGCCCTCCTCTCTAATCATGCTTTTTACTGGACAGATGATCAGAGAACATGCAGCAATTCAGTGCCTTTACCAGTAACTAGCTCTAGTAATTTGGTTTCCTAAGTTCAACAAGCCTCTAGCATTTGCAGCTTTATGGTTCTGCCCGAGACCAATCCTCTTCTCCTTGCCTGTCTGACAGAGAAATGGCCCAAAGCCACTTCTGGCATCACAATGAACAGTACAACTCATGTGGCTACAGAAACTGAGCAATGCCAGAGCCTGCACCCAGCTCTGCTGCTCTCCTTGCTGCTAGAGGAGTCCAGAGTGACACCAAAAGGGCTAAGCCACAAAACCAGCCAGCTGGTTTCAGGCTTCCAAGTAGTAGGAATCATGAAGTCAAAAGCTTGCTTTGTCATTGATGTGGCTCCAACACACTTCCTTCAGTGCCTCCTTCAGGACAATTTCTAAATACTTTGTAAAGTCATTCTTTCCTTAAACGGCTTGAGCCAACCTTTCTCCTTTGAACAGTTGGCAGTCAGGGTGCTTCAAGTCTTAAACAACTTCCTTGTGCTTTGGATAACTCTTTAATACAAAACCAGAGCTAATACTAGCTCCATTTGCACTTACCACTCTTCCGTACTAATACATAGTAGTATCACCCGCTGGGCTTCACACAGATACCCCAAAGAATATGACAATAATGTACTGCATTTTCATAGAATTTTCCCAGCCAAAGTATCTGAAGCTCTTGTCTCACTAGGTACCAATACCAAACAAAGAAACAAACAAACAAACAAAAAGTAGCGGCCTTCCCTCTCCAACCAATCTTGGAACTGAAGCAGCTTTATTAATGAAACTGAATAATCTAGGACAATTACTTCCAGTACATGAGGCCTCCTATAAATGCAAATTCAACAGGTCAGGAATCCTCAAGTAACACTAAGCTCTAAGCAGAGGATAACAGAGAGAGGGCAAGCAGAGCTGCTTCCCTGATCTTACCCTTCCAGCAGCACTGCAGCTACGAACAAGCCACTTTGTGACTACACACGTACCAGCCACCAGGCAGTGAAAGAGATCACTGGTTTCAATCAGCATTAAAAGAGAATACAAATAACAGTTTAATATTCTGACAGAGCTACTTTGGGTTTGTTCTCTGAGCAATTTTAAGATCTCCCAAAATGCTTTGCACTTCTAAAGATGCAGGCTGGATGCCCTAATGACTCTTTCTCATTAAACCATTATCATTCATTGCATTTGCCCTTTCAAAGGATAGCTAGAAAGGAAGAAGGATCATTATTTCGTTAGCTTCTCTGAGGCTTTCTTTATTATCATGACAGTCACCACTGGCTTCACAGAAATGTCTCAAAGGATACCACAATAATATATTGTATTTGCATAGCACTTTTTCTAGCCAAAAATCCAAAGCTCTTGTCTCATGCTAGTCCATTCAAACTAACAAAGTCCCAAAAGCCATACTGGGAAATACTATCTCTATTCTAGAGATGAAGAACCTGAAAGCTTGCAGAGCTAATGGTTCATTTTTTCAAAAGCAGGCATCTACAATCAGCCATTTCAGCTTCTGCAATCATCTAGTGTAAGGCTGAACTCCACCACCAAATTGCCTAATTTGAAAACAAGCATTTTTAAAAAAAAAAAAAAAAAAAAAAGCTGGCTGCTAATTTTAGCTACGCAAGCCTGAACATTTAAAGATATGTGATCCACACGTGGAACAGAAAAGTCTTGAGTCAACTTTTAACCTTATCTTGAACCCCTCTCCTTTACTAATTACTTCTAATTCCAAATTAGCTAGCCCATACCTCATACAGTTGTTTGACACTACAAGCAGACTGGATACCATATTATCTCCCATTCCTCTGGTTACAATATGATCCCCTTCAAAGCACATTACTAAAGTAGTGGAAGGGAAGAAATGTTGTAGTTACATCAAAATGACAAAAGACTCAGTGATATAAAAGGCGGTTGCCATGAGTAACACCCCAAATGCCTGCCTTAACTTTGTTTGGGCCTTTAATGGCAAACTGATCCTGCCCACCTGATTCTTCCCTGGGTTGCTCCATTGAAGCCATCCCTGGAATCTCATCACCTTGGAAGGTTGTTACTGCCTTCAGTGTCAAGCTGATATTTGCATATGGCTTCTAACCACACACACGTGCATACATAAAAGTGTTTTTAGCAATGCTTTCTTAAAACGCACCTCAATGCACTGCTGAGAGCACAGAAACTCTTACAATGCAGGACTAGGAATGCTACAGTGATTCTTCCCCTGCACTCAGCACTGATGAGGCCACACCTCCAGTGCTGTGTCCAGTTCTGGGCCCCTCACTACAAGAAAGTCACTGAGGTGCTGCAGTGTGTCCAGAGAAGAGCAACAGAGCTGGGGAAGGGTCTAGAGCAGAAGTCCTGTGAGGAGTGGCTGAGGGAGCTGGGGTTATTCAGCCTGGGGAAAAAGAGGTCAGGGGTAACCTCATCACTCTCTACAACTCCCTGAAAGGAGGGTGTAGTGAGCTGGAGGTCAACCTCTTCTCCCAGGTAACAAATGACAGGACAAGAGGACATGGCCTCTAGCTGTGTCATGGGAGGTTCAGGCTGGACATCCGGAGGAATTTCTTCACAAAAAGACTGACTATACATTGGAACAGACTGCCATGTTGGAGTCACCATCCCTGAAGGTGCTCAAAAAGAGATTGGACGTGGCACTCAGTGTCATGGTGTAGTTGATGTGGTGGTGTTGGGTCATAGGCTAGACTCGATGATGTCAGAGGTCTGTTCCAACCTAATTAATTCTGTGATGTGGAATGGACTCTGGTCATATTTAACAATCCTGTAAAAACTCAGTCCATGCGTTTTGTCCCACATGTCTGGAATAATATGGGTTTGGCCCTGTTTCTGATGACGACCTTGAGGGCCTAGGCTGCATCAGACTTTTGCTCCTCACCAAATTCTGCATATTGCATTTGTAAAAGCAAGGTTTATAATGTAGTGCTTTATTGGGATACTACAACTTTTCCCATAATTATATTCTGTTTTAAACAGTTGGGAAAAAAAAACCCATCTTCTTGACTCCATTGCCCTCCCATGACAGGCTGTGATGTGTTTAACCCATTGCTGCAGTGTCCCCCAGTCTGGCAGAGCAAGGTGCAAGGGATACACCCAGGCAGAGAAGCTTCTCTATACAAAACCTGGTCATAACTCAGTGCACCACAAGCTTACAAAATCCATCTTGTTCCTCTAAATCTGAGCCTGAGCTTCTCTGTGAATCCAACAAACTGGCCTGAGCCAGCAGACTTCTTATCGTGTAAGACTTGCTCAGTCACAGAGATATGAAGTAGAGGTAGAAAGAATGCCCTGTGAATAGCTTTTAGAGGAGTTCTCCTCTGTGACACTTTCCATCTCAGGGCTCTGTCAGACAGAGAAAGGCAGGTTGGTTTGTTTGAAGTCTCAGCTATTCAGCTATGGAGATAGGCTATAAAACGTGTCAGTCTCTCAGAGAAAAAGAGCTGCAAATGCTGGCACTGAATAACTGGGATGAAAAAGTCAACCTCCTCCACCAACCCTCCTGTCAGGGGGTTTCTCCTCTGTGCCTGTGACTCTCCCTCTGTGCGGAGAAGAAGCCATCATGCTTTTGATTTTAGATTTTCAGCCATTTTCTAAGCTTTTTCTAAAGCTGTTGCATTCATCTCCAGACCAGAGTCCCACTACACATACCTGCAGCCCCACACTGAGAACTGTGTGGAGGCACAGCTCTGCTTAAATGAGCAGAAGAATATCCCAACTCTCTGTGCACTTCAGAGAGCAACAGGAAGATGCCAGATTAATATTTGCTTCACTTCTCATGGGCCTGCAAACTGTCTGCCTGCAGCATGCTTGTCTCTCCATACCCCCCAAACAACTTCTTGCTCTTACTCATTGGCCAATTTTCTCCCAGTTTGGCAGGAAAACAAAAACCCAAGAGGAACAAAGTTTCTACAAGTTTCATGAAAATCAAGAACCAGCAAAAGGAAAGCAATTATGAGGGCTCTGAGAAAAGCTGCAGCATAAAACTAAATCCCATGAAACATGAGAGGAGGCACATCTCTCTGAACATCCAGCTGCAGGAAAACATTCAAACACAGCTCACATATTAATACACTACAAAGAACTCAACTGCACAACACAGGAACTCAGGCAGCCAGTCTTCCATCACTTGTGGAATGTTTCCTCCTTTCCCTTCCACTTCCTCCCCCTCAAATTAACCTCCCTGAGATAAAGGCCTTTCTGAAGATATGACACATTGAGAAAAGACCCCTCCTGAGTCAGAGTCCAGTGAGGCAGTGCCCAGAAAGATCCACTACTACCACTGCAAGGCTGTCTGGTTGACCTGGTCACACACACAGACACTTTTGCTGACAAAATAAAATAAAATTCAAAACAAAACAAAACCAACAGAAAAACCCGATACAACAACAAGAAAAACACAAAAAAAAAAAACCAACAAAACCTGCAAATGAAAAAAGTCCAAACTAAACAAAAAACAACAGACCAAAAAAAAAAAAAAAAAAAATTTAAGTAGACCATGGCAAAGGACCTGCTAACCCCACAGCCAGGACACCACTGGTACTGTTATCTGATAGCATCAAAAATGGCATCAATGGAGGTAACAAACACAATCTAATTCTTAGTCCTTCCCTGTCTGGAGCTGACATAAGTCTGGATGTGGACATTTTACAACAGAAGTATCCACAGAAGCCCTGTGGAGCTAAACCTGTTTACTAACCAAGGAAGTTCCAGAATGTGTAGTCTGTGAGTCTGCCACTTAAGAGACCAAAACATTTGCTGAGAGCTTGTTTTTGCCCAACCATGAGTTTAGTGACTGCAATAAATATAAAGCCAGAATATTTTACAATAGCAAGCAGAAAGAACTGCCTCTCTTTGCCTCCATCCCACTAAAGGAAACTAAGGGCCACAATCAAAGTCTGGGGAAGTGAACAGAAACCAAGCAAGCATGTGGTGCTGCTTTCTGGTGTAATGTCCCAGCCTACAGCAATATCACAGACTTCCTAAATTGAAGATGATGCCCTTGCATGCAAGAGCCATCAGTGGGCTTTTTGTTCCATAAATCTGTGTAATCTCACAGGGAAACTTTTGGCAACTTTGCTGTCACATGGTAGTAAACACCACAGCTCTGTGCTGTATGAAGAGAGACTCCCTTTTGTTTTAACTGCTACCACTTAACAAGTACAAAACCATGGAGCCCCATGCTGCCATTTGTGATTTCACTGATTGTCATATTCTCCATAGATCTTTTTTTTCCAGTCTCAAGACTCTCTGTTTATTCAGCCACTCCTTGTACAAGCTATTCATGACTCTGATCATTCTATGACTGGTTTTACTAGTCCAGTTACATCTTTTGTCATGGATGTCTCAGGGACCAATCTTTAACAGGAAGATCTTCCTTCAAAAAACCCCCAACTAAGTATATCAGCATAGACTCAGAGTATTTAACACAGTCTAAATAAAACCACTTTCTGCCCTCATACACAAGGCTTTACATTCTCAATACTTCTGGAACTATAACCCATCAGTTCTAGTGGACTTTCAGTTCCATTAAGTTTCAGAAGTGTCTAAAACCAGAGATCCCACTGGGGAAAAAGGAGTTCAAGCAGATCATAGTTTTGGTAATTTCTCTTGAAAAAAATTTTTTTTTCCTTTTAGTTTGCATGTCATGTAAACAGCAGAATAACCACCTCAATTACTATTATGATCCCAGCACCCTTCCTTCACCCCCTTTCTTTTTTGATTAATGGTGATTCCCATCACCAAACACCAGAAAGACTTGAAGATCACCTTTGTTGATAATCCATCTACAATGTAGAGTGGAGACAGGCAAGGAAAAATGAGCTGCCATGATGCCCTAGTCATTGTGATTCACAGTTCAAAATGAGCTGCCATGATGCCCTAGTCATTGTGATTCACAGTTCAAAATGAAGGTGAGAAGAGATAACTAGGAACACTGGCTTCCTCTTTTTTTTTTTTTTTTTTTTTTTTTTTTTTTTTTTTTTTTTTTCAGATTCTTCTCTTTTTTTTGCAGGAAAGGTGTCCTCTCTTGTTTATTCAATACAAGCCTTTGGGAGGACACTGGGTGTCTCAGAGGTTGAACAAAAGGATACAGAATATTCCACCTCTGGATTTATGGCTAATAAAACACAGGAGTTACGAATACCAGTCACATTTTTTAGTGGCTGACTGTTCATCAGCATTTCATTTGATCACCATCACAGGGCTGGGGGACTGCTCACAGCAGTCATTTCCTGCCAGAGCTGACTACTCAGATGGGCATGAACAGTCTACAGAGATGCAGTTTTTGTGTATTAACCCTACAGGGATGGTGGGGACTAACTTGAAAGCCACGTTTGCATGGTGCTTGTACTTCTCCTGTAGGAACACAGTGGTGCTTTGGATATCCCCAGCAATCACTGGCTGCCCAGAACATGCCACAGGGTGCCTAAACAGCATTCACCATCAGAAAACAGGGTGTCCTTCCCCAATCCCTGCTCTTTTCTGCACCCTTACCTCCAGATACACCATTTCTGTGGAAAGGTAGAAGCAGTTTCAGATCTAAAGTACTCTGTAGAACCACCCAAACAAGGTGGTGTTTTCAGACAAGAAGAGGGAGGGCAAGGGAATTGCAGGAAATGGGTAGAATGGCAGAAAACGTAAGGTATGCTTCGAAAAGCAGAACTAGGAGTAAGCAGATCAACCAAAAAAAACCACCTTGAGTACCAGAGTGGCATTCCCTGCTCTAGGACTTTTAAGGGCACTGCACCTCAGCCACTGTGGGACACAAATCTGGCTAAAGGCAGCTCTGAAGCTGTCTCAACATCTTGCTTCTACCCAAGGATGGCAAACTCTACTCTGAAGCAAAACTGATGGATCCTAACACCTGATGGCAGGCAAGAGCCTGTACTATGAAAGCCCATAGCAAAGAATCCTTTCAGAGAAGCTGGGAACCTGATCAGAGGAAGCAGGCTGCAGGTGTAGTGGTTACTAAGCTTCACTTTACATTCTGCTGCTGAATAGCCCACAATAATCAGGCACAAAAGCAACAAAGATTGGTGCCTCCTTCTGTGAAGTTGAAATTACTCTGCTCCTCCATTTTTAAGATTCCATCTTCTCTCTACCATGCCCATTTATTTCATCTTAAATTTAGCCACCTACAAACCAGATAGCTCTAGTTTGCAAGCCCATCCGTATTTTTTTTCTACCTATATACAAAGACTGTAAAACTCAGAGGATGATTTATTCTCCCTAAAATAGATGAGGATATATTGCTCTGCTAAGGTGTCTCCCACCCTTCAGTGTAAAAAAGAGACCAAAGCAACCAACACACAACTAGCAGAAAACAAGGTGTAGCTCACCATAAATGGGTTAGAAAATTGCATGCACTGAGCTGGCAGTAAAAATTAAGGGGAAGGACCTCAGCCATCCTTGCTGAGATCAAAAGATCTACATTTTAAATGTTATTATTCTGGATGTGTATGAGAATTACTTCTAGAAGCAAGTGCCAAATGGTATCAGGACTCCACTGTGACTTACACAATTTATCGCATTACAAAGTGAAGTGAGCAGAGATAAGCAGAGAAATATGATATGGATTTCCCAAGAGTTGCTGGCAGCATAAAGAATATAAACAGAGACCTGATAAAATGTGAAATGGCTTCTTCTCAAAAGCTGGGATAAGCCCTTCCCTTCATTGCACGCTTGTGCCATCACACCACTGATGAAATGGCAATCCTTGTTAAGGCCAGGCAAAGCTGATGCCTGCTGGTGGAAAAGGTACCTCACAGAACCTCATCACGTGAGATTAGGACACCACATCCCTGCAGACACAGCCCAAGACAGAGTTCAGCTTCCTTGAAATGGGGGCAACCTGGAGCTTAGAGAGTCTGACCTTCCAAGGGCTTCTACTTTTCCTGCTCTGGTCATTTCACTACTGTAAAGTCTATGTAAGAGCATTACTCTTTTACAGCTCTGAAGAACTACACTTCATCATTACTCATTTTCCATTTGTACTGTCTAAAAGATCTGACATATTTATCGTGTTCTTGATTCTGATGTATTCTAATTTTCCAAAGAGGTGTTTTATGCATCCCTGATAAGGCAGCATATTGATTTGATTCCAAGCACTTGACTGACGCAGCAAAGATGGCCTTATCAACACATATTCAAGAAATTTGGTCTAGAGGACACTTTAATAGCCTCAAAGATAAAAGACAGCTTCGATGACAAAGGCTCATTAATTAATCAGATATTAATTAGATAATTAATTAGAAACAAGGCCCTTCCCAGGCCCTTTTCTACTTTTATTACTATAGCTAAAAATGCTTCTCTAACGATTCTCTGAAGTAGCTAATCATTTTAATTTGCATTATTTTATAGCAAAAGGAAGTGCTTTGAATGTAGGATTCTGCAGCTCCAGAAGTTCCATTTAACATCTATGCTATTCCATGCATATTTAAACTGGAACTTCTCTTAAATGTGTCTTGAACAAAATGTCAAGGAGAGACTGTGGAACTGCTCCCTTGCTCAATTCTGTATTTTTGTGCTGGATGTGGATGACAGAGAATTTCTTCCAGCCTCTCAGAGAAAAAGCACACTCTGGGTCATACAAACTACCCAGACAGGAGCTCACCATGCTAAAACAGGGGGACAGGTGGCTCGAATCTCAGTTTCCCAGCTGGGGATGCACACATGTGTCCCCTCATGCTCCCTGGGAAGATGATTTAGCCAAAACTTGCCTTTGACACTGTCTGACTGTTTTGGAATCAGGGGTAGGCAGTACTGCGGGGACATTCAGATAAACCTGAGTCATCTCTAAAATAACACAAGGAATATTAAATTTTTCAAACCATCAGCAAATCTTTGCAAAACTGATGTAATTAAAAAAAGAGGGCAGTGATAAAGATAGTTTAGTCCAGTTCCTTAGACACAGATATTAAAAATTGCAGACAATTCCCAAACCAACTTTTACAGTCAGCCTGCAGTTCCTTCCAGTCCCTACCTCAGCTGACCCCTCTCCCACAAGCCTTATGCCTACCCCTACTTGTGACCCACAAAGGTTACTGTCCCCAGCAGCACACCCACACAATCTGAACATAAATACCACAGAGTCCTGCTTGACCTCAGGCAAGGTTCCTTAGCACTCAGTTTCACATTAACTTAGCTTCCTGGGGAAAAACTGACTCTTACTGTTCCCAAAATTAAAAAATCCAAAGCTCATGAGATGCAGCCACCTGAGACAGCTGGGGACTGGCAATGCAAGAAGAACCTTCTAGACCTCGGAACACATCTTTACCTCCAGTCACAGCACAACTGAGAGCCTCTACATGATACTTTTCCAGAACTAGTAAGACAGCATCAGATCCCCAATTAGTTAAAATCAATATGGCCCTATCACATACAAGTGAATGAATGAAAGTGGCAGATTTACACAAATCTACACACTAAAGCTCAGGAGCCACTACATCTGTGTATATCTATAAACATAAAGGCTAATAACCTTAATGAGAGGATGTAATGCATTTTGCAAGCATTTCACGATTTTGCATTTGTGAGAATTCTGCATTTCTGAAAATCTTTGAAGTTTAAACTTGCATGTACAAGACAAAGCAATCATGCAAATTTCATTTTCTAAAGAAGAAAACAGAATTTGGAGCCATAAAAGAACACAAATCTCAGCCTAATACTGCTCTCAACAGGTATTTTGTGGTGTCATATTCCCACCAGAACAGACTTCAGCACAAGCTGTCTTTCAATATGAGAAATAAATATATAAGACATAAAATCATCACATTCCTGAATCCTTCAGAGCTTATCCATTCCAATTACCACTGGAATATCCATGACAGGGTCTGCAAACCCTCCAAGCCTTTTTAAATAATATTTTTGAGCACTGCATAACAGAGACATCATAATTCTTCAGACAGAAGGAGCTCCCAGGCCAGATTATACAGCTGACAATGCTCTTCTGTAGGCTGCACCACTTGCTTTGCAGGGTGACCTGGTTACACAACTGGCTCCCCGGGCAAGAAGCTAGGGTTGTTCTGAATGTTCCCAAATGACTCTGGTCCTTTCTCATCCAGACAGTCACATCATGACACTATATCCTCTCCTAGTTTCTCAGAGTGAAGAATTTTGGTTGAGAGATATAGGGACAGGGATATAAGTGCAAAAATGAAAGAGAACTGTCACCCGGTTTCTTGGCTTGGGCAACAGTCAGATCAGCAGCTGGATTACACCTCTCCTAAATCCAGTGCTGCACTGCAGGTAGGTATTTCACAGCAGCACTGGTCAAGTGCGAGCCTTATCCATTCCCTGAGCACAAGGATTAACAACCTGCACTCCAGTTACCACCTTTTCAAAATGCAGACACTGGGGTCTCAGCTTGCATCAATACACACTCTCCAAAAAGGTGAGCTCGCAGGTTATCACCAAGTTTAATAAATTACTGTGATGCACAGGGCTCTTCCCCACCAAACGTTTGCCAGTTGTGGGTAGCTCAGAAAGCACACAGCTGATCACTCCCACTCTACCATGCCCTAAAACCTCACTGCCTAATATCTTTCAAACCACCACGTTGGTTCAGGCATAATTTCACCCCAGAAAAGCCTCCTTTTCCTATCATCTTTTGCACTCAGCCCACAGAAGCTCATCTAACACAAAACATTTTGCCTTTGGGAGAATAAACCTGTTGGAATTTTTTCAGACAGAAGATCAATAAAGTGGGAACAGCTGGAAAAGTCAATCAGCATCAGCAAGTCCCCCAGGAGATAGCTGAGAGATTGTCTTTTTAATGAAGGAATAGTAAACGGAGCACAAGGAAATGCACATCTCCTTCAAACTCTCAAGGGAGGCTGACACACAAGGAAAAAAACTGAAGCACTGGAAGAGACCAGTCATCTCTCCAGTTTGATAGCTTGACTCAAGAAATAGTCAGAAAGATCCAACTTAAACTTGTTCAAACTGAGAACTGGCTCCAGTACTACACTGCAGATATTCTCTCTTGAGGAATATTTTTGTTTAGAACCCAAAACACATAAGGATAAATATCCCTATGCCTTTACTCCTAAGTAGCGTGCTAAAAAGGTGGTTCTTACTCACGAAGTCTTGACTTTTATCTAAATTAACTTTATTAAGAGCTAAGTACTCTGCATATTATCAAGGCAAATGAAAGGAGAATGATCCAAGATGCTAAAGTCCTTTTCCTAAACACACCATGGATTTTCTTTACGTCTTTGGATTTAATCACAGAAAGGCTCAAACACAAACAATCCACGTGCAGACTCCAAGGTTCACTGAAAAAATAATTCTGTTGTACTAAAGGCAATGGAAGGTACCTTAGGAGACCTGCAAGGTTCCTACTTTGCCACAGGCTTCCTATGTGGTTTTTACACAGGAGGGCAAATTTTGCTGCTGTTCCAACCACCTAGGTACGAGTACAGCATCTCCCACAAAGGTTCACATCGAGGAAGACATTTGAAACTGTAAATGGAGATCCACACTTTCCTGTCCATGGACATGGATTGAGCTGTGTGAGGTCGTGTGCCCTGTGCTATGACAGAGCCCAGACTCCATCAATGTGCTTGTCAATCCAAGCATTCAAGTCTATGACTGTATATTTTGGGCCTTTGGCCATGCTTTCCACTTGAACTTGGGCTCCAGTCTAACTCAGGGTATCTGCCTAGTGATCAACCAACTGTTGCTCATGTTACTGACAGCACTGTGCATGGATCCATGCCTAAAAACCAAGAAATTAGACCCAAATTCAATACATTGCGAAGTGTATCTTTAATTGTGCTCTAACCCAGCATGATTCATTCAGAGCCCCTGGCAGGTTTTAAAGCTGTGGCACTTAAGTTGTTCCAGTGATATTATTTAGACCAGGAAAGAAATGGCTTTTTTTTTCCTTCATTCTGCTCAACCTGATACTTCAAAAGCCAATGACAAAATGAAGCATGATATTACACTCCTGGAAGGGACCATTAAGTCCCCTATGGATAATGTCAGCATAAAGGGTTGCCCATCTTTTAGCAGGTAAATTGCAAGAGCCTATGATTAATTAGGAAATAGTAGCAACTCATCACTGGCCATTTCCTTATCCCTTTTAGCTGTCTTACCAGAAGGCACGTGGTTTGTTTTAACATCAGCTTTAACATTCTGGAAATGAATCTTCCTGCAGGCTGAATAGGAATGCTCTGATAATAAACCCCCTGCAGTAAACAGAGGTCTGATCAACCACTTGGTGCAGAGGCAGGTCTGCAGACTTGTCTGTGCACACCCCTGCAGGTTTTATTTACTCTGAAGACAGTGGAGAAAATGAAATATGGGTACAAAAGAAGGAGATTCACATGTTGCCAGGATTTCTAACATAAGCATTTAGTCATGGCTGATACATCAGTGAGCAGCACATGGACACCCTGAGCATAATAACCTGTAGGAAAAGTGGTTCATCTCTGCAGCTTATTTCAAAGAATCAGGGCAGTGATGAGTGGCCAGTGGCTCAGAACTGATGAATTTTCTTCCCCCACCTTTGTGCCTACAAAGGGTCCCTGGGAGGGCATCTGGACCTGCTGGATTCACACCACTGCCTTAAGTATGCTGCAGATTGCTCATGTTCTAACATTAGGCCCTCAGCTATTATATGTCCAAAAGCAAATACTCATCCCATCCAAAACTGGAAGCCTCAATACAGTACAGCATGTTCCTCAGAACATCCTGCATCACCCACTTTTAAATAAGCACCACAGTGAACCTGCCTCACTTAGCCAGTTGAAAATAGAAACTGGTGAGAGGATCTCCCACTACAGGAAATCTGCTGAACTTAACCAAGCTTCCCCCAGTTCATTTCACCTCAACCCTCCCTCTCCCAATACCTCTTTAACCCCTCTGGTGTGTGCCTATATTAATCACAGTCCATGCATACAAAAAAAACCTTCCCCCAGAGTCCATTTCAGACACAAATATTTATTTGTCCTTGACTCAGATGCAAGAGAATAGGTCCATGTTAACAAGCTATAATCATGGATCAATAAAGTTCATACTGAGCCTTAAGTGCAGTGATTACTGAAAGAGGGGACACAGAAAGAGATATAACATCGTGTACATATGCATCATGTACTATTACACAGCTGCTAAGCTTTAAAACAATGTGTTTGTAATAATCAGAGCTGCGTGGTGAAATAGCAGCTGTCTTTCCAAGCCAACTGTAACAGCACATTGGGAGTGCTTTCTAAAGGGGTTATTTCTTTGTCCATACTTTACACAACTGATGCTGAAAATAGAGAAAATAAAAAACAATAAGGTTTTTCTACAAGTCATTATTTTGCAAAAAATGCACTTTAATAGCTCTAGTACACAAAGCTTTTCATGAATTATTCTCCCTTCCTCGTGGATGAGGGCAAACGATAAACATGGGTTTCTTTAACCCCCCACCTTCTCTCTGTCTCTTTTTGGTTTTTTTACATCTCATTCTGCCACCACTGATCAGTGTCCCTGCAGCAAAAAACGGGAAAATATTAAATGCATTTCCAGGAATTCTATCTCATCCTTAATGACACCATCAATAATTGCTGTCACAAGCTAATATCATAGTTGCAACCTTACAAGGAAGATAAAGAGGCAGCGATTTTCACACCGAGGTTTCTAGACAGGCTCTAAATGGGATTTTGTTGCATGCTTTGAAATGCCTCCTGGATAGTTCAGTGGGAACTTAAAACAGGTTGAATCCAGACAAGGGAGTACTAAACCCTAGGTTTAGTACTTCCATGAACGGCCTGGAATGATTTTGGATCCAGAAAGCCAGATGTAAATAAATACAACAAATGCTGTCCTTACAGCAAGGCTTACACCTTTGGACACCAGGATATCCTCAGGCAGCTGCTTCTTCATGCATCTTCAGATTCCAGTGATGCCCATTCAGCAGTACCCAGATGTCCTTTGGTCCCTCTGCCATAGTGCAGATAAGATCTTGTCATCACAATACACACACCATTAACAGAATTTATTCTCCAAGATGCTTAAAAAAAACAAAAAAAAAAAAATTGAATGCTTCCTAGTTGAAGCCTTTGGCTGGCAAGCTGAGCAACTTCTCTTCACAAGGGCAGCTTGGGCCCTTGACACAACCTGCACCCCACACAGACCTGCTTCACACCAGTAATCTGCAGAGGAGCAGTTTCCTGAGAAATTCTTGTGAACATGCTGAAGGGCAGACAGTGACAACCATCATGTATTGGCACATCAAACCAAGAACAGGCCAGTTACTTGAGTGATTCTCTACACCCTCCTAAGTGCATCCAAGCATGTCCTTCAGGCTTGAACAGAGAGGGAGACAGGCTTAAGACTGGCAGACTGAACTTCAGCTGGGAGGTAGCAACTCCAAAGCCAAGATTTTTGGGGTCACTTTGACTTCTCAAGTGACTAATTATTAATTCCCAAATAGAATTTATTATACTAATCAACAGAAAATAGAGGAGAGGGAAAATCATGCTGGGAAATTACCATTTATTTTGCACATTGGAATCTCCATGTAATTAATACTTAGTATGGCACACTTGCACTTCTTGTTGCAACCCCTGAGAAAACTCCCACCAAGACCTTTGCCAGACAGGGTTTCATTTCCAGTTCAGCAATGAAGACATTCCCTCCGCTTTTTTTTACTGATGACAAACAAACACAGTTCAGACCCTCCTTCCTGAACAGTCTAGTGATGCAGACCCTCTCCCCAATTTGGTTAGAAACCTCACCCTACTTTTGTTTACTCTATGCCATCAGCCAAATACACCACTCAGTAAGAGCCCAAAAATGAGTCACTAGTCATGGACTCTAGTGCTTCAGTATCATAAACACACTGTCAGACATAAGAAGTCCCTGAATCTGGCAGAGAGAAATTGGAACTGAAATCTTATTTTTCCACGAAACACAATGATTTGGTTCACCTTTTGAAAGTTAGAAAATTAAAGAAAAGGCAGAGTTTAGGTGACAGCAACGTCTACACCATGGATCCCCTCAGTTCCACACACTGAACCCAAGAGCTCAGTTTCTGAAGCGTCAGAGCTTATTATTCCAGAACTGTTTAGACCCCACCACATGACAGTCTGGTCCAAGTTCATGCCAGTGCAGTCAGCTCCAAGAGACAGAGCCTCTAAGCAAGAGCACCATCTCAGAAACAAAGAGTGATTTGCTCCAGACTGGAGAGCTGTAAATTTCTTTTCCAATGTCAGTGTCTCACTCTAAGCAAGACAGAAAGAGCAGATCTTATCATTCCAACATGAAAAGAAGTGGAAAGGTACAGTATGATAATTTCAGCAAAAATAATTGCTTTGCTTGTGCCTACACACTAAAATTTTCTGCACTGCATTACCTTCCCCAGACCAGTGTATATGCAATGCAAATCAACTGCTGAGCAGCATTTGTACTACAATAATAACTTGGAAGAACTTGTTTAATATCAGAAGACTTATTGGAGCAGATGAATGGCTCTGACATGATATCCATGGGATAGAAATTCAATTAAAAACTGCAAGTGGCACAGAAGTGGTAGTTATTGTTCAACATGTACCATGGGACATTTGCTGAAATACAGCTATTAGCTGTACTGGTTGAGAAATTCTGGGGGTTTTTTATGGCAATCTGTTAGCTTATAGAAAGTTAAATTAATAAAAACACAGAATCACTCTCATGTTACGAGAACAGAGCAAAGCCAAGGACTAGTTGCATATTTTATAATTATGGATTAAATGCATTATGCCAAGGAAATTAGAGATGCCACAAATATAATAAAAATGAAAGATTGTCTGGCTCTAGTGCTGATGACATGCTGGTTTGACAAGGCAATGCATGCTGGTTTGCCCATCCTTACCTCCCCAGGATGTTAATAATTATTCCTAATGCTAGCATCTACACTCATGGACTGTTCAGCCCTTAGTGGAGATAGACTTGCATGAGAAAGTTACCTCCCTGCCTGTTAGCAGCATCCCAAACTCATCTTCTGTCTTGTGGAGTTCATTCTGCCCCCAAAGAACAAGGATAAAAGGGATGGAAGGAGAATGGCTTTTGTTCTTTCTTTGTTTTTTAAGTTAAATGGAGGACAGAGCTCAGTAAGAAATAACTCCCTAAGCCCATCCAACTTTTTCCAAGTCACAAAGATGGGATAGTCAGGAATCCCAGGATGAAAGTCTGGTTTTCTGACATCATTTCTTACAGTGGACAGAGAGCTAAACCCATATTCTCAAATATGTATCCATCTTGCCTCTTCTGAGCAGAGAACATGAATTCTTAATCTCCCTTTTCACTCCTTTTGTGGGAATATTGAAGTTGCTTATGTATGAGGAAGCACAATTATAAATTCCTTCCTGCAAATGGAATATCAATCCTGGTAAGAATAACCTTTCACGGATCACAAAGTTCACTGTCACAGTGCTATTTTTCCTGCTAGGAGCTAGATGCATCACGCCACTCAAAATTAACACCACCTTAACGCCTATCTGTAATCACATGTGACAGCTGCCATTTTTTTAAAATTCCAAATGGAACTAGGGATCTCAAACTAGTCATTTGGATCTGTCTGGTTTGACAAAACTAGTTCAGGGTACACCTGTCTTGGACTGAACACATGCTAGTTACCGGTAGCAGACATGAGCAGAGTGCAAAAGGAAGTAGTAAGTGGTGTGGGTACTCTGCAAGCAGCTCTTCTGCCTCCAGAGGATCAAGGGGTTATTCTGGTATACCAGACTGTTTTTCATGCAGAGTTGAGGACTTTAGCAACCAGCCTTTGAATAGAGATTTCAGTTTCTCCCAAGAGCTGTGTTTATTGCCTGTGCTGTGTAAATACAATGAATGGCCTTTGCTCGAGGAAATGACCTATCAGAGGATGCCGTGTTTCCCTGGTACAAGAGCCCTTCAAGTCTAGTGCTACATAAATGCTGCACAGGTCGGAGGGCAGGGAGCTTGGGAGAATGAAAGGCTCTCTGCTCCCTGTCCTTCCACGCAGCTCTGCAGATGGATTGTGCTGAGTGGGGAAGAATAAGCAGGTTAGCAGACAGGCTTTCAAAGGATTTCAAATATCTCTGGAGGCACCCAGACATATTTGAGAAAATCCATGACAAAGGGCTACACTGCACTGAATTTGAGGAGATTAAACATCAGGGCAATACAAAGAGCTTCCACATGTGGTTTTGTCAGCAGCCATAAACCCAGGCATGAGAATTTCCTCTTTTTTTTTCCTCTGCATTAAGAATTATTACCTCTGGCTGGAAGCATGGATCATGCATCATGAAAGCATCATGTCAACTCCTCTGCTTCAGTTTCCCACTGAAGAGAAATTAAGAGCATGGAGATATCCAGTTCATCTTTGCAGCATCATCTGCGCTTATTTGCATAAACAAAATAGCTAGTGTGACCAACAAGACCAAATAAGCATAGAAAAAGAAAATAAAGCCACAACACAACCACTTCTCTAGGTTACATTCAGATCTGTCTAATACAGGCACTTAGCAGAAGAATCATAACTTCCATTTCAAAAGCATAAAGAGCTATTTGACCACCTGCTGCCCACGGTTGCCAGGACATTGGTCTATACATAAAGAATACAGAAAGAGAAATCATCACTCTTCCACTGCAGGTGAGTAACAGTGTGGCCCTGCATTCCCAGACAGAAGTGTCTCACACTTTCCCTGCAACTCCAGGACCAGCAATAGCAGGAGGGTCTGCACAAGCCACCTGGGCATCCTCATGTGCAGAGTATCAGTGTGAGCACAAACAAACCAGCAGCCTGTTTTTCATCATCTGTGTTTGCCATCAACCACCCTCCACTTCTACCATGTCAGCTTGGCAGCATCCTAACAAAGAAAAAGAGAAATCCTTCCCTTGCTCCTGCCACATGCTCACCTCACTTTCAATCCCCAAACATTGATAGAAAGGATTAAAGTGAGTGCTGCTTAAAATAAAATGAATATAGGATTCAAAACCAATTACCAAAGCATAATCTTGCTCAGATGGGCACGCTAAGAATAATTACTATCCATAAGATGAATGCTTGTTGGAGACACATTACAGAAGACTGCATAATTAAATATAGCAACTGATCCTCATTTATCTATCAAGCAATTCACATTTAAAAGCTCACCTGCATGCATTTGGGCAAAAAACACTTGGGAGTTTTCATGGCAGTTGGAAGTTTGGGGAAAAGCAAAAGCAGGAAAATAAAACAGCAGGAAAAGTAATCAGCTTGTCACCAGAAGAAAATACAGAGGGAATGGTAAAATCCTGCTCTGGACACTATTTGCCCTTTAAAATAATAACCTTTGAGAGAAGTGAAAACATCTTTGATGCCAGCTTACACTTGGCCCAAAAAAAAATTGTTTCTAGATGCAGAAGCAAAAGAGGGCACACTGGCAGGCAGTGCTTTCTCAAGATGCTCTCTGTAGTATCTGCAGACTGGAGGAAAGCAACAAAGGCAACCAGTCACCACATCCCAAGAGTTCCCACATGGCACCAGCCTTCCCCTATCCACTCAGCCAAGGGACAGGTGACCCCCATCATGTACCAGGCGCCATAAAGCCCTGCCAGACCAGCTCCTGAAGCACAGCACCAAGCTCTTCCCTTGACATATGTCACCCAAAGCTAGTTATGCCTGGCTCTCCTCTCCATGGGTACTCCTTGAAAACTTTGCCACGTGGGGTTTTCACAGAATCATGTTGCCCTGACTCATGATAACTACACCACGCTGCCAAACAGGTGAGCTAGAAGCCAGAGAAGGAGCTCCAGCAGTAAAACAAGATGCAGAAACCCATATTCTTATTGATTGTGGTCCCAGACCACAACAGATCTCCTAAAGAAACTGTCAGTCTCCAAAGATACCAACAACAACTGTTCACTGTAAGTTTTAGTACTGTTTTCCGAAGATACAATCCATTTCCAGCTGTCATTTTTCAGGTATTTGAAAGATGAAAGTATGAATGCTTGGTTGGGAGATACTGGCATTAATAAAATATTCCAATTTAAAAATACATACTGAGTCCCAATGAGAATATCAGAACAGCAATGTTCATTTTATTAACTGATTTATACAAATACTATAGTAGCTGAACAAGACAAGTATCTACTTCATCCCATAAATAAAATACTCATCTAACTTCTCTCTTAGTGAAGAAAAAACCAAAGTTTTACAATTGGGAAGCCAGATGAATTTCTGTGGGTAATACTGTCTGTGCAGAAAAAGAGGAATATATAAAGGGAAAGATTTTCAAAGCCACCTACCTAATACAGATGTCCAATTAAACTTAATGAGAGTTGATCTTCAGCTTAAGTATGCAGCATTGACGACCTTAATCAAAACATACTACATTTTCCTACATCTATCTTCTGAAACATCTTCCTTCTTAAAATCCATTTTACTTTGTCCCTGAGAGATTAGTTTTCTCAGCAGCACCTTCCCTACCACCCTCTGATCTTGCATGGGAACCCCCAACCAACCAACCAACTTGAGCAATAAACACTGAACAGCAAACATGCAAAAAGTTTTTACTGCTGACAACCAGTGAAAGAAGCAGAGGCTGTCCTTTGAAAACTGTCAGTCAGTGAAGTGTGACAGCATTAACTCCTTTCAGACATTACCTGAAAAATAGGGCTTTCGTGCACCCAGCCTAAGGTTTGGATACAGAGGTGAGGCTCTGGGGGGCTTTGTACAACAAATGCTTTTGATAAGTCCATGTTTAACTTTGTATAGAAAAAAATACAGGTACAAACAAGCTTTGTCCTTAAGATTCCTATGATGTTCATACTAATAATGCAACAGTTTCCATTTCCACAATAATCTGAATGCAATGACTTACACATTCCTCAAGCAAATGAGCATGGCCATCTCCATATTGCCAATGTGAAAAATACAGAAAGCTCAGTTTTATTCCTGAACTTTGCTCCCACCTGAAGAGTTTCATCATTCTATACCAATAGCAAGAGTCCAGAGATGAGGCATTTAGACCCTATTTCCAGTGAACTTGCTTTAAAGTTGAATAACCAGTGCAAATAGAAGTGCACTGAAATGTAAAGCTTTCCATGCTAAAGGTAGATCTTCAGCTTGTGGGAAAGCCTCCAAATCTCCCTCATGCAGGACTTTGAAAGCACCTGTAAAGACTTCTAAGCTGGTGTACCCCAAAGAGGTTGACCTCTTAAAGCAGTCACAAGGCAGGGGAACAGTCACAAGGTCTTAAAGGCTGAAACATGGCTCAAGTCTGTGACAAAAGATTGGTGCCAAGAAAGAAGAAAAAAAAAAAAGCATATTTGCAATATTAGTTTTTGACAGAAAGAAAAACATCAGCACAATTCAATAAATACTCCGTTTGATCCACTTTCTTTCCTACATGAGCTCTGGTTAAATGACATCATGTGAAGAACATCGTCTACATTTTGTCTGCAAAATGCATTTGAAACTATCTCTACTGCATGACACATTTCTTCTTCTTCTAGATTATTGGTACTTCAACACAAAGAAATCCAAAACCACTGAAAACAACCTTCTGTTTAATAAAAACCACCATCGCCCTGACTGTTGTATAACCAATGGCTTTTAAGGAAGAAACTATTAAAATATTTTCTTCCTAAAATCCATCTAATATACAGCACTTGGAAAACTATACTTAAACAAACAAATCTGAGTCAGATCTTAGCTATGCTGTGTTTGGGATCTCCAATGAATCCAGCAGATTTATTCTCAATTCAAAATCAGTTTTTAATCACATTGTGAACTGAATAACTAGAATTTGGGCAAAATTCATAGGGTAAATAGAATTAAGTGTTCCACAGTGAAGCATACTCTTTGTGAGTGAGATTAAAATAATTAAACATGCAATTTGGCAAAGCAAGGACAGGGAGCTATTAGTAATCATCAGAATGTGAAAGGTTTAGAAGCTTGATCCAATTCCTGTTGGACTCAGACAGAAAAAAAAAATCCTATTTACCTCTTCAAAATGGATGCAAAAACTGAAACTAAAAGAAGGAAATATTAGGCCAAATGTCACTAAACTCCTGTAACTTGCAGAATCATCAGTGGTGCCCATTGGAGATACTTCATCAAAATCTCTAAGACGGACTAAGAAATTGAAACATCTCTGTCTTGTCAGATAGAAAATTCAAGTTTGGGACATCTCTGGCATTTAAGACACGGAACCAGCTGCCAAACAAGGTGACAGAAATGTCACTGCTTAAACACAACAAAATGTAATTGTCACGTTAGACCTGTGCAGCAGAAAGAGAGCACAAACTTACAGGGAAAAGACTGTTCTCTGCAGAGCAATTTGTCAAACTGGCCTCTCATTTGGGCCCTCCTTCTGCATGCAGCACCAGAGATACCAATCCCAGAATTCTCTTCCATGCCTCAGCAATCAGCCACAAACACCACCATGTTATTTCAGGAAAGAGAATGAAGTGAGGGGCATCTCACAATTTCTTTCATAAAAACAGACTCTGATGGAAAAAAGTCTTGTTTGCAGAATGTAAACAGAGATTTCATAGCACCAAGTCTTCATTTTTATCACATCTTTCTTTCTAAAGAGAACTCTGAGGAAAGATAACTAAAGGTTGTTAAGTCCTGCTGCAGCTTTGGATTTATGATGGAAAACCATTTATTTTTCTAAACTACTTGCAACAAATGTTGCTAGGCAGAAAAAGCCAATAGAAACACTTGTAAATGCTCTATTGAGAGGCAGAAAAGTAGGTGACAAATGCTGAAATGACCAGATGAGGTTTTAATTTTAAAACACTATAAACAACATAACAATTATTTAATGGCAGGGAATCAAAGACAGCTTTTTCTCCTTAATGCAGGGGGATCTGCAATTTAATACAAATAGAAATTATGCTTTGTTTTGTGCAGTGTGCAACTTTCCCCTGCACCTGAAAATACATAAAAGAAGTAAATACTACAGTTGTAGGGCTAAAATAAAATATCCTAGTCTAGGAAGATAAATTCAAACACATGTAAAAAGAAAAGAGCTATTTTCAGGTAAATAATAACATGAAGAAACACAAGCCAGTTTTGTTCCAAAATATGGAGCCTTTTTTTTTGTGCCAGAACAGTCAAGACTAGCCAAGATCATATCTTTAAAAAATACTGTATCAGTTCCTGCAGTAGAAACCTGCATGCTTTATCTGTGCTCTCCTGATCTTATAGCCACAGCAAATAAAATCCTCCAACATTATTCTGCTGTTCACCACCTCCTATTTCAGAAGAACAAAGCCACGGAATTATGATTTTTTTTTTTTTTTCTTTTGAGCCAAGAGGAACTTTTTCAGGGGAAACAATCAAGAAGGAGCTGGGCACCTCACCCAATTTTCATGAGAGCACAGTGCCTTTAACCCTACAGCTGCCCTTATTCCAGCCAAGGCACACAGGACCTTCACCTGCAGGGGTTTTCTGACTGCACCTGCCATTCAATGTACTGAGCACCTGCCTTCCCAGCTGGTGATGAGGAATTGCACCCACTCAGCACTATTTGCTGTTTGATAACAGCTCCCAGGTGAAGTGAAACCTGATGGACACTGCACCCAGGCTGCAGATGCACCCACACAGCACAGGAGCCAGCAGACAGCACAGCAGTGATGGATCCAACAATGCATCCAGCAAAGGGAGGCACTTGTGCTGGTGGGTCAGCCTTGTCCCCTCTGTCCAGCTTTGGGGCTGGCTGCATCCAAGGTGCCTGCAAGATGGAATCTTAATAATGTATCTTAAAGCAGCACCAAGCTCAGGTAAAGACTTTCCTTTCCCTCAGGCACCAGCCAGATCCAAGATCCACAGAGAACTTGAGTCTCTGCACCCCTCCCAGGATATACTCATCAGCCATGAAGCCTTTGGCAGAGTTGAAAAGGAAGAAAAACCTCCTCAATCCTCAGTCTCAAGAAAAATTCCCTGCTTTCAAGGGTCTTTTAAAGATCAAAAAAAAAGCATCTCAGGAAAAAAAAGTGTTCCACATGAATGAGCCAGTGCTTTATTTCATCCCCCTGAATTTTATGTCCTCAGCTCTTTTTGCAATTATAATGCCATGAAAGGGAAAGTGAGGAACAAAGAGCTCCAAGGCTTGGTTTTCTTCATCAAGGAATCATGGCTGCAATTTGAAATTTCACAGGTGCTGAGGCTCTCAGATATATAGCAAACCAGCCTGTCTTCCAGCATCACTGAATTTGGCCAACTCAGCCCAGAGTCCATTTGCTGCAGCATCAAAAATGAAATGCAGTTCTAGCAGCAATGCAAATCAGATCACATAATTGAAACGCTATAAGTATTAGTAAAGACTGAGTATGTTTCCAGCCAAGAAGCAATACTTCAAACTACACTGGGGACTCAATGTAGAAATTATTGAGTAAGATTCTCTGGACTGCACTATACAATTAGATTATTATCATTACTTCTTCTCTGTGCTTTAAATCTGTGAATCTGAGGACGTGCAGAGCTGCACTTCTACAGAGAGCACCCTTCTGAGAATTCTCTTCCCACACTATAAACTGGAACATGAGAAATTTGAGGACACTGGATTTGTTGCCATTTGTGAAGAGAAGCACCACCCAAACAGGAATCATTAGAGTAGCAAAACCTGCTGCATTATGAACAACAACTGGTCTTTAAACAGGATGTGAGAGCCTGCCTGGGGAAGTAGAGGGCCTTTCCATTCAGTCCACAAAAGCACAAAGAGCTAAAACCTGATAAACTCAGGCTAGGCAAGTATGGGTAAGAAGGTATTCTGTTCTATTCTGGGTGGGCTTTTTAAAAAAAAAAAACAAACAGGAAGGGCAACTGTTCCAGCAGACTGTACTAATGGATAAGGTGAATTCTTCATTACTGCTATTTTTACAATCAAGATAGGATGTTGTCCCAAGAGTTTTTGCTCTTGATCAAGCAGATGTTAGATGAGGAATTAATCTCTGCTTAGTGTCTGTGACTGATTTTCTTCTCCTGCATGATCTTGCACAGTGTCTGAGTACAGTGCTCCTTCTGCCTTTATACCCCAGGAATGTTTTTAATAGTTACACATCCAGGAGTCACCAGTGATACAGTTATTACTTCACAGTTAATCCCTGTAGTTGCTTCTAGACAATTTTTTCATTTTATTTAGGATTACACCAAGAGTGTAACCCAGTATTTCCAGAAGATATCTGCTGCAAGGAAGACTCTAATGTCAAAAGATTCCTTCTCTAAAATGTATCTTTCCATGATATAATCCCACTTTGCATACAAGTAGCTAATTACTTGGTAATTTTGCTCCATGAAGCAGGGTGACTCTTGCAAAGCAAAGCAGCAGTCTGTTCCAGTGAACAAGGTCTTAAGACTCTCTTTATAGTATGATCTCTCCTACCCTACCACCATGAGCTAAAAAAATCACTATCAAGGGGTCCTTGCCTATATTCACCACTTTCCCTAGTACTGTATCTAAAATCATCCCTGCCTCACTTTACAAACATGACAGCACTTGCCACAGCTTCATGCCTATTTAAGAAAAAGAAGTGAGATTCTGAGCTGCTCAGGATTCCTCATATGTCAGACACATCTTTCTGCTCTTCCAGCAGCTATTCAGCCAGCACTGTTGGCTTGAACACAGTAGCTTTGACAGCACTCACATGTTTCCAGCACTGCTCCAACATCAGCCAGTTGATTTTTGCACTCTGTGGTCTCCACTGTAATCAGCTGGAGAGGGCATCAAAGAGGTGAGATGAGAACTTTTCATGCTCTCAAGCCATCAGACCCAAGCATCCTATCAAACTGCACATCTGCACTGCAATATTGATTTGCTTGTTGATGGGATCTACATCGGAACAGATGCACTGCAGAGAGCACGGCCTCAGAGTCAAGTTAACACTTTGTATTGCGTATTGTCCAATTTCCATGCTGGCTTCACCATCCTATTTACATAATATTCTAATGGGGACATTTCAAGACAAGGTAGGATAGGTCACAAGATGCTGATAGGTCAAAAGTGTGCTGAATGCACTCAAGGAAAAATTATTCAACCTCTCAGCTCCTTTCATAGTCAGCTTGTAATACGAAGCCTGTTGTGCTGCTTTTCCCCAAGAATATGGGTGAGAGGCTCTCCTACCACTGGAGACAGGGTTATGGAGACAGGGTTAGGAAAAAGCCACCAAAGTTCACCCCCCCCCCCCAAAGGCACAACTAACCAGAAGCAGACTTCTACCTCAGAAGGCTGTCTAACACGTATCTTAAGTCTTTTAAAATGGACACTTCTCACCTTCCCGAGCAATCGATGCTCCACTTTAAGGGTATTTTTCCTAAAACCTGCCTCTGCACTGCTGCAAAATACTCAGTAACTGGAGAATAGATATTGGGAGGCCAGGCGGGGGAGGGAATGATTATGCTGTATATATTTGCATACTTACAGGACTGCTGTAAGAACAAAGTGTCCAACTGTTTTTCCTTAACTGAGCTACTGTAGCCTGGCACCTCTCTTCTAAAATTAGCTCCACTTACAGATGTTGCCATAGTATTTGTTGCCATACCAAGGCACTCTTCATAGCTGATGTCATTTGTCATACAGCAGAATGCCAGAGCTGTTTACCAGTTCTGAGCCCTGAGCCTTGCACATTTCCTAAAGAGTATCTATCACCCTTAGAGGTACCTACACAGGCTATGCATTATTGGAGGCTTTGAGGGGAAATCCTGCCTGAGCTCTGCAGCAGAGCTTCTGCACCCAGGAGCCAGAGCTCTGCCGTGACATCCAGCCCAGGCAGCAGCTCTTGCCAGCTTCTCCTGAGGTACAAGATTCCCATGGGGCTACCCCAGGTTTGGCTCAGGGAAGTTTCTCAGGCTAAGTACAAGATATATGAAGACATGTTCCTCTTCATTACTTTTACAAGGCCTGGCCCAAAGTCTCTGGAAAAATACCTGGAAACACTCTGACTTCCTTAGAATCATGGAATAGTTTGGGTTGGAAGCGACCTTTAAAGGTCATCTAGTCAAACCTCCTCCAAATTTGGATACTACATTAGTGCCCTACATCTAAAATAGCTTCCTGTACGTATTTCCTCTCTCCAGATTAAATAATCACTGTACAATCCATAACCATGCTCAGATTTTTAATATTTCTTCTACCAAGTTTCCTTTACACTTCTGAGAAGCATTTGCACCTCAGGTAACAGGAAGGGAAATACTGGGGGTATAGATTGTTCTCACACTCACTTTCTACTACTTCTGGAATCAGATGTATGATCAAGTACTTTTTAAACAAATCCCTTTGCATTGGGCTAACTTTTTGCAAAAGCTGGAACCAGAGTTGAACTTCTGACATGTTTTCTCCTTGTCCCTACTCCCAAGACCCCTTGAAGATTTTTGCCAAGAGCAAAGGCGAATGTTCAGATGTAGAGAAAAATAATCAATGTTGTTCTGACTTCAGTCAGCCCTGAAGTGTATTCTCAGATTTCTGCTGCACAAAATGGTTTTGATGAAACATCCAGCCTGTAAGATTCTAACCAGATATTCTTCTGGATCATTTGCCCACAATGAAAACTCTCAGAGAATAAGCAGCAGGAGAGAGAGATAGATTACAAACACATTCCAAAATAATCACAACAATGCGTTTTCCCTTCTGCTAAACTGACAGAGGCCCTGGGCCAAACTCCAAAGAGGAATCAAGTACAACTCATGTTTTTCCTGGCCCTTTCACCTACACAAGTTGCTTTACTTTCACAGTATCCTGGACTCCCCTTACATTCCAACATGTTGTTGACAACTTGCCCATTCTATCCCTTGTGAATTTACACACATTGCAGACCATATCTTAAACAGTCAAAACACAGAATTATAAAAGGGAAGCAAGAAAGAGCAGAAACCAGCACGTCAGCCCTGAGCACTCCACATACTCATTTTCCATACAGAGATCTGGAAAATTTCCTTCGCACACTGGACTGTAGCCACCATCCTTGCTTGCGTGGGCCACGCATCGCTACACACCTTCCTGACCAGGCACAAACAACAGATGGTTTTAGAAGAGATGCATGTTGAAACACTCAAGTTGGGAATAGCCAAACACTGGCTAGAAAACCATGGCCATTGTGTGCAGCACCAGCCCTGCTCCCTCTGCACTCTGAGCCAGCACAAGCAGCAAAGGCTCTGCACCTCTGAGTGTCAGAGAGAGCACAGAGCAATCATGACATTTAGATTTGTAACATTAAGGTCACTTAATCCTTTAGAATTTAGAATCCTTTGGTACCTCCCCATCTTGTTTACAACTTCCTTACCCTGAGAACTATAATTCACATGAAGAAAAATAAAACCAAGGAAAATAGTACCTTATGCTCCAGCTGTTCTTTGAAAAGCTTGTAAGTCATTACACTTTAACTGAAATTCATTGAAGTCATTAAATCCATTTTTCCCCAAAGCCAGCTCTCTCCCTGCACACCCCCTACTGTTTGAAACGGCAAAGAGGGACAGTGATAGGACCTATTTATGCCTGAAGGTGAGTCTATACTATCTGATTTTTAATTCCAGCTGTCACCCCAAGACACCAGTCCATCCATAAGTCAGGTACACCAGACTGGTCCCTCAAACCACATGTTCCCAGCAGCCTGACCACTGTGGCAGTGTCAAATTCCTTTTCTCTACTCACAAAGGCACCTTATGCTAACTTTAGAGCACCACTTTCCAAGATCAATGATAATTGACTGATTAAGTATGCCTAATGCTGCCAGAATGTGAGCTGATTGTGTAATGGTGCTAATTAGTAACTGCCAGAGCTTATTCCAATTATTAACCTTTATGAATGTCATTTTTGAAGATAACAGTTTGCAACACAGCCTACTGCAGCATTTGTAATGTTTTTTGTCACACAGGATGAGAAGGAGCACAGTGACCAATGAAGCTAAGATAAAACACAAGAAAGGAGCCCTAAGAACAAAGGACTGCCTTTGCATTCCGCAAGTGATACAGGGACTTTAACAACAGAAAACTGGAACATCAGTGCTAAGGAATTCAAGAACCCACTTTTCCACAAGACCTGAGCTCCTCAACAATTCCACTGCCAAGCATGCCTCAAAAGCTTCCTAGCAGTGCAAGTATCAAACCAGTTCCAGATTTACCATGGGGACATGGCAAGGTGCCATGTCCAGTGATGCTCTGGAACCAGACAGACACAAGAAGAACAAGTTTGCTATTGCATACCGAGGAAAAGCACCATTCCCATGTCTGCAGTTACAACTCTGATTCTTCTGATGTTATGCAAGAGGACATTTCATGACAAACCACATCATGTACCCTGCCTGCATCAGATTTAGCTAGACAACTGAGTTAGACCACAGCCTACTTAACTTCACCCTCATCTGTCCCCTGAACAAACCACAGGCACTGTAACTATTTAAAATGAACACCTCCAAAAGGAAATATGGGCTTCTTATAAATCTCCCACCACTATAGCAGGGCCATGTTCTCGTGCCCATCACTGTTAAAGAGCCACCGACAACGAACACATACAAACTTTTCAGGTGGTGTGACTAAAATCCCTCAGCCCCTATAATTAGGTAGTGTTGGTGCAGATAACTCTTCAGTCCTCAGAGAGGCAAATGGTCCACTACAGTCCCCCCTACCATGTACTCTACCAGAAAAGAAACCCCAAAGCAAACAAATCCTTTGTTCCCCATGCCTTGTACAAAATAAAAAACACACACGTGGGGGTACAAAGCTAAATGTGCTGTGGTAACTCTGTATTCCTCATAAACATCCCTTTTATCTTTATTGGTTACACATAATAGAACCAATGGGATTTTAATCTTCCAGGGGACATTTACTCTCTACTTCGCTAGAGGCACACTGAATGATGTACCATGGTCCACTGCTTACTCTGTAGCTTAACTACTCCATGGCAATATAACATTATATCTGAAACCTTACATTTGAGCAGATGATCTTACTGCCTTGGTTTTCCTCAGTCACTTACAGCTGCAAGTAATCCAAAGAAAGGACAAGGTCTCCCACACAGTGGCTTTACAGAGACTTGTGTCTGGAGCATCTCAAGGTCAAGCTTTTCTGCGATCCCTGAAGTAATAACACAAGACCCAGAGAGGGATCATACTTTCTGAGTTCTCAAGGGAACTCATACACCCCTTTGTGTTGACAGACGTTGTGTGATTCTCCTGTTTCCACATCAAGACCTGAGGCATATTACCTGTGTGTGAACCACTCTTTTCCAAGCTGTTCCTGACTTCTGCTCTGAACCTGCTGCTTACTCATCCCCCTCCAGGACCAATAGTCAGCCACCAGGCTTCCTTCTGAAAGCAAGTGACCCCTACAATTTCTAGCATTTCAGAGAAAGAGATGCAAGAGGACCAATGTGCATTTCTCTTTCCACGGGGCTGATTACTCCTTATGAGCTCAGACTCCCACAAGGCCAGAAGCCAGCTCCCAGGGATGGGTTGCTCTTTCTTCCTGCATACTTCTCCTGGAGAAGCTTTGGAACTTCCAAGACTTTTTGTACAAAACAGCGCCCTGGAGTCCTGGAAGTAGTTACAGATAGCTGGAGATTGTTACATTTTAAATGCACCAGAACTCACCCAGGTCAGCTCACAGTGCATCTCTCAACCTCTGGACAAACTACCTGGGGGTAAAGCGTGGCAGTAACAACTGTATTAAAAGGCTAAACATCTTCCTGTTACCATCCTCCTCACAGATACCCTGAGCTAGACTACAAGATCCAGAAAATAACACATAACAGTCCTGTTACAGATGCCAAAGGATATTTTTGGATTTATCATGGGATAATATCCCTCAACCTTTCCAATACAGCACCACATCTACATTCCTGACTAGACCTGCAGGATGCTGAATGCCCAGCTCCTGCAGACAGCCTGCTGCTAGGTTCAGGCATCTGGACAGCGAGCTTCAGGGAAAACCAGACATAAGTGACTACTAATATTTATGGAGTCAATTTTCTAAAGTAACTGGCCTTCAAAGACCCAGAAACAAGGCCTAGCAATCTGGTTACAGAAAGGCCTCACTAGACTTTTACAGTTCTTATTCAGAGGTAGAAATCCTACATGTAAAAATGCACTAGCTTCCCATGATCTAGAAGTTTACAGGAGCTTTCATTTTCACTTGGTCAGGCATATACTGTAAAAGAACTGGCTGACAGATTTTACAGATGAAGCACATGTGGTAAGTAAATAAATCAAAGGCTGCCTTCCAGACAGGGGGAACGTAGCCCTTTGTAAATATTATTCAGAGAAGTGATCACTTCATATGGGCACTTTTAACTTCATTAGAAGCCTAATGAATTTACCATGGACATAATGAGAGAGAGAGACCAGACTGAAAGAAAGATGGAAGGATTTTTGCACATTTTTAAACAGCTTTTCTCCATCCTTCAGATTATTTATAGCCATTATAAAATGGCAGTGCATTTGGGGGAAAAAAAACAAAAGCAAAAACACTACAACATAATAAAACATCAATATAAACAGACACAACCCATGTTAAAGTACTAAAGTACTAAATTCTACAAGCCACTGTACAAAGCATCCAAGATTTATGGCTTGGTCTGAAGCCTAATTGCAAAGAACAGAAAAGTCAAGGGAGGAAGGAGATAGGAAGAGAAAGTAAAAGAAAAGCTTGGTCAAAGAGAAACAAATCTTGTAAGGCAATGCAAAGCCCAGTTTTAGTGTGGGCATTGCATCCTGCAGCAAGCATTAGGTGGCACCAACACAGAAACTGTTCTGTTCAAGAACCTCCTTACACAGGCCTGACTGCCTGGAAAGTGCCTGGCAGTATCTATCTCTGTCTGCCTGAACAGAGGCCAGGGAACTTTCTGAACTGCAGGTGAAGTCTTTGCATGTACTACAGTCCTTGACAGATTTTGGATCTGATTCTAGGAACTCATCTAAACTTCACACGGGTAAAAACAGGCTCCAGCAAGGAGATGCAAAGATTAACTACATATTGTCCTATGAACCAAATTCTTCTACTTGCTCTGAACCTTTGGCCAATGCTTCATTATCCTTCTTGGACCCAAAGAATTGCTGAGGTTGGAAGGAGTCTTTGGAGCTGATCTGATCCAACCTTCTGCTCAAGCAGGGCCACATAGAAGACATTTGCCCAGGATCAGTCCGAATAACTTTTGAGTATTTCCAAGGATGGACACACCACAGCCTCCTTGAACAACCTCAGTCAGTGTTCAGTCACACAGTAAAAAATGTTTTCCATCATATTCAGAGGGAACATACTGAGTTTCAGTTTGTGCCCATGCATTGTCTCTTATCCTGTCACTGGGCAGACACTTAAAAGACCATGGCTCCATTTTCTTTGCCCCCTGCTTTGAGGAATTTGTGCGCATTGATGCGATCCACCAGTCCCACTCCAGCCTTCCCTTCTCCAGCTAAAGAGCTCTTTCAGCCTTTCTTCATATGAGAGATGTTCCACCCACTCGCTTTAGCGAGACCCTGTCCATACCCCATAACATTGTAAGATTTTTAACGTACTCTTCTCTGGGCACCTCTTTTCCCGATCCTAGTAGATGAGATCTAGTATGGAAGCTCTTATGTAATTTATTAAGAAGGTTTTATTTTTCACTTACCTATTTGCATATTTATAAGGGAATTTAACGTGTGGTTTTCATTACTACTGGCACAGATTCCCATTGAATGCATCCGCTACTAATCTGTGCCAACGAAACTCCTCTGCACAGAAAAGAGTGATCAGAAAAAGACATTAGCAAGGTCAAAACAAATTCATCTTTAAGTGTGGCTTCCTGCAAAAAGTTTTGCAGTCGACATCCAAATCTCATTAGAATGTAAGATTAGATAACTCAACCAAAGGAGCAGCTCTTTAATGAGAGCAGTGGAATTGCTTCTCCAAATGACAAAAGAAGAGATGGAGTAGCCAATTCCTGTTAACAGGTGCAGCTCTGCTGATGCAGCAACAGTCACAACACCCACAGGATCTGCAACAGCAGGTTCTTGGCTACAAACTCCCTCCTGAGCACTGCCTTGCTGCTTCTAAACAAGTAGGCAAAGCACTACAAACACACCCTACCTGCCAACCCTGACAAGATGACTTCATAGGGACAGTGAGGCTTCAAAAGCACATTTGCTCTCGACAAAGCTTCCTCTGACCTTCTCCACCAAACCCCAGAACTAAATGCCTGGGAACATGACCAGAGCTCAAAATTCACTGCTGATGAGATAGGATGTCTCCTTTCTTGGGGATTCGGAATCAAAGAAATTCACCAACAAGGACAGAAAAACTATAATAAATACAGCATGTATTAGCTGAGACAAGGGACAAGCATATTTTTCCAGCCTCCTAGAACAGTTTACTTTTTTCCACAACAAATTTCATTAGTTCACACTAAGATCCTCATGTTTACAAATCTACACCAGAAATATCTTTTGGCATTAAATTCCCTAAATTTCCCATTTTATCATCTAGTTTTCTGGAACGGAATGACCAGAGATCTGAGCAGGTTTAAGTTTCCATTGACCCAGCTGAGTGCCTAAAAGGAGTGGCTCAAAAATTAAATTATGCCAAAGATATTTTTTTGGTTGGTTTGTTTTGGTTTGGGGTTGGTTCTTTGGGTTTGTTTTTTTTTTTTTTCAAACTACAATTTCAAAGAGCACTTCTAGGCCAATAAAACACCTTTACTTACACAATGTGGTAGCATCCAAGAGACACCAACTGACGGAGAGCCCACCTGTGATGCAGAAGACTCAAATCCCTTGTTTGAATAAGACAGCCATAGTAGAACCACCAAATTACAAATATTTGTATTACCTGTTAATCTGCCACAGAATATTCTGGGGAAAGTATATGAAAGATAAAAGCATGATTTCTTCTCCAAGTCTCTCATCTAGTTCTCTGGACTCAGAGATCTCCAAATCCCAAAACCACTTATATACTGTGAAATATCAAATCTCCAGCACAATCCCAGCTATTCTATTGGAATACTTAAAGCATGAGTAGCTCATTGCTGACAAACAGGTAACAAAAAAGACATGTTTCTGCAACTCTGATCCAAAAGCTGTAGACTTGTCTGTTCCTTCAATGTTATAAAATAATTCATGTAAGCCATAGGCTACTGCCAGACTATCACGTTATTCAGCCACCAGTAGAAATATCCTCCATTAATTCACTGAATCCCCTTTTGAAATCCCTTTATGCTTTTATTATTTCTGCCTCCCAACATCCTGTAGCAATGAGTTACACAATGTAATTACTTGAGGAATAAAAAAGCACTTCCCTTTATATTTATTCAGAGCAACGGCTTGAACTTGGATCTTCCACACGTAAGATTAGAGTGAGTCTCTCCGTGGAGAGATTCTCAGTCTCTCCTGTTGCAGCTCTTTTGCAGAATATAAATAATTCAAGAGGGATGGCTGGGGCTCTTACCTGAATCGTGGAAAATTAAAACAAAATGCAGCATGTTTTTTTCTCTCTACATTTTGTTTGGAATTCCACTTTGGTCCTGAGAACATTCCCTCCAAAAGTTAGGAATTTGATAAATTGCCTTTTCTTCTTGCTTCCCTGTATCCAGCCAGAAAACAAGGTGTATCCAAAAGTTCCCAGGTCTACTTATTATATATGATCCCAGGAGCATCCCAACAGCCCAGTCATCTATGAGATCAACACATATGTACAAACACACAACCTCTCTAGACCTGTTCAACGAGCACATTCCTCACCTGAACAGATCTGCAGCTTCCACTGTCAGTGACCAGCCCAGTCCTCCAACAGACACACGATTGAACATGAACAACTTCAGCAAAGCAGTCGCACTTTCAAGCTGCAAAAGCTGTGTGAATGGGGCACAGAGTGGGGATGTGTAGCACAGGTTGGACAGGAGTTACCTGCACACGAAAATGTGAACACCTGTGCGCCCACCATGCAACACCAAAATGAGGTTCTGGGGCAGAATGCAGCCAAAGCCAGGATTTACCTCTGTCTTCAGAGATTCACAGATATAAATAAAGCATGGGCATTTTTTTTTAAATTAGCAGATTACCTAAAACACCATTACAATCTGCAGTTCTGTTTTTATTAATTCTCTCCAATTCAGTAGGAATTCCACCACAGCATAGGGATGAGCAGATGCAGGGGGAAGCATATTAATAAATCATAAGTGTCATTAAAATTTGTAAACTAATATCTTCTGTGAAGTCTTGGCAATTAGTCTCAGGGCAAACAAAAAATTAATAAATCCAAAAGGCCCCCTGTCTGATGACATCCCTGCCCTCACAAAAAGGTCATTGATGAAGCAATTAAGAGACAACAAATGGACTAGTCAGCAAGTTGGTTCACAAAAGACAAATGAGCTCCATAAAACAAGAGGAATAAAACACCCTAATAAGCAAAGGTGGGACTTCAATCCACACACCACCCCGAGACACGTACAAAGGCTTTTAGACTCCTTTGCTGGGCTAATACTTTTCACATGATTTTGGTCTCCACCATCTCTGAGGCAACATTAATGTGATTAAAGCAAGGAACCACCATAAAGCAAAGGTGTGAACATTACTATTGCCTTTTTGGAAAATCCTGTGGGATATAACAGGGCTAGGGAAACATCAGGAAGGAGACAAATGAAACTTCTCTACAGAAGTTAGCCTTATACTTAAAGAATAAAGTATTAAAAAATGAAGTCTTATCTTTATCACCATTACTGATTTTGCCTAATCCTAAAGCATAGCCCTGAATTTAAGATAAGCCTATTAATTTTTATTATTGGTTCCCAAAACAGACATGTAAAACAGTTTTAACTCACACTATCCCTTTGTTGCAATGACAGCATCTCCTTCTAGTCTGAACTGCAAAGAACGTATGTTCTGGACACTACCTGGAACTCTGGCACATTTGAGGAGAGCTAAACCTATGGCTCATTCTGTTCAACTCCTTGAATACATTTTTTTTTTTTTTTTTTTTTAAATTACCATGAATCTTCCCATTCAGCTCCACACAGCCCAAGCAGTTCTGAATAATCCCTTCAGTATATTTCCTGACACCCACAATGAAATATTTGTTTAGCTCACGTTATTTAACAAAGGGCCACCATCTTCATTTGGCAGCAGCTAGCTCAGGAGTGGGCCAACATGCAGCTACTGTGCACGTCCCAAAGAGTTCCAGTGTGGCTCCTAGGCCATCCATGGCATCTTTGACTGACAGCCAGGCTGAACTGAACCAGGGTAAATGGGACCACCCACTGTGGGGAAATGACTAATCATCAAGAGTACCAGAAGCTAAGAACTGCATTACTCTGGGAATGTTGCTGAAGGTGTGCACTGACTGCAACTCAGGGTGCTGGGAGCCTGGAGGAACAACTCTCATCTCACACTGTGGTCATCTGCTGTGGTTCCCCATTCCCTTGGTTCTTCAGCAAACACAGTCTGCACCTAACAGCTCTCAACCACAAAGATTTTCATAGGTGGCTCCCATAGCCTCAAAAAGCTAGCCAGAATTAAGCTAAGCTATTTATGCATTCTAACAAACAGCAACAGTAGAGATGCCAAACTTTTGGTTACCGTGGTTTTCAAATCCGAGATCAGGGTGCTTGCACACACAGCTGGCTCCTTCCCTCCATGCCCTGATGGCTGACTGCAGATACAATAAACCCTTCTCCTCATCAGCACAGTATTTCTGCACTTTGCAGCATTATTAAAAAGTGCCAAAGAAGATGCAGTAATGGGAAGCATTACTACTTTGAAAATCAGCTCCATTAATTTTACGCCTGAATACAATCATCCAGAAAATAGCACATATCGAAGATGCATGTCATCAGCACAAAAGTGGAAAATTATAAATGTAATCAAATTTGACAATACTGAGAGATGAGATGTCAGCTGCTGGTCATGGAGACTGCATTTCAATACAGCAAGCTCCAGAAAACTACAGTGCCCCAGTGGAGCCAAACCAGTACCAAGCAAGAGGTCGTGGCACAAACCAGAATTTGCCATTCACAATGCAGTCTAAACTATGTATTGGCACTGGGATAGAAACACTCTTAAGAAAGCTCTGGCTGTGCCATGACCTATTTCAGGTTTGGCTTGTTCCACAGAGGATGATATGGAAATTTGAGTCAGGCTTTTTGAATCTCCAGACCCCTGACTTCTTTACACACCAGTCTTAGAGGCTGCTACATTTGGAGCAAGCAGACTGAGCCCCAGTTCCCAAAGGGCACTTCACACCACATTCACCCTTTCCCACCCAGAGCAACCCTCCCTGAAGCCAGCTCTGTGTGCCACACACAAAGCTAGGGCACAGAAATCAGCATGAGCTGGGAAATTATTGCAAAGACAAAAAATGCTAGAGATACACTGACATATGCTGAGGGTCTCTGGGGACTGTGGGAGGCTTAAGAGGCAAGTCCACGGGAGGAAACAACGTAAAGCCCTCTGGTAATTCAAACAGAACTGAATGAAAGAGCAATGCACGACATAAGGCAGCTTGCAAGCAAGCTGAGGGGTTTTTACTCCTCTCTGCTCCAAACTAGGGTTGCAGCTGCTGCATTTTGCAGCTGTCTCTATTAAAAAGCTGAAAGGCTTTTTTTCTAACTCAACAAAAAGACTAAGACTACAGACTAACCTCTTTAGGCACTGCAGCCGCAAGAGTAAAAAAATGCTTGGGGATTTTTGACTGCTGCCATGGAGACACAATTTCTTGGTTAATAAACAAAACAAGAAGGAATATATATATATATATATATATATAAACTCCTTCATCAGAGTTTTAGCCTCTTAAACAGAAAGAGTTAGTCACAATTTTGGGTTAATGCATGGGCCAGCATTATGTACAATCAGATAATTTAGCTGGGACCACAGCCAGAGGAGAGGAACTCCAGGGGACCCATCTGAGGGGGGTAAAACGGTAGCAGGGACTCAGAGCTGACACATGCAAGTGCTTGCACTTTGGAAGAAAATCTAAACTGCTCCCCACTGCCCAATTAGCTGATGTGTTGCAGTCACGGCTGTGGCATTGATCATAAACAGCACCTTGCTCGCTTGTGCTTCTCCTGTCTTCTGGATCGCCCTGTTGTCTCTCTGTCTTCACAGAGATTGAGAGCTCCCTCAAGATTGAGAGGGGAAGCTGTCTTTTTAGGTACTTCAATCCAAATAAATAAAATAAATGAATGCATTCCTGAGTACTAAAAAAAGGCAACAATGGCAAACGTTCATTCCAGTTATCTTAGCAGAAAGAAACTGCTCAATAGGCACTGGTTGAAACAGTTGAAAACATTTCAAATATTACAATATCAATTTTAAATATTTATCCAGAATGTCATGTTCCCACAACTTTATCTCAATACTGTGCATCTTAAACAATTCCTGTGAAGCAGCCTGGCACTACTCCTTAGAGAGAGAGTTAATATTTCATGACAGATCACTCCTGTATGCTTACAGTTCCTCATGGACAATGAAGTTTGATGCAGGGATCCTGGCCCACAGAGAGTTTGGGAATTAGAGGTGCTCCAACAGCACTTCAAATCAAAACAATATAAGTTTACAGATTTAGAGGGAAAATTCTTTTCCTTTTGTTGATGGAGAAGAGGTATTAGTGGGGTGAAAAAAAAATTCTACAGATGTGGGAACCTAGAATGCCGAGAATATTTCTCTGCATTCTAGATTCCCACATACAGAAAGTATATGTCCATCCCTTAATCCATTTTTTATTTAAAGCAGGCTGGATTCTTAACTACACAATTAGGTAATTTGCTAGGAAATGAGAACTGATGAAGGGTTTGCATGTCTAAAAGCTTAAATAATTTTTACAGTTCTATTTCTTGACCCATGAAAAAGACCTCTCTCCAGAAATTCATAAATGACTCATACCATCACAAGTATAGTAAAGTAACAATAAAGTAGCTTCCTTTCATAGGAGGAAAATTATCACCTCCACTCAACTCAGTGGGAAAAACAAAAATCTAAACCACAACTGACAGGTATCTCCTGTGATGGAGAAGAGATGTGGCATTCACAAGGAAGAGAGTGTGTGTGGGTGGTTTTTTTTTTCCTTGAAGCTGGCTGCTTCAAGGCTGGCTGCTTCAGTAGCAATAGAGACCTTTTCTGTGATTGTTTGAGCCCCAGAAGCAGGAATTTGGATATTAGAGCAATGCCTGTGTTCCTGCATTCAAATGCTGACTAGCATTTCCCCTGTCTTAAGCTCATATCAGCCTGATATAGGAGCAGTTTCTCCTGTATCTTGTAACTTCTAATTCTCCTCTCTTCCTCTGTTGCTCTCACTCCCTTTTTTAATTACATTCAGGATGTTTTCTTATTGATTTACTTGTTTTTGTATTTAGATGCAGGGATTAGAAGTTCTTTTCATATGGCAATTCAGTTCTCCATTAAACGAAGCCTCTCATGCTAAAATCCAGGGGGAACTGAGGAGATTTTGATGCATGAAGCAGGTGGAGGCAAGATGGTATTTGGAGATTGCACTGCACTCTGCTTTATCTCAGCATCCTCTGCCGTGTGATTCATTGCTCTCAGCCACAAAGGCCACTCTCCTCTCTTGTGCAAGCAACTGTATTTGCCGAGTGGTCAGGATAGATATCATATAGCACCTCTGCTCAGATGGGCAGGACTCCTGGCTAGCAGAAAGGATTAGTTGTATTTCCAGAACACAGGAAAAAACCCAAAGACCTTGGAAACGTACAGATCATCTTCTGATACTTACTTGAACTTGCATTCAGTTTGTGACCCATCTGAGGGCCCAAAGAATCTACAAAAATTAACTAAGAAAAGCAAACCTATTGCCAGGAGGCTTACATTCCTTCTGCAAAGAGAAATCCTCCTTTTAAAAGTTTCAGGGTCTCAAAAATGAAAAGAAAATATTGAAAAGCACCAATTTAAATAATGCAAAGATTTAGGGGGCTGCAAGTGCAAACAGAACAGAAATCCCAAGAAAAGGAGTATTTCTCTGGCTTATTTCTTACACTTAGTATCTATTTGCATTTCTTCAATGTCCTTTGCAGAGAAACTAAAAAATGCTCTCTAGGACTCCACACTCCCCTGCCAAGTACAACATGGCTTCTTCCTGAGTTGTCCAAGCAGAACGTAAGGTTTAGAGCCCAAGAGCTCTACCTACTAGCTCTTACCCTGAGCTTTCCTCATAGACCTAGGAAAAGAACATGGGAGATTCTATTCTAACTTCTCAATCTCTTTGAGTCTCCAGGCCCCTCACTGGCCCCTGTTTCACTGGAGACCAGAAGTGTTCCAGAACATGCTGAAACACTCCCACAAAGCAGTGTGTTTTCCCAGCTGACCAAGTGTTGGACGCTTTCAAATGTACTGATGATGAATTACATTTCCATCACTTTGGGAAACTTCTAAAAGGGGTGCTGCTATTACCTTTCTGCAGAGCCCAGGTGATGCTGCAAGCTCAGGATTAAGACAAGGTTTGCCTGTTTGTTACATTATTTATGCAGAGCAGATTGTTTAGCAATTATGTTTAAAGTACAATCACAGTGCCATTTGTACTTGCTATGTAAAGAGGCAAAAGTTTTTTAAGGCATTAATACCTTGAAAAGTACCAGGGTAAGTGGAAATGACTGTTCTCTCTTCTTAGCTGCACGGTTATTTATACTTTTGCAGATTACCATGGTGCAGTGCAATTAGGCTTCTTAAGTACTGTTCAAATTGAGAAGTTTCAAGAGCTTTACTGAATAATTAACCCTTAAATACATTTACAGGAATAAAGCTGCAGCAAATGGCCAAAGCCTTCTCCAAACAGGGGCTTTTAAATTACTTCTGAAGAAAGAAGAATGAGAGACCATCTGCCAGGGAGGGCTCACACCCAAGGACTGGCTACAATGCACTGACTATTCCACCAACTGCACTATGAGCAGGTTTCACAACAGCTGTAATACACCAGGTGAATCTGAAACAAGGCACTTGGTCTCACCAGCCCCTGTCTGCTTTTTCATTCTTTTTTTTTTTTTTTTTTTTTTTTTTAATATGTCCTTAGGGTAAAAAACACCTCATAACAATTCTGTTAAAGACATACCCTTTCCATGCCACAGGCAGGATGAAACCATTTGGTGATTTCAAACATCAAGGAACTGACCTTGGTGTTTATAGGGGTGAGTTTGGGGGCTGAGGGGATTTTAAGTTATTTCTTTGTTTTAAATGCAGACACACACTTCCAAACACACGCTCTGTCCAGAAGCATGTTTCCCCAGGCCAGGATAGTCCATCTCCTGCGGCAGACTAGGAATATGGCAGCTATGCAACACTATCCATGTACATCCACAGTGGAGAAGGCACCAGCACCTCACTGTGGCATCTCTAGTCCTTCAGCAGCTACTCTCCTTACAGCTCAACAGAGACTCACTACCAAGATGACCATCTCAGCTCGGGTGAGGAACAAGGCTAAGATCAGCTAAGATTATATCAGCACTGTGTTTTCTACCTTCTCAGACACAGTGTGTACCCATCTGTAGAGCCTGTTCTCATTGCCAGCCTCACAGCAGAGAGAGGAAGGAAGCGACTTGTCTAAGGACACTTAAAGGTGAGAATGAAACCAAGCTCCTCTGTGTGCCAGGGAAGTGCCATTACGTGATGCAACCCTCCTGTTTGCAGATCCCACTTCATTAAAAGAATGTGTCCCAATCATGTATCCCTTTTCCAAAAAGCAACTCCAGTTGTCTCGGAGTCTCTCCCAGCTTCTCCTCTGATGAACCCAGATACTCCCCCACGCCCACACCCCAGGTCAGCCCCCAGTTTTACAAGAGACACAGTGCAACCCTCCATGCCCGTTGCTGTGATTTCCACAATCCACGTACCTCCACAGTGAGCTCTCCGTAACACTCCCCAAGTTGAAGTCGTAGAGCTTTGTCAGAATGAGAATCACCTAGAGAGGGGAAAGGGAGGGAGGGAGGGAGGAAGACAGAAAGGGAAAAAGGAGAAAGAAAAGGTTGCTGTTAGATTTTGTAATGATACACAAGGCATCTGAAACCACCCAAACGAGAGCTGAGCATTTATCCATTAAAGTTGCAGTATTATAGGATAAAGTAGGTTTAAAAAATAAAATGGGAAATCAGTATCTTAGTGCATTGTATAACCAGTAACACTTATTTTAATCCCAACATGTTTTTCATTTGAAATAAAACATGCCACCAGGAATTAATCAGACTCTGTGAGCTGACCTCTCTGCAACTACAATTATTCAAAGTCAGGAATGGAATCAAATGCAGCCTTGTTAATTCAATAGCTCAATCTAAAATTACAGTCAACTTCTTTTGTCTCTCAACATGCTATCACTAATTATGGAGTCTCCATGGAAAGAACTGGCAAGTTTGTTTATGTAGATCCCCATCCAGCAAAACAGTCCATCTTGCCTAGAATCAGCTTTGTTTTCTCCATCTGCTGTCACTGACTCCAAAGCATGGGAATTCCTACATGCCATAACCTTCCTGCAGTGGTAAGAGGGACATGGAGCATGGCATTCTGCTTTTGCACTGAGCAAGACAAAACTTCACCTGTATCTTTAGTGCTCAGGGAGAGTCAGAGGCTCCAGGACTCACTGACTTTCTGAAGAGAACACTCCCGAGTCATGCCCCTGCAAACTGAGGCTGGGGGAGAAGGGAGTTAAGTAATACACAGGGGACCACAGAGGAATGTAACTTCCCTCTGAGGTACCTGGTGCTCTAACCTCAGATTTCACAGGTAAATGTAATCCTCCTAGTTACAAGCTACACTGCCCAATGCCCTTCTCTCCAGAAAGGCAGTTACACATCCTGATAGCTTGGGAGCCTCTGTGCTCTCTGTGTTGGGATGGGAACTTGTGCAGAAAGAATAGAGGTTTCTCAATGGAAGGTAAAGCATTTGAGCATCTGCTCCTTGCCTTTTTAGCATAACTAATGTCATACATTTCATTCCCTTGGATTCTACAGGACCAGCCTGAAGGAAGAGCTCCAGGGCATCTCTTCATTATTGTTTTGCATCATTTTAACATTTCAGCATCATTTTCTCCTTGCAGGATTCAAGCACAGGCCAGTTTCCCTCACACCTGCTCCAGCTGTGAGAGAGAGCATCTAGGGCAATGAGCCCCACTGCCTGGGTGGGGTTTGTTAACAGTTACTTCACAGTTTTGCCTAAAAGGTGGGTCCAAGTGAGAGATGTGGCTCAAATGGCTGAGTTCATTAATGTTTTCCTATGCAACAAGGATCTTTGCTAATACAAAAGCCAGGCCTCCCTCCCTCTTCCTCCTCCCACAGCAGTGGGATCAGCCATACCTTTCATTGGGCTTTCCCAGCTGAAAGGCTGATGGGTGCAGAGTTTAAAGCTTTGCAGAAAAATGCCAAAGGATTAATCAATAACACAGCTGCTGCAGCACTCGTTTACTGTCAGCATACTACCAGGAAAAAACCTGTTCAAACTGTAAGGGACCTTGGTACGTGACTATGCAGTCAGTGCCCAACTTAATGACTTTAGAATAGACGCTCCAAGCATTCCTCCCTCTACTGGATTCACTTTCACCATCCCCTGTTGCATTTTTCCCTTTATTTCCCCACGCAGAGACCTTTAGGAAGAAGATAATAGCCAAGCTGCTTCCAGCAGGGTGTGAAAAGAAACCTGCCCGGCAGATTTGAGTCAGCATATGCAAGTCCATGTCAGCTGAAACCAATGCTATGCTATGGGGAAATAAAGCTAACATTCTTTTTATCACAGCTTAAACCCTGCACACACCTTTCCATACAAAAGGGGAAGAGCCAGCTGCAAGCTGCAGCAACCAAGGTTTGTATGGTTTGTGTGCCTCCTCACCTTACATCCAGCAGGGCAGCCTTCTCCCAGCTAAAACCCGATGAAAATGACATTTTTAGGATGTTCCTTATATTCCCACAGGCACTCAGACAGCACTCCTCTCAAGAGTCTCTAGGAAGCCATGGACTACAGCACAAGCCCTGCCTGAAATTACATGCCTCGTATTGCTCGCAACTATGGTGAGGTTTCACAAAGTTAAGTTTTCAAGTTTCAGAGTCTAAGCACATTGAAGACAGCTGAGTTCAGTGGATCCTGGATCCATTCCTAAACACAGTAAATAAAATCCCTGTGTCTTGGTCAAATTTCAGCCGATCTACCTTTTTTCCACCCTAAATTGCAATTACAACTAAAGGCAGCATCCATACTCTCCCAGCTCTTTGTGTGTCTCTCCCTAGATCACCTATGCCCTATATTTTTGAAGACATCACTTATCTGTTACCACCCTGCAAATACTAGGATAACACCAGCTTTACAGAAGTGGGCTGAATGCTACTCAGCTCCTGGGTATAAATTCATAGTAAAAGCACATTGTTTAGTATGACTTTCCTGGATTTTTGCCCAGGATGACTAACATCCATCTCTGCTTGTTGGTGGTCATGGAAAGCACAAGCGTGAGCATTCCTTTGCAGTATCTTACATGGGGTCCCAGGAAATAGCAGGAGTTGCCTGAGGCAGTGGTAACACCTACAGCAACCTGTCCCTAAAATCACTCACGACATGAGCCCAGCCCAGGCAGCATTCCCACACCATAGCCCCAGACAGCTTCCACTCTGCTCCCGCTTGCTTTTGAGACAAAACACCTCAGACTCAATAAAGGTAACTCTTGCAATGGTTTGGGAGTTTGAAAACCGGGGAGGATCTGAGCATCTGAACACACAATCTTCCCAAGAAAAGCTGCAAAAGCACTTTCCCCCCCACACATGAGACCATGAGACCACAGTGCAAACACAGCTGCTCAGGAACCATCACGGGGTTGAGACACAAAGGCAGAGCTGGTTCCTGAGTTGTCTCCATGGGGTGTGTTTGACACAGCTCAGCAGAGGAAACTTCAAACCCTTTCAAGGGGATATTCTGAGGCCCCATCACATTGCCCCAGCCATGCTACGAAGAAACAAGAAGCAGCGGCAGATGTGGGAAAGCACCAGATTTTCTAAGACATCCTGTTGTTTGAATGCTTTAGTTGAGAAAGAACAGAACAAAATATTAGGAAAATTGGACACATTTTCCAAAACTGAATTCTGACAGTAGAAAGAAAAGTTAAAAAGAGAAAAACCTTCGTTGACTCAGGCTGAGACATTTGCTTCCAATTTCTGCTTTGTAGTTGAAGAAGCTCAGCTTGTTTTTGTCAACCCTAACAAATAACCTTGTTTTTTCCATGCCAGTGTAATTTTGCATGAAAATCTTGATGATTTTCATTTTAAAAGCTGAATTCTACTGAAAATTTGAGATTTTACATTTAAGGCATTATTTCAAAACAAAAACATGATCTTCCCTGAACTGAGAGAAATCTGGAATTGCCACCCCGTAGAAAATGCCTATTCTGCAACATAAATTAAAATGTTTTTCTCTGGGGAAAAGAAATAAAAAATAATAAAGTTCCAAGCAATTCAGAAACAGCAAAAACTTACACTTAGGAATTATTTAATCAAAATAAAGAAAACACCTTTATAGTGCCAAATTAAATTGTTTCTATTCATCAAACCAATCTTTCCAAAATTAATTCCAAGTCAGCTCAATGTTAAACTGCATTTTATTATGGGATCATACTTCTCATTTCAGGAAATACAGCTCAGATATGAAATTTCCTCATCTCCTGCAGGCCAGGCTCCATGCACTACACTGTGCTTCCCAGGACACCCCAGGGCAGCTGCCCCTTGGGACACCAGGCAGCTCAGCTGGTTGAGAATGAAAAAAAGGGAAAGAGTCTGTAGGACTGAGTATGGAAATAGGAAGGCTGAATTACAGCTCCCTTAAGGCAATACAATCCCTCTGGAAAATGCATTTCAAGCCGAGCTTACACAAAACTTAATGACCTGAATAATTTAACAAACTGTTTTGGTTTTGTAGACAGAAATGGGAATGAAGAAAGGATAATCAGAAAAAAATATATTTTCTTTGGAAAGAAGTGATGTTCCAGTCCTACAAGAATTTTCGTATGTACTTTATTTTTCACAAATGCATCTCCACAGTGCATATAGGTTGGGGTTTTTTTCACTGTCCACTAAATACCCTGCTTTAAGGCTTATATAAAAAAATGCCAACACCTGCCAATCATTTACCTTCAATGGTCTTTACTTCAATACCGATTAAGAGCCTCTGGCACTGAGGAATCCTGACATAATGCTCTATAGCATACTAAACCACTAAATCCAGACTTAGTATGATGGACCTCTTCTTAAAATAAGGCCAGCAAGCATCCAAAACTGTCCAATTCAGCAGCCTTGAGTCTTGACACAACTCGGCTGGCATGAAAGCAGAAAAATTACAACCAGGAACATTAGCCCACATTTCATTCCATCTCAAAAACACATCCCTGAACAGATCCCTATTATCCCTATTGTTCAGACAATTATCAGGAATCTCCAAGCCCACAAATCACAAAAGTACTCAGAAGCTTTTCAGAGTATTTGCTGGCATAACAATCTTCCATGCCAATAAAATTTTACTACGAAGGAAAATTACTTTAGTTCATTAAACCCACCTCCAGATCTTGCCAACTCTAAACGGGCAAAGTCCTTTGCATATACCCCACAGTGGAATATATAATGTCTGTTTCCCACAAATTAGAGTGCAAAGGCACTGCAGTTCCTTCAGCAGCTTGGCAATGAACCTCAGAACAAGTGAAAAGCACCACATCAAAGGCTGTCATGCTCCTGTGTAAGGGGACACTCATTAGAGACACGAGAGGGAAGAGCACAGGAGCCAGAGAAAGCAGGTGATCATTTCAGACAGACGTCTGAAAGGCCAGCTCTGATTCACTTCATGAGACATCTCTTCTCTAAGTGATCCTGCTATATCAGCTCAGGGATTAACACAACTCATCAGTAGCCCTGTGCACATATTTGCCAAGTGTAATTAATAACGAGTACAGGGATGAGCACTAGGCAGCACAGAGCACAGCAGAAAGAGGGCAGGCAAATTTACATGTAAAAAACGAGAGCTCTCCCCTCACTTGCTCTGGCATGCTGGGGTCTCCTGCCCACACACGTATTTCCATGGTGCTTACAACATTTTCTACCCTTCAAGCCAGCCACAGGAAGCTTGTCTGCAATTTCCATCTGCCATTCCCCAACCCATATGAGAGCAACAGCACCCAAGAAGTACATTTCCAATGTGAGCAAGCACAGGATATTGGGAACCAGTGTCAGTAAAATGCTCACAGCTGAAGAAAAGTTGGCTTAAAAAGCTCTGGGACTTAAATGCCAGCAGCACTGATCTATGTAGGTCCCTGGTGTTTTCGTCTTTGGGATTTTTGGGGGGTTTTGTTTGTTTGTTTTGGGTTTCTTTTTTGTGGTGGTGGTGGGTGGTTTTCAAGGCACAAGATTATTAACTAAAGACGGACTGATTGACAAGCACGGACATAAACATTCATGATCATGAATTTGCTAAAGCACTCTTTCATGCAATCTCTTCATTCAAAGCTAATTCTGTCAAAAGCCACCAATACCAGCCTAAATTTCCCCACACAAACACTCAAAAGATGGGGAAAGGACCATTTGTTCAATATATATTTGTGCTTAAGTGTGTGGTGGGTTGATCCCAACCAGCAACTAAGCACCAACCCAGACACTCACTCTGTCCCACCCCAGGGTGATGGGGGAGAGAACCAGAAAAGCAAAATTAAAAAACTTGTAATTCCTGACAAAGACATTTTCATTAGTCAAGGAAAGGAAAGAAACTATAAATAAATAAACAAGTGATACAAAGGCAGTCACTGACTGTCCCCCCCAGCAGACCAATGCAGAACCAGCCTTAGAACATAGTTACTACTGCTGAGGATGATGTTGTATGGAACACAACACCTTTCTGGCCTCCTCCTCGGGTGGGCAGAGTGAAAAACAGAAAACCTGACACTGTGAAGCTCAGTTCAGCTACACCTAAAACATCAATGTGCTATCAGCACTACTTTAACCAAGAATTCAAAACACAGCATGGCACAGGCTGCTCTGAAGAAAATTATTCCAGTACAAGTGTTTTCCTAGGGCAAGGTAGAGTGATTCTCAAAAACAATCATTGCTGAATCCTGGTCTCACCAAAATCTCTTCGTACAAATACAGCCTCAAGAAATATATGTGAGCATGTGAGTGATCAAACTGTGTAACATCTCCATCCTCATTTACACTGGAGGTCTGAGTGCAGTTGCCAATACCCAAGAGTGCCATCTCCAGTTGTGAGAAGCATATAGAAAGAACTATTAGGAAGGTCCCAGGAGAGGAATTTGAATTCCACAAATGTTAACAAATTCTGCAAGCATCACCACTATGAAACAAGGCAAGCAATGGCATCTTTGTTTTACTGATGAGGAGGCAGAGGGAGATTGAGTGAAAGTTTAAGTGTTTCTCTACATGGAAACACTCAGAAAGAAGAATCCAAATCAACTTTTAAGAGTTTGGTTCGATCCACTTTGCGAATACATACAAAAAATCAAATTGAAGACCATTTTATTCTGAAAAAGTATCTCCATCGAGAAATTTAGCACAGCTGAAATAATCCAATTCAGCACATTTAGATAATTTAAGGTAAGAGGCATTATCTGGAAGATAAAACACCAATCTGAGTTCACCCAGAGTAAGAGGATGATTAACTAAGAAGGAAAGCATATGCCTTAAATACCAATCTACCCCTTTTTCCCCAGCCTGGTGAGCAAAGCTGAAGAAAACTTATGTCCAGATAATAGGAGTTAATGAACATCCTAAGACACAAGAAGAAAACAGCAGAGGTACTGACAACAAACACAGGCCAAATCCTGCCCCTGGAAATCAGAGGAGCACTTGTGTAAGTGTAAAGCTTTGCCAACTTAACCTGCAGCAAAGGACTTTTCCTTACTTTTGTTCCTTTCTTTCTTTCTTTTTTTTTTTTAATCTCTGGAGAGATAAAAATGATCTGTGGGTGGCTTCAGGCAGTGCAGGCAAAAGAGCCTTCTGAAATTGAAAGAAACAAGTCCCAAGATCACACACAGAAACAAAACATGTTCCAGTGAACTTGTGATCTCCAAACAGCTGAGACTGTCAAATTTGTCCTCAAAACAAGAACCAGCAACTAAAAGGAGGATATTTGCCTTTAATCCTCCTTTGCCTGTGTTGCTTATCACTTTCCAGTAGGAAAACTGCCACAGCAGGCTCCTTCTGTCCCCTGTCCTCCTCCCTTTCCATATAAATCAGGCAGCACAATAGGCTGGAGCCAGAGCAGGAGTCTTCCCACGGGCACAGCTGGAGACAAATCACATTATCTTCACAAAAGCACCTTCCATATGTAAGGAACAATTTGAAATTCCCATTTACAGGACTTGCACTGAATGAACAGAACCTGAGGGTGCAAAAGAAAAAAAAAAACCAGAACTAAAACCACTAAAACTGCAGCCTTGCGGAAAGAGCCAGATCTGGAAAGCCCAGCTCTCTCCTCCTGTGCCTTTACCAGCAAAAGCAAGGCAAGAATTTGTGTGCTGCTTCTCTGCTTTGGCAATCCAAGGGCAAGCCCAGTCTGTCAAAGAAACAGCACCCATCAGCATCAACACTGAGAGAGACAACTCTTCTGGAGTCACAGACTTACCTTTCTGGCCTCTCACAAATCTAGAAAGGATTTTTAATTGAATCTGACAGGGTCCTTCATGCTTTTGGTTTTAGGCATTTTTGTGCAGGGACTGTAATTTAGGGTATGTTCAGAGATACCTAGCACATAGGAATCCTTGCCATGGTAGTGAATGCAGCTGAATAACCCCACCAGCAAGGAATGACTAATGACTCCAGGACTCAGAAAAGGAATCAGACTATAATGTTTTACAACAATGTGGGAAAAGAAGTCTGATTTCCCTCCTCCCAAGGCAGACATTCCAATCAAATCATCAACCAAAGGAAGGGTATTCGTAGCCACTAGCTGTATAGTGGCTGCAAGTCAGCCCAAAGGCCCTTTCATCTCCACTACACATTAAAAATTGGGCAATATCTCTCACACAACATTTTTTCCAAGAAAATACGAAATGAAATTGGTAAATCCTGCCTCAGTTTTAGCAAGAATCTCTCCTGCATACCTACATGCTTGCCTTTAGTGCACACACACAAAAATTCCAACCATAATTGCAATTGTGCAATCGTGTAAAACCTCCTTAATAAAGAAATAAATGAGATGCCTGCAGCATGGTTATCAGTCCTTAAAGAGCAGCTGGATTCTGTCCCAGAGGCTGCAGGAGAGTGCACACACTCATGTGTGTCTGTGTAACATAAAAGCAATTATCAGCCACACAGAATTAGGAGAGAAGTGTCTGGAAAGGGTGTGGTGATTAGGAATAAACACACTAGAAGGGAGGGTGGACAGACCAACACTATCAGCAGCTTCTGAGTAGCATTAGTCAGAGAAGTCAGAGATAGAAAATACTCCCCACACTATCTGATCCACCCCACCCCACCCCCCTACAAGTCACAGTTTTGCTCCACAGAATTTTTCCCAGCTCTTCAGGATCATTTTTCTGCACATAAACACACATTCCCACCAGAAAACACATCTAGATTGCTTAAAATAACAGAAGCCTGAGCTTTATCTCTGTGTAACTCAGTTAAACATAAATACAATCTCTCCTGTCAGGTAGTGATATGATTTAAGGGTCCCCTATCATACCTTGTAAGAGGTGATAGCAAAGAACTCATAATTTATTTCTATTGATTCAGCAACCCACACTGGATCATATCTCCCAGTTCTTCCCCCTTGCTAAGAAGCTCCCTCTAAAGCCTTCAAAACTTTATCTTTTTTCCCTTCTCTGTCTTCTTTTTAAAGCTGCTGTGTGCACACCTCTAAGTTTAAGAAGAAAATGAAAAAAGGCCCCAGATACTTTGCTGGCTCAGTTCTTATTCCAATTATCTCCTGATACCATCTGCGAACTAGCAGATTTTGTGCAGCAATTTATCTCTGTGGAGTCAGTCACATTTCTGCTGAAGGGCCATTTAAAGCTTCTGACATGGGGAGACCTGAAAAGAAGGAATGACTTGAACTCCAAGTACGGGGACACTACCTTAACAGGACAGTTCTCAATTTAAGAAAAAAAAAGAAGGCCCTTTTAGAGCCTATAAACTGCTAGGACAGGGGAGGGTTTTTGTTGAAGGCAAGAGTGTCTGGTTCTACAAAGGAAGCTAAACTATGTGGGAAATTTAGAGTCTGAGCCACTTCTGAAAAGAAGAGGAAAAAAAAAGTTCCCATAAAGGTGATTTTTCTAGAAAATTCAGGTTGCTTATGGCTCTTCCATTTCAGACTCCAGGTTCTGCTCAGGAACTCTCACTCCTCTCACACACAACCTGTCTCTCACCTCTCCCTTGCATATGTACATATACATATATAAATATTAGTGGTCTTCTTCAGATTCCAATTAGCAATTCAAACAATTGTTATTGATCAGTGCATGGGCAAGAGATTCACTCTCTCTCTCCAGGGACAGAAGATGGACTAGATATCCTCTTAAAGTCCATTCCACTCTCATAACTATCACACAAAGGTTTTACTTCATGTGAAAATGCCTCACTGCTAGCACAGGAGAACTAGTCCAAAAGCTGGAGTTTTACAGATGTTACCATGGAAGAAAACGATGTGCAAAAGGGAGATAAAACCCTTGCATCTGTTTCTAATGGCCAGTTAAAAGACTTTCCACTCCTCGATCCTTATTAACTATAAATCCAAGTGCCTTAGACTTTGGCTTACTCCCTTCCTCACAACAGGCCAGGGAATTAAGGATTGTTGCAGTTTGCTGAGTGACAAGTGTAGCACAGAGGGAGAAAGGGCAAAACGCACAAATTGTTCAAGTTACGGTTCTGCAACTAGCAACATCCAATAATCAGATTTTCCACCACATTTGAGACTCTGCCTTAAACAACTGTAACATCATTGTACAAATTCATTATGTAATCACAATGTCTTAAATATGCATACATAGAGTACTTATAACTAAACAGTAGGGAAGGTGAAATATGAGAATCATCACAGGAAGAAGAAGATAAAAAATAAAAGTGATTGTTTAGATTATATGAATAACTATCACAGGCAACTTGGGTCAATGAGGCTGAGTGGGACACATAGAATAGGAAAGTGCCCAAGGTAAGAGACAAGCACAAGTCAGAGCTCCTGACAGACAAAAGGTCAGAAGCAAGAGTTTGAGTGCTAAATAGCCAATTAACATATTTTTACATTATTATAGATTCAAAAGAAAATTAAATTATCTGATTATCTTATATATTAAGGTAATAAAATCGTGGTCTGTCCAATTAACTGCACTCTTCTGACCTTGAACTTCTGTTTATGCAGTTCTCATCTGCAGGTGACAAAGCCTACTTTAAAACTTAGTGGCTCGAATATGGTAAGGTCAAACTCTGCCCTAGCAGCTCCTTTTCCTACTCATATTCCTTTGAAATAATCTTTACTCTTGATTTTAATCATCTTTATTATATTTAATTCTGTATTCATCATGTGCACACATTTCATCATCATTACAATGGCTGAACTACTTGTACCATAAGTAGCTTTTTATTGTTATTATTGTCTTGTACCATTACATAATAAAGCAAAATTATTTTCACCTGTGAATTTTCATATGTTGCTGTGAAAACACACTCTATCTGGGCAATTTTCTCTCTTTGCTCCTGTGCAGAGCAGCTCTTGCTCATGCCAAGCACCCCTGGAGCCAGGATGTTATCTCCTCTGGAGGGCCTAATCAAGCAGACACATGAAATCTCTCTCACTAGGTATTTCCAGAATGTGAGCTGGGAATGATTCCTCTGTGTATATCCACCACATTCAGCCAGCCAGATAAAACATCCTCCTTTGTCTCAGCACTAAAACTTTAAATATATTTTCCCTCCCCTCAAAAAATTGTCCTCTGAAAGACTGCCACCAACTCGTGTTGCATAGGGAAAAAATGAAGTAATCTTTGAGGATCCACAATAAAATTGTGATTTTTATTGTCAGCCCAATTGTGCAATTTGGGGAGAGAGGGGAAATTAAGAAAAAAAAAATCCATTCATTTTGTTTTGACCTTAGTAAGAAAGAAAATGGTTTTTTCCCACTTTAGAAATACCTTGTGCTAATGTCTACATGGGAAGATGTGGAACAGCACAGTTGAAGCTGTCAAGAGCAATTTTTCTTACAGACTTAAGTGTTCTGTTACTTACAAAAAAAAAAGAAGCTGAGAAAAATAGAGGAACTTGAATTCCAATCTCCTTTAATGCAACATTATGGTTGAGAATTTCAAGCTGTAAAAGTAGGGAACTCCAAAGTACAGACTCTACATTATGCACATGGATTGTGTAAGAGGAAAGAGGCAAATCACCTCTGCAGAAATCTAAAACTCCATTAACTTTTTGAATCCTTTTACAGTTGGTTGGGGCCCAGGGACAGTTGTTCAGACACCTACTGGCTCCATTCTGCAACCCTCACTTCAACAGAAAACTTTCAGAAGGTTTGACCTTGTGAGATCTCTCTCCTTACTTAGGGATCTAAAAAATTATTTCTATGGACATGAAAGACTCTTGCCCTCTAGGAGACAGAGAAATTGAAGCACACTCTTCATATCAAGTCACTGTCTGTATCTCTTAGAAGAATCGTGGTTATGACAACTGAGACTGCTGACTGACATTTAAACTGGGACCACTTTTAAGATCAAGATTTAGGATGCTAAACTGTAAGAGATAGATCGTTTTTACTTGTGCATGACAATGGAAGGCTCAGTGCTTTGCTCTTCAAGCACCTGCATCACCATAGGAGGAACATCTGGGACCCAAAACCTGGAGGTAGAAAAGGGAGAAGAGACAGAGTCTCATCTCACAGTCTCTGACAATCCTCTGCAGGGTCTCCAGATGACCTTCAGGGAATTTCACATACATGGGCTACAGGGTTATCTTGCACCTTGCACTGAGATATCAAAACCACCCACCACTGCAGAAGGGCTCTAAAGAACATTAATAGTCCCACTGACTATTCCTGCATTGCAATGTTTTAAGTGGTGCACCAGAAATTTCTCAAAGCTTCCAAAAAATCATTCTGCCCCTTGAGGAACATAAGGGGGAACAGCTGTGCAGTACAACAAAGTAAGAATGCAAGTTGACTAAACAAGATCTGTAATGGCCACTATGCAAGGTCTGTGAAAGCTTTCTTCTTCTCCTCTTTACTGTCTCAAGAGCCCTGGATTACCATCAGAATAATCTCTTCTCCTCTCCCTCAACCGGTCACACCACAAGGTCTGATCCTTATCAGTACCATGAAGTCACAGGAGCAATATACTTTTCATGAGAAAGTGTTGAGCTGGCAAAAGCTGAGAGCTCTGAACATCACCAGAGGCCAGAAGCATGCTGGGGACCAGAGGGCTGATTCAAGTAGATGGTGTCAGTGTATCAACTCTGTACACACTCTTGGTCTTATCTTGCAGGATGCACAGGTAGGAAAAGGTGAGTAGCACATCTTTCAAGTACCTGTGGCAGACTAAAGAACAAATCCAAAGGCTCATTTTTGCCTTTCATGTTTTATGGCTGTCCTTTTACAAAGATGATCATCTACAAACTACTTCTTATAAAACACCTCCCAAAACAGAAGTATTTCTCTAGGCCCTTTTTAGAACAAGACTGACAGCAAGAGCTCCAAAGATAATCTTCAGTAAACCTAGTTATTGGAACAGTATAACCTGTTGTAAATTCACATATACAACACCGAAGAATGGATGTACTCCCCAGTCCAGCCGTTCAAATGGCAATTGATACAGATCTCTCTAGTAACCACACCAGCACAAGACTGATTCCAACAGCTCCATGGATACCTCACAACACTCCTGCAGCCAGAGCGGCTCTCATTACCAAACTGATGCACTAAAACAGGCACCAGGGGCTCAGCTTTAAACCAAGCTGTCAGAGCACCAGAGTCTTTCACTGCATCACAGAGCTCAAGTTATCTCTCATGGATTGTTGTATTTTGGTTTTCTTCAAGCCCCTAGCTCTTGGAGGCCAGAAAGGACTTAAAACAAAACATCTCATTTTCTCTTATTTTTACTTTTTCTTTACAGGCATGCATATATGCATACACAATAGATATACAATATAATGGATAGATACACGTACTGATTTTAAACTCCACTGCATTATTTCCCCTCCTCTCCCTGCCAAGAAAGAAGAAAATAAATTACCTCAGGCTGTTTTAGATGCCTCAGATTGGCAATGCCACAGTGAGAATAGCACAGAGCACTCTCAAACAGCTATTGCGAGTACTTGCAGATGCCACGAGCCCTTTTCCTGCAAGAATACTGTATTTACATTCAAACAGAAAGGAAAATAAATCCAGTTTGATTCACACACTTTGACACCAAGAGGCATTTTTCGAGAACAGCTTTGCATTCACAGCACGCGTGGCATTCGTGATTAAACAAGAGATCCGCACGAACATAATAAACCTGTAATTTTATTGGCCAAGCTCTATGAAAACAATTTAGAATACACAGATTGCAATGTTAAGCAAACCACAGCCCATGTACAACGCCCATGAATTATAGCAGTTTGGCAATGAGCTGACCAGTTGCTTCTCACAGCCTTTAATAACAATCATCCACATCTTCGCAGCACAATAGAAATTAGAGATGCAAGAAGCCTATTAGCTCATCCAGAAAAAAGCAGGATTGTTCCCTATGGGATAATTGCTAATACTCTGTCCAAAGTAGATTTAAAGCTGTAAAACAAGGTAGCCTCTTTAGCAAGATTACTCAGCATGGCTAAGAAGTCAGTTCCATAATGTTTTTCTAGACATAAAATTTAAATGTTTCAACTTTCACAAGGTTTAAAGCTAGTTCAAGGAGCTTGGTCGCCTTTGGATTCCCTTCTAGTCAATAAGGAGAGGGGGAGAGTTGGGAGACTGACCTTCCCTGGCCAACAGCCTTCACAAACAACTCTCCTTCACAGCTCCTCTGTGTCAGCTCTCAACAAGGACATGTGGCAACACCACTAGCCCAAGGACTGGCAGCTCTAGAGCAAAATGCAGAACATCGCTGTGTCCTGAATTAGAGCAAGAGCCCTGGCACAAGGCTGGGTCTAGGTAAATGTCCTTGCTGCAAGCAGTGTCAGTCCTTGCTCCAAATACCAAGCTGTATTTCCACTGCTCAGTAAGTCTCCATGCACTGCTTCAGCCCCTTGGAAAGTCCAGAATTAACAGAGAATTAATATATGTATCAGAAGAGCTCAGATGTACCTGGGAGGGAGGGAAGAAGGGAATTACAAGATTTTCAGACACAGGAATCATAGACTACCACAATCCAGGCTAAATCCCAAGCATTGCAGCAACAGACACAACAGCATCTTGTTTCATGTCCAGGAGAGTCAGTAATGTCATCATGAGAAATTTGTGTGAAAAGGTGGAAACAGCAGCATTTAGCACTAATTAAAAACTTCAATGGATCCCGAGTGATGAAATCAAAAGTCTTCAGCCAGTTAGGTCATCTGATTATTATTAACAACTGATTTTTAGAAAGAAGTGGTAAGAAGGCGAAATTATTTTCCACATGACAAAACAGAGCTGGAACTCAGGAGAAGGTGCTTCAACACCCAAACATTCCAAGAAAAGCCTTTGCAAACTGTAAACAACAGTTACCAGCAAATTAGTAATGACCCCAATAAAAGCTTTGAGAAGTTTTCCATGCCAAGGACAGGGGAAAAGAACATGCACAAATCAAACTTCCTGGGTTTTGCATCTAACTTTATTTCCCTGAGAGGTTTCTTCTGAACTTCCTTCTAGCACTCTTCCAAAACCGCTAGTAAAAAATAACATGTCCATGACTGAAAACGCACTCTTACACAGAGTAGCCTGCTGCTAACTGAGGCACTGCTAATGCCTCACATTCTTCTTGCTTAGTATAAGCATTTAATGAGTGCCCTAACCTCTTTCCTAAAACAAGCCCTAATCTCTACTATCTTTGATATAGAGACACTTACAAGCAGGATTTCAATCAGTCACCTGTATACACTCATTCCATGAGCTCATTACACAAGAAGGTGGAACTGTAAGGGACAACATTTTGTCTGGAGCAATCCTCAGACCCTTATGTGTCCCCAAAGGGTGCAAATCCCAAGACACTTCTCAGCTCCTCTGAACAAACTTCAGACCTGAACCACAAAGTCAAAATAAAGCAATATCCCACCAAAAAAAAAAATCTTTTAACCATAGGAAGACAGAAAAGTCAAGAGCACTGCCACTGTCCTCCATCCTTGAAATAATAAAGGATCTGAGAAATGACAAGATGATTGTCTGAAGTGGAACACCGACAGCATGTCGGATACACAACACCTCTCTGCGCCATAGCTGAATGAGGAGACACTTTTTAAACATAGACCTCCCTTATTCCACTCCCTATTCCAGCAGAGTGACCATGTTACAGTGAAGAGTGGTGCTTATATATCTGGAATGGTTCTGTAAAATCCTTCAGGATGAAAATTGCAAAGAAGCAGCAATTTATTATTTCTGGCACAAGAAAAAATATATAGTTTGAGGAGGCAAGATAAAGATTCGTTTTTAACAGTAAGATCGATTCTTTTTTACCCAAAGAATTACCTTCCTTTTAAGAAAGGCGAACCACCCATAATGGCAGAGGAAAATCTTTGGAAGTAGTACCAGAAAAAGGCATTAGAGGTGGCAATCACCATGTCAGACACACTACACTGCAGGGGAAGGGAAGAATGGCCAGATAATGAAATTACAGGGCATTGAAAATGTCAAAGAGCGACCGTGCTCTACCATCCTTCACAGGTTATATGAGGCATTAACATGCTGATATCCCATTCCAGTGACAAAGATGGCAACAAGAACAGAAAATAGTCCAAAATGAATCTGTTGCTGAGACCAGGAATTTAATGAAACAGGGAGATGAGCAGAAAATTAATCTTACTTTCACCGTGCAGCCTTCAAACTGAAAGCTGCTGGCCCTATTCAGCAACAGTAATAGCTCAGGGATGCATTATTTTACTTTCCCTATCAATGATCTCCCCATACTTATGAGCCATCACAGAAAGGGGAAGCAAGTCTTTCAAACAAGGACCAACCTTCTTGGCAGGCAATGGCACAGAAGCTGCACCACAGAATTTCCACTGAGGTATAAAGGATAAGAAAAAGTCCTTCACAATTAAGCTGATTCACCACTACATCAAGGGCCCAGGGAGGCTGGGGTATGTCAGTTCTTGGGAGGAATTCAGAACTTTACTAGACAAGGCTCTGAGTAGCTTTATCTAGCATAACTGCTTCAATCAGCTTTGAAGTGGATCTGAGCAGGAGCTGGACCAGAGCCTGCCCCTGCAAACCCAGTCTAAATTAGTCTACAGCTTAATGAGTTCTGCTCCTTTCAGATAGAAACACCATTGATCAATACGAGTAGCACACACAACAGTAAAGCCAGAGCACCCTGTATCTATGACACAACACACCTTCCTAACTTGCTTGAGATAGTTCATCACTATAAAAAAATCTTCTGCCCCCATTCCTCATATAAAAAGAAAAAAAGACAGGTCACGGTAAATCAAAATGTGTTTAGAGAAACCCCCTTCTGGAGACAATCTAGTGGCTCATAACACACCCTGGGACAGATGCAAATGAACTGTCAGATCCCAGAGAGCTCCATGTGGAGCCACCTCTACACATCCTCTCCAGATGTGACAACCCCACAGGGCAGGGCAGCACCATCCCAGCAGTACCACCCAAAGCAGCCAAGGTTGTGCTGGGAGCATTTCCTCTGAAAGTCAGATGCAGCAGAAATTCTGCACTGTACCCCAAACCCCCAGATTCTGATGTTCTTCCTAGGTCTGGTACAGAAATGGTTCTTTTTTCAGCCCAACCTAATAAAGTCTCCTATTGGAAAGGCTGGGAGCAAGCCTGCTTCAAAAGGTTTGGCAAGGTCAGAGCTAAAGAGCAGTTGATAAGGCTATCTGGCCTCCACAATGGTTTCTTAAAGAGCTTGAATTTTCTATTTCAAAATTGTATTTCAGAACCAATTTTACCTAATTTAAACAGGAACATGTCTTTGAAAAATAAAAAGCAAAGCGAATAAAAAACCCCATTCACTTAATCTGGGAAACATAAATAAAGCCACTTTTCTCATTCCATCAAGCAGATGCAAATTTAATTTCAGATCACTCAATTTTTTTTCCTGTAAACAAACAAATTTTTAAAAAGCATGGGAAAGAAACCCTTGGAAACACTATCTCTTATCACATATCATCTGTGCCTCTCTCCCTGCTGGCCCATATCACATTCAATACTACAGTTTTCAAAGGCTGCTAGAATTCTGCAGTCTGCTAAAGGTATGTAATAAATGAGGCTTTCCAGAGTACATTTGTTGAGTAAGCAGGAGTATCTGGACATCTGTGCACAGGGATGATTCACTGAGAGAGGTGTGTAAGACAAAAGGCCCATCCTTACCGATTTCAAGGCCACGTTTTCACCAGTTTATTGGCAGCCAATCTGCCAGACAACAAATTTAGCCAGACTGTGAATCAAAAATCTTTCCACCCACAAGACCATCATTCTTTCACTGCTACACAAGTGGTTTTTTGCATCATGCCTAGAAAGTAAAGTTCACCTGTTGCTCGATTAAGGTGTGGAAAAGATCTATCACCTCAGGGCATTCTTAAATACAAGCATCTTGTTCATTACAAGGGCATAATATTCTTCCCTGTCAACTGAGCAATAGTTATGGATCATGTGGCAAGAACCAGCCTTGGAGGTAGGTAGATGGATGTCCAGCCTCTGCAAGCTTCACGGCCATATAACCAATGTCTTATGGAGATCTATGGACAGACACTACAGACCTTGGCAATTTCTTGGTGACTCAAAGCCCATCCGCCACAGCAGCAGAACAAATGAACAATAGCCAGCTTTGAACTGCAGTCTACACCCCTAATTACAACTGAAGTGTCTCCTGACGACATCCAGGACTGGCTGAGCTAGCACTTACCTGTCAAAACACATTGGATTTAACAAACTGCCTCTTTAGAACATAAAAGCAGTTTCACATTCCCTCTATCACAACTCTGCCCCCTCTATGGAAGTCCTGCAGCCTGGAGAACACACAGATTTGTCTGTGTGCCTTGCATTCACAGAACCCATGAAGTGACTGCCTAATGTAGGCACCATTCAGGATAGAGTTCTGTGTTCAGACTGAGTAAGGTGAGTTTGCTTTCAAGTCAGATCAGGCTTTCTTTGCCACTGTGCACTTAAAAGTCATCAAGATGTGCACAATTTAAGACTTCTCCGGGGCTGCCCCTAAGGAATGTAGCACCTAAAGATGCAGTCTGAACACTTCAAACGTAAGTATAAAGACAATACAGTGCATTGACAACCTAATGCAGTTTCTAAAAGCTGTTACTAGAAGGGGAATGTGAAGTCCCCTCTGCCTTGCCCAAATCTGATTTCTTACAGTTGTTTCCAGTCATCTTTTAAACAAACACCTGAGGTGCAGCCCCAGTCTGCTGCCAGGTGGTATCCTGCAGGTTGCCATCCTGCACAAAGCCCAGCCCACTGGGGCTACAATGACTGGCTGACTTCACAGGAAAATCAGAGCAGTAACACAACCTGGACATTATGAAACTACACCCTTAGATGGGGGAGAGATGGCAGAGTATGCCAAAAATGAGCAGAACTTACAAACAAGGGAGAATTTCACAGTGCACTGTCACTGTTCCAGCTTCATTTCATTTGAATCGCAGGAATAAGCTTTGTCAACAGACACCTGAGCAGAACTGAGTTAAGCAGCTTAGAGAGTTACCTGCGACAGCCACAAGCTGTTACAGTTCAGACAAGTTAAGTACCTTTTACCTGCCCCAGCTACAAGGTGGTAAAATGAGTTAACATTCAAGCCTGGACTAGGATACTACTCTCCCAATGAAAAGGAAATACCAGGAGATCCAGTGGACATCTAGGAACTACCTACACTGAACAGAAGCAAGCACCACTGGGAAGACAAAGATCAGAGCCCCATCTGGGCTCCTTCTCCAGACTGGCTGAAGTCCCTCACTGCTCTCCCACCTCCTCCTGTCCTGACACAGCTCAGCTCTCCCACCCAGCTGGAAATTCAGCCTTGCCTCTGCCCCCCACACAGGTCTTGTAGCCTCTTACTACCACAGAAGACCAGTTTCCAATTCTCGCCCTGCCATACAGAGCTTAGTCCAATCCTCACTGCAGCTTTTCCTGCACAGCCTCCTTACGCTTTTTTATCTCATCATTCTTCCCACAGTCTGAAGTAAAGATGTAATCACCACAGCTGCAGTGTTATCCCACAGAAATTACTTTTTCACAGGGAAAAGTGCAAAAATACAATTACTTGCTTTAGATACAGTGGCTTAGAGGGACCCAGTTTTGAAATGCTTCCTATTTACCAGGAAAAGACTGAAAACTTGTACCTATATGTATAGCAATCAGAAAGTACTTGTACCCTTCCCTAAAAAAACCCATGAAAATGATACCAGGCCTTATCTGAGTTACATAGTATTTCTGTCTCAAAAGCCTGCTTGCAGTTGTATCAGAGTTCTTGTTATTTAACAGGATTGAAGGAGAGGTCAAGCTGCACAATGATTCTTGCAAATCAAGATTTTATTGACACTCACAGAAATATGCAACTAGAACCAAAACCTGCTGCCACTGCTGCAACAGGTGACAAACCTGAAGGATCATTCAGCTTTGGGAAGTGTAGAACGACTGAATTAGTGAGCTCTGGAGATGTTGTCCAACCAACCTCCATTGCCCAGGCAGGATGCAGTTTCTCTGAATCACTCCCAAGAGATATTTGCCTAGCCTGTTTTCAATAGTCTCTGAAAGAAAGGACACCTCCAAAGGAGCTATAGCAGGCTTTACTCTCTATAAACTTCTTCATATGAACTAACTTTCTCTGTTTTGCTCTATTTTAAGCATATGATTGCTCATCCAATGCTCCACAGATAAAAGTAAAAGGTTATTTACCTTTAACAACTGTGTTTTACATTCATTTTATCATCCTTCTTCAGTTTCCTCTTCTTTTGCTGAACAATTCCCATCCATTCAAGTTTTCCTTGTAAGCCAGGCTAGGCTGTGTTTGAGTATCTTCATTTTTCTCAGAAAGAGTCTCTTAAAATGATCTTTATCTTTCTTTAAGTGAACTTAGACTGGCCACAGAGCTAAAGCTGAAGCCTTACTTGCAATGAGTGCACTAGAAGGATTACTTTGTGTATCTTGCAGGCTACACATAATCCTGCTCATTGAAGCAGCAGAGGATTTTCTTCCTGGAAACACTCTGCAAGACCTATCCTCAGTGCACTGTGGAGCTGAGTTTCTGAAGAAGAGATTGACAAGAGTGAGAACAAGTTAGGGCAGGGGGAAAGTTGGAGTAAATGTCTGTGTATTTTCTGGCAGGCCAGAGAAGGTAATATTGTCAGGGCTGTTGTGCAGAAGGAAAATGACTTTTAGGAGCTAATGGCTTCCCTTAGAAGAAAAGATGAACACACCTCTGAAATGGGACAAAGAATAGAACCAGTTTAGTAAAAGCTGAGAGGGTGAAGCAAGACAACGGTAGTCAAATAGCATAAGTGAGAATCAAATCCAGTCTGGGTTTGTGCCCTAAGAACACGGGAGGAACAAGTATTTCAGTATTATCTATCATGAGACGGTGTCCTGAGGAAAACAAGAGTCAAGTACACTGCACACACAGTGTAAAAGGGCCTGACCCATAAGCCTCAAAGCAGGAAGCCCACTTCTTAGCATTCAGGGTATTAAATAGGGTTCTAATACCCCTTTCAAGCACAGTGAGGCTGGATTAATGTCTGACCTTTGTTTCAGAAGTAAAAGATGACACAATGAAGTCTGCTGGTCTACATGGTCCAAAAGAAAACACAGAGGACACAGCAGAGAAGTCTACAGGTTCACATGTAAGCAAATGAGAGCCCATACTAGTCTTACCTTCCTCTTCTCCCTCCTCCAGGCCAATCTGACTCCCTTTCAGTCCTCAAGAAATATTTTAGTGAGCAAATTCTGCACTACACAGTTGTACAGATATTTCAGCAATGGGATTAAAAGAACCCCTGTCAAATATGCCACATATCAAGACTCACTGTCACTCTGTCCTCACTTAGGAAGCACGAAGACAGGATGCAACAGGAAAACACAGCCACTGGGCAAATAAAATAATCAAGGACAAGATGACAGTGCTGGAGAAAGAACAAAGAAACAGCTGGATTATGCTTCAATATGTCAAGGTCTGGAAAGACCAAAGCAACTTTGTCATTAGCAGAGAAGACAGTTCTTCCTGATATACAGCCCTTAGAAATCTGTGTGGTATAAATGCAATTTATGTGGCCTATAATGCAGTTAATTTATCCCCATAAAGAAAGGAGACAGTGTAATGTGCTAGACAGGTTCTGGTTCTTACCACCACTTCTGGTGATAAATTTAGCCCAAGTTTCTGTACCTGACTTTTCATTTCTAGGTAGCTTAAGCTACTCAGACACTAACCTTATTGTGACAGTGTCAGCAATGATACATATCTGGCCACATCTTTTTAATTGTGGTTCTCCTCTTTTTTTCCTCCTTCTCTCTGGTGCCCACGAAAAGCATTAGCCTGACAAGAGTAGAGAACAAGTCATTTATTTTCTGTCACAACAGATATGCAGCACAGAACAAGTTGCCTATGCATCACTCCCTGCCAGTGTGCATCAGCCTTGGCTCAGGGGGACCCATCTCCAAGAGTAAGAGCACAAATCAATTTTGCATGACGACTCAGGGTCAGTCTCTGTTGACACCAGGTGTTTTTACCAGCTGCACTGGTAGGTTCTGTCACATGGATGTCTGTCCACCAGGAAACCCAAACTATGCTTATCAGCTGATCTGAGACACTCCCTTCCTTCCATTTCCACAAAAACTTTGTTTTCATCAGCAAACATCCAAAGCTGGATTTTTTTCCTTTCCACATGGATGCTCTGTCCATTCTTTCACCCCCCAGGCTGCAGTTACCCAGGGCACACAAAATGGACACACAAAGAGGTTAAATCTTTCAGCAGGAGAGGTAGACAAGAACTTTTAATTTATGCTTTGATTTCCATGCACATATCAGAGCTTTTTAAAGTATTGGATTATAATGAGAATATTTTTGTTATAGCTTTACAAATATACACCCACCTGGCAGAAGATCCTAGGGCATATACAACTGCCTAACAGTATTTATTGTTGTTTTGAATACGTATTTACTTATGTATCTGCCAAACAAGGCTGTTCAGAGGAAAACAAAAAAGCCGTATTAGTAGACTTTAAAAGGATGAAAAAGGAAAGCAACGTAAGAGAGGAATCCAAAGGAATAGTTCCTTGCTATTTTTTTTCCAGTTTTTATGAAGTTAAAGTTCCAGTGCAGGTTTTGGTGGTGTTTCGGTTGGTTTGATTGGTTTTTTGGGGGATGAGGCCTGTTTTGGGTTTATTGGTTGGGTTTTTTCTTTTGATAAAATATATAATGAAACTAGAAAATGTCATCACATAAATCCATAATGGTGACAAGCCTGAAAAATGGTATCATTGTAACTGATTCTCGATACATATTTAAGAGCATAATTACATAGGCTACTTCTTTCACTCTCCTCTTTTGCCCTGTGCTGCAACTCTCCCACAGGCATGTAATAGCATAGCTGATGGTTTAGAAAAAGCCCCTGCTTTACCAGCTGGCTGAATTTTAACCTACAAAGAAGGCAATCACATCTGAAAGCATAGGGGATAAACTCCAATTTTCACTGTATGTAGCTTCAAGCAAAAGGAAATTGCAATCTCTGAGCAGCAAAAGGCCACAGCAAACAGGGGACACAAAACAGTTACTGAAGTTCTCGTTTTTAATGCCTGACTTTACATGGAGCATCCAGAACAGATTTACTAATAGATCAGGCTGCTCAAAACCGTGAGGTTGGTGACTGCATGTGCGCATTAAATTCAGTGTATACACAGCATTTATTTGATGTCCTGGCTGTTAAGAAATTACTTATAATAGAGGGAGCTCATCTGAAACCTTCCTGCATCTTTATACACTTCTTTGCTTCATATCATGGAAGGGGATAGATCATACCACATTTAGCTCTGTGAGTTCCCCCAAAAGCTGCTGGGAGCAAGAACACGTTTTCAGAATGACAACAGGCTGGTGGGCAACAGGCAGCAAGAGAACAGAAGTGCCAGGCTGTGGGAAGTCCTGCAGATTCCCTGTGTGCACACTAAGCTGTTTTGCCCTCCTTTACTTTGCCAGTAGTGCCTGTTTTCCCTTATTCTCTACATCTGCTGCTTCCACATGCATGCTCTCTTCAGGCTTCCCTAACCTGGAATCCCACCTGTCTTTCCACAACTCCTTTCTACTCTTCACTTCCTTCAATTTCTCCCTGACTATTTCTTTCTAACTTACATGGCCAACCAGAGAATTTCGTTTTTTCTTCCTTCTTCTTCTCTTTTCTGTTACTTGTCCTCGATCACCTGCTACCTCTGCTCAAGTATTAGGTGCAGGAACCCTTCACCTTAGTACCATTCCTTTACACTTTAAAGGAACCCCTGTGAGCTCCTACACAATATATTCTTTTAAGTTTCTTCCACACCCATCCTTTACCATGATGTTCCTGAAATACCTTACAATAGAAAGGGTTGCATGTCCTAGTAAACCCCTGAATTTGACCTGCTAAGCATTAACTGTGACATTATTTTCCCTGTATTTTCCCAGCTGGTGCTGTTTCTATTAGACCTAGGCTGCAAAGCCCTTGAGATAACAACCACCCTCTCAGTCTCCCTTTTTACCATCTCTTGAGCAAAAATTAATATCCCACATATAACTTCCAAACTGAATGAGAAGATGGAAAGAGAAAAGCTAGGAAGAACACTGCACTGTCATAAACTAAGTAGAAACACATCAAATATTTTTGGTTGGTATTTTTTGCTAATGACAGGTAACAGGCAATGGAAGCTACTGCTATTGCAGAAGCTTTATAACTAATTTATTCCCAGGCCCTGGCACTGTGAGTGGCTGTGGCTGTGCAATTACAACTGATAAAAAGGTGCAGGTGTGACCCACAGTTTGTTTTACTGAGTAAGGGACAAGTCCATCTCCTGCACCACGGTAGTGCCAGGTGTTACATGGACCTATTTCACACACACGTGCACAACCTGTGCCTTCCAACAAGCCAAAGAAAGCATGAGTTGCTGAACTAATTACTCTGACTGCTTCCAGATAATTTAATTTTACCTTGATTGTAATTAATTAATTTCAGCAGAAAATGGGTCCTCCTTGACCAAAGTTGAGTCTGGCCTGTGATATATTTAATACATCAGCTTCACCAGTCAAGTTTCTCTTAGCAGTTAAACAAATATTGCTTAGTTGCCTACTGTGGGGGTGAAAACAAGTTCTTCAGCCCTCCACACCAACACTTGATGTCATCCTGTCCTACTGACAACCAGGACAAACTTCTGACTGCCAGGGGCCAGGAATGCAAGGTGACACTGTCTTTGGCCACCCTTGCTCAACCAGACGTGTTTGCAATAGAAGAGATAAACTGGATCTTTCCACGCTTATGATTCTCTTTACTGTTTATCTCTGTTCAGAGCGTTGATATTAAGCCTGGATCCAGCATTTTCTCCTGGACTGCTTTTTCCTACCTTTTTGATGTAACAGACTATCAGTTCTTGGCTAATAGGTGTGTCAGCCTTCATTTAAATGTGCTGTTCCCTTTTGCCAAACACGAAGAGGACAAAGAAAACTCCTCTTTCAAATCGCTACTTACAGCACTCCACCAGAGTAAATCCTCTCCATCCCTGTACAAAAGGATAAACACAAACAGATTTAGAGAGTTACTTCCTTGGCTAAAATGTTCAGCTGTGTCCAAGATACCTGATGTCTTGGGTCAGTAGCTTAAAAGCACACCTAGAATAAGGAGGGGATTACCAGCAAATTTGACTCACAGCCACCCAAGTTCATGGTTGTTTCTGCCCTCCCTAACTCACATTATCTGCATCAGATTTTCAGTTTTATGACAGATTCAGAGCTACACTTTCTTCCTGGCAGTTAAAATAATCTTGCTGCCTCTTCCATCCTCAGTGTTCGGTTACACTTTTCAGTCCCACAGAAGAGGAATTTGCCAGCTCTTGCCTTAATGTGGGCATGGGTGGCATCAGGAGGGTATCTCTGATTGGTCTTGGATTGTACTATGAGGTTGTCATACACGAGGCAAGAGTTTACCACCGCCATATGAGGTGGTACCCACCCACTAACATTTCACTTTTGTGTATGAAGCCACAAAGCCTTCAATCAACAGACCACAAGATAGCAAATCCTTCTAGTGCAGCCCAGCCTGAGTTAGACATTCATTGTTCTGGTCCAGTGTTAATTACAACAGAGGTGGGGGACAGGGACTGGGACAAGGCTTATTCACCCTCAAACAACTGCCCACATGTAATCAAGGCAAGTCTATCTACAGATGGACAATTCAGAGCAGAGGTTTTCATGCAATACATCACTTCACATCCTAGCATAAGAGAAACCAACACTGGAAAGAAACCCTGGACGCTGTCACGTATTATCCAATTAATCCAAATCCCATCTAACTAGACAAATTGAGACCATCAATGATCATCAATATTTGTATTCACAGAATGTTCTGCATGGGCTTTATTTTTCCCTAAATACTCTGTGTTTGCTGTACTAAAGTTACATGTATAGACAAGCAAGAAGCAGCCAAATATTTCTATCCTGTGCTACACAGGGCTTCCAACAGGATGAGTTCATGACTCAACAAATTATCTGGGTGTTTTTGCTAAAACCGTCACTTGTGAGTCATTATGGGTGCTTAATTGGTCATCTGCAAATTTCAGGGTTAACACCTCACTTAATGAACAAGCTTGTTCAAACCTCTGAAAATTATTCATTCTGGCTGCCTGAACTCCTGCGGAGACAGCTAATGCTTCAGTTCACATTCTGACATTTTCTGTATGATCATAAAGGCTAGGAGGATGTATATTTGTGTATGTGGGCAAGTGAATAAAAAGGCACATAAAATGAGAAGGAGCTCGAGCACACACTCAGATACAGGAGCACGAGCTTTTTGTCAAATGATGGACATAGAGGACCTTGACTATTAAGTGAACGTTGTATCTAAGGTAATTCATTTCTTGTCAGGCTTTGCCCCCCAGAAGTATTGCTCAGGCATGAACTTCTAGAAGTGTCTGCCACAGGCACAATTACCTGAATTCCAGCCACTGGTATATTAGATTAATAACAAGGGTAGCTCTCTTGCCAGTTTAACTAATGTAATAACCTTAATATTTGCCTTCTATAAGCACAACATGGGCTGGTTTCTCACTTAATTCAGGCTTGCAGCACTGCTTCCTGACTTCTCCCGCTAACATGATCAAAAATGGATTTCCACCCTTTTTCCCCCCCCCACACTCTTTCTTCCTTTCTCTCCCTTCCTTCCTTATGGTATTTTACTTCCCTTTGTACAACTCACTTCTTAGGAAAGCCAGCTCTCTTCCTACACTCTTCTTTTAGAAAAGGTCAACATTTGGAGAACAGAAATCTACAAATAATAAATAAGGAGCTGACAGGTAGATTGAAAACCCAAAAGGAATGAACAGACCAGGCACTGGAAATAGCATTTGACACAAAGCTCATCAGCAAATTCCTACCTTGCTCTAGTGACAGTAGTTCACACCCCCTATGCCAAAACAGGATTGCTCCAGCTGTTAACCCACTAAGGGCCATGGGAGCTGGTGAAAAAAGAGAAAAGTCAAATTCCCAGCTGTTCTTCAATCACATTGCCAAGGATTACTTTAAAGCTGTATCTCAGATCCTGCAGAATATCCCAGAGACTTAGATCTACCTGCAGCACTGGATGTCACCCCCTCTCCTTCCTTTTTCTAGTACTGCAGCCTGTGCAAGGGGGGGTGAAATGCCATCCTGTGTGTCAAGGAACACAAAACACCAAGATTCAATGGTCAGAAAAGAGCTCTAAGCAGTTCTAAAAGCAGGAGGATACCATGGTTAGTTGTCGGTGTTCCTGACACCACAAATAGGATGCAACCATTACAGAAAGACTACTGGCTCCTAATCCTTCTGCACAACAGCAAGGAGAGATGCTACCCTGAACCAGAGTACACAAAGTCTCTTTGTGTATGGAGGAGTCCACACTAGATCTGTCAGATGCCCTCCATTGTTGCCAGGTGGAACTGTAGACACTCACCACCCTGAAAACCAGATCTTTTAGCACATATTTAACTGTCTCACAAACAAAATCACAGAAACATACAAATTAATACAGCTAAATCACACTGCAGACCTGCCTGGTGCTATAACCGTTTGGCACAGGAAGAATGTAACCTTGGTTGTAGACAATGGCAAAGAAGATAAAAAGAGTTGTTCCCCTGATCATACTCTTTTCTTTCTTCCTCTAGATCTCAGAGTGACCTTTGCAATTCAAGCCATGCCATGGTCATTAAAATAATAAAAGTATATTTTATTACTTCTACTTGTAAGAAAACTCAGCCTTAATGTCCAATTCTCCTTAATGTTTCATATCTTACTGAGTTTCTGAGGCCTTTCATCCTGCCATATGAAGCTGACCAACCCCCATCTGTTCTCTTACAAGCAAACAGACTGAGGTTAATATATCTGTCAAACTCTGCTGTGGTCAATGATATGTTAATGATGTGTATGGATTTAAATAATTCAGTATCCTAACAATAAAGTGACTCACTTATTGCACTATTCATTTTTCCTTTCCGTGGAAGGAACTTGCTGTTCCTGAACATGCTCTTGTCTAGGTCAAGCGTGGGTGTGTGTGCCCAGGGAATAGGTAGAAGAATGTAGAATTTCCCAGTAAACATTTCAAGTGCAAGAAGAGCTGTGTAAATGCAAGACCCATTCATGAGGGGACAAGGTTAGGACTCTCAACCATTTTACTCCTCAAGGGTGACAATACTGGAGTTTCACACATGCCTGTAAATGAAACAGCTGCTCCACCAAACCTTTCATGCCATACACAGTCATCTGTCAACTCATGTAAACCAGTGTTACTTCAGCAAAATAAAACCAAAGAGACTTACAGCTGCTTACCAGATATCTGTGCCAGCCAATCTTCTAAAGTTTGCTGGTCTGAAGGAACAAGCAATTGGTAATCCCACATACCAACAGAACTGCAAGCCCAAACTGACTGTGACTATGGAAGTGACACATCTCTCTGCAACCCAAAAACAGGGCCTAGGGCAGCAGACTGCTTGATTTGCCTTTACTACAAGAATGCACAGCCAGAATAGAGGGTGCTCTCTCCTGACTTCATAGCCCTCACTGCTGGCAACCAGAAGAGGGGCTAATATTAACCAAAAGAGAGGCTTATTTTCCCTGAAAGGCTCTGTGAACAAAACCTCAACCCTAAGAAAGGCCCTAAGCAGGGACTGCTTCCTCTTGTCAATGCTGTGTGCCACACCACACTTCAGCATCCTAAATTAGGTGCTCTTACATAGGCACAGATCCTTTTTTCCACAATGAGGAGGCACTGCCACAGCCATTTCTTCCACCCACATATCTCTGGTAAAACCATCTATGCACCCAGTACCAGAGGAAAGATTGTTATGGAAGATCAGTGCCACCACTTGTCCAAAGCTGACTTCTAAAACCCAACAAGCTTCCATGCTGGACCCTGCTTGGTGTCTTCAGTAAGAAGACTGGAAGGGGTTTACTTCTTAAAAGAATAAGGTAGCATCTCTCACACCTAGACACAATTAAGGCATGTGTTCTCATTCCATTCCCACTCGAGAAAAAACAAATGGGGCTCATTAATATCAGAAAGCCAGCCCAAGAAGAGGTCCAACTCTGCATTATTCGCTAGTGTCAGGAGACAGGAACAATTTACATCCCTTGAAACTGGGTCACGCACTGCTTTGCCACAACAAAAATTAACTCATCTGTCCAAAAGACATTTAATGCTCATGAGGCCTGAAGTTGTTTACTTGTGCTCCAAGGGAGAATTAGGGGCCTTGATTCTGTTATGATGAAAACTATAAAGTGGTCTTCAGCATGGTTTTAATACATGGATTATAACAGCACAGGGCTTATGATTGTTTACATTTTTGCCTTCCAGTGACCACCATAAAGCAGAGTGTGGTGCCCACAGAACAGCAGCACTGATTCAATGTGGCAGCAGGTCAGCAGGGGTGAGACAGAACACCTCTGGAAACTACACTCTTTGTATGACCCCTTGCAAAAAATCTTGGACATCCACAGCCTGCACTAAGCATGCTTTTGTTGGTCTACAACATCAGCTTCATCCCATTTACTGCAACAATAAATCCTGTCAGAAAAAGATGTCAGCTATTCTCAAGAGAGCTTCAGCAGAGTCTTTAGATACCCTTGCCGTTCTAGTTAATGGAGGAGAACTGAGTTACAAAGTCCCCAGAAAGTTTGTAGTCAAAGAGAGTAAATGAGGCTGTTTGTAGATAGGGTTCTCGTTCTCAGAATGGGAAGTTTCACTAGATCTAATCAAAATGCAAACAGCTAAAATTTTTCCTGGGCTCTATGGATGGCTGTTCAGTGGTGGGGGTACATAACAGTCACTGTTTTCCAACCCAGAGACAGCTGTTTCACCAACTGGATGGAGTAAGTTCTTACTTCTTACAACATAGAAGGAATGCAAACTCAGTTACCTTGGAGAGATGGGCTACAAAAAGACCAAAGTAAGTTACTCTATGATAATAATTACTTCACCAATAATTAAAAATTATAATCATCAGATTTGGGATGAGCCAAAGGAATACTTTAAACATCATCAGGCACAAGGAAAGGGGATTATAGAAAGCAGACAAAATGCAGGCCTAAATCTATTATCCCAGACTAAATTCCTCTTTGGGCTCAGTGGAAAGACAACAGAAAAAACAATGTCTGTCTTTTTTTGTTCCTGTTGTGATGGGAGCTCTTCTCTAAGTCACCATCTCTCCAAAAGAAACTAATATCTGCAGCCTTCAAGGATAATAGATCTTTAGGACATTATTTCCACACCACCAAGGTGAACAATAACTTTCTCAAATGTGGAGCCACCAATAAATTATATAGGTCATACCGCAGGAGTGAGTTTGGGGTTTGGATTGGTTTGGGGTTTTATTTGAATGCTCTAATACATCGTTTTAAGAGCTGACCTAAAGAGCTCCTCCAGCACAGAGTCATCAGCTCATGGAGCCATCCACATAAAGTACTTCATGCCATGTCTCAACACACATGATTCTACACATGTTTGTCAACAGAGGGGCAGTGGCAGGGTGCTGGTAGGCAAAATGTGAGACAATGCGTGGAGTTGAAAAGAGGAAAACATTTTCAAAGGGTATTTTTATTATTAAGTGGTTTCAAACCATTGAAATGAAAGAGATGACAACATGAAAAGCACCAAATGCTAACAGAATGTCCTACAGATCTGATCCATTCCAGATGATATAACAAACATTTAAAGCCTAGGAGAAAGATAACAGGGAGTTGCCTTCTTTAGTGGCATAATGAGTTCATTAGTGCAAAACTACACCTACTTGTGCAGATAAGTAACTGCTCAAGCTAGGTCTGTTTACATTTGTGTATGCACATCTGTTTCACATCTGCCTTCTGCAAAGTTTGTATCCAATACCTGAAACACCAGTTATTCCTACTTTGACTGGAGGAGGAAGGCCTGATCTGTCCAAAAACACTGCTTTGGGCATTTCATGACTTTCCATCATCATTGTATCTGGATTCTTCCTATATAAAAATACACTTGCTCTCAATTTTTCCCTGCATCCCAAAAGGTATGTTCATTCCTGGATTACAGTGAGGAGGTGAAGTATTCAGAAACCCACAAGATAGAATGTGCTGAACAGCCTGAGAGGACTGAAATTGCTTCCTGCTACTCTGTTCTGTAAATGCAAAGTCCTTTTTGAACTCCTGCCCTGAAATCACATGGGAAGTCAGCAGCCAAGCCAGGACCTGAACTCATATCTCTTGCATCCCACACGGTAAGATAATTTCTGAATTCTTCTCAAATACAGCTGCCAGGTTTTTGGACTCACTGGGTTTCACCCTACATCCCTCAGTACCTCATCAACACACGTCTCCAAATCATCATGCCCTTCAGCTTCCCAGATGCATCCATTGTAGTTAATTCTACCAACCCTTGCTGGAGCCAGCCACCAGCACAGGCTGTGCCAGGCCTCCTGATTAAGGTGGAAGATATATTTCTGTGCTATGAATTGTCAAATCATCTTTTTTCTTTATTAACAGGGAGAACATTTTCTGAGCAGAGCCTCCTCTGAATCCAGGATCTAGCTCTGCAAGCTGACAAGTAGGTAGGTGCTGAGTGTTTCCCAGTTCTCTGCAGAAGGCATTTGTTCACTCCTCAGAAACTCTGCCCATTAATAATGCTCACAGACTTTTGTCGCAATGCCACAAATATGGCCTCGAGCACTCTGCTAGCAGAGTAAACATCTACCAACAGCCAATATATCAGCTGCAGCTCGGAATTGTCCAGCAGCATTACATCTTCATTATGCATTCTAATGTTCTGTATCCTAAACAATAATGCTGCCTCTGAAGACAGAGGACAGTTCAGAATCCAAGACTTGCTAAGCTCAGCTGCTCTCGAGTCTCCAGCACCAGCTTTAATAGAGTCCAGCAAGCCATTTTCCCCAGAGAAGCTAATGCAAGGAAAAATACTTGCTGGTATTGGCAGTTCAATCTCCAGTATTTTTGCTAAGGAGCAGAAGATCTAGAAAGTTAGCTACAAAGGGGTTTCAGGGACTTTGACTTTCAACTCCCTTTTGGATATTAAGTTTAAAGACTCTCGCAGTATCTAGGACATTTCATTTATTTCTTCTGAGTGCTGGATTTGCCTACACCAATCATACAGCCTGATGCTCCAGAACACAGCAACAGGGAGTGGAGGAAAGTGCTTTGCAGCAATTGGCCCCCCTTGTGTGATCAAAGCTACGTAACTCAGCACAACAGCACGGATTCTGGGCTGTATCTTGGTGAGCAATTACTCATACAGAAATAGCACTTCAAGACCCAGATAAGATAAAACTTCTGGATTGTCAGGTCTTTTGTTAAGAACATTGCCAAACACTGCCCCCAGAAGATCCTACAACCTGAAAAAAAATGATGGACAATCTATATTTTCCAAGCTGAGAACTAAGCTTATGACAGACCCCAGACTCTGCAAGGAAAATCCAGTGCACGAAGTTCGGTCTTAAGTAAGAGTGGCAGCACCCCAAAGGACAAAAACTTATTCTGGAATCATTGTGTTCAACAAAGGTGTTTTCACAAATAATTGCAGCTTCTTTGCAAGCCACCTCTGCTTTACACTAAGCAACTTCCCTGGAGCCTGAGACACCAGGTTCACACAGTTCCAACTCCTATTCAAGCACTTGGCAGCCACTGAAGTTAAGCTGGGATCAGGCACCTAAATCTTCCCCTTGAAGGTGTGAGCCTAGTGTCTTGCTCTGTGGCACAGCAGGAGTCTTGGCAAAACCAGGTTTTAGAGGAAAATCTTCTTTATCTCTCCTTAATGAAACTAGTCCTGAAACCCAATAAAAAGTTGATCCCTCCTCTTTATCACTTGTACTGCAGTTCCTCTCCAAATAATACACTCAGACTGAGCAGCTCTTACCATTTATAACAATTCTGAGCAGACAAGCAGGTTATTCTGATGCTTGGTACTAGTGTTACACTCCAAAAGCACCCCAACAGCACAGAATTCACTGTCCTCAGCAAACTTCACAGACCAGCAAATTCAAACTGACCTGCTCTGTAGACAACTTGACACTATATTTAACCTCATCCACCCACTTTTAAGATCAGCAATCTCTGTCTCCTGTTTCTCCTTCTCTTGAGGTGGAAAAGATGCAGTTTTACAAATCTTTGCAGTCTAAAAGCTTGATAGAGCAAAGATGACCATGCCATCCAACTGAGGCCTGCTTTTTTGGATTGATAGGGCACAAACAATTGTCCTTGTTGTAGTCTGACCAGTACCAAGAACCCACTGCTAACAACCGTGGCACATTTTCATGTCTGCTGACATACTAAGGCCAGCCAAGTAACAGATAGACCTTTTATTTGGAATTTAAAAGAATACCCAACAGAACATAAGTGCCACAAGATACACACAGTAAACACAGGGTTCATCATAATACACAGGATTTCAGGTAGGTATTTGTGCATTAAGACCACAGCAAACACACATGCTCTAAACCACAGTCTAGACAATGGATCCAAAAGAGGAAATTTTCAGCATCAAAAGTCGCTGTTGACTTCAAAACAGAAGTCTCCCTCTCCTAATTGCCACCACTTTCTCCTGGTTTAATCTAGCACTGCCTCTGCACCATCTCAGAAAATAATTAGCCTTAACCCAGCTTAACACACAGAATCAAAGCAGGAACTTCTCAACTTTGATATCCATACTTCTATGCTATATTGGGAGGGCTGATTTTAAAAAGCTACTTTACCACCCATAGGCAAGTCAGTGTCACAGCACACACCACACCAAGTGCACAAGCAAATGGTTTTGAGCAAATGTTTTCATTTTATGGTCTTCTGTCATATGCAATCAGCCAGTTTTGCTCATGCAAAACATACCCTACACATCAGTGAAAACTGACCCCATTAAATGGTCAGTATATTCAGAACAAGTCTAAACTTTAAAAAGAGCTGGTTAATTTTACTGTCAATAATTGCAGCAGCTAAGATAACAGTAATCAAATCCCATGCTTCAGAATGCGAGTTAACTGCCTTCAGGGTCAGAAAGGTATCTACTTCTTTGCCTCTGGATATCACTGAAGAACTACCATAGAGGATTATATGACTCAAACATAACACCCATTTATTGCTCAGTGCCATAAGCAGGAGAGTGCATTTAACAGGTAAAACGATCCAGTACAGCCAAATCTCTGCCACAACTTATTAACATCAACTTTAACTTGCTACTCTCTCACTGCCTCCATCCTCTTCTGGAACATGATTTTGTTCTGCAGAAGGTCAAATTTTGTTTTCCTAGCTGCTCTCCAACAAACGCATACAGAATTACCTAAGGGCACTTCAAACACGCTTTGATAATTTTTTGTTTTAATTGGGCCAGCTATCTGTTATCAACATTAATACTGAGAGAATATTGAAAACTACAGCTAAAACACTGATTAGCTGCTGTTCAGGTCCTTAATTCCCTAGGAATAGCCAATAGACAGGCATTTCCAGCTTCCCTGCTGTGCCCCAATGCAACAGAAGAGCTAGGCAAAGGGAAATTAAGCAATTAATTGGTTCTTAAAAAAAAAAAAAAAAAGCAAAGGGGAAAAAAAAAGTAGTTGAGTAAATCATTTAGTGCATTGGAAAACTAACAGCAGTGGCCAAAAGACAGGCACAGCAGAAGAAGCATCCCCTCCCTCCTGAGGCTGTGTGTTGCCCTCTGCTGTTCTCTGAGTCGGCTCCTGACACAGCTCAGTCAGTGCTCCTCTCCTCACTCAGGACCTTCTGTCCTCACTCATTGCCAGCCTCGAGCTCCAGCACAGTTCAGCCAAGACTGTACACATGCCTGTCTCATGCACCTGTAAAAGAGATAAACTAGGAATACTGTGCCAGATTGTAATTTGCCAAGATAGTGGTAAACTTTGCAGTACTTGCCCTGCCTTGCAAGACTCCTAAGGACTGCTCATTTGTAGAGTGGTTGCACGCTGCAGCAAGGCAGTTAAACAACTCGTGCTGATAGACAAAAGTGCAACCTTCTTCACGGGCACAAAATCAGCTCAGGTTACATTAGACAGCTGTCATGCACAATCAGCTGGTTTTCCTCAGTGAAGGGACCCTGTGCTGTCCTGCTATCATGTTAATTAGTGACAAATATGCCAGAGGGGAAAGTCTGCTTCCAGCTGCAGAAAAAGCAGAGGACAGGTTGCAACACAGCTAAGAGGACAAGCCCAAGCAAGGATGCTCTGTGTTGTCTCCTCAAGCTTAAAGCAGCAAACAAGGTAAAATGGCCAATGCAGAACCCCTTAAGTCAGACATCATGAAAATGTCCCCATGCACAGAGCTGGTGTATTACTGACACAATTCTCCCTGCAACAAAACACACAACTTTAGAAGAAGCTAAGACAATGCTAGAGATGTTTACCTGGGGGAGTTTGAAGAAAATTGGCCATATGTCAGCTGCCCAGATGCTCTTCTCCATAGTTTTAAGATCGGCAAACCTGGCAGCTCACCCCACCTCTGATTTTTCACTGATCTGTGCAAATACCAGTATGACACAAAATATTTTTGTCACAGTGTCCTCATCTATAACCCAGTGATCATGACACGTAACAGCTGGTTTTGGACACCTGCAGAGAGATGGGGGGCTTAAGGCAGGAGTCAGGCTACAATACTTTTAGCACTACTGGGGTAATAGAGACATTGACAGTTATTTTCAAGCAAGTTTAGACATGAATATGAGGAGATTAATGAATGACTCTCAGCCCTCTCATTTTCAGAGACCAGTTTTCAGTTCCAGGCCAAAGCCTCAGTCTGACCCCAAAGAGTCACTAAACATGACCTGGTTCCTGGTAAAACAAAGCTATCCATTCTTGACTGCACTGGTACAGTGGAAAGGTAAAAGCCCACTGTGAGATGACCAAAGGACTGTGCAACCACAAAGCCAGAAAAACACTCAAGAGCAACAGGTTGTAGCCAGGATACAAGCAAAAGCATGCCCCAGTCTAGCCCAGCCTCAGCACATGGACAGGTCCTAATCAAGAAGCTTCTAGATGTGTGTAATGCTCACAAGGGTAATAAACTGTCACCCTTCCACCATGACCACGCTGCTGGGGCACAGGGAGGCTGTGCTGCTCATTTCCCTCCTAACAATGTGAGAAAATGAAGTTTGAAAAGGTGGAGAGGAGAAAAGAATGCTGCAGTTAAATCAGCCGGTATGACAGACTACAAAAAATGGCAGTGTGAGGTTGCTCTCACCTTAATAAAGGCATTCTGTTTGCTCACTGCCATCAAGACAACCACACTCACTCGTTGCACAACCTTCTCCACCGTCCAGTGTTCAACCTGCTAATATCCACAGAGAAACAGCCATGCACTCATATGTCAGAGAACTTCCAATTATGCAAAGAAAAACACCCCAGGGCATGAGTCTGAATTAAGATTATATCTGTTGCTTAATAACAATGATAAATTCATTCTGCCCCCAGAAAAATATTTAGATGCATACAAAAAGGGATGGAAGGAGGGGATGATGAATCTTCAGTATCAGCTTTTCAGTATTAGCCACAGAAACAGCGGTCACAGGGCTTTCTTGGAGCACTTATGCGTGGTGGTCAGAAAATCTAGACAGAAATCAGCAAGTGGAAAAACTCTCAATACCACCAGCAGGTTCTAGTTGGCCCGTTGTACACAGACCAAAACTGAATCAACCAGGAGGATTAGACACAAAAGGGATTTCTTTTACTGGAAGGACCAGCTGTTTTCATACCAGATATCTGTGCAAGTAGCACTTCTTCTCAGGAAAGGCCAGGCTGTCCTGATCTTAGAGTCCAGTCCTTCTAATATCTTCCTATGATAAAAGCTCTGAACAGCAAGGCATTGAACGACACCTGCAACTATAAATTCTCAGCTTACTAAAGCCCTAAAAGCCAGCAGTGCTCATTGAAAGGATTTTGTGCTGCCTGATGCACAGACACCTTTCAGATGCTGGACAGTTCCCTCATCCACCGATGTGCCAGGGACCCACCTCAGCCTGTGACACAAATACAGTAAAAGCTGTAGACCCCCAGGGATGAAGGGAGCAGGCCACTCCTGTCCATCCACCACCCAGCAGTACAGCAGGAGGGCAGGAAGCAGATCCCTCTGGGATTTTCCATGAGAACTCTGGAAGGGGTGGCAAGAAGGCAGGACATCAAGGTACAACAACAGGAGCCAGCTCACTCACCCTCCACTCCTCACAAGTCTGGGATAAACTGGAGTTCAAGAGTCCTTCTGTGGTCTCCAAGCTCAGAGCACTTCCTCCAACAGCTCCTTAACTCCTGTCCCACCTTTCAATGAGCTTCTTAAGATCATTCAAAGTCAAAAAAGTGGAAGAACTCAGTCCAGCAGATTTGGATGGGAGTAGTTCACCAGCTCATTGTCACACTTCACAGCTAGAGCTACCATCCATCTGGTTATTGCCATGCTCCCTCTTGTACCGTGCACTGCAGCTTGTTAGATGTCCCCCAGCATCCATTCCTCCTGCTGCCTGTCACCAAGGAGAATGGCAGCTGGGATTTGGCACAACGCTTCCTCACCCTTCAGCACACTCAAGTATTCTGATGCATTGAGCCTGATATTGTTCACATCAAATTCTTACAAAGATTTTCTTCTCTCACCTTCAGTATTGATATCAAAATTAATAAGCACAGGTATCTTGTTTTTCAGGTGGTAAATCAGAGAACGAAATGCATCAGTGAAATGACTGCCATATTGTCAGAGGATTATTCACATACCTGGACAATTACAGGTTGTAGGAATGAAATGATGGTGATAGAACTGCAATTTTTATCAACCTCTGGTGCCAGCAGACATAATAATTATTTCTTTTTTCATTATTGCATGAAATTAGGGAAACCAACAAGAACTCAAGGCTGGGAGGCATCCATCTCAGCTAACTACACCACCTCTTCTACTCCATCTCCAAACTACATAAAATTCCAGGCTCCAGAATAAATCCTAACTGCATGAACAAAACTGAGAAAGAGCTAGTCTGCATAAAGATCAAGAAGAGAGTCAGCAAGCTTCATCTTAGTGGGTTCCAAAGCTTTAGGGAGCAAAGTTCACTGAGGTCACAGTCCTGAAAACCTGTAATGAAATCACAGCTGGAAGGATCTTGCCAGTACTACTTGACAGATCCTTTGAATGCCTTTAGTTCAGAGGGAGGCAAGAAGGCAAGGGAGGAGGGATTTTAAAAAAAAAACTGTAATGAAATTAACGTTCAATTTCACTATGAAAATATTTTTCATTAAGTTTTCAGAGCCTACTAATTTTTTTTGTTTATGAGAAGTGAAAGCAAGGTAAATTATTTCCTAATTGCTTCATACTCTACTCACTTTTTAAATGGATTTGTTTTCTAAATAATTATCAGAAATAGAAGTTGTTTTCAAAACTGAAACTGACATCACAGAACATTTTCATTTTGATAAAAATGTATCTTCTTCCCTCCCTCCCTCCCCCACTGAAACACTTAATTCAACATTCTCGTTTGACCATTGTAGCATACAGATGAATAAAATAAATCTAATTGTCATTTTGAAGCTGCCTTCTGTTGACCCATATTATTCAGAACACTGCTGGTTTCTCTTCGCTTCAGATTCCACCTGTTACAAACACTCTACAGATGCATTCCTCTCTTTTGGCTTATCTTTTATCAGGGCTCAAGGAACCCTTCTGAGGCCAGGCTTCCAGGGCAAGCTCCAGCAATAGTGTTTAAGTGCTGAGACCCACACTCAGCAGAGCAGACTGGTCTTTCCAAGCTGCTGGATTGCTGACACTTTGCAAATGTCATCTCCAGGGCTGTGCAGCTCTGGATGGCAGGGCAGGCATGATGGAGCATTACTAGAGAGCACACACGTACATAGGAGTAAAAAAAAAATCAATCACTTACAGCAGAGATTAATAAGGGAGGTGGGATTCTAAAATGCCAGAACTGCTGGCATCTGATGTGCTGAGGAATATCTGCAAACCTTTGCAACTCCTGGCAAGGACAATTTCCTTGACATACTCACCAGTAGCAGCTCACCTACTGGTGCTGGTCGCTGTCACTGCTCTGTTCTCCAACACAGGAAAAACACAAGCCACACAAAGCAAAGTTGCATAGATGTAGAGTGCTTCTGTGTGATTGCTTTTCTTTTGACACCTCTCTCCTATACTGCATTGACTGAAGGTACTTACTGTCTGACCACCTTCATTCTATTCTAACTAACCCTTACTTTCACCTCCAAATGTTACATTTTCACAATTATCTCCTTTAACCCACCAGAGTGTGGGAGTAGGTGGGTGGTTGAATCCCTTAGAGAGCATTCCTAATGCCAAGAGATGGAGGTACCAACAACTGGACAGTCAGCTTCATCTCTGTGAATAAGGCATTATCAGAGCTGGGTATATTATTATGTGGATAGGATATTATTCAAAAAACAACAGCTTGGTGTTCTCAGGTAAAAAGGAAGAAATAATATGCATCCAGTACAAGCAAGTAAAAATACAAAGGAGAAATCCAGACTTCAGCAGTAAGTGCAGATACTCCAGTACTGTCTCTCCCCTTCCACAGGGGTGAGTGTTTGAAGTGCTGCTTCTCTGGGCAGGAAATTTCACTCCACAGAAGAAACCTGCTGACACACAAAATTGGCTGCTAGAGCAAGCCAGCACACCTCTTGGCTTACTGGAGCCACTCACCTCCTGGGACCTCATACCCACATTTCACCAAAACTTTCAGTATCAGTACCAGCAAGGGCAGCTCTAAGTATCAAAAGATCTCCCACTACACCCAGGCAAGGACAGCAGGGAGTCAGCAAGCCCTGATCACACTACTCAAGAGGAACCCTTCTGACATCCCATCCCAGGACTACAAATATCCAGTGGATGGATGGATGGATGGATGGACAGACAGATGCTGCTGTTGCTACATCCATCTATCTATCTATCTCTCTCATATGATACCCAGTACACACTGAACTTGGGCAGATGAGAAAGTAAACATCACCTCTCAGTTCTAGGCCCTCTAGTCAGCTCAACAACAACCTTGCACTGAACCCTTCCACTAAAGGTCACCTGTCTCCAGCTCCCAGGTAAAGTCCTGAGTAGTTTTCTAGTCACCTGGTGAGAAAGTAGCATCACAGACCTGTAACTGTCCCTGGCTTTGTTATATTCCGGGCAGACACAGCAGCAACAAGAAGCCAGGACAAAGTGCTCCTTGGCTTAACTCACCACTGACAGCTCTGGGGCTACAGTGCCAAGATAAGGGCATATTAACACCTGTGGAGCAAACTGGGCATTCCTTCTGCTCACAGATCTACAGCATTGTACTGAAAGGTCATTTCCTTTTGGAAACAACCAGTTGTAAAAGTACTGATGTTGTCATGCTCATTTTCTTCCATTCATTTATAGAAAACTGCTTTTATCTGTGGTCCTTCAGTAAACTGGGGCAGGGGGAAAGGATGCACAAGGGAAATATTTTGCTTCAAAAACTAATTTTGCCCTCAAACAAGGGGGACAGCCACAGAGGAGAGAAGCTAGGAATGCTATAGACAAAGGGACTGAATCTGGAAACCAGACCTCTGTTATCCAACTGAGATTAAAAACAAAACAAAAAAAAAACCCCAAAAAAAAAACCCCACAAAAAAAACCCACAAAAACCCAAAAACCAAACCTTATTTATCACTCAAAAAAAGGTCAGTGTTAGCCCTTCAGGCAAAGCTGCAGGTGTTATTTCCATATGCTTCATGTACCCTGAACTCCAGCTCTGGAAGCTTTCAACCTTTTGTAGGAGAGCAAAGAGAAACCATGAATATTTCATGTGTTGCCTTCGCTTACTTGCAAGTTCCCTGGAAACTATTAAAGTGCAAGCGTAATAATGTCATCATTTACTTGTCATCTTCCACCTGCTCTTTGCACAGAAAGGAATACCTGCACTCCCATCCAAAGCCAGTGCAAACACGGTGCCCTGTTCATTGAAAGACAAATCAAAGGTTCTTCCGGAGAGAGGTGGGCTAAAGAGGCAAGTGTCCCAGGTCACCTTCTGGATGTCCAAGAAAGCTTTTGCAATTATCATTCTCTTCTGAAGGGTAGACACTTCTCTGCCACAAGTAGTGCTATTTCAGTCTTCATCACCATCTCCTGAAGCAAGCACCTCTTCCTTAAGTTTCCAGGAATACTGTTCACCCAAAACCACCTTCAAAGCTGACATACAGAATTATCCAAAAGCACCACTTACACCTTCCACAGCTTAAAATACGACGTGTTCTGGAGTGAAATGCAGCTGGTGTTTACGCACAGCAGCAGTATGATCAGCTATTGGAGGACTGGACTACTGCCAGGTAAATTCATCCTACAAAAATATGGTGCCCAAAAAGCAACAGTGTCCCACATCTTTTGTCTAGAAACACACAAATGGCAGGGACCTCCTGTGTGTCAAAGCCTTCCAAAAGTACCATCAGCAACTACCTCTCATTAATAAAATGCTCCATTTCCGTCCTGAGAAGGCCATTACCCAGCCTCATTGCTCTGCACAGAAGCCTTTTTTTCCATTTTACCTTCAGCTCCTTCACTGAGTTAACAGCTGATTGTTCCTGAACCAACACTGCCCTCTGTTTTCATTAACCCTTCTTCCTCCCTAGTATTTGTGACGTTAATGCATTTAGAGAGAATAAGCACTTCCCATGTCTATCATCCCTTCCACCAGTTTTACAAGCTTTTAGTCTCCACTCATTAGAGGAGATCTCTTTTCCCCAGTCATCTCACTAGCCCATCTCTGCCTGTCTTGTTTCATGTTCAATTCTTCTTCCTTGAACATGGGTGACAAGAATTATACATCATTTTCTAGATGAGCTCTTCCTAGTGCTTATAAATTATTGACAGGGGTTAGTTTTGCAAAAGGGAACAGACTTGCTCAAGCATTCAACACCAGCTCTCAAGCATTCAATAGCAGTGAAGATACCTCCTTACCTGTGCTGGGGATTACCTAACGTCAGGAAGATGCTTGAATGAGGCTGGAAAGCAGACACTGACAGCAGCACTGGACTGGCCATGCCATAAGAGTGCTTGTATTAGTCACACTAATTAGGCCACTAAATAGGAGAACAAATCATCAAAACCAGTGATGGTAATGTAAGTTATTTCCTTCCCCATGCACACACACATCATAATATCAGAAACCACCTTTACTCCCCAGGCAGGATTGCCTCTCCTGACAAGAGGAAGGGACTGGACCAGACCTCACACAAAGTCACACGCCTACATCCCCAGCTTTATTCTGGAAGCAAGTCTTCCAAACTGAATATTACAGTGGTTCAAGCACAGCTGCACATGTGAGTCATGCTGGATATTTCAGAGACCTCTGGGAGATGCTGAGCTCCAGCACAACTGTGGCCCTTTCCAGGCATTGCTTTGCCCCGTTGTCAGAGCAGACTGTCTTTGCTTCCCGTCTTACACGCTCTGGTTCCAAAAACCTGGTCCTAATGAGAGAAAAACCTGTTTCTCTGGGTGCTGACATGGCTTTACAACTCAAATTAAGGTTCCTCAGCTCCTTCAGGAACAAATGAAACACAGCCCTAACTAGGAAGATTTAATAAAGGACAAATGTAACATGTAAGCCCAAATCTCTCTTTTGTAGCCCAGAAAACAAGATCAATATTCTGAAAGGAGAATTCAATATATAGGAAGCTCAGATGTACTCCAGAGATTTGTCCCAAGAGTCAGACTTCTCCGAGAGTAAATGATTGCTATGACTTTCCACCAACATAGTTTAAGACAGGGGAAATCTCTCTAGAAATCAGTGATTTAAAACAAAATATGCCTCGAAGCCCTGTCCCTCCCACTTGCTCTCCTTTTCCAGCCAAACCTGAAAGCAAAAGGATGAGAATAAAATTTATTCTGAAACAGAAAATGTCCAAGATGTATAAAACATATCCTTACAAACATACACACGAAAACTTGGCTAAAGTTAAAGGTTCTAATTCCAGATGAGAAGAAAAGGGGGTTATAAAAAAAATTAGGAGAAATAAGGAAAAAAACTAAAACAAAAGGGGAAAAGGCGCTAATTTCTTAACAAAACTAAGTATTTGACAAGGGACCTGAAAATTTGAAGTGCAACAGTCAAATTGCCCCAGGTCCATCACAAAGCCCACTCCAGCAAAACTTTTTTGGCCTCTGCTGATGTTTCAAAGTTCAGCAGATCCTGGAAACTCAGTTTCCTTGCAAATAGGGGGAGTATCACAGCAACTGCAGCCAGCTGGCTGGCAATACAGAGACTCAGTATTATTGGGGGTTTTTAAGTTTTAAAAATTCAGCATCCAACAGACTAAATGAATACAGCCCTTGCCAGGTGGCTGATGGCTTCACTCAATCTGCCACTTTTTTGTTTTCCAGAATGCACCACTGGCTCTTTCTTAGCACTCAGTAACACCTTACCTGCCTCTCACACAGCCTTCCCTATAGCACCAGGAGAAACTTGGAAACGCTGCCATACCCTCTTCACAAACATATGCACTGCATTTATCTGCCAAGGAGGCAATGTGTGGCAGCATGTACTGCCTCAAGCTGAATGTCCTTGCGTTTGTAAAGACTTCACAGATAGTGCAAAATGGGCCTTTTAAAGAGAGCCACAAAAACCAGAGCACGGACTAGGGGTCTAAGGTAGCAATTTCCACATACGGGTTGTGTTTCCTCGGTGTATGCTCCTAAAGGGGGGAAGCTATCCCTCAGTTTCACCTTTCAGTGATGTAATTTGACTCTGAGGATTTTTGGCAGCCAAATTCCCACCATCTTTTTGTCTCCTGAGAACAAAAAAAAAAAGCAAACAACGCCTCAGCTCTACAGGCCCCGAGCTCCTGACCCCCAAAGCAGAGCACATAGCGTAGCTCACATCCTACATGGGCTATCTCCTGGCACAGCACAGCCCCAGAAAGCCACGCAAACCTTCAACATCGCATTAAAATGCCACTGGCAGGTTACAGCATGACATACAGATCTAAAGCATCATGCTTGTAAACAAGCCAGGATAAAGAAGGAACTTCCCTGCAGCGTGTATTATCACACTGATGCCAAGCATTTTTCTGAAGCATCTGGTATTTGTCACAAGGTATGGGACTGCACACTTCGTTCTGCTACCCCACCACAGTCCCCCATCAGAGATGCCTCAGTTTCCAAGCCATGAATCACTAAGAGGAGACGGGGTTGCTCTCGCAAGGATTAGCAGAGCGCGGCTTTGCCTCCAGGAGAGGGCACCAGCGGTGTACCCTCACCAGCCAGGGAACTGCTTTCTCCCAGCCACACGTGCAATAAAGGGCTCAGCCACACACACGCACCCGGCTGGCAACGCTGCCGGTGATAGATGAGGTGAGCAGAATCCATCTTCTTCCTACAGCTGTATTAGATCTGCAGAGCTCGCGGGAGCAAACAGCACACTGTCATGTCAAAAGAAAGAGACTGGAAAAGTGGATCTGCAAAATTAGAGGGTGCTGTGCACACTTAAGTGTTCTGCTAAGTGTTTAGCTATGCTAAAGGTAGATGAAGAGCAAAGTTTAACATAAACCAATGGAAAAGGCATCTAGGAACCAAGGTACTTGGGCTAAATACCCTTTGGTCCCATCACGGCCCTTCTGTGCATCTATTACCCTTTCCTTCCCTAGACTGCTCTCATTTTTATTATTCAGGTCATTTGAACAGAAATGGACTCCAACAAAAAAATTAATACAAGGATGGCCAAAAGGCAACTAAAGAATTGTCTTGGGGTGACTTTATGATGTGTATTTTTTCCCAAACCTGGTGGGGGGAGGGGTGGTTGTGCCCTCTCTCAGAGTATTTATTTCTAAATTTGGCCAAACCGGAACAAGAATCCAATTCTCCCCACTCCTTTCACTTGTCTCTTGCTTATCCATCATCCCTGCAGCCATAAAGCTAAATTAGATAGTATTCAGGTTGGTCCCAAAGAGCCATTGTCACATTCAGCCCTGGCCACTCATGGCAGTGAGAAAAACTCCTTGGCTTCAGTGTCCTGGCATGACAAGAAGCAAAACTTGGAAGAAACTCTGACAACCAGACACCGCTCCCTTAAAAAAAATCTACCTGGTCCCCTCCCAACAAGAGAGGAAGGAGAAGCATGTTCTCTCCAAGTCATTTCTCTCCAGCAGCCTGACTTTAATCCAGGGCTGGATTAATCAATAAAGTATGTCCAGGCAGTGCTAACAGCACTGCAGAGAATGCTACCTTGCATAGTGGTTAATTACTACAGAGAGTTTAACGAAGTTTAAAGAGACTGAAACCTTCTTCCTATCAATAAGGAGCTGGGTTTGTTACATGCCACCCTTATTCAATTAGAAGATGTGCTCACCGGGCTGGCTTCAGTCTCAGCTTTGCATGCTAAGGAGCAGCATATCAATCTGCATCTTTGCTCCTGATAAAGAGGAAGGAGATACTGTCACCATGGCCACCTCTCTGCCCTCCAGTGTTCGCTGCTTGCAACAGGGATCCAAGTTACACGTAGATCTCTTTCCCCCTTTTCCGAAGAACACATTGACTAACAAAAAAGCTAAAGGACTGGCAGCCCTGGAGTCTAGCCATCACCAAGTAGCTCCATCCTAACACAATCAGCTTCTTCTGCCATGTCCTGTCTGCATGTCCGAGGCCAGTCCTAGGGAAGCAAATCCATAAAGGTTAGAGGGCTCTTCGGTACTGAACACAATTTTTTTCTTTCCCTCAATGAACACATTTGCATTTCAATCTGGGTCTCCTTCTCTCCTTTCCCTCTTGAAGTATTTTCCTTTGGACTACTGGGATAAAGTATTAAAATCAGAGTGTCACTTGCTCACCCTGGCAGCACCCACCATCTAGAACGGTAAGAGCATCCATTAGCACTGTCACAGATAAGGATCCTCTACTCCTATTCCCACTGCAAAGCCTCATCTTCATCCTTGCCAAGGGTTTAAAATTTGGTGGAAAAATTAGCTTTTACCAAAATCCAGCATACAAGCTTTCAGAAAAGCAATGAAATGGGATGTTTGGTGGGGTTTTTTTAAGCTGATTTATTTCCATTCAGTCCCATTACAGAAGTTGCAGAAGTAGGAAAAGCAAAGATGCAGGTTCAGATTGCTCCATTTACATTTCTATAGCTCATACTCAGCTCTCATTACAAGAACCCAGCAGCAAGCTCACAATGTGGACTGATGCTTTTGATAGCTGATGAAAATCACAAAGCAAGGGAGAGCCTGCATTTTAAAGTCCACTACATAGCACTTGCTTATTTAGATCATATAAGGCATTGTTTGCTAAATACACAATTTCAGACCAAATTGCAGGGTATTTTTCTTTTACCTATAGTCCAGCTTATTAAAGATATATAAGACTTGATGCACTGCAGCTTTCAAGGATCCAGAAATTTCCGGTACATTTTCATTTTGAAAGGAAAATATTATATTCTCTTATAGTTCCTTTCAGTTAGTGAAAATTTATTTCCTATGCAACTACCTCAGGGGTTGCAAAATGAAGTGGTTAAATTGCCAATAGAAACTATACATGACATCTGACAAAAAGGGGAAAAGAGAAAAATAAAGAAAATTTTTGAAAGGGTAGAAAAATTCCTGCTGTCTTTTGTGAAATAGAATAGGACAAAAAATTGGTGGGGAAAGAAATGTAATTCAAGAACCTCTGGGGTATATTGCAAAGAGCAAGAAAGAAATTAAAAGCAATAAATAAACAGTTGACAATATCCCTTTTAAACCACAAAAAACAGCGTTTGTATGTTCAATGTGAACATTAACAACTGTTGTGTTGTCTGGATAGCTACAAAAACAGCCAACCTTTGTGAATCTGGATCTCAGATCGTTATCCTTCTCCCCTTCCTGCCACCCCAGCAATAATTTCTGTGCTAATTACCAGCCATGCCAGTAGAAGAATCTGGCCAAAGCAGATCACAGGATTTACTTCCAGGTTCAGCACTGGTCATTAGGAATCACACAGCACACTGTTTCCAAGATTAAAACTACAAGCTCCTCTTTAGAGCACAGTGAGTCATCAGCAAGATAAAGCCCACAGCTGGCTGGAAGTTGATGTGTGTTGTTCTTCAAAGCACAGAGAGCTCCCACTTCACCATCTTGTCCTCTATTCCAAACTATCCATAATCCAGCAATGGACACTTCCTGGGGCTGCAGCCAACACTTCCACCCTCTGCTGTGCCACTCTACCTCCTAAACAGCAGGAATTCTTTCACGGCAGACACCCCAGTTTTAACACCTCCATCACAGACTTAACCCATGACACACAGTGCGTGTGTCAGGGCCATCACTCCCCACTCCTTGGAAGACCCCTTCTTTGGGATTCTCACCACCCACCTTCTGCCCTGTGCCAGTCACTCCCTGAGCACAAAGCTGTGTTTTGCCTGCTTTCCACCCACAGCCTTGGGTTCTTTTCTATTCAGACTCGTAAAATACTCCTGTGAATGAGGCGGAGACCTGCAGGCTTCAGGCTCCCAACATAACCAGCTCCCACCGTGCAGCTGTAAGAGCAGAGAACTGACCCCAAGGAGCAAAGAAAGAAGCCAAGGACAGGGCAAACATCTGGTCCCTTCTGTCCACTGTTTCTGAGCTGCCCAGTTCAGAACGGTTCCCCAGTCACTGAGGTCCCCGTGTGGATTCCCTCAGCATGACAGGAACTGCCATCCCAGTTTAAAGGTGTCTCTCCCTTCTCTGGCCATCTTAGAAATTGAAACTTAAAAGGCTTTCTAACATCAAGACCTCGACCTTTTTTGTCGAGTATGGCTGAAATCAGCTTGTGTTTTTAGACAAAATTTTAAAAAGAAAAAAAAAGGAAGTAGCAAAACGGATTAGTATACCCCATAAGCATAAAAATAAGTTATCTCCCAAAAAGTGGCAGGCACATGCTAATGCTCAAAAAACAGCAGATCCTTCCCTGGCTTCTGTATAGCACTGAGAGTCTGTGGACAATGGTTCATGCCCTGACCCAGCCACTGACCATTTCGAAGCACACAGAGCATTACCTTGCCAGTTAAATCAGTCGAGCCTGTGTCAGAGCCTGAACCTCAAGCACCAGGACACGGGTCTCAAAACTGGACACATGCATTTATTTACACAGGCCGAAGTGCCACAGCTGCAACCACAGCTTACTGAGGCAGCTTACTGCAGCAAGGGAACAGCACACACCTACAACTGCCTCTTCCCAACTGCCTATACCCCAAAAATCTCGAAAAGCCAGCAGATTTACCACTGCTTACCCATGACTCATAGGCAGCATCCTCAGCAGATTGGGAAAAATTGGTTCAAGGGTCCTGTATTGAGTGACCTCAGTTTTCCCCTGGAAACTGAATATGCCAAGCAAGCCCCATGATGAAGAAAGCAGCTCTCTTGGGATGCTGAAGGAAAATGATGGATAACAACAAAACAAATGTTATTTGGGAAAACGCTGTTTTGCAACAGCATCATGCAGTCATTATCAAATGGGTTTCCTACACATTGGTTTTTCCTACCTGAGTTGTTACAATTAGCAGCTGATGTCTGGAAAGCTGGCCATTATACATGAATGTCTTCCAAAACTAGGACAGCCATTGAGTTCATACAGCCACAGTGCTGGCCACAAGACTATTTACACTGTCCTGGGAGCAAAATGTATTCCCAACGAGCTGCCCCCCAGCAAAACCAAAGGTATCACAGCTTGTGACCAAAACAGAGACAGGGACGTGCCATCATGTAATCAAGAACAGCAGGCTCTAATGAAGCCACATGCTGCCAGTGCTTTCAGACTACAAATATAGCTTAATCATTCTGCAGCAGAGGCAGAAATCAGAGTAAACCCCTGGTCTCTACCACAGGTGATATCAGGTTGGCAAACTGAAGAATATCTCTACCTTTGGAATCTGTAGAGACAGGCTACAGATTCTTCTCCAAACACATTAACCTTTTCCTTTCAACAGGTTGTAGAGAAGTCAAAGAGCATTTCTGAAACTCCAACTAATACCAAATGTCAGGATCTTGGATTAATGAAACTGCAGGATGGGATTCCAAGGCTCTTTACTCAAGATACAGCCAAGGATGGTTTCTTAGGGCTTCTCTCAATTTGCTCATTATTTTGCCATCATTTTTGAAGGGCTATGTTTTATTTATGAAAACAAACAGGGTCATGAGAGAAAATAGACCCTTTTTCCAAACTGTCTTTCAGTCATCCTTTAGACAGAAGAATTTGGTAGAAAAAAACAAGCACATGCTTACCCATCATTTCTTTAGAGCTGCACAGAGATTGGCACAGCTTTTATGGAGGTGAGAAGCAGAAAGAGGACAGGCCTAGTCATTACCTTTGGGATGTGGCTGCATCATCTGAAAGGGTACAGCAGGGAAAGCCCTACAGCTGGCTCCCTGCCAGTCCACACGTGCACTTTGCAGAAGCACAAGCTCATGTAGCAAAAGCACTTGTCTGCAGTAGGTCAGGTGTGTATCTGTGTAAAAAAAATCTTTTCTGTATCATTTCAGTATGATCCCTCTATAACAGCATCAACATAGCCAGGCAGCTCCCAATTCTCCCATAACTAGGTCTCTGCGCAGGACATGCACACCCAGAAACACAGAATCAGTCTTCATAGAAACCAGAAGAAGTTGTTCTTGATGAAAGAAGGAAGAAAGATCAAAGTTATGTCACTTAAATAGTAGGGACCACAGCTGTACTGCAACCCTACTTTTGCATAGCAGCCAAGGCTCTCTAATATGCAGCCTCTTTTATTTCTACTCTCATGTCTGTTCTTTGTTCGTGGAACAAAGCCTGATCTATTTACAGATTTATACTTACATAACAATGCTGAAGTGGTGATGAGCTTTATTATTGTATTCATTATTATCCAGGTGGACTAGAACAATCTCCACCATGAATTCAGTTTACCAGGATGAGGATACATCAGCAGAACTGAATCTATGTAGGCAGCAGAGGCGGGCAGAGAGGAGGAGGGATGTAGTGAGTCACCCACAGCACTTTTCTGAAGCAAGTTTCTGCTAGATCTCTACATCAGCTTTTTGGCTTCTCTTTGCCTAATTCCTAGGGTTAAGTGAGACCACACAGGCTACAGAAGCGATCAATCAACTCCTTTTGGCACTTAGAGCTGACATAGTTAACATCACAGTCTGAATAGATTCCCAAGGACATCTTGGGAATAGATTCTCCTTGTCCTCTTCCAGGACTTCACCCACTGGCTAAGCCCTAGCTCTGTTCAGCCCATCTCTGGAAGCCTCATGTATCTATTTTCCTGGACCAGCACCCACTGGGGAACATCAGCTGCATGAGAGAAAACAAAGTTTTTAACAGGAGGAACACGAAGTCTGGGTATGGAATTACTGGGATACCTGAGCTGACTCTCTCACTTCCAGTAGAATACTCCAATCAACAGTTCCAATAGACACAGTCTAAGCTTCAAATATTTCAGCCTCCTCTTGCCCTGCTACATGAGATTGCAGCCATGTATTGCCTGGAGAGACCCTAATTTCATATATGACCGGGGAGGACTTCATCCTCTGGGGTTCTTCTGAACACAAGGCCCTGCTTGGTGGGACACTCCTGATGCTTCTCCCTCCAGCCCCACACAGACCCTCTAAAACAGGGACAACAGACTGAGCAAATGACAGGGGCAGAGAGTATCACAAAGGAGGAAAGGAGCTTCTGCACCACAAATCTTTCAGATCCAAACCTAAAGCCTTAATCAGGAACAAGAGAAACAGCAGAGGAGGAGTCACCTGGGCAAGTCAGAGGAGAGTGGCAAAGGCTCCGTATGAACTCACTGGGAAGCTACACTCAAACACATCCCCCTCTGTCTTCCTCCCTTATCAAGCAGCAACATTTTGATTGTCTCATTTTAAATTTGAACTTTTTAAACAAATTACAACAAAGCTTATGTGAGGTTAATCATTCCCTGTTTCCTCTGGCATTCATTGTAATAGTACTAATTGCAATAAACACATTTAAAATTAATATGCATGTCATATGCATATATCAATTGCATTCTAATTTACCTTTGACTAACATCCATAGACTGAACGTGCTTTCAATAATAAAAAGCTCTGACACAGCTTAACCAACCTCTGCCTGCCAGACTGCTCCCACAGCACTGGGAATCCATGACAGACAAGACCGATGAAGGGGAAAACATGCAAGCCACCAGCAGCAACTTGCAGATCCAGGCAAGCTCAGCATAAAACACAGAGCAAGGATGAGCCTTTTCTCCATGCTAAAGCCATAGCCACTGCCTGTCACCTTGGAAATGGGCTCACTCTTACAATTCCAGAGTACACTGATAAAATATTTCAGATCTGTTTGCAAGCAAGGAGGATTTAATTTTCACTAACACAGATGGTTTAGCCATTATCAGCCACCTCCCTCTTCACAAGACACAATTCTTTCCAAACATCCATCAGCACGGCTCTGCCAGGCAGGGCTACAACAAGGAACAGCCCCAGCAAGACCAGCAGGAACCTTCAGCAGGGTCAGAGGCCAAGAAATATTTTTGCCAATACCAGACACAAATGGAATCAAGCGCATTGACTAAAGACTCTCTAGCTGGGATGCTGAGGTGTGGGTGACCTGTCCCACATCAGTTTATGCATTAGTTAAACAGACCACAAACGAGTAAAGGGGCACTGAGAGAAGAGCTGGAACAAATCCTGCAGCTCTTACACATTCCCTTCTCTGAGCTGCTTGTTCTGCCACTCTGCCAGAGGACATGCTCATTACAGCAAGAATAAAGAGTGTTCCTGAGCCCCACAGACATATCTACAGATTGAAATAATTTTTAAGTTAACACCAAGATGTGAAACCCAACCAGTGCTGGATTTGCAGATGACAGCACACCTGCCCCATCTCCTTCAGAGCATGCTGCCAGCCTGAGTGAGGCGCAAATGAGATCTCACACGTCCACTCCTGCTCCCTGCTACAGGCATAACTCCACACTGAAGGAAGGATGACAGAGAAGCTCCTGGCTCCAGCTAACACTGGTGCTTGTCCCTCCAGAGTTCAGCAGCAGCACACAAAGAGGATGTGCATCATTCAGCACTGAAGACTCAGATGAGAGGTATCAAGTGAAAACAGCGGCGTAACTTGACAGCATCCCATCCCATGCCTGTGCCTACAGTCAGACCTGCTCAGGCAGAAAAAGGGAAGGTTGAATAAGATGTTGCTGAAGAACAGTTTTTACCAATCTTGATGAGCCATCAGAAAAACTTACCACAACAGAGTGCTAAAGATCTACTTCAGCAGTTTTATCCTATCTCCCCAAACAACCTACAGTCTGGCCCTGGTCTTACTCCAGCCTCTTTTGACGTAATCTTTCTTAAAACACTTTCAATGAGCACAGTTCCATCTAAAAGTTCACAGAAAGAGAAAATTTATGTGAATATTGGAGCACAGTTCCGTCCAACTGATCTGACCTCTGCTCAAGGACCCCAAACCCAACATTTGGATTTTTCCAATTGCACACCAAACCAATGCCGAATGACCTGTGAAGCTAATTCAAATTAACTGGCACATAAAATGCTTGTATGAAGGAGTTCATGAGTCAGCCATGGACAAAGAATGAGTCATAGGAGATACATAGGAGATAATTTTGAAGAATGAGTAAACCTGAAAAAAATCCCAAATTGCCAATGAACAATATGCAAGTAGAAAAACATGTTCAATTTACAAAATAAGTTAATTGCTATGAATTAGTCAGATGGCTCTAGTCACATAAACATATCTATTGTGGGCTGCTGTTGCAGTTTACATGTCACAGCTGAGCAATTTGAATCTCTATTAAAGGTGTCTCTGACTTTAACGAGAGTTACTGCAATGTATATCAACAACACACTCTGGAGATATACAGAAAGATATACCAGAAAGAAATCCAGTGCCACAAATATGAAGCTGCCTTAGCTTCAACAAGAGAGGACACTTTCCTGAGCACTCCCAGGTCCCAGCTCCACTGCAGGCCTCTCAGGGAAAAATCACACTCGTCCATATGCCTCCCAGGGCTCCACACCACTGGAAAATCAGAACTGCTGATTCTTACTGGCCACTTCAAACTCACTGTTAATTAAGAGAGGAGATGGGAAAGCCTAAGGATTTGGTCAGCTCAGAGAACACAGCTAGTCCTTCCTTTGCTCCTGCAGCTGCTGAAATACCCCATGTCCCCAGTCCCTCCCTAATGATTAGGGGAGATCACCCCCAACATCTTTCCCCAGAGGAGGAAAAAAAAAAATAAATTCTTCTCCTGCCCATTTAAGAAAATGCTTTGTTCATAGGCTTTGCTCAGGCACCAAGTCACACCACCACTTCTGTTCCTTAAGCTCACATCCCTCCATTTGCCTCACCAGAGACAATACTTGCAGTCCCAGCAACACAGAAAAGGCAGAGGCTCCTGCAGCCCTCATATCAAACCTGCAGCCCTCTGCCTACCTGAACCCAAAACTTCCCCAAGCACCTCCCTCAGAGCAGGGAGCAGTATTCCAGAAGGTTCAAACAGAATATATTGGTTCAACAAAGACAGGTGACTTCTACAGTTTGGCACTCATTTGCTATTTCTCTCTTCCCACTTCTAGGTCACACAATAAAACCAAGCCCTGACAGAAGCACAACTTCTCTGCAGCACTAACGTTTTGGGGATATATAAGGGCACAATTACACCTTGACATCTCTCTGGCTGCAAATCTCACTCAAGAGATTCCCACTGTGTTCACTCCCACCCTCTCTAAGGTAACTTACCATCCCCACAGACATTCCTGCAATCAAGTTTAGATTTAGGTTCCACTCACCCTCCCCTCCTTTTAAGTTTTGCTTTTGATCTTTTGATTGTCACCAGTTCATAACAACTACAGTCCCACAAATGGGGACATTAACACAACTGAGAGGAACAACACCCAGAGATGGGGATTTCAGAAAGTACAGGAATCTCCTAAAACAGCTTTGACCCTCGAAGCATTTTAACATCATACCTCCCACTCCATGTTTCTGAGCCTTTTTACATCTAACCCTGCCTAAACCAAATCTTCTTGGAAGAAATCCAAGTCTTCTTAAAAGAAACAGAAACCCAAATCATGAGATAAGATTATTATAATCGGTTTTGTTTACATGGCTGAACAAAATTTAGCCTGACTTCCAACTGTGGCTTTACTACCTTCTTTTTCTTGTACGGTTTTTATCAACCTGTACATGTAGGGATGGATATGTGTGCAGGATGGTACAGTTTTTTCTTTAAGTTTTAGTCATGTTTAGTGCTATATAGTTCACTCATTGGTAGTCAGTCTCCTGTCAAACAGTTTGCAAAGGAAGTGTTTTAATTAACTAACTTTCTAAAGCTTCCAGTCACTGACCCCAGTTCTGCCAAGAATATTATCTGTCTCAGGATAAAGCAAATAGGTTTTATGACTACCTGCAGCTACCTCAGAGCCAGGACAACATCTCCCTGCAGAATGAAAGTAAAATAAAGCTTTTCAAGTAATCCCTCTCTGCATGCCAGCACTGGCACCCATCTCCTAGGAGACTCACCAATCCATCTAGTATCAGACCCCATATTTATAACCAACCCTTAAATCCCAAATGAGTAACAAAGCAGCGAGCTAAAGGCCCCCATGATTCACTGGTAGGAAATGTAGTCAGCATTCAATATCCTATGTCTGTTAATAGACCAACTAACGCATAATGCCAAATGGATCTGTTTCCACAGCACTGCTTGAAATGCAGAACATTTAGTCAGTCTGGAAAGGACTTTATAGTTATTGACACACAGGAGGGAAGAGTATTTATGCCTTTTTGGACCAGATGCTCAAACCTTCCCACCTGATAGCCACAGTCCTCCTAAGCAGGACTTGGACTCGGTTCCAAGTCCAGCAAAAATAACAGTAGTCATATACCCCTCCTGCCCAAGAAAGATCTGGAAGCAAATCCTCATGAAGCTGGGAAAGCTAAAAAATACCTGAAAAGGCATAAAAAACCAAAAGGATACTCATCAACCCCATCACACATGTTAAAAAAGTCGAAGCAGAAGCAAATCCGCAGCCACTGAGCAGTCATATAAACCCAGAGCAACGCTTAGTGAAATCTAAAGAGCTGATCTGCACTAAACCAGCTCTGACCCAGGCTGCAAGTGAAGCACAGCTGCTAAATTGTTACCCTCAAACTCCCAAGTGCTCTAATAGTTTTCCTTACAATCTGTGCCAGATCATGACAGGCAGGCTGAGTAACGTAAAAAACTGCCTGTGGTGACCAGAAATTCACGTAATGACCTTAAAATTACTTGTAAACAATTTTCATGAGTGCTGCAAACTTCAAACAAACACCTAACAAAATGCAGCAGCATTTTGGTCTGAAAGACTCCAATCCTTCCAGCCTCCAATGAGACCTGAAGTGTCAGGAACGGTTTCTTTTTTCTCACTTCTCCATTCCCATCCACTCTTGGCTACCTAGCACTAGGAGAATGCTACCTTTTGAGACACAGCATGTCCCCAGACAGCAGGGAACACCAGGGCAGTCTCATCCAGAAGTGCTTTGGTTGAAAAATCATCAGATCTATAAAGGCAGACAGGGAGAATAAGCTTTGAAATATACATACACCATAACTGAACAGCCCAAATGGCTGGTCAGTGCAGAAATAAACCAAGGGCTGGTTATGCAACCACTCTGACGCAGCACAGACCCAAGCTGCTGCCAGAAACAGTCGTCATATGCCACTTGACCACCCCCAGCTGTTCATTCCCACAGCAAACCTTGTGCCAGCCCCAATAAAATGGGTGATGGATTCTGGGGGAGGAAAAGATAGCTGAAAACTGCACAGACAAGCTTGGAGTCTTTGAGTCCCCCGCCTGATGGATCAGCTCCTTGGCAGTGCTGGCCCAGGGGAGGCCATGGGAACAGGCTGCAGCACAGCCAAACACAACAGCCTCAGCTGGCAGCGCACAAACAGTCAGATGGAATCACAGTGTGGCTACAGTCTTTTAACTTCTCCATTTAAGAAATGTTCCTGTCATAGAGCCTTCTATGAAATTGTTCATAATGTTCCTGAATGCACTATTCTGCAGGATGGAAATGCTATTACTGTCATGTTACCACCTAGTAACAAACAGAACTAAAATCCAGTCCATGACAAAAAAAACTCCCAGATAAAACACTGGATTGGAATAATCCAAGTTTTGCTGAAGCTTAGTAAACACATGGCTTGGAGACACTGCCAAATATAATGGAGTGACAATGGGACAGCACTGTTCTATGATTTCAGGTTCTTTGCAGTAATGCTTTACAAATATATTTGCCCAAACCTAAGTTACATGTGAAGGATTTCTGAAGGGGATTCAACATGGAATGTACTGTGAGACAAGCTGCTGGAAGAGCTAAAGTTAGAGAAAGTTGAAGTGATCAATAAATGGGAGGAGTTATAAAGCACAGGAAGCACTTAGAAACATTTCAGTACCTAACTATTACAGCTTTGTCAATAATCTTCCTTCTAAACATCTTTCTAATAGCATATTCCTTTGACCAAAAGCAAGCATTTTTCTGCCCTTTTGATCTAAACATTTTGTTCTTATTCCACACCTGAAAAACTAAAGTGGTTCCCCACAACTGAATACAAAAGAACACCTTTGTTAAATATTATTTTTAAGAAAACAACCATAGATAAAGCACACACAAAAAGAGGGGGAAAAAAAAACCACACACACACACAAAGCCACGAGAAAAACTAAGGCACTTCAAAGAAACTTCTGCTTCTTCACACTTTCTTCCCCAAAATAACTTAAGTAGAATTGGTCAAAGAATTGAAGAAAAAGAAGGAAGAAGCAGCAAATAACTCAAACCTATGGGAATAATGAGTGGTTGGTGAAATCAGTGTATATTTACCAATCCAGTGTTTTAAAGTCCCTCCTGCCCTGCAGAAGAAGGGCTCCTTTTTAATGAGAAGGAAAAAAAAGAACAACTTACAAAAGATCCTCCCTACCTGGCTCAAAAATCAACTGCAGGACAAAACAAAGAGGAAAAAAGCTATAATCTCTTTACAGTAAGGAGGACTGCAAACCATAAAGCTTCCCACAGGTGTCTTTGCTTTTTTTGAAATGATACAGCTTAAAAATCAGAAGTCCAAGATCATACATGGCTGATGTCTCATCACCAAAACATTCGACTTCCCTGAGTGGCAAGGAGACAAAACCCATTGCATTTATTCTTTTTCCAAAGGAGGAAGCTGAGTAGGAGGCAAGACCTGCTCCTGACTGCATAACAGCACACCAGCAAGAGAAACAAATGCTCACAGACCTTCATTAACTAGTTTGGGTCCCTGGCTGCTCCCATGCCAGTTTCAGTGCATAAGGCATCAAACAATGCTATCCACACTGATAGAAGCAGCCATTCCCTCAAAGCTTTGGATACCAGCTGGAGAGTCAGAGCCTGCAAGACCTTACAAAATTTTCTGGGAGAAACAACCTCCCCATCTGGCAGGAAATTAATCACTTTCCCTCCTTCCTTGCCATCTTCCTAAGGACTGGAGTGTGCATGAAGGGCTGTGGAAGAACGGGACAGGGCAGGGACTCATCACCTCCTCAAAAAGGCACTCACCAAAAACACCAAGTGAACCGTGCTTGCAGGGATCTCATATCCTGCTATTACTCCATCAGACAGGAATGACACAGCCCCACAGCCCTACCCCGACTCTAAAGAATGTAACTCAGCTGGGTAAATGAAGAGCCAGGCAATGAAGGATCACCAGTTCAAGTCTCCAGCCAGCATGTGCCCAGGAACATGTTCCCATGCTCCAGCTGCTTCAGGGATCCAGAGCAGGAACTGAGCTCTTCCATATAATCCCCTCCCCTCAACCACCACCAAAGGAGAGAAACAATAAAGCACAAGGTACAGGATTAGGTGGTGCACAATGGGTGCCCATATCTATTTTTTCATTTGGGCTTTGGTACCTGCACCACCACTCCAAGCAGAGGGCTCTGGGTTCCAAGGACTCAATGTATGTGTGCGTGTGCACAGGCATGTGTGTCTTGTGCCTGGCTGAAAAATAACCAACCAAACAAAACCAAAACAACAACAACAAACCAAACAAACAAACTCCAAAATCCCAAAAGCAACATAACATTTTCAGTCACTCTGAATTTGTCCACCTCTCTTTAGGAAGGATGTTTATATGTCTCTACAGAACTCTGTGCAGATCTGTTTCTTAAACGTGGCTGTAGAAGCCAAGCTTTCAACAGCCAGTTGACCCAACACCTGACTCTGGAAACAAGAATCTCTTGTTAGCCTCCAGGATTCAGGCCTCCCTCCCCAATTCACCCTGAAGACAGGTCATTTCTACTTTTCCCCATGTAGCAAAAGGTGTCTCAGTACATGCTGTCATTTCTGTGCACTCAAGATTAACACTTAGGATCACAATGGAATTGCTAAAAGCTCCCTGAAAACATTTTATTTTCATCTCCATTTTCCATCTCTTGCTGCTATTAACCATCTTTATGTCTGTGATACCTCTTGTTGACAGCTCATCAGAATAAAACGTCTGTCGTTTATTACAGCTGGGATGAGTGTGAACTTTAGGGAATAGGGACGGGTAACCTTTAGGAAACAACAGAGCCACAGGGTGACAGTCTTAGCACGTAAAGCTGAGTAAAGCACATGTAAGTATCACTTGCTCCTAAGTGCACTGGTGCAAGCAAAGGGGAATCAGATGCGCTTGGGCACAACAGCCAAGCAGGAACCTGCTGGCTGTAGCAGTCAATAGAATCACTGCAATCTCAAGCAATCTACAGGACTGAATAATCATCAAATAATCATCTCGTTAAGTTTCTAGAAATCATTAATTCCACCAAGTGTCAAGGTTAACAAGGCTCCTTTCAATATCAATGATTTGCCACAGAGGAATTCAATACTTAGAGATTCAACCACCACTATTATCGAAACATGCAACAGATAAGATGTGATTGCCTCCTTTTCACCCACTCCTACCACCAGGCAATCCCTACCCCACATGCAAGCTGCAACTACAGCTGCTCAGAAGTTTCTGACAGATTTCCCCCAGAAAAGACACCAACTGAATGTGTTCTGCAGAAGCACATTCATTCAGTGAGCCTTCTGCTGAAACGTAAGCCATGCTCCCAGTGCTCGGCCAGCTGCCAGGAGAAATCAGCTGTTATATGGCACAATGCAATGTGCATGATGCAGCTGAGTCTTCAGAGCTTGAACTATAAAGGCTTCCAACATGCACAGCTCTCCAGGCAGGATCTCCATTAACTTTGCAAACCCTGAACATGTTCAAACCATGAGAGAGTCACATCAACTCTGTGTAACCTCTAACCCTGTGCCACCTGGGAAATGAAGGTACTGCAAGTCCTCACGCAGCTAAAGGGCAGGATTTCCCCAGAGCTCAGACTTTCACACAGTAATGCAAAAATATCCCTTTTGCAAAATTAGTATTAACAGCACCATAAAAGATATCAGAGCAGTCCCTGGAAAGCTTTTTTAATCTCATGTTCATCCCCTCTTTATTAATCATACTTATTCTCACAAAGCCTGAAGAATCAAGTCTTCAGGCTGTTTACATCTGAGATTAAGCTGGCCATAGTTGGAGCAAGTAGGTAGACTCAAAAGCAAGATATCTCATTCTTATGCAGACATCTTCACAGCCAAAAAAAAGAGAAGATGAAATATCGAACACTCCCAAGATGGCAACAGAATGCTTCCCAAAACACTAAGGTTTTCTAACTTCCCTCAAAGCATCAGTTAGTTTAACAGTAATAAAAGCAGACAATAAAACCTAGCTTTTAGGATTCCCAGTCACCAAACTCCCCAAGCAAAACAAATTTCTTCTTATTTTTCTGCAAACATGTTTTAGGTTGTAGTCCCTAGGAAGAGGCAGTACAGGACACTACTGCACCAGCTGTCACATTCCAGAGGGAACAGCACTCTCACGATTTTTTCCCCACACCTAATGGTCAGCTAGCTAATAAACCACTTTCCAAACTTGAAGTCTAAGGACCATTCTCAAGTCTGCCACCCTCAGTTACCAAGAAGCAGCCACATCAAACTGACAAACTCATTTAAGTGATCAGCAGGATTCCACAGGCAGTTACTGTACTTTGGAGACCACCACTGTTTGGCAGATCAGTTTGGAAAACACAAAGGAAAGCTGGCTAAACATTACAGAAGTGTTAATTAGCCAGAACAAGAACCTGTTTGACTTCACGATGAGTTAAGGCAAGGTTGTTCCAGCAAAAATCCTTTACCTTGACTCTGCTGAGGGACAGTAACTCTTTAAATCATTCAAATCTCGTTGTAAGATCACATTTTATAGCCCTGGAAATCTCAGTGCTCAATAACCAAACCTCTTGCTAAATCAAAGACAGGGAAAATTGTCTTCCTCTGAGGAAATATTACAATGAATCAGCAAGAACATAACTATACCACTGTCTTCTAGAGTAGAGGAAATCAGAACTGTTTAAACTGGTATCTCTGAGACTCCTTTATGCTAAGTATCTTCTCTTCTTGTAGCTCTTTGATCCCCGTGGATACAATAGAATCCAAACAGTCACAGAGAAATGCAAGACAATTGTAGGCAGTCACCAATTTGTGACAGCATTAATGCCATACACCCCCTGCTACCAGCAAAGAAAAAAAAAGTGTGTTCAGTACTTCATAAAATTTGACTGGCTGGAGATTTTAGCTTTGCTTTATTTTTTACTTTCTGCTTGTCCAGGTCTCAGTACTTCCTGTTCTGGCAGGGGCTAGGGCACTTCCCTGCTCCCCCTGTGCTAGCCTTCAGGTCTGCCAGTTTTTGGGAAGCACTGCACGTGGTTACGGCACCTCAAGAGAGACAAGGCACTGTCAGGCTGGAGTGGCATTGACAGTGTACTGAGTACAGGGCTCTACACTGCTCCACACAACAACCTTTCTTAGCTGGAAGTTAGTTTTGAACCAAAAGTTGACTGGCAATTTTTGCTCCAACTGTCAGACCTTGATGCTGTCCCAATATCCAGAAGATGACAGCCATCAGGTACGAGACTTCTCCAACCTGGCTGCATCCTCTTAAAAGAGATCCTGTTCTCAGAAAGGCTTTCCCTGGCATTCCAGCATTCTCCCACCAAGCCCAGCAGCTAGGCCAGCCAGCAAGCCACCAACAAGCAGGTGTTATTCTTCAATGTGCCTCCACTGTGCCGTGTTCTTGGCACACTACCCTGTTCAGATCCTATGATAGAAAAGTCCAGATTCTGCTCAGAGCAAGAATTCCAGTAAGGCAAAAGACTGGGCTGAGGATAGATCATGAGCTTCTCATAAGGACGGCTGTTTAAAGGAAAGTTGATTCACTGAATGTCAGCTGTTTTAAAAATATCTCACTAGTCCTGTCGGAAACGGTATCAGGTTTAAATTTTTTTATATAACTTTAGTCAGGGGTTTTGTTCACCTTTTCCCAGGGGAAGTAGAACTGAAGTTTCTTTTCAAAGGACTGTTTCACCACTCGAGTCCTGATGAACTTAACATCTCAACAAACCGGGAGTAGCTCAGAAGATACACAAAAGATAACAGCCATTATCGAACATCAACTCCAGACCTCACCCCGGCATGGTCAGAGACACTTGATCTGGGAAAAGAGAGGTAAGAGAATGAGAATGAGAACCTAATTAACATCAAAGGGATTGATAACCAATAGGAAACCAAATACTAACAACTGTGTAACTTGGGACGAATGAACATTGAACCAATGAATTCCTATAGGGTTTTGATGTGTAAGTATATGAAAAATCTAGGAAAAATCTAGGAAAAATCATGTGTGATGGAATGATTTTCTCTGCACAACCTGGCCAATGCGTGGATGAAATTATTTCTGTTGCACACCCTGGCCAGAACAACATCCTGGCCAGAATAAAGTAATGCCTCGATTCTCTAACACTAAAAATGTTGGAGGGTTTTTGTTTTTCCTGCAGTTTCGGTCACAGTCCCACAGAAACATAAGGAGGGCCACTCTAAGTCAGAACAATGGTCCAATTGACCCACAATTCTGCTTTGCCAGAGTGGTCACTTCCAACACCTAAGGCAGAATGAGGTCAAGGTAAATATCCATAGCATTAACCCTAATATTCTCACAGTATCTGGTAATTTTTCATCTGAAGGGATTCTTTGAGTTCTATCTCATGACTAAGGCTACAAAAGACCAGCATGACAATTTACTATAGCTTAGCAAAAAATCACAGAGTTTCAACCTGCAGTGGCTTTATTTTGAAGACCAAAAATGCCATGAGGTTTCCTTGGCTCTTTTGTAGTCCCTGAAGGACAGCTGGCTTATTACATTGTCTCCAGCAAGTAAGGTGGAGTCTTGCAGTCTTACTAGACCTGGTGTTCTCTGTCCCCATCCTGTCCAAACCAGATAATGAAAAAACATTATACATCTGCATAGATCTGGCATGCCACCTATCTGCAAGAAGCACTGCTGGCTGTCTGGATCACATCTGTTTAAAGATCCATTTGAGCTTTTCGATCTATCTGGTGCTTTGAAATCACAGGGTACAGACAGGCCAATTATGAACAATTAAGTTACCACACGTAAGAAATTACTGTTTCTCAGATGAGCAGAGGTAATTGGCCATATGCACACTCACAGCCTAGTCCCAATGGCCAAAAAATTGGTTTAACTTGCATTTTGTTGTAACACATTTTGCTACCTGTTTGCAAGGGAGTAAAAGAACAACTGTAGTCAGCTAGCACAGCTCAGGGCATCACCTTTTATCTGTGTTTTAAGGAGATACACACTAGTAAACTGTTCACTCCTACAGTGAAACCTTTAGATATTGTCAGTGTAACTTAGCTCCACCTCAGCAAACAACTCACACTTCACAAACAAAACCAGTTTCATTCGAAACAGAAGCAAAGACCTTGCTATTTAAGTAAAAACATGGAGAAAAAATGCAGCAGGGAAAAACCAGATTTACTTGCTACTTGTTCCTCCTCCACGTAATTAATTCAGAAGCATATCTTAAACTGCATTTTCTTTCAAAACCACAGAAGTTGAGCATATGAATAACTCTAGTTCTTTGTCAAAATAGTCATAACTTTTCTTGCTTGCAGTAAATTACCTGGAAAAAAGATCACATTATTGAGGAAAATGACTACAAAACAACCACAGTAGACTTGGCTACAAGATGAGATAGGAGCAGGGGCAAACATCCTCAGAAATACTGGAGCTGCATTATTTGAGGGTCAGCCCTAATCCCAGGAGGGTAAATGGCTCACAGCAAAACATGAGAAGAACCAACTCTACGGAATTTATCACTCAATAACATCCCGCCTTTGGCGCACATTAATCAGGCTGTGATGAGAGCCAGGGAAGAGGCAGAGATGCACATGCGGTTGCTATGGAGTTAAAGGCTTGAAGGAGATACATGGAAACAGCACAACTGCATAGAGCACAGTTAACTCTTAAACTGCCTCTGTCTAAACAGCTTCCTGGCCAGACAAATTCATGCATACCCATTCTAAGAGAATCCTTTTAAATACCCAAGAGTTCCCATGAAGACTCAAAGTCCAACGACCAAAAACCATCAAGGAAGAGTAGTTGCTCCACATTAAAAAACAGGGAGAGACTGACAAACAACAGCCAGATGATACAGAAACTGAGCAAGGATGGAGGGATTAGAGGATGGAGCTGGAGGGAGAGAGGACCATGCTTTGCAGCATACAATCTCTGCCAGCTGTCTTTGTAGTTCAATACTTTGATCTGTCACACACAAGGGAGCAAAAGTAACTGCTAGAGATCCATGCAGAGAATGAATTAACCCCAGACAAAAGGTAGGGGCATCACCATAAAATTTAATACATCCATGGTTCTGAAAAGTCGCAAGCACGCTGAAGTTCTAAGAAGCCCAGACACATCCCTCGCTCAAGAACACACATCTTGAAATGTTTGGACTTTTTCTGCCCCATGGCATCATTCAGCACTGCCTGAAAAAGCCACCACATTTGCTGATGTGAGCCCACAAGACTCACATATAGACAAGGACTGGGATGAGGCTGGCGCAGGACATGCTACTAGCACGGACTAAACAAGGAAGAACTTCTTGGAAGACAATTTCCTGAAGCAAATGTTTTAGGGATGGGAAAACAGTTCTGGGAGACCAGGCAGGTCAGGTAAAAAATCCTGAAGAGAGTGACAAACTTGCTGATGACTGAAGCAACAAAGCACATTTCATGGATAATCCAACCAGTTACTTCCAGATCACAAGAAGCTGCTGCACATCCAACTCCCTGCAGAGTTTCCTAGCAGGGGCTGTGTGTGTGTATATACATATATATATATATATGTAGATAATCTGCAAAGTTTCTATTTTCTCCTCCTACTTAAGCAAGTCTTTTAGTGAGCAACCTCCTACACTGCTATTTTTACCTGCTCCTAATCAGTGTGTTCTTAAACATTGAGAGACTCTGAGAAGAGCAGTTCAACTCCTCCAGTGCACAGCCCACAACACACTGAGTAATATCTGGGTGGCAGCTCCTTCTCCCATCAGCCAGGACATGATGTCTTGCAGAGCACTAGGGAAAGCTGGTGGTCAAGGCCTGGGGGGATCTCTTCTTATTCACAGGATGCTGAGCTTGAACTGAAGGTTCTCTGAGCACAGATCATTAGCACCATAAGAAGTCAAGTAGAGAGGACTGGATCCAAAGTCAGCGTTTTAAACGACTGATGTAGTAAATAATAATACTGAAAATAACCAGAAAAGCTGGTAAAAGAGTTTACTGCATTATTTTCTCCTCTCCTTTTTATCTCCTTTAATCATAAAGCTTTCAGTTTTCACTTTCAATGAATCATGTTCCATTGCCAGACCCAAACATGCCTGATCTCAGCCTCACAGGAGGCATTAACCTGTGGACATAATTCCCAAAAGACCAGGGTGCCTCAGTCCTTCCAAGGAGTCCCTGAGATTTATGGTAACAAGGAGCCCAAGAACAAGTAGATGGCACCAAATCCTCATGCCAGATGACAGCTCATTAATCAGTGGGCTGCACTCTCAGCTCCTCTAAAGGACTTTATCAGATGGGTGTTTATTTAAGGGGGGCCATTTTCAAATGCCCAACACTGCAGAGCTGGTGTGTTTTCATGGGTTGTGGTGATACCCTCTATGCTAGAACAAATCCTGATCATACTTTGTCTCTCCTCATCCATTTGTGCAGCCTTGCTCTGAAAGCAGATGCTAAATTCTTTCTTGACTTTCAAGAACACATAGATCTTCCTTTGAAATAATCATTAATTCACCTGATTCCACAAGTCATTTTCTCTTGCAGCAGCATTAAAAAAAAAAAAAAAAATCCCACTAAGGCCAAAAGTACCAAGGGCAAAGCTTCAGATGAGACATCATAGAGAATCAGCACCCCTGCCCCAAAACCCAACTACACTAAAAGTCTTTAAAGGCAGTTCCAATTACTTCAGAAATGTTGCCAGCAAGACTGACTGCACCATGTTTGGGAAAAATGGCATCTTGGGCCGTATGAGAGTGTTCTGAGCAAATCTCAGCTTCCTGTCAACATATACTATTTAAACCTCTGACATTTTAAAAGTTGACCCTATGGATTGATTGTAGGCAGTTCAATATAAGCATTCAGCACATGATGCTTGATATTTAAACTTCCTAATTCAGATTATAAATGTTGACAGATTTATCTATGACTGCAGTTGACTGGAAAGTATCTGTCCTCCTATTTCAAGTTTCAACATTTTCCCCATTTTTGTAAATATTTATCACACCATTTTTAAAGTTGCTCAAAATACTTAAAACATTTTTTCTAGCACTGAAAATAACAATCAAAGCAATTTCCTAATCAAAGCAATATCCTAACATTTTTCACAGAGTACTTTGTCATAAAGTCCTTTGATTAAAGCTGAAACTTCTCAAGAAATTTTCAATTTTCTTGGAGAATTGATTGAAAACCATGTCAATAGTAATTCTGTAATCACTCTCCTCTCCCATGAGTCTTACACAGACTCATGATATTGATTTTATTCTCACTTTAAAAGTAGAAGTAGATGCAGTTGAAATCTTTAAGTAAAAATTCTTACTCAATTTAACATTTGTCATAAAACTAGTAAACAGCAATGTGAAATATTAAAAATTTTTAGCAGGGCTAACATTTTTCAATGACATCACTTAAACATGAGAAAAATATTCTTTTGAAAGCAAAGTCACTTTAGAGAATATATTAATAAAGTGTTTTGAAAGATTTTCATTCTACTTTATATTTTCTTTCTTCGTCCAGCTGCAAAAAGAGCATAAGTGATTTTGGGGAAAATACTTTAGTATAAACTTTTAATACATAGTTTCCTGACAAAATATTAACACTCCTTACTGCAGTTTACTTCCTATGAGCATCAACAGCAGTAATCACTAGAACATGACCAAGGAAGCTCGAGCTCACCCAGGGCTCTCTTGCCTGAAACAAACAGAGACAATAGTCTATATTCTCCAAACTCTCTGCAGACTGCACTCCATTTACTGAAGTAATAGTAGGATAACACCACTGAAAGAGAAATGCTTAACTTAGAGGGGAATAGCAGCATGGGTCACACTGTAGTCCTCTGGTACTTTTTCATACCCTGCATTCAGGGCTTGCTGCAGCTCTACCACACATGAAGGGAACTGCACAGGGACAGAGCCACCCCCCAGCACCTGATCCAGATCAGGCCCAGCTGGATACACACAAAGAATGGGCTGGTGCTTCCCCCTCTTCCCCAGAAATTCATACCTGCTAGCAGACCATTTTCTCTCCACATTCATACCATTACAGTCTAAGCAGGGAAAACTAGAAAGCAAGAATCACTTTGTTTCAGTCACATTCACAGTAACATGCAAATCAATATGTAAAACAAACAAGATATTATCTGGAATTCAGAAAAAAATGGATGATATCTTTGCTGAGACAATCACCACATAAATGCATTTCACAGCCTAAGACTACAACACAAGTGACAGCTAAAGAAAGATAAGTCAGCTCATGTTTATTTTTTCAGGCAGCAAGACTTCAGACCAAGCCTTGGGTGGTCACAATTACATCACAGTCTCTTACAGTGATAAGCAAAATCTGCCTTCTAGCATGTGGAAGCAGGCTGCCAATGTCTGGTGGCAAAAAGTAAGCAGCAAGCACCAGAAACAAGTGTGCAAATAAGCAAGAAGGAAGCTTTTGCTCTCTGGAGCAGTTACAGGAGTCAGGGATGGCATGTTCACTCAGCACATCATCTGCTTTGATCCCTCTATTTATATTCAAGATAGATTACATACAATTACTATGTTTCTATGAAACCTAATTTATCTATTACCATCAGTTGTCTCACAACCCCCTGCACAGAAGTGAAAGTTTGTTTACTACAAAGTTCTGCCTCTTTGAGCTGAAGTGGTTTTCTTCCTCACAATAGATTATTAGGCTCTGCAAAGCCAATGAGACAAATCCATGTATCTGTGTTCCTCTGTGCAGTCTCTGTGGCACATGTCTGATACCATCAGAGAAACTTCTCTGAGGTTAAACAGGGCATAACTTTCAAGATTTCTCCCATGATAATTTGTAGTGAAAGAAGTTCCATACTCCAGCTCTGGAGTGCATTTTGACGGCTCAGGGCCAGTGTAGTTAATGGGAGTGTGGGACCCAGCAAGCTGAGAGGACCATGGCCTCACCGTGGAGGAGCATTTATCCATGCAGACCAAAGGTATGCCACGGAACCACATTCCTCCCTCAAACATGAAAACTCTTCGGGAAAGGTAGAGGCCCAAGAACTGCTGACAGGGGTGTCTTGATCTGGGCACTACTTTCTGTAGCACTGCTTGACTCAGTCCTCACTGTCACTTGGCCTCCCTACTCCCATCGTCCAGCTTGGCTCCCAAGTGTTTCAGCTCCCTGAACCACCCAACCACTACTAGGACTCCAGCTTCCTCTTCCTCCCTTCTCGCATTACATCTCCTCTTGTCTCACCAGAAGGTGGCAGGTAATTGCCAGAGATCATTAGGACAGGCAGGAATCTGTACTTTCCTTCTGGGCTAAATACCCAAAGGAGTCTGAAACCAGCTCTACTCTCCAGTGCTTTACTCCCCTGTGCTTGGTTCTGAGGTAGGACTGTTCAAAGCTGTCTGAATCATCAGTTATCCCTCTAAAGAACTTGCCTCCTCTCACCCCTGCAGCATTCTACCAGCCCCACTCCAATCCCCCAGTGATGCAGGGCACCCTCTCCCCAGCAGCCAGAGAGCCCAGCTGAGGGCATTAATTGTTCCCTAGACACTGCCGTGAGGCTGATCCACTAATCAGGCATAAGAAAGCCCTGGGGAAGCTCCCAGAAGCCATCCCTGGAGTAAAGCATGCCATTTTCCCCTCACGCCAGCTCCCCAGGCCACGGCTACAGACAGCACAGCTGGGACAGAGTAGGAGCCTGGATTAAAAAGGAGCAATTAAAATATGGATGGCAGGAGTTATGGGATGCCACTGCCCTCTCCGCCTCTCACCTACCCCCAGCCTATTGGCCTTTAGGAGGTGGGGGTGAGTCAGCCTGGTTGCTGTGAGCACTGCTCAGTCATAGCCAGAACTGTGTTACCAACACCTTTACACCTACAGATGCTCCTGCACAGCACCAGGAATGCTGCCTTGGGAAAAGTTAACTCCATCCCAGCCAGACCCAACACAACACCTCTGGCTGCAGACTCACAAATTAGATCCTTCTATCTACCTCAGGATACACCCAAATAATCAGAAAGTCTTCTTTTGGATAGATATCTTCAATTGGAAAATTAAATAAACTAGGAAAGATGCTGGGAAGAGGAGGAAAACACACTGGTTGCTGATAATAAACAAGCATGTCTTGCAAGCTTTTCCCAGCTCCTTGGCAACCAAAAAAGTCACACAAGAGAGCAAGGGGCAATTGGACAAGTGGTTTAACTGGATTAACTGCTTCCAGAACAATAGCTTTAGGTGGATACGGGAAATCTTTTGTATATTCCCACATCTTCACCATCCTGTACTGGTATTACGGGCCCCCAATAAAATCCAGGGAGACTTCAGACAACTTGTATTCAATCCAAAGGAAACAGTGGAAAAACAAGAGCTGAGATCAAGAAAGAGAGACCTTTACCTTCATGTCACTTTTGCTCTTCATTTGTTATGCCCATATTAGAAAATAAGACAGGTCAGGGCCTATTTTTTGGTCCAAAGACCACTTGGCACATCAGGGTCTGCCTTCATCTGGATGAACTTCCTTTCTCCCCAAGACAAGGTGCCAAAAGCAAACACTCTTGGGCTACCCAATCCTCTAAACCAGGTCTGAGTTTGTCTGAAAATGTTTCTTGGCATGGGACACAACATGTCCCATGTCCAATGCTGGGGGACACCAATGGCCAAACCATCACACTCTCACATCAGGCCAAGCATCCAGGAGCAGTGAACATCCAGGAACATCCTGGACACCACACGAAATGAAACAGGTAAGACACATCCCTCCTGAGGTGGGCACTGGGGTCCCACAGACAGAATTTGCCATCGTTCATGGGCCCAGCAGCACAAGTTTAACGGAAAAGAGTCACTGGCTGCGAGCCCAACATCTGACAGACTAGTGTCTGTCCTAGAGGCAGAAAATCTGGTCCACAGAGATTAGAAGTGCTCTGCCCATCTTTCTTTGTCAATAACCTCCTGGGGATGGATGACATACGGATCAGCCCTCGGCAGCAGGGGAGGTGGCAGTGGGACAAGGGTGTTTTGCTAAAGCAGCAGTGATGTCCTTCAGCCTGGCTTTCACACACACACCTTTCCTCTTCTCTGCAGTCTTTCCATACAAGGAATCTCTCTTTGCAAGCAGACCTGGTGCTGGCAGAAAGAAATAATCTTTGACATATTTCCTGGGGGTGCTTTGATAATGAAAAAAGAGTTAAACACCAGCAACACCTGACTGGCCTTCCTGCTTTCTTTTTATCATTTTAATTACATTTTTTTTTTAACTGTTTGAAAAAAACCACCAAAAATAAGCAAAACAATGTCCACATGTCAGTCGTCAGATAAAAGCAATTTTGAAATCTGATGCTTATGTAGCTCTGTAGGCACAGTAGATATTAATAATTCAACAAAATATTATAATCATTACTATATTTGGCAGTATAAGAACAGTGCGTTTTAGCAGAATTTCTCTCCAAATCTCATTGCAACAGCCATTAATAAATAAAATGCAATTCAGTGCATTAAATGTGTTGTTTGAAGGCTAAATATTTCATCAGAACTAATTCATTTTAAATAATCAGACTAGGACTCTCCTCCCAGCACCAGGACAAATCTCAGCTCCGTACACTTTCCACACTTAGAAATGAAATTATGTTTCAAAAAGCAAACCACAAATTGAATTCAACTGGAACATCTACACAGCAGCTCTGAGACTACAACCCACTGGATCACATTCAAACAGGCCACAGGTCTCAAAACTTTGTTATGCTGTTTTTGCCACCCAATAAAACTTAGATTGAAAAAATACAGTAGAACTATTTGCATTTATTGCCTGCCTTGAACTGTGGCCAGTGTCTGATTCCCCACGGGAAGGAATAAAAAAGGCATGTTGGTCCAGACCTCAGCTGCCAATAGCTACAGATAGCAGTGCTTATCCAGTGCTTCCCACCAGCCACTCCACAAGGGCTTTGCAAAGGAGGCCAGGTGCCTCTCACAGGCGGGGAAACTGAGGCACAGAGGGAAACAACTTGTCAGCAGTTAATATAAAGCCTAAAGGCTGAGTTCCTACATATTTCTGCATCCTGCACAAGTGACGCACATGAAAGCTCTACCCCATTGCCCCCTAAGGCACTCATGACTCCATTTCAGTTGCAACTTTATGCTGGCAAATGCTACTTTTTTTTCCCCCTAAAGTTTCTTCTTGTAAATCAGGAATGCGACCAAGTAATTTAGATCTGAAGTGCAACTCCCCCTCCACTCGCAAACACACCCAACCTACCCAGCCATAAATTGGTGAGTTTCTAAATCAGGATGAAGAGGGAGTTTGATTTTAGTTTCTGTCAGCTGGTATTATTAGCAAAAAAATGCTAAGAAACCCATATTAAAAATTAAATAAATGACAAACCAAAACTAAACAACTCAAAACAAATAAACAAGCAAAAATCACACATGTTTTTCAGTTTGAAGTTTCCAGTTTAAAAACTTCTTCAAAAAAAAAAACCAAACAAAAAAAAAAAAAAACAACAAACTAACAAACACAACCAAAAAACCACTCTCTAAACTACCTGTCATTTTCTGGCCACCTCCAGAACAGTGTGTGAGCATCCACCCTGCTGACTGACAAACTGACGTCAGCAAGGTAATTCCTGTAATTAAAACAAAACAACATGACCTTACAAGCAGGCCCTGCATCAGACACTATAATCCCTATTTTTACCCATGGAGCTCACTGCTTTCCTCCAACAAGAGCACATAAACACTGCAACCTTCTTTTCACTGACTTTACACCAAGACAGCATAGCACAAAAAAATCACAGGGAGCAGTATTTTCAAGCATGACTTTCTACAGTAAAATAGAAACTTAAGGCCAGCATATTTTGTATCTTCTAAATTGTGCTGAATTTGCTGTCATAACTACATAATAAATACTTTGTTTTAACCTTTTAAAATAAAAGTATCAGCTTTTCCATAACAAAAAATTCTTTAAGCAATTCCTTAAAAATTAGGGAGATGTGATTTTTATTTTGTTGGTTGGTTGTGGTGGTGTTTGTTTATCTTTTCTAAATCAGAATGCAAGTATGTGCTTTGTCCAAGTCAAAGCCTGGGGAGACCTGTCAGGGTGGTGATGGGGGTTAGGGATTAAACCCAAATTATTTCCCTTCTGTCAACCAGCCCACACACACTCAAAAACACCAAGGTGAGCAGTCAGTTATTTACAGAGCTCTCTGTACTACAAATTCTTGATTCCAGAGAGATGCCAGATACAATTCACTGCCAGATACAGCTGTGCTACTGAGCAGTGTGACATTGGCAATAGATGGACTTTTGGTCTCGTCCAGCATATCTGATCTTATGATCCTGGGCACAGGTCCAAACCCCATTAAACTCAATAGAAATGCAAAGAATTCACTGGCTTTGAGTCAGACCTTATATGACAGTGGACAAGAGCAGCTAGAGATATTTAACCTGTCAAGGAGAAGAGTTAATGGGAGCTTGCTCTAATAAATACACTGCCTTTACCACACTGTCTGTTTGTGCTTTAAGTCATTCATCCTCAAGGGCTAAGGAGCCTTAATTTCTGAGCCAAAATCCAGATTATTTCTCTGGGCTTTCATCAAGACACTGCTGCACCAGTCAGACGAGCCAGCAGGACCTGAGCTAGAGGGGAACCTAAACCCAGGACCAGTGAAGGACCAGCACAGCATGGCTAGAGAGGTCACAGCCAACAATGGAATTTGGGAAACTGATCCAGAGCTCAGGCAAGGAGCAAAGCGGCAAGAGAACACACCACACCACCAGCCAGGATGGTCTCTACCACGGCAGTAAAGAAGCCTCATTTTTGTTTGACGTGCTGTTTGGACACTGCTTGGTGGAACTTTGCAAATGAAGCCCTCATCATGACTCAAAGCTACTTCTAAAGGACTGCATTCCTGGATTGCTCAACCCCTCCAAGAGACACCACTGCTTCACCATGCAGTGTGATGGCTTCTGACACTTGGTAATTTATCACTGTGTTGATGCTTTCCTGGCTGCTGTTATGAAACTCAGGTAGAATCACAGCCTTGCAGATGGAAGGGGCTTTCAAATTCCATCCCATCCAAGCCCACCAGCCACCAGAGAACGGGAAGGCACATGGATCTAATTCTCATCTTACTGAAATTTCATCAGTGTATCAGCACTGACTTTGAAGGTATTACTGTTGCCCTACTCAGCATCAGGAAGATGAAAAATATGCCCTTGAAATAAAACATGCTGCTCTGACAGGAGCTCCTGCTTCATCAAGCTAAGGTCCTTATTGAGGCAAGATTTTATTGCAATACCAAGGATTTAAAACAAGCACAGCAGTTTTATTAAAGAGAGAACAAAAGACAAACCAAAGGGTTCCAGTGACAAGTTGCTCCAGGCAGAAGTGAGGGATCCAGAACACCATGTCCAGTCTGGCAAAGGGATCACCCACAGCACTTGGTCTGTCTGGCCAAGTCTGTGTACTATTTATCTACTCAGCTGAAAAAAAAAAAAAAAATCTCCTCATAGCAGCTGTTTCTACAACAAGCACAGAACAGCCTGGCAACCCCAGCTCAAGGCTACAGCATAGCACAGTGTTTAAAAGTCTGGTTTGCTAGTTTATTACAAAGGGTTTCCTCCCTCCAAATTCCAGTCAGGTGGGTACTTGTGACCTCTCAAAACAGAAACCCCTCAGAAGAAGTGAAGATATTTAGCTAAGCAGTGAACTGACAGCCCACAGTGGCCCAAAAGGCTTTGAGAGACACCACGTGCACCAGGAAGGGATATCCATCTTCTTCCAGAACAAGCCCAATAGCATTTAGGATACAGTTTAACACTGAGATTTTTATTCTAAATATTCCAGAAGAACAGAGACTTGGCAAGTTCCAGCTTGGCAATTCTCACCCTGAAGTGTTCAAATCACTGGTAGGCAATTAACATCACTGTTTGCATTGCTAATGCACATGCTAGTGCACTTGAATATCCAAGTTTCTCATCAGAGCAAGAAAGGGAGAAAGATACTTGCCCACACTATGGCGATACCTGAGTCTTCCTCCCTTAAGTCACAGACTTAGTCATGTTCCCCACAATCAGACAACTCATTTTCACTGTCCCAAGTTCAGGACAATAGAAAAGAAAATACAAGACAAATGAAAAAAAGAAAAAATCACGGACACAAATTAAAGGAGATACATAAAGACACCTAAAGACCCAGACTAGCAAAACTCACTGCATACAGAAACATTCACATTAGGGTCCTGCCCACACTAGCATAAATCAAGTTCTACTGAAGCAACACCAACATAAAATCACCATAAACAAAGAGTGGATTTGGAACACTAACATCAGCTGAACAGTACCCCTTGAAAGGCTAATAGGTATTTACTGACATCCTTCCTCCCCCTTCAGTTAATGCCAGGACAGATCATTTTGCCAGTGGTCTAAAGCTTTAGCTTTCGTGACAGCAATTTATGCACCCTGGCAGGTGAGAATGACCCATTCAGCATAAATAAGAAGGAGAAAAGCCTCCTGACAGTATTTCTCTCCCCAGTTCTTGTCTGAGACAATTTCAAGTACCATTCAGCCATGGCATGTCTAACCCAAATTGACCATGTCCCAGACTCCTGGGAGTCAGATCCCCTGACTTCGAATAATCCCTTTCCTCCCTTCTCCCCCAGCAGGACTTAGGCACAAAGCAGTACATCATCAAAACACTGTCTAAGTTCCCAGTGGCTGTGCATGCCTTGCTCAGGGGACTGGTTTTTTCTCCTCTGGTGCTAATTCCATCTATTAGGTTCATTCTCTGTCCATGCCCTGGGCAGGAGCTGCCATAGCAGAAGGATGCCCAAGAAAAATGCATCAGGACAAGTCAAGCACAAGCGTGCCTCTGGAGGCAGACCATTTAAATAAAGAATGAACCAGAAAAAGCTGCCAGCTGCCCTGTAGCCAGCACTGTCTGTCAACAAATATTCACCACAGGGGACTATCACAGGAGCAAAACACCTTCTGGCCCCATGTTCAGGAGGGAGAAAGCAAGCACAAAACTGACCAGTGTGCCACCCCAGGGACTGGCACAGGCTGGTGTCAAAAAGTCAGAAACAGCAGAAAAGGCCACATCTGCCCCAACACAACTGATCATCTATGGTCTGTAGAAACAAGCTGGCAGGGAATGCCCACACTGCCTCCTCTTCAGGAAATTCAAATTCCATGTATGAAGATGAAAACAATGGCAAAGTTCTGCATCTGTATCATATACATCATCCTTTAAAGACACAGAATTTGTGCAAGGTGCTGTACATACAGCTGTGTGGGGAGGAAGCCTCTCCTATTCCAAATGTTTATCGTTAAACATAGTTTTCTACTTCTCTCTTAAAACCCTACAACTCCACTGGCATTTTCTGGAAAAGAAAAAAACGCTCTTAGCTCAGGACAAAAAAGGTTGAAAGGAGAGATCCCAGTTAATTGCCAGCTCTTTCCCGCCTTACTACCATTCCCTCCCATCTCCTGATCAGTGAGATCTGCAGACCAGAGCAGAGCAGCACTGAACCAGGGAGGACACGCGCTTTAGGAGAGCTCCAAATTCATCACACCAACAACCACGTTCAGCCTACGGAACCTGATGTAACTGAGGGTTGCCAAATCCAACTGTGACAGGCACAGAAAAACCTTCACTCTGACTCATACCAGAGGCTGTACAAGTCACTGCCACTGTGCAAAGGCCACGGCAAAGGAAAGAGGAGGAAGGGACCTGCAGTACCATATAATAGCATCAGAGCCCACAGATTACAGCAGGGGGCTGTAGAGAAGGAACAGAGGAAAAGCAGGAAGAATCAGACTATGGCCCCAAATCATCCCTGGCTACATTTTCCTAATTATATAGTTATATACCTAGTTCTATAGTTATCAGGTTACATATCCTTACACACATGTAAACATAGGCATAGTATCCTCTACATTTCTAAAACACTTTTTTTCTTTTAAACCACGTAGTGATTAAAAGGGGATTTTAAAGACGTAAAAAAGCACAGGAAGCTCCACTCTGTCCCCTCCCATCCTACTCTGAGCTGCCCTCACGCAGCTGATTTTGACAAACACAGGTACAGCAAGCTTTGTTTTGTTAAACCTGTTAGGTACCAAGGGCAATAAATGTTCCAGCCAACTCTCTGAGGTAAGAATGCACAGCATTAGACAGGGCTAGAAACAGAAACAACAGGACTGAACACTTTCACACACACATCAACTCACTCCTGCATCCTCACACATTCCATGCATCAGCTCTGGCCTCTCACCCTTGTCTCCCCCAGGGTGAGCACGTGAGGAGAACTCTGGCTCATTCCAGCCTCAGAATAGCATCCACTTAGTCAGTGACTTTTATGACTGTTAAACTTTGTCTTTGGGAAAGAAAATAAGAACCTCCTCTTTTACAGAAGACGTAGCATTCTCAAATGATTCACTATTTTACCATGCAACATTTGATCTCATTCTGCAGAATTAGACCTGCCTATTTCCCCTTTCTATGAGTTGTTTCTCCATCTCCCCAATCCAGTTTATTGCCTGTTTCCAGTAGCACTACAGGAAGCACAAATAAATTTTTATTTTTTTAAATCCACAGAAAGATGAGAGCCCAAAGAACAAAACCTCAGTGCAACTCAGAAAGGCAGGCTTTGTTAGTTGCAGTAACAAGGAGGAACAAGTAATGCAGATAATCTGAAATTAATTAAAGGGAAAAGCATGTAGCATTGAACCTGCCACAAAGAGGTGCTGTATGAGCAAGCTGAGAATGCTACACTATCAGCAATGTTGCCTTTGATTAAAGGAACTGAGTTTTCAGGCAGGGTAGCAAAAACCAACATGAACACTTAATTACGAAAATTAAGGACTCCTCAGTGCTGATGCTGGAGCTGCGGTTTAGGTGCCTTGAAAAAGAAACAGTTTCTGCTTTGGATCAACAGACCACGCTATCTGTGAGTTACCATAGGAGGGATAACTTTGGAATCTTGCGACCAATTTGAACTGAATTCAACAAGGGATAAAAGGTCACAGAGGTGCAGAATTGCTCTACGCTGAGCTGAGGGAAGAAGCAGGCCCCAAAATAGTATCTGGCCAGAACCATAAGCCACCCAGTGTCCACTTTCATAGCTGGCAGGGCTCCAACTGATTGATTCATCAATCACAGCCAGCTCTACAGCACACCTGTAATGCTCAGCCAAGGATACCTTGTGCCACTCATAACCCCTCCAAACAGGCAGCAGAAGGAGGGATCATGACAGAGATGACAGAAGACACAGAGAGAGAGAAGAGTCCTGGAATGGCACACAGTTAAGTGGCTGCAAACTTCTTTTGCTTGACAAAATGACCAGGCATTTTACTCATTTCCTGGTCCTTCAGAGAGCAGACAGCTCTCACAGGTCAGATAACAAAGTGTTCAGCATGGCTACTGGGGCAGGGCATCAAAAACACTCAGCAGAAATCATAATCTGGTGGGCTGCCCTGGCCAGATCATTTTCTGCTTTATTCCATATCCCACCGTTTTCTGAAAGCCCTTCTGTTAAAGGCTCAGCTACTCATAGGTAGCCAAACAATCTCTATTATACTTCTGTGACACCTGATATGGACACTGTGACTGGATGGGGCTTTGTCCTGGTGTTGCTCCAACCGTTGCCAAAGTACACCTGAATAAACATTCTTTCTTCTGAAATACCAGTTCTCTCTAGTAGCATGGCTATCACACCGGTTTGCAATCTCACTGTCTCACAGGCAAAGCTCTTTTCAGGCAAGGTACAAATGTGTTTTTCAGGGCCCCCCAGAACAGCAGGCAGGCCTGCCTCTCCCACCACACACTGTGTGCACAAGGTGACAGGTCTCCTTCACGTGCAGGCTCACCAGTCCTGTCCTGCACCAGGCTTTTGGCCAAACTGAAGGAAAACCCTGTCCCACTCCAAACACAAGGTTCATGCAAGTTCAGAGAGCCAGTCTGTCTGTCCACAAGTGCCAGGCCCCAGCCCCAGACACCCACCTGCACCCCCATCCATGCTTCCACTGCAGTGTCAAATACTAGCAACATTTGGTTGGTTGGGAATAAAACTAGAAAGACACTGTGGGTGGTAGAACAAGGACATTACTACTCACATGCTGGCCTAGCCCTCCACCTGGCAGAAGACTGACACAAGGAAACCCAACCATGCCCCACCAAGAGGGCAGAAAGAAGATTCATTTGCCCTGTCTCACTCAGGAGTGCTTCACCTGCACCTGGTGTTGGACAAAGACTTTTCCCCTTTGGCTGTGAAGTGGAACATAAATGGTGGGGAAGCCACCTTAACGAACCTAGAAGCTTACAAGACCCTTGAACTCTGCATCATACTACATTACCCCAGGTAAAATTGCACAAACAGGCACTCAAAAGTACACGTGCTATCATCCTAAATTATTCCAACTCATTCCAAACAATCCACATACTTCAGAGTCAGCTCCCACGCCCCTCATCAGACAGATGTGACGCCTCTCCTGTTTGCATTTCCAATGAAAGCCCAAATTCATGGCTCCCACAGTCTCATCATGTTGATTCTCATCCAGCTCAAAAGGAGCTGCAATTTCAAACGGCTTGATCTGTGAAGCCAAGCAGGTAAAGGGACTGGAAGAGCAGACAAAGATGGTCTTAAAACACTTTGAGACAGAACTTTGCAGTGCTTTAACTTGATCAATCTGTTAATGATTTTAGCTGTGCATGTTCTACTTTTCTACTCTTGAGAGCCCTGTTCTTTTCCTTCTTAAGTCCTCACCTATTTTTCCTTTCTTTCATGAAATCCCTTATAAAAAAAATATACACAGCATCTAAGCTGCAGCAATGAAGTAAAATAAGTCCTTTGTTATTACGTAGACACATCAATACTGAGTAGATCCAGAGTAGATCCCTCCTTTCTTGCATGCCTCAGTTTTCTCAAAAAAATAGAAAAAAAAGGCTTATACTACTGACCTTCCTTTTAATGACCTTGGGAATACACAGCTGAAGCAGGCAGCAGAAGACCTTTATAAGTACAGTCATGTCTGTCATTCTGCAAGCTCCAAATTGGCAGGCTTTGGTGGTAAAGGACAGGAAGACCTGAATAGAGAGATGTCTCCATATACACAGCCATCCACCCCACTGCCTTGTGCAGAATGAATTCACCTCCCAGTTTTCTAACAGGCAAATAAGGCCACAGACCAGCCAAAGATGCCTGCACCTCATGGTATTGACCACAGCTGGGGAGGGATTTTTCAAACAGTCACCAACTGCAGGGAAAGACTAACAACCAATTAAAGGTCCCACTCCCTCCCCACCTGCACCCATGAGGTCCTAAAGCATTTTGGCAAGAGGAAGATAATCATGTTTTACACATTCTCTTCCACCCAACAGCTTTTGCAAATGTCCATCCATTTCAAGCCTCAGCAACAGCCCTTCACGTGAGTTAACTCTTCCTTGTAGATACAGAAGCCAAGACATGGGGCAACACACAAACTTTAGGCACAATGGCAAGACCACGAATCACAAAGACAACCTGCATGCACAGCCTGCTCTCCTCTGGCACCCAAGGATGCACATCTGAAATCAACCCATACATTACTCTCTGCCTCAAAAGTCAGCAGGAGCTCTGTGTCAAGTCTTCTGCTCCATTAACCCCTCACTGGGGTCCTCTACCAAATCCCCATGAGAGGCTCAAACCATTTCTGGAGTCTACCAGCAGCACCACTGAAGATGTACCAGCAGTAACCACATGTTACAGACTAAAGCAGTGTCAAAGCAGTTGCTTCCAGCATCCCAAGTTCTTCAGCCCATCATTGACCTAAGTGATTTGCAGTTGCTCGGTCCTAGTTTTTTTTAAATCCCAAACATACATTTTAGTCCCAAAGAGATCGGTATGTGCAACCATTATTCCCAGGAAATGTTTCTTCGTCCCACAGTGAAGTGGCTGGTAAGAATTCAAATTCTTTCTGTTCCTCCACATCCACAAGAAATGAAAAGAGGAACACAAACACTAAGATTTGTGCAACACCTTCAACTTCAAGAGTGCCAAGTGGCAGGGACCTGTCAGGGCAAGAGCATCCTCTGTGGATCAGGCACAGGGAGAGAGGTGATGGAGCCCAGTTCTCCTGCCCTCCCCCGTCGCTGTCGATGGTGTGGGAGAGGGAGCAGATCGGCATCGAGGTGGGTCTGTCAGCAGTGACCCTCGGGGGCTGGCGCCGACACAACGGGGCAGGGCAGTGGGGGAGATGCAGGGTGCCGCCAGGACCCGCATCGCTGCCTCCCGTGCCGCACAGGTCAAACACGATCCCTCTCCCACACCGGCTGCACCGCCGGCAGCTGAGGGGGATGCTGGAGGTTTTATAGGCACATGACTCAGGCTGGAGGGGACGGAGCAGATGAGAGACTCCGGCACAGGGAATCCCATCTTCAGGAAAAAGCCTGACAGCGATTAGAGACAGCACAAAGGGAGACAGCATCAGTGCACGGGACGGCAGAACGCTTTACCACGAGCGCGTGTCTGGTAGGAGTCTCCTCTCTCACGGAGGGAACCCCAGACAGCGGGAGTTCCCAGAGTCAGTGACTCCGAGCGGGTTTCCATATCGATATTCCAGCAGCCTCTGCCTCCCCAGCACGCAGTCCCGGGCTCCAGCAGCGCTCCCTCCCTTTCTCAGATGCCCACGCTCCCTCTAGCGCCCGGCTCCGCTTCCCTCACCCGGGCAACCCGCACCCTTCCCTCAGCCTGTGCCCGGGGATCCACACCCCGCTGGAGCTAATTAAAACTGCTGCTATTTGGGGCACGCAGGCCCTGTAGTGCTCTGCAGAGCTGCCTGGCCGGCGATTGTGTCGCGTGTCGGGATACGAAGACGAAAAAACACCGCGACAGCCTCAGTGTCAGGGCTTTGCCACTCGTTTTAGTGGGAGAGCAATCAGGTCTCCTTCAGCACCGAGAGGGATGAACAAAAGAGAGATATGATCACTCAGCATCAATCTGTTCTTACTTTTATTGCATTCTGGGACTCCAAGGGTTATGAGGGCTGGAAATTGACCCTAAAATTTCCATGGCAGATTATTTATCAAATATGTTTATACCCACACAGCCACGTTCTACAAACATGCAGCAAATTTTCTTTGGTTCCCTCAGTCTCATAACACCCCATAAAGGCAGGAAAGGAAATACTTCCATGCTCTCCTTTTTGCACGGAAGAAATACTAACAACAGTGATGTGGTTCTCCCTGAACATTAAGGGGAAGTTAGGATTTGGGAATTTGTTTACCTTGGATTCCTACACAGAGCTTAAGCAAACCAGGAAAGTTGCATGCAAAGGTGTGACTGCAGCAAAGTATATTCCGGCTAAGGGATATTTCAGCTTAAATTTCCTGTTGGGGTCCACCAACTATGTCACCAGAGTAGTCTCCAACATGGCTTACAGCGTGGGTCAAACTCGCACAGAGTAACAAACTGAGCCAAGCAAGAGACGGTGAAAGGCTGAGCACAAGAGAGAAGGCAACTCATCTGCCAACACTCCTGTGGCTGTAATTCAGAAAACATAAAGGGTCCACAGGTCTCCTTGCTGTACTGCTCCATGTTTCCTCACCTCTGTACTCATTTTTCAATCTTATTTTCTGCTGCTATAGGATCCTACAGGTTGAATTCTCAACTACAGTAAACTAGCCTAGATCAATCCTACATCAGTTTAAACTGAGGATCCAAACAAATACTTTGCTGCTTTGGGGAATTTCTGCAATTACAGCATTCAATGCTTCACAAGGAACATGTCATTTAATTTACTGTCTTGATTGAGGCAGGTTGGATTCAACACCTTCAAACACACATTCTCACTGGAAAATTGACCAGAGCCCAGCCAAACCCAAGCCTTAGCTCCATAACTGACAGGTCCCCTGCAATGTCTTCAACCAACCCTAACCATGAGCTCAGGCTAGGCCCTCAATTCTGACAGGAATCTGAAATTGTGCGAGTGCTAACTGAAGTAACCATGTACTGCTCTTCGTTCTACGCACAGACACCCAGGGAGCTCAAGGAGCAGTACACCACGGTATGACTTGAGTAAATTCTTGACTGTTTGCAAGACTGATTGCCAGTATCCTTTAGAACAAGTAACACTAAAGATCTTTGCCCTTCACCTGTGCTTTTCCCATTAGGCAACGCTGTTCTGCTATGTTTTCTAAAATCTCTACTACAAATGCAGCTATAAATTTGGAAACTCTCAGAAAGTTTCATCTTCCTACAGCCTTGCCTTCAAGAAAATATTTGTTTCATCTCACCTCCCATTTGAGAAAAATCTCCCCCGTCTAACATAGATCTGCTCACACCCATTTTCAAAACACTTCATCGACTGATTGGGTGAATGTTTTCCATTATGAAAAAAATAATTAAAGTATCATGTAGCTGTTTCTATTTGCATTTAGTCCACTGTGAAAGTTTAGCCACAAGTTCTAGGCCTCATCCCTGATCATGGCAAAGTCTGAGTACTGAGGTCTGAAGAGAAACTGCTGACAGACACCTAGGACAGGAGCAGTTCTGTTTCGTAAGCTTGGAACTACAAGAACATCAACAGTTTGCTGTGCCAGGCAGGGAAACGGCCCAGGGAACAATATCCACAATGGGCCACAAATAATATCCAGGCCCATATACTGGCCATCAAGCTGACTTTGCAATGAAACCAGTCTGGAGAGAAATAACACAAAGAGTATTTTCCAGATGTCTTCTCCCTGCCCTACTAACTCAAAGAAACCACAAAAGCAGTTGCCATGCCAGAGTTTAATTTTCGTTCCCAATCTTCTATTTAAATATTAATTAAAAATGGGTTGGCAAGGTCCTGGAGAAGGACTTAAGTGGCAAGCTTCATTAATAAAGATAGAGGAAAGTGGTAACGCCTCAAGATATTTTGCCAGAGTTGGACTACCTTCAACGGCAGCAAGAACATAACCTAGTCAAAAGGTATTTGAGAAAGAAACAGTCTAGCACAGAAATTAAAATATTTACAAAATGCAGTGCAATTAATATGGTTGCTCTGTTACCATTTTTGCACTCTAGGAGTAAACATTTTAGACTGAAATCCAGCTGGACTTTTGGAGCAGATACCCATGGCTGACAACTAAATGCAGCTTTGCCTGCCTAAAGATTCCCCTTCCTCCCTTCCAAGCATAGCAGTCTATTTGGAATTGCAAATATTGCCCATCACATACTGCATTGCAAGGCATCTTAATGAAAAACTACCTGGCACAGACTGAACCCATTGGCCTCCCCAGCTTGTAATTCTCCATGGGAGTGAGTAATGTCTCAGCATCCAACCACCAGTACATTAGCAGATCACACCAGAACCCTGCCAACAGCATTCAGAGGAATCATTCCCGGAAGAGACAGGCTTCACTGTGAGAACTTGCACAACCTGCTTGTCACTGCCAGCCCCCAGACCTTGTATAGGGTAAAGAAAAAGGATGGGTGGTAATAGGAGGTAAAGAAAACCCATTCAGAGCAGAATGGTTCCCATCAGATCATCATCTTTATATGAGTCTTGAAAATCCCCAAAGACTTTCTTGTACCTTGCTGCAGCACTTTCTTTGAGAAGAAACTTTTCCTAATGTCCAATATGAGGTATGTTGGGGCCGTTAACACATATTAATCCCTCTTCAACCAGTAAGATAAGCTTCATCTTCTCTCTGCTTCCAATGTCTGTAAGCTACTGCAGCACTATTAGCCTCCTCTTTATCATCTTGTCCCAAAGGCATCTCATATTCCAAGTCTTGGAGTCAATCTTGAAACCATATTGACTCTAGAAATGACAGTCACAGGTTGACTGGACAAAACAGTGCAGTGTGGCTGCCGAGATAAAACAAGGCCCCAGTCCAGCATCTCACTAGTTCTCCTCCTGCCTTTCCCACTTTTCAGGGCCTGGATCATGCTGTAAGCATCAATGCAATTTGCACAAGTAGCAGCTGCACCATTGAAGCACACCAGGCTTCGGGTTTATCTTCTGCACTGCTCTACTACAATGAGCTAAAAAAAATGCAAAACTGACATTTTTCATATAGAATGAAAAAGCCAACCCCTAGGATCATATAGGAACTTGGGCTGGCTGCAGCAACCTGCAATACTACACATGCCTTAGACAAATGCCCTCTCCGGCTCTTACTGGGGCATTATGGTGCATTTCTCATCTTTATGCCAGAAGTTTGAGAGAATTTATGTCAGAATCTGGGAGATGTCCCCGCCCATGGCAGTGGGGATTGGGACTACATGATCTTTAAGATTTCTTCCAACCCTTAATATTCAATGATTCTGTGGAGTTTGCCTCTGGTTACTAGAAAGGCAAGGGCATATACACATGGGATAGCTAAAGTACACAGCGATCATTAGCTGCAGCACCTCCATAGGTGGTGGGCTGAAAATGTCTTCCAGAGAAAATTAGACATGTGCATCTTTTCTTCTCATATTGAAAAAAACCTGCCCACAACACCACAGAAGTTGTAGTAATTCCATCACAGAAAAAGCATGGACAAAATTAAGTACTTCCTATAAAAAGCTACATTCATCAGAGGAACAGCTCTGAAACCTAATGACAACAGTTCCCATTTCCCATTCCACCAGTGATCATACCCGAAGAGCAATCCTAGTAAGTGTCTTTTATTCACTGTATCTTCTTAAAATCTCTTGGAAAACTAACCAAGAAATGAGATAGTGAGATCTAAAACCGTAAGAGCATTAAAGGTACTGCTACCTTTTTTTGCAGATCGTTATCCTAGAAATCAGGGAGAGAGGAAGGAAGAAAAGATCATATGAGGAATCAAATCATCTTCACAGGAAGGTTGGAGAGACCATCTGATGAGCAGAACAAGGAAAATTTCATGCACTAACATAAACATCTAGAGAGGGAAAACAAATGTAGAGGGTACAACTGCGCACTGAATGGCACATTTGTACACAGCATATGTGTTCAGAGGGGAATGGTTTTGGAAAAAGAATGGCTTGCAGATCTGTTGGGAATCATAGTGTTTTTCATTAAAAATTCTCCTTTCTTTAGAAAAGCTTTGGCAAGAAAACATTTTATCTGATCTCTCCAAGGTCCCTCAAGAGCTTCATGACCTTGCTCAATAAATGCTTCTATTAGGGCAGAGTGATACTTGAAGCCCAAATAGAAGTCTGCTTTTTCTAATATCAGACCCACTGAATTAAGCCAAGTTCCCTTTATACAAGCACAGAGAATATAAACCTCACCTCTACACAAAATAGTATTCTTGTATTTTCCTAACCATTTTCACTTGAAGATCCTCAGGTACTGTATAAAGCAGAAATGAATTCTGCTCCACACCACCACTTTGTGGTAGCTAAGTAGTACTATCCTCATTTAACATGGAAGAGGAGATCTAGAGGTTAATTGTCTTTCCTAAGGTCACAGAAAAAGCCTCTGGGCAGGACAAAGCAGAGAACCCAAATTCCCTGATCTCACCAGCCTTTTGCCTCTATAGTAATCCTGACCTCACTATCTGCAAATGGAGAAAACAAAAGTTTGTTGCCTGGAAGGGATTATGTTTTAATAAATTAAATTGGGATTTTAGGGATGTGTGAGAAAAGGGGGATAGGAGATGGACAGAGACTTGCTTTTAAAATAATATATAATATATAATTAATATATAATAAAAATTATTTTAAAAGCAGAGGGTTTTAACATTCTAGGTTAACAAGGCATCCAGCAGCTGCAAAGACCTCCCTTTTGTGGAGTGTCTGCAGATCTACACGTCCCAGTAAAACCCCAATTTTTTATTACCTTCCTCATCTTTGCAAATCCATCCAGTTTTTAGGAATACCCCACCACTAATGCATGAAACTTGATTGATGGTGTTTTTAATAATACATAAGTGACAAAAGCTTAGGTTTTGAAGTCTGTTCAAGTAACAGAATTGTAAAAGCAAGCTGTTTGCCTCTTTACTGCTTTGGCAGCCTGAATACAATAACAGACAGATACATCCTACTTACTCTCCTAGGTCAACTGGCATAATCATGACACGAGTTAGTATCTGTTGTCCATCTTCAATACACCTTCCTGCTGCTTTACATCTCCCATGACCCAAGAAAATTTATGCTTTGTGATGTGGGGCTGGGAACCAATGTGGCTGGCAAAAGAAGCCACATTGTTTGCCTGAGTGACCTTGGGCAAATTGCTTCATGTTCCTGTGCCACAGACACCCCAACAGTAGAATTAGGTAAAAACTGAGCTGCAGCAGAAAAATAGGCATTGGATTCAGCCTTAGCTGTTGATAAATGAAAGAACCCAGATTCGAGCATATAACTTTCCCGCTACACAGTTATAAAAAAAAAAAATCCAATTAATTACTAAATGCAGTATGTTTTCTGGAAAAGACAGGAGTGAAAAAGTCTCAGAATACTAGACCTCATATTAGAAAATTCACAAAAAGATAACATTAGTATTTATTAACATGCTTGCTTCTCCTTCCTACAAACACTACACTGGCAATAAACCAGTCTTTTGCTTTAGCTTGTGCTTTTGAGTTGGAAGCTTTCAATGCATGGTATTTTGAGGTGCAAAATCCTAATGGCATGCCATAAACAATTGAGACATTTTCTTTCATTACTCTCCTCAGTCACCTAAAGTATAAGGAAACTAGTTGTTTAAATAGAATGTTTCTGTAAAAGAAACCAAGGAAGGAGGGAGAATATTGTGAAAATCACTTTCTGAGCTGTGCTTTAGGAAAAAATAACCTTTCTTTCCCCTGCAAATGCCTACAGAATGAGTTTTCTTTGCTACTTTTAGCAGAAATACTCAAAACTATTGGAAATCCACGCTGGGAAGGCATGGGGGAGGCATTTTAGATTCTTTTGCTCAACACCCCTTGATTCAGCATTAAAATGAAACAAAAGAGAGGTGGTTTTCTTCATTACATGGCATGTTATATTAAAAATTAATAGTTCTAGAGACAAGTGTAGTGCTGAAATATACCATACAGCTGTTTTCTCTTCAGTGTTTACTTTTGTCTTTAATGAGAGTGAAATTCATGCCTGGCAAACACAACTGCCTTTAAAAATTGGTTAAATAAAAGTAACATCCACATTGCTGTTAGAATTATTGCCTAAGTAATAATAAATAGACAAAAAAACTTCCAGTCAAAAAAAAATAAAAAGATGGTTGAATTGCACACTAGAACCTGTAGCTGATGCACAGATAGACAGACAGACAAGTAAGTAGACAATTTGTTTTTCTCATGGTTAGTAAGTTCCATGAAGAATGTATCTGAAAATGCAGCCAATCTATGCTGTTAATAGTGTTATACTCATTTCCAATAGTGGCAAAACAATAAAAGAGGCATTTTCAAGGCAGTGACAAGCTATAATAATCAGAATAATGGGAATATTGTCACCAGACATACAGGTTTCCCAGAGTCATTTAAATTACATCTGTTCCCAGACTACATGAGAGTAGAAATGGTATTTCTGACACCAAGTCAAAAGAAACTTTAAGTTTTGTCCACAGCCATCTGCCGGGCGTTGCAAAGCGGGTGTGAGGGAGGGCCCTGCACTATCATGGCACAACATGTGGGCTTTTGGGACATGCCCCCTACACACGCACACACACAATCCCACAGGCTTTCAGGGACACCTCAGCGACTCGTTATTACTGACTTCGGGGAAAAGGCGTGAGATGCCATGGATTTTTTTACAAACTTTTCACTGTGCTTGCACTACGTGCCTCCACTCTAAGCTCCTTGACGTGCTGTGGGGCTTTCCGCCCCTTAATGAATTAATGGGATCTCTCTTGCCTCCAGCTCTCACAGCGGGGCACTGGAGGGCTTTTCCACCACCCCTATACATCATTTATCCCAGGCAGGGAGGCAGCGAAGCGTGTCACGGTGTTTATGACATATGGAGAGACGGAGAGTGAGGGTCCCCAGGGGAGCGGCCCACGGGACACGCTGTAGCGCAGCGGAAGGGCTCGGGCCAGCCCGGCCCTTCGGGGCGCTGCGGCCGCGCTGCCCGGGGACCGCGGCTCTGCCTCCGGGGGCGGGGGCAGAACGATGTTCCCACGCGCCTTCACCTTTCCCCAGGAAAACTTTTCTCCTGCGGCCATCGCTCCGTGTCCCACTCCCGCTGGCAATAAGGGCACGGTGCCCACCCAGCGCCCCTCTCCTCCCCGCACCCCGGCCCCGGCGCCAGCCGCGGCCCCGTCCCGCCACTGTCCCGGCTCCTTCCCCCACCAAGCACGGCCAGACCGGGTCGGGTCGGGTCGGGTCGGGTCGGGTCTGCGGGGCGGTACTCACGCTGCTGTTGTGGCCGGACCAGTGCACCATGGCTTGGTTGTGCGCCGCATCCCCGGTGAGCGCGAAGGTGGTGCTGCTCAGCCTCGGCTCCTCGGCCCCTCGCAGCCGCGCCGCTCTCCCATCCTCGGGGGGCCCGCGGGGCTGAGCGCGGCCGCCGCGCTGCCCCTCGGCCGCGGGCACCCCCCGGACGCCGCCGGCCGGCAGCGCCCGGCGCCCCTCGGCGCTCCGGCGGGTCCGCGGCGCCGCCGGGCCCCGGCCCCCGGGCGCGCCGCCTCCCGCCCCCGCCGCGCGGAGCGCCGCTCCCCGCGGCCCCGCTCGGCCCCCCGGCCTCCGCGCCCGGCACGGGCTCCGCGGCGGCCGCCGCCCCGACCGAGCCCCGCGCTCGGCCGCCCGGCCAGCTCCGTAATCCTCGCGGCGGCGGCGGCGGCGGCTGTCGCTGCTCCTGCCTAAGGCGAGACGAGGAGGACGGCCAGGAGGGCGATGGAGATGAGCAGGATCTGCAAGTTATTTCGGCGCCGGTGCAACACCAAGAGAGAAGTAAGAACCATGTCCAGGCGAGAAAAATGGTGTGGTAGGTCGGAAAGCAGTTGGTCCCCTTCTCCATGCCTTTGCGGAGCGAGTCGGGGGGCTTGCAGAGGGAGGGGGGGATGAGACGCTGCGTTTAGGGCTTTTTTTTTTTTTTTTAGGAATAAAGGGGCCGGATTCTAATTATAATATTTATTAGTTGCAAAAGGCTCCTCTTTCGCTCTTCTTCTTTCTCTTCTTCTTCCCTTTTCTCTTCCCTCTTTCTCAGCCTCTGAGACGACGACCAGAAAAAAAAAAAAAAAAAGGAAAAAAGGAAAGAACGGGGGAAAAAAGGAAAAAAACTCTCCCCGGTAGTTGGATTCTGTTCCTTACTGTTGCTGGATTTTTTTTTTTTTTTTTCAAAAGTGCTTTTCAGTGAAACTGTTCACGTTCAAGGATTTGATCAAGTGAGAGGGTACCACCACACGGGGGGAGGAGCCCCGAGCCTTGCCAAGCCGCCGCCGCCGCTGAAATACACCGCCGAGTCACCCGCCGCGCCGCGCCGCGCCGCCGGGGGCCGGGAGCGGGGCCGGGGGCGGGAGCGGGACACCGCGCTGCACCGAATCAGCTGGAGCATCACCCAGCCTTTTCTCCTGATTTGGTATGTGTGCTCCTGGCCGAGATAAAGCAGCCATCATTCCCCGTTTCTCCTGATGTATATGTACATAGACTCGTATTTACAGCGGTGTGGGTACTCCTCGCCCTGTGTGTGTGCGTGTACATGTGCGCACAAAGGCTGGATGTCAACCACGGGTAAGGGGGCACAGGGGAACGCAGCTGGGATGAGCGGCTCTTGGGTGCCTCCCGTGTGTAACAGCGTACCCACGGACCCGGCCATCCAGCAGCATCCCTCCAAGAGCCGGCTCCGTGCGTGTGGATGTGCCCGTCCCAAGCGCAGCCTCCCGGCCGTGGGAACTCACGCGTGTGCGTGGGAATCCCAGCAACCTTGCCACCGTCCAGCAAGGGAGACTAGCAGGATTTGTGTGGGGCCAATAACGAAGAGAGGGCAGTATCTGCAGGCAGGTCCCTGCAGCAGCATCTCGGAACTATGTCGGGAGAAGGAGCGAGGGGTATGTATTTCTTTAGGTCACGGCAGTGCAGCGCTCCCGCTCCCATCGCACGGATGCATTTCCCCTGAGCAGGACACCTGTTTTCTGCTGGCAAAGCTCAAGAAGCCTTTGCAGCTTCAGCCCCCGGACAAGGTGTGAGTAATAGCAGGGTGCGAAGGGGAAAGGGAGGCTGCCGCCTCCCGCGGCTGCGGGGCGTCCCCGTGGGTCGCCCTTGTCATCGCCATCTGTGCCAGTGCCACGTCCCTCCGGACCGATTCATTGCAGCAACACGTCGGCACATTCTCTTCGGATCAAACCCACGGTCGACCTTCTCTCGTTCTCCTCCTCCCTTTGAAAAGTGTCGATAATTAGCGATTTTTTAATCGTCCCACCCTCCCACTTCCCGCACCAGCCATTCTTTTCCGTCCAAGGACGGATCCACCAGCTACACGGCTCTGCCCGCGGTCTCCCCCCTCCCCAGCGCCAGGCCCGGTGCGGGGGCGGCTCAACAGTTTCTCCCGCCTATCGCGGGTCTCCCAGCCCGGCAGGGAGCGGCGGGAGCGGGGGACAGAGGCAGGACCGGAGCTGGCACTGCCCGCTCTGGGGAGCGGGGAGGTTTCTGGCCAGCTGCTGCCCGGCGCTTGGTCAGCGCCTGCTGCAGAGCGCCCGGCTCGGGATGGGGCGTCCGTGCAGCCCGGCTGCCGCTGGGAGAGCCGGGGAGAGAGCCGGGGAGGGAAGAGGGGCTGCACACATCGCCGCCTGTTGCAAACGGGGGAGCGGCCGCTAAAGGGCTGTCCTGCAGGAGCGGGAAGCGGGGCCGGTGCGCACAGAACAGCGCTGACAGCCTCGGGAAGGCGGCGGGGGCCCTACCCACAGACACGGCCCCTTATTAGGCACAATTCCCGACGCAGAGAGGGAAAGTGGGAGGTGGGGGTAGGGGAAGCGAATCACCCACTCCCAACGCAACGGATGGTATTCCTGGCTTGGAATCGGCTCCCTTTTGGACTGTGCTGCCAAAATGTTTAGATGACATTTTATTTGTGTGGGAGCAGTGACGTGGGCCTGAGCCAGAGCTGCTCCATAAAACCTCAGGCAAGGGGATTTTACAAGTTGCACACGCTCGTGGCAGGTGCTACCCTGCATGCACAGGGACACGCCAGCCCCGAGGCTGCACCCTGCTGCTGCTGCTTGTAAGCAAACAGCAGGGTGTGGGGAACAGGAAGGACCCCACTGCCCCCCAAATTCGACTGCTGCAGGAACAGAGTCCCCAGGTATGTGGCATTAGCAGCACACGTGCCACCCCAGTGTCTTGACACTGCTGTGCACTGTGAGGGGAGGCACTGCCCCCCTAATGCCATCCTATAGCAGTGAGGCTGCAGCTGCGCCAGGCAGAACTTGTTAAATTATAATCAAAGTTTCTGCAGTCCCCCTGGACCCAGCAGCAGCTCACTGCTTCTCCTGAAGATCTCTGCACATCCAGAATCCCAGGCACCACAGAGTAAAAGCTACTGTGGTGCTAGCAATTGCCACTACTTAGCCTATCCCCTGCAGTGCAGTCTACCCAGACCCATTTATCATTTCAGCCTTGCTGGATGCTGCTTAAGACCTAGTCCTTGTTCAGATCCTGATCAGTCACTCCTTTGTGCAGCAGCATCCTTGACTTCATGGCCAAAGCCCAGACAGGACTTGTGGACACACCAAGACAGGACTTGTGGACACACCTCATTTCACAAATCTGCCAGCACAAGGCATTTCTTTGTGTCCACCACATCACTCTTTGTCACCACAAGAGCCCAGCTGTGCTGGACATGGCACAGAATGCGACGGGGAAGACTTCCACGAAGCCTAACATTTTATTTAGGACAGTACTTTCACCACTCCAATAGCAGCTGTTTTCTACCCTGCAGACTGAAGAGCCATTACTTGCAATCACCTTCTGTGAATGTCATCCACACCTACCACACTCAGGGATAGCCCCAGACATTCAGTGCAAACTATGTCACTGAGATTACCCCAAGCCCTCATTTCTCAGACAGACACCCACAGGAAGCTCTCGTGTTTCTAAAGCAAATTCTAAAATGCCTTCACCAGCGCCTGCTTGTTACTGTTAAATAATAGGATGCGCAGCTGGGGGAGTCCCACTGATGATGTGGGACTGCGTACTAGGATCTCCCTGCTCCGCGTCTCCCTCTCCTTAGCAGAGGCCGCCGTGCCAAAGACAGCAGCAGCAGTGCTAGTATCTTTCCTTCTCTGGAAAACAAAGGTAATGTGAGCAACACCCCCATCTCCTGCACGATTCGCGAACTGCGTCCCCATCGCCAGCACACCGAAAAGGGGGCTTTTCCAGTTTGTACCATCCCTGTTGCAGGAATAACAGATTTGCTTCACAACCTGGCCTTTTGCATGACAGGGTGACAGTGAGGATGTCATCTGACAACCCTAGATTTGCACAGTCTATATCCAGGAATAGAAATGGAATAGTTCAACACAGTATCCATTACAGGCTGTTTTAATCCCTGATCTAATCCATTATGAGCTGCTTTAATCCCCACCCAGCTGCAAACATCCATTCAAAGAAGCAGGGGTTGGTGTTATGTTCTGTTGGACCATGTTGATTTTTAATTGATGTAAGACAACCATATGCCCTAACACCAGGCAATGCAGAGGATTTCTAAGTAAGCAAGTAAGTAAATGTTCCGGAAGGCAAATTGTGGCACAAATATAAAGTAGCAGAACATGCCTCTAACCAAGGGGGAGCTGAGTTCAGTTAAGGAGAGAAAAGCAATTGGGGGAGTTATGTTTGTTTGAAGGGGATGATTTGGATGGAAGAAGACTAATGACTATCAAAAGAAAGAAACAAATAGAGCCTGGCAATTGCCAAAGCCTTCAAAAGTAGCATTGATTATTTGGGGCTGGCTTTTGTTTTTTTTTTTTTTTCCCCCTCATATTCTGTGACTTTCATTTGGGAAAAAAAACGTAATTATGAAGTGCTAACTCCAATCACATATATCAATAACTTCACCATCACTGCCTCCACTGTTGATTGTAGACCTGCTCCCCAGCACCCCAACCCTTCTGTTTTGCCCAGCTCTGCCTATCATTGTTCCATGTCCCTCTCCTCCTGCAGGACTGCACACACCCAGACCTCCCTGGAGGCCCAGAGCGTGTCTCCCAGTCAGTATCACCCCAGGAAATTTCTGAGTGGGAGCTGGAACATGAAAGAAAGGAGGGAGAGTTAGGAAAGAGATCATAGGAGGAAAATTTAGAGAGGGGGAAAAGAAATTAATATCACAGCTACACTGCACTCTTTTCACACACTCATATCCCTCCCTGAAGGTCTCCTGCACTAGTCAAGCCCTCCCAAGGGAGGAAATCCCATACGTACTGAAAGAAAAATCAATGCTTGCTCCAGTTAACTTTAACCTATTTATTATGTGTGAGACCAGTCAGTGGAAAACAAAGCAGCTCTGTGATAATGCTGTCTTGTTTACCAAGGAAAAGCCTGAATCTACCTGAACAAAAATCATTAAAAGCTGAAGTGTCCCTATACCCTCAGACAAAATATCACCTGCAGGCAGGGCCTCCACCATTTTTGCTGGTGCAGTATTACCCCCATTATGGGACAGATTTCCCCTGAGCACAGCCAGCCAGGGTGTGTAGCAGACAGTCTGGCTCTGAAGCACAGCAGGCCCATGGCACTGACAGACTTGCTGCAAAGCTCCTGAACAGGGGCTGCAGAAAACACTGTGCAGATGCTGCAAGAGGGAGTCTGGTTCCTGCACTGAACAATGAAGTGGGAGTCCAGCAGCCCAGCACAGCAGCAAGAAACACAGGTACCACATAGCAGCACAGCCAGGGAGGCGTTTTACACAGCCTGGATCAGGGGACAGTGGTGGGACTACTTGATCTCAGCTGATCTTGGAACAGGCTCCTCACAAAGTAGTGGATCCCTCTCACTGCATCACAGCATCACTGTCTCTTTGATCAACACCACTGACACAATACCCCAGAGCAGGAGAGGGAGCCACAGGCCACACTGGGACTGGGGCAGGGAGAGTCTTAGCTGAGTGAAGAACCTCTTCTGAGAATCTCACCTTGGGCTCAGAACTTCACCAGCATGAGCAAATGTCATGCCAGGTTTGGTGACCAACCTGACTGCATCCCTCCTTTTGATTTTATCTATCGGAACACCGTATCTGTGGGAGACAGAAGAGCCCCTTTCATCGAGGGATGCTCAGACAGCTACACTATCTTCACCCACTGATAAGGCTGCCCAAAAGGTGCACAACCTGCACAGTGCAGGTAAGAGACTTGGCAAGACACAGAGCAGGCAGAGGTGTTTTCAATTATCTGGGGAAATTCAGCAGGTTTTAAATCATGTTTCTAGTTAAGGTTGGGTTCTGTTCATCTTAAAGCCAAGATAAGAAAATCCCCTTCTGCTGATTAATCAGCATCATCAGGAATGCCAAAGAGCTTATCAGAATGAAATGAGTGCACAGATTTGCAGCATATACAAAGATAAGTTGTGCAGCACACAAGTTCACTGTGTTGAATTCACTGTATATTGAAGGTTCCATATATTTTTATCTTAGAGATCCCAGTCAGAAATACAGGATCCCCTGTCTCCCAGATTTCAAATCATCCAGGACCACAGTAAGACACTGGATTTTCAGAAGCATTTGCCAAGTTTTTGAAAATACGCTCCTTAGCATCACTTAGAGAGCTCTGCATCAGGACATTTAAACCTTCAGCCCCTCTTTGTTTTCTGAATTCAATGAGCTCATCTAGAAGTTGGGTCCGACTCTGCTGCATGTAATGAAGAGAGGCAGAATCATGGCTTAAGCTGTTACAATATCTAAGAATACTCTATGAGTAGTGAGATACCTCACTTGGAAAAAAGCTGATTAAAACCAGAAATGTGCCTAATCGTCATATGACCATTGATCCAGAAAGACTAAATGACCCTCATCTCCCTTCCTGTCCCAAGGTGTGCCTCAGTCTCACAGGTTCCATGAAGAAAAATAATCTCTTTACTGTTAGAAATTTTGTGCTCCTCTCATCAGCTTTTCATTTCTGGTTGTTAAGGAAGCCTCATGCCTAAGAGGGTTTAGGATTGGCTTTATAGTCGCTAAAAGACAGAGTGCAAATACTGCCTTGCTGTGAAAAGACAATCTTTCTGAACATAAAGCCTCCCCTGTGCTTGTTCCATTCCTGCAGAATCAAGACAGAAAAATTACATAGAGCACCTTTTCCCACCCCACAGAGTACACATTGGGAGAGTGAGGCTGACGTGGTCAGTGACACAGCAACAGTTCTCTCTCTCTAAGACTCTGTTCCCTCCCCAGGCACCTTTTTCTGTTTTTTATCCTCTTCCAGACAAATTTTTCCCTCTTCCACTCTTCCCTTCCCCTAAGTTTGAGATAGACTCAGAAGGGGAAGGAGCTGGTATTGTTTCTCCTCTATTCAAGCTAAATACAAAGTGATTTCTCTGTGTGTGAGTGCACAAAGGCAGAATTTTCTTAGCAAGCTAGAGAGAAACAAGTCTGGCAGCAACCCCAGCTTTGATGGCGGGACTTCACAGGAGGATGTTCAACCTGCAACAGCTTGGTGCTGTTTTCTCTCCCACAACAAACACCACCTTTTAAGATTCTCACCCATGGCTATTTCCTTCCTTTCTTTTAAGAAGAGCCCCAAACAAGACAGAAACTGAACTACAGCACTGAGGAAAGACTATACTAGTCAACATGAAGGGAAGGTTGTATACTTAACACGGAAGAAACAAACCAAAAAAGAAAAATAACACGAAACTACCGCAGTAGGCAGCTGGCTGTAGGCAGGTGTTTCTTACCAAGGCAGTCCTGGCAGAACCCAGATCTCCTGTGCACTGAATCAGCAATAACTAACTCCTAAAAGGAGTCAGGTTAAATCAAATATCAAGTAAACAGAATTTGAAACATTCTGAACAGGGGAGTCTCAGGCAAATGTGTGCTCCCAGCACCTCTAAGACAGGAATTAGGACAGAATTAAGTGGCAGCTTTTACAGCCATTGCTAGACTGTCTTGGCCTATAGCTTCAACTCACAGGGGACCAACTGAAGTTTCACACCACCAAAGGAAATTAGAAAAGGTAACACCAGCCCCATGAAGAGAACAACATGCAGCCTGCACACAGTGTAATGAATTCTGGCTGGCAAAGGCCAGGCATCACAGCTGTATGTATTTCCATGATAAAAATGCCAATTACTAAATTAATAATAATTTAAACTTTAGCAATGCCCAGAGTTTCTGTCAGGCTCCAGGGAAAGGCCTGCAAATGCAGCAGAGACAATCCCCTCTCTGAAGTTTAGGTTATGACTCGAAGACAATACGCAAGTTCCCTGCCTTCAAGACAGACTGAAAGTGAGAACAGTTAAGGAGATTGATCTTCACAAAATAAAAATGTACCAGGGCAAATCAGGGAGTTCATCTGGGGAAGGAGGAGGAAAAACCTGCACAGGGATTTTTTGCAATGCAAAACCTGCTGCAGGCAGAGGGTGGAGAGGCCAAAAACCTGAAGGGTTTGGGAAGGTTCAAGGGAACCTCTTCCCTTGAAAGACCACCTGACCACATTTGTTACTCCAACACAGAGTGTATTTATTCTGTGTTCTACCAAGTGATTTAAAAGCTTTTTTCTTTTGTTGCAGATGTCCAGGTTCCAGTGCAGTACTGCAGAGACCACTCTTGTCTTTTGTCCCTTTTCTAATTCTGCCCAACACTTGGCAATTTTAGACATATTCACAAGCAGAAGAGCAATCTCAAAAGGGTTAAAATTCAGGGACACAAATGAAAGCACAATTAATAAGTCTGCTACATAAAAGATCCTCATGCTCATAATGCAATCGGCAAGGGCTGAGCATTTTTCTTTGGGCTTCCTCTACTCCATTGCTGCAATAACGCACGGTAATATCGTTAGCATTGATTTGCCGCAAGGTGCATGTACTACATCTGCAAGCTAACAGGGGAAATGGAGGGAGTCTCTCTCCTCCAAAGGCTGGAATTACTTAATTATCCAAGGAAAATGACATGCAGATTTAACAGCACAGGGAAGGGTTAGGACTCACTTCCCCCATTCCCAAAGAATACAGAACAACACTTCTCTGCTACGTGATCTCCATGCAAAGCAAACGCTCCTGGTTTGTTATTATTAATTACCCAGCTCCTATTCACTGAACTCAGAGGTGTTGATACTTTGCATCACCCCCAGCTATGCTTGCAATTCATAAATCATACTGAGAGGAGTTGCCAGGAGAGGAGAGGAAATAGTAAAGGAAACTTGCAAGCATCTCTGAATAGGCAGCTGCTGCTCAAAGAGGCTGCATCCTCTGCGCAGAGTCAGATGTAAACCAGCATTAGTGTTAAGAGACAGCAAGAGACATGCCAAAAGTGGGCAGGCAAGACAAAGGAACATGCGTTCAGACAGAAAAGGTAAAAGAGAGCAGATGGCCCCGGGGATTAACCTTTCATCTTCACATCCACAGGTTAGAGCAGATCAGATGGTCTGATAAAAGCTCAAAGGCTCTATTATGATTATTAATCGGGGTTGACTGTAGTCCAAACAGAGAACGGTGATTGTTCTAGTGGTCAAACCAGGACTGATTTCCCTTCCCCTGGAATTAAAAACCTCTTTCCATTTGCAAAATAGATCTGAAATTACCTCACCATTTCAAACGCAAAGTTCTGAACAAGGTTTTGGGCATCCCACACCTCCTACCTCTTTACACTGATATACTTTCCACAGAAAGCATCCACTCTCCTGCTCCTCACAGTGGCTGTCCTGAAATGATTGCTCCTTTTAAGAGGGGTGTCCTTTTTAAGGAATTGAGAAACATAAGTTCAATACCCAAGGGATTTCTCTCAGGCCAGTTACTAGACTGATGACCACACCTTATTATTGACCCCACTCACCTGCCCTCTAGCTGGCAACAGCACAACACTGAATCAGATCTGGATGAAGAAAAAAACAGGTTGGAAGCATCTGGATCCAAATTTATCCCAAGATAGAACATGCTCTCCATTCACACAGTTGGCTTTTTGGGTTGGTTTCCCACCCCGCCTCCTTTTAATAATCATTTCAAAGTTACAGGCGGTTGATCCTTGAAAGCAAGGTTTGTTGGAAGGGAATGGCAGCTTCTCATAGCTCTCACCAGGTACCTCGAGGAAAAATATAAATTTAAAGGTACACAAGCCCTTCTTTTGGCCACACAGCGTCTCAAGTTCCATTTTCTTATTTAGAGGGAAGGAAAAGTTCTTCTCCTCTTTCCTCCTTTCTACATTTTGCAGTTTAACCCAGAGAAACTAAAGATTTTGGGTTGCTTTGTTCTTTTTCTATTGTGGAGTGTGTGTGTTTTCCCTTTCCTCACAGTGTACCTCTTCAATACTTTTTCAGCCTTGGAAGCTTGACAATGTGGCAAAAGAAATAATGAAAGTAACACAGAAACAGAACAAGAAATCAGCTGGAAGTTATTCATTCCAGTATTCTATAATATACTGAAGGGAAGAAAGGAAAAAATGGGGTTAAATATCATCTTCAAAGACCACTGATCTGAAATTCTGAAATACTGAGATTTCTGGTCTCAGTGAAAATCTGAGAAAAGAAAGACAAAAAAAAAAATCACAAATACCTTAACAGAGATAATATTCTCTTTATATCTTTAAATTTTTTCTTTACGTTTAAACAAGGTTTTTTTTATTAAATGAAACCCTGAATTACTGTGTAAATTTTAGAAATAGCAGGTTCAGCCTGACACTTTGCCTTCCACAAGTGGATTTCTCATCATTACCATAATAGCATTTTGTGCTGCAATTAACTTTTCCCATCTCAGACTGAACAGAATATTTCTTATTCCTCCTGCTAGACTTTCCCCTATCCTCTCTTCATCACTGCACTACCAGCACGGGAGATTCAGAAGTACTTTAAACTGGCAACTAAAGAGTCTTCCCTGCTTAGGTCTCTCATTAAGGCCCACCTTTATCACACAAGTAGACACAGGAGGGAGCTCAAGCAACCCCATTCACACTGAGGTTACATGTCACCCTGCAGCAGCTGAAGTGATTTAATACCTCTAATTCTCAATTCAGGGTTCCTTTAGGTCTTGGACTTAGATTTCCACACCTGCTAGAATAGAAGTCTCCTTTTTTAGGTAGCAAAACAACTGATAGGTGCCCCCTGCATATCAGAAAACAAAGAATCTGTAGCAGTGTTGGCTGAGCTGAGACCAGAGGGATGAAATCTTTGCTCACCAGATTTGGCAGTTGCAGATGTGGCTGCACACACAGCTGCAATGTAACACTGTTCTTAGTGCTCCTGCCTGAAGCCTTTTATGTTTGCTCTTGCTTGTCTACTTCTTTCTCCTTGCTAGACCTCACAAAGAAAGCCCTAGAAGTTTCTCTTCTTTAGCCTCTTCCCATTCTGCCTAAGCTGGAAATCCTTGGGTGCAGCAGAAGACATCTCCTGGGGAACAGGGAGCAGGACTTGCTTCTCTTCAGAGCATTTTTTATTTGTGCAGCCATCAAAGCAAAGGTCTTGAAAGTAATGCTCATTTACCCTTTGTACTCCTTTCTACAACAGATTTTATCCCCCTTATTTTGTCTCCCTTTCCCATTGCTCTTCATAGAAATATTTCATAGAATCATGAAATGGTTTGGATGGGAAGAGACCTTTGAAGGTCATCTAATTCCAACCTGCCCACCATGGGCAGGGACACTTTTCATTAGACCAGGGTGCTCAGAGTTCCATCCAACCTGGCCTGGAACACTTCCAATTATGAGGCATGCACAACTCCCTTGGGGAACCTTGCCAGTGTCTCACCACTTTCCTCATAAAAAATTATTCTTTATGCTCAATACAAAATACCCTCTTTCAGTTTAAAACAGATGCCCTTTGTCCGATCATTACAGGTTTTGGTAACTAGTCTCTCCTTTCCTATAAATCTCCTTTATATACTGAAAGGCTGCAATAAGGCCTTCCTAAAGCCTTCTCTTCCCCAGGATGAATCCCCAACTCTTCCAGCCTTTCCTCATAGGAGAGGTGCTCCAGCCCTCTGATCACTTTTGTGGCCCTTCTCTGGACTTGCTCCAACAGGTCCATCTCTTTCCTGGGCTGAGTGCTCCAGAGCTGGACACTGTTCCAGGAGGGGTCTCAGAAAGCAGAAATAAACAGGCAGAATCACCTCCCTCGACCTGCTGACCGTGTTCCTTTTTATGCAGGTTGGCTTTCTGGGCTGCAAGAACACATTACCATCTTAATGTCCAGTTTTTCAGCACCAAAATAAAAATATTTGAAACTGCTGCTTTAACCCAGGTTCACAATCCTTGTTAAAAATGAAGCAGTGCATGAGAATCCAAAATAAATTCTTACAGGCACCTAAAATGAATTCACTAAAGGGAGAATCTACAGCCATAGCCCTCAGCATCTATCATCACCTGTTTCCACATCACACACATGAGGTCAGGGAGCCCTGGAGGCAGTTGACATAATTAAATGAAGATTTTGATCGAATTGCCTCGAAGTCAAACAACTGTGAGCAGATACCAAGTGTTTGCTCATTTGCCAGACTATGGCCAAAAAGAGCACATCATTTTATTTCAGCACATTTTCTATAAAGAATGGAGTAGGTACTGACACAGTGTGGCCTGCTCTAGGTTTTCCTTCTTTCTCTAACATCAGCAGTGTCAGGTAAATTCTGGAGAGAAGGATAGTTTTGTTCTACCCTTTTCAAAAGAGGTTTTGGAGGATGTGATGATTTACTGCATTTCTTTGCAGTCCTCACATTATGAAACCTGACTTAGGCATTCTTTGCACACCAGAGCAATAGTGATCTGTAACAGCTGCAGCACCAAGAATAAACCTGGATGCATTAGAAGAGCCCAGAAGAAATCACATGTCCAAAAGAGCTTTGATAGATGTAAGGAAGATTATTGACTTTTATCTTCTTCCTTATTTCCCTAATTTCTACTGCTCATGATTGATGCAGGGATGTGATTATTTGCAACCTTCTTGCTGGGATGCAGTGGCTGCTGCTAGTTGTCCTCTTTCCAGTTAAATCCATACAAAAGTACCCAGCTGGTGCATCATCTTTCAGGCTTCTCATCATTTGCAAGGAGAGATCACTCTCCATTTGAGGGAAAAAAAAAACAAACCCCAAACTGGCTTCATTTAACTTTTCATTTCTCCATTTTCCTTGTATCTAGAGGCACAGTTTTCTAAAAGGCCTGGTTTTCTGCATTGAGATGGTGTACTTTACATCTCTGAAGACATTCCACATTACCATCTGAGCAGGCTCAGTGGGGTTTCAGAGTGCAGAATTCTCAGTCTGTTCCTCCGCCTCATTCATTACTGAACCAATACCTCCACAATGAACCAGGGAGCTGGCAACCCCATCTGCTCTGAGTATACCCTGCCATGAGAGGAACCAACAGAATGTGTACAACATGTTTGTCCCCTTCTTCCAGCAGATCCCAGAGGGCTTTGCAAACTGTATAAGTCTTGAAGGGAAATGCAGGTTATACACCGATTTTTTAAATTATTTAAAGGATGTAAAGTTAGGACAGGCTCAGCTGGGCAACTACGATAGTATCAATGGAAAAATTAGCTAAAGAGCCCAGAAATCTTGATGCTGCTCTGCCTTCTGGTCAGGTTTTCTGCACCTTAAATTCATTTCACTCACTGCTCTGAGCAGAGGTCTGAAACTTGCTTATTTTTGACAGCGACTGCACTTTACCTCCAAAGGGAGTTTCTCCTTATTTGTATGCTCCCTTTCCCAATTCTACTGCCTCAGAAGTCTTATTCTGTCCCAGACCTGCATATTGGCTTTCCACAATCCTCCTCATTTTGCATGGTGCATTGATCTATTCTTGCTGAGGCTGAAGGACATAGGTGCCTGCAGGAGTAGCATTTATGCTGGTTTGCATAACAATGATTTTAAAGGTGTACTCAGCAAAAGTGCAATCAGCAATTCCTTGCCAATATCTCCCAAGAGAAGCAATATTAAAGCTTAAATTGTTACAACAGTCTCACTAACAAAAGGGTCTCATACTGGAAGCATCTTCTTTAAATATCTGAGCACCGCTATTTAAATACAAGCTCCAGTCCTAACCCAGACACACTGAAGACTCAAGCATCCAGGATACAGAGTGAAAATCAAGCCATTTCATGACTACACAGTTCTCTACCACACAAACCCACTTCGAGCCCCTGCTCACCCTTGTTCACACAGAGAAGTTCACTTATATCTTCCAGAGACAACACATTCAGACATGCAAACCCCTGACAAACCCAGCAGATGCAAATGCACTCCAGTTCCTTGTAGAATGCTCAGGGCACCTGCCCTGGCTTCTCCATTTAATTGTCACCACAAGAGTCACAAGGGAAGAGTAGTTCTCTCACAGTCACAACAGCAGGGATGTATCTGCCACCTGACTTTAACTGTTTTCCTTCTTACAGGGAAGAGATAATGCAAGGGAACCTGAGGAGGGTGAAGAAGGAGGTGCAAAGAGGAGGTATGTCTTTACTGGTGATCAAAAGCATGAAACTGTTCATTTGGTGCTTCTTTCCTCTTCTTTCCCCTCCCCAAGATTTTCTTTTGAACAGCATTCCCAAATGCTGTCTACTTTGTCCTATTTTTTGTCTGATTTCTTTCTCTAGAAGAGGAAATAAAGCAGTGTATTTTCAGCTAAACTATATTAGCTGTTGAGTGTTTTGCACTGTTTTTAGCAGAAAGGCTAAATGTTTATTAGAAAATATTTTGACAAGGGAGGAAACTAATTTCCAGCTAGGTCTAGCTGTAGGAAAGGTTAACATGGCTCACTGAGTCTGTAACTGTATCAAAGGTTTAAAAAGTGCCAATTTAAATCTAATCCCAGAGCCCTTGCATGAGTGGTCCTATTAAAGGGAGAACAAATTTACTTTTTGCCTTCACATTTATACTGGTTGTCAATATAAGCAAATGAGAATGAAAGAAATTCAGAACCACAGCCTATTCTAAGCTGCACCACTTCAAAGAAACTCTCCAGGAGTTAAAGGATGGGCTTTTAATTAGCACTGGAAACACACAGAATTGAATCAAGAAGATATAGTTTTTAAGTTAACAAAGGAGGTATCATTTATACACTCTAGTATCTCTGAATCATACAATACATTTCAAAGACAAAATTTAGGCTTCGTCCTTCATTACGCACTCATAGTAACTGCTAGGGATGCACTCACCTTCCTTTAGCTACTGAGGTTTAATCAAACAACTTCTCTAGGTCACTCTACCTGAACATTGCATTTTGTAAGTATCCCTGCATCTTGGTGATGTCTCTGTGTAAGCATCAAAAAATGATTGCTCAATTCTCAATATTCTACTACTTGTGATATTTCCAAAGTAAACAACTCTTCCTCCATTGGGAAATAATATCTAGGCTAAAATCAAATTGTGATGTACTAAAAGAAAGCTAGCCTCCTCCATATTAATCTTAAAACATTTATGATAGATCAAGGCATTGAATTTCCAGATCTAATAAGACCTGTGTGCTCTGAGGCAACTCCTCAATTTATAAGGGAGGGGAGTAGGTTTCACCACTCCTTGGGCACCTGGCTCAGAAAATCCTTCTCGTATTGTGTAATTGCAAAAATGGAAGCCAAATCATTGTTTTGTCTGGTCCTGTCTATGCCAAATCAGCTTAAATCCCCTGTAAAGCCTCCATAGTACGGACACAAATTACAATCACCCTATGACACCCTAAGCAATGAACAGGAAACTGGTCTGTGTGAAACTAAGACCTGCTGAGTGACTCTCCCTTGTGAAAATCTGGCTATTGATGACAAGAAGAGATAAAACAGGACAGCAATTGTCTCTGAATGTTAGAAAATGTACTGGTGTGGGCAGAGCAAGATGCTGACAATATTTTATTAAAGTGTAAAGTAAACCTAGCTTTCATATGATACAATCCTGATCTAAAGGTGGTCAGTGTTGGAGTGCATATTGTATCCATACCTCCGGTCAAGTTTGTTTCTTACTGATAAATAACAATATTGAGGTAAGACCAGTGAAACCCAGAGCAGTAAGCACAGAGTCATGTTTTAAATAGACCAACAATTCCACTTGAGGATAAGATCCCACTACCCATGTGCTCAGTCCTTGAGAGCAAAAGTCAATTAAGCCCAGGGTCAATCTGTCTGGAGTCCTCGTACTTATTCCAGCCAATGTTCCCCTTGCTCCTGCAAACCAGCCCACCCCTCAGTTTCACACCCCTCAGACCAATGCACTGAAAAGAGAGGTTCATTCCTTTACAGTCACTCTCCCAACCACACTGCACCCATTAACTACTCTGAGCATTTCCAGATTTCTTCTTATTTCCTGTTTCCTCATTGGTTTCAATCCTGCATCACAAATTCACAAAGCTCCTGTTAAGTTAACCTCAGAAAAAGGATCTTAGCCCAAACTGGAGTTTTCAACAGTTCTTAGCAGTGGCCTAAATTCAATTTCTTTGAGCAACTGTGAAAAAAAATTTCACCAAAAGCTCTTTTAGGCATATCAGATAACTCTACTCCAACTCTGTATCAGTACTTTTCTCTACACTGCACTTTGCCATCCTCTTTGCACTACAGATGCCATGTATATTACAAATAATAGGCAGACAGGAATCTTACACCATTTCTTTGAGCCTTTTTTCTCCCCCCCCTCACCAAAATACAGAGACAGCTGAAGAGCACAAAGATGTTTATTCTCTTAGAAAGAGCAGCAGTGCTTTTATTGACTAATGCTGGCTTGGCACAGGAAATCTGATTAACGCCTATCATGTTAAGTCACGTTGTTTGCAAATTGCCCCCATTTCCCTCCCTCAGCCTCTCCACCAAAAAAACCCAAGAACATCCCACATATTCACAGAAAAACTGTAGTATCAGTAAAGGAAAAAATTAGAGAAGTTTCATTCTCACTTTTTGAAGGGCACATGTTTCTTCAGAGGCAGAGATGGTAAGGTTTTCATAATGTTTGCTGACCTGAAAAAAAATACTGTATTTCCAGAAATGTGAAGGAATTCTGTTCCATTAATTCATTTGCATTTCATCCCCCATAAGATTAGGAACATAACCCTTTCTGTCTCCCCTGTCAGCTGACATTCCACATCACAGCTAGGCTGAGGCCACTGTCATGCCCCATTAAGCATTAGTGGACTTTGCTCAGCCAATACAAGTATTTAAAAACTCCCTAGAAAACATATTAATCAAATGGATCCGCAGTTGTGTAAAATCAAAGTTTTTAAATGTACCATATTTAATACACAATGGACTGTCAAGCACCTCCAGCATGCCAAACTGGCACAGCTCATTGCACCTCCTGGCTTATGGAAAACATGTAGAAGCACAGCCCTTTTGATATGCCTCCTTTTTCCATATTTTTGTTTCCTTAAAAAAAATTCAAAGCTCCATTCTAAATATAGAAGCAACAGACAAAATTTAGTACAGAACATAACCTGAGCAGGACCATAAAGCCCGTGTCAGATCACAGTATGACTTACTCACCTGTGTGGGAAAACGAATATATAGATTCACATGCCCCATAAAATTTATGGCTCTCATTTTAAAACAAAGGTGACAAATACTTGTGCAATTTAGAAAATGGACCACTTTTCATGATTTAGCAGAGACACACGCAGCATACTGTGTTCCAATTACAAACTAAATGGCATGCATTCACTGGCAAATGGGAAACAGAAAATTATTTGCTCTGAATGTGTTGAATCATGAGAGAGAATTTGAAGTGGCACAGCACAGAAAACATCTCCAGCATGCATTTAATCCACACTGATCAATGCTTGAGGCTTCACACATGAATTAGTGACCAGCACAACATCTAATACTCCTGTCCCGTGCCACAGTAACAGCATTACATAGCCCAACAATAAAACATTCATGCATTCATTCGCCTCTAGTTGCTCTGTGCTGTTGCTGGAAGCTCCCCAGAAAGATCTCTCACTTCAGAACTCACGTGTGTAATATGCAGGGCATGGCCTCACCTTTAATGTGACTGGCTGTGGCAGATTTAAAAGTCACATAAGAAAGATGGGTAAAAACTCAAAGTTTAATGCTAGGAAGACTTGCAGTGTTCTTCCAGGGTGTGCCTCTCTTTCCTCCTTTTACTCTCCTGTGGCATTGGAACAGCCCTGGGCAAGAGGCAGCAGGGTCAGGCTCTGATCTCGGTAGTCTGGGGGGTAAAATAGAGCAACTTTAAGCCAATAACACAGGAAAGGCAATGGGTCCAGCATCTGTCCCTGGGAGGTCAAGAGCTACCATAACATGGTTCCTGATTAATTTCTGGCTTATATTGCCCTAACTCCATGGCCTGTGAGAGAGCTGTAGCTAAGTAACAGCTCCGCTAAACTCAAGGCAGTTACTCAAAATTTACACTAGGAGCTGAATCTATCAAGGCACATCCAAAGTGTGTGGAGGTAAGAAGAACATATGTGATTACAGGAAAGGCAAACGCAGCAAAATAGAGACTTAAGTAGGTGAATAATGAAGAGAAAGCAGCACTCAAGTTGTTGTTCATACCCTTCTACTTCCATGCAAATGAAACAAACCTGAATGTTTGCCTGAACATGAGGGTAGGAAATGCCATTCATCACATTTACTCCTCATCCAGCACCAGCTCCACAGCTCATCTTCCTGAAATGAGGTTTACAAAGGTGATGAAACAAACAGAATATGTATCCTGCAGCTTGTGTTTCAAACAGGAAAAGGTGTACCCACCAGCAAGGGAACTGGCTTAGCAAATCCAAACCCCTGCAAACAGGAAAAATGTGCATGGAGTCCTCTAGAAGAAAAAAGTAAAACAGTACATCTTTAAAAAAACCCTGCAGAGTGAGGAAGAGGCTGGAATAATTCCACTGTCCTTTCTTGTCTCATTTGAACTGAGTACAAGAAGGGCCTGAGGCAGAGCTACCAGCCAGGAGCACACCTCAGGAACACAAACCTGAGGAGAGATGCTGCAGAGGTGGACAGCTTGTGGAGATGTGGGACCTCACCACAGCAGCAGTGCAGTATAACCCTCAGGTGTGAGGGAGAGAGATTGCTCACTGGACTGATGAATACAGGCACATACACAAGATAATTTGGGGGTATTACCTAGTTCCATGTCTCCTTTCATTGACATCACTGGAGTTTGGAATCTGACAAATGAGATTGAGCTACTACCAAGGACTTCTACTCACTATTTCACCCCCAAGAAAAGGCTGGTATCAGCAACATCAAAGAAAAACCCATTCCCTACTCCACCAAAGCTCTGCATCATTCTGAAGTGGAAGAATAGTGTCACAGTGGTAAGAATCAAACCATACATGCTGCTAAAAGGTGAAAAATTCAGCTTTGTACTATACATAATGTATATATACATTAAGAGTGATGGTATGTATTCCTTCAAATCCCGGTCTCTTCCAAGTTCTTAAACAAACCTCCCTACATATTTTGACAGAAATGGCAAACCTCAGAAAAAAAAAAACCACAAAACCCAAAGATATCAAGGGGGCAACCTCAGTGCAAACTCAAGAAAGCCTCAGTCTTTTCCCTAGACTGCACTTTTCATTCATTTTGTCTTACAGCATAGTACAAATTGCTGAGCTAAAGAATCTCCTGATTTCAAACATAAAAGCACAGAGTAACAAGGCCGTGGTCTGAAGGATCACTGCTTTGCCTTTCTCATACTCAGACAATCCTTGCTCTGTTCTGCACAGAGAAGGAAACTGTCCACCCTGTTCACACCACATCCTCCGGGACAGATGAGCACCCAACATACCGAAGTGGCTTCCCCCAATGCACTCCCTGAATTTTTAGTTATTTAAAAAGAACAACAGCAAACAAAAGCTCAATTGTGAGTACATCCTGAACTTAAAATCATCTAGAAAAGACCTTCCTTCATTCCCTGCTGTAGCTTTTTTCATCGCTGCCAGCTACACCGCTGTGCCCTAGGGTAAGTCACAAAATTCTCCATTCTTTTGAGACAGGAATAGTTCAGCTTAGAGAAGGAGCCATTGTCCATGTGACGAGATACATGTACCTGATGTCAGCACTGGGTTTGGGAAATAGGAAACCGAGTTGAGAGAGAAGAAGAGGGAGAACTTCGTTGTAATACAAAAGCATCCACATCAACAGGATTTGGTTTAGTACTCTGGCAAGAACTCCTTGCCGAGGTACTGAAAATGCACTCAAAGATCACATCACACCTGGGACTCTGTGATATTGGATGTGATGCAGAGACTGTCACTGCCAAAAACTGTTTTCATACTAAGCAGACCGTACAAAGAGTAGGAAGAGAAATGAATAATTTGTAGCCATCAAACCAGCACTGTCTTAAAAGAGCTGGAGAGCAAATGCAGATTTTATATTGTGCACAGAAGGAGCAGCAGGTATCAGACACAGTGCAAACTACCTGACAGCCTGTCTCCTGTATCCATGCTTAAAGAGCTCCATATTAGCATAGTACATGAACCAGCACATCAAGTTAAGAATAAGCATTATACATCAGTCTTCACAGAATCATGCAGGGTTGTTGTGACTGAAGTGCAGGACCTGGCAGTTCACCTTACTGAACCTGATACAACTGGCATTTCAATCCAGCATGTCCAGATCCCTCTGCCTTCCTACTCCCCAGCAACTTTGTGTTGTCTGTAAACTCGTAAGAGTGCACTCAATCCCGTCAACCAGATCATTGAAAAGGATATTAAATGGGACTGGCCCCAGTACTGAGCTCTGGAGGGCACCAGTAGTGCCTGGCAGCCCACTGGGTGCAGCAGCACTCACCATCACCCCCTGGGCCCAGCCACACAGCCAGTGTTTTACCCAGTATTCCCATCCCATCCATCTGCAGACAGTTTCTCCAGGAGAATGCTGTGGGAGATAGTGCCAAATGCTTTACTAAAGTGCAGGCAGACACATCCACGGCCTTTCCATCATTCGCTAGGCAGGTCACCTTGTAACAGGAGAACAGGTTGGTCAAGCAGGACCTGCATTTCCCAGCCCCATGCTGGCTGGGGCTGATCCCCTGGTTGCCCCATGTGTGATGTCACTGCCCCATAGCATTCCCCAACACCAAGGTCAGGGTCAGCAACACTCCTTTCCACTAGCCTATATGTCTCATACCAGACCACACAGAACAAGAGTTTAACTCTTTCCTCAGACCAGAAAGGGAGATGATTTCCCAGCTATCCAAACAAAAAACTCCAGTCTTAAATGCTCAGCTCTTACACACTGATTTCTGACCCGACTTCAACACTGTCAAGATTGTGGTGGGAGGATCACACTCCTCAGGATGACCCCTTTGACAGTGATCCCTGGGGTACAATCAGAGCAACCAGGCACACTGAGGAGCACGCTCTGTAAAGGCAGGGTATGTGAGGAGCTTTGCATCTCCATGTCAGGTCTAAGTCAGCATCTCCCAGTGCTTGTGGTAGCAGGGGAGGCAGATTCTAGCAGCAGCAGCAGGATGGGGATGCTGGGCTGGCTTTCCACCACAAGGACTATTTCTGTAATAGCCTTTTCAGAAACTGCATCTTAGGAGGATGTTATAACCTCCCTAGTAAGGAGGGAAAGGGAATATAACAAGAACCAAGTAAGCCCGCTCACATGTTCAAAGGCAGAGAATTACAGTCTATAGCTCTGATACAAAATGGTAATGCCAAGCCTGCAGCTGCCTTCCCTTCCCAGATGTTAGCAGGCATCTGCTATAAGCACACACCTCTGTGGCTTGCTGTCAGCCATCACCAAAGGCTGGAGAGGTGGTAGATCCACAAAGAAAGCAGAGACTCTAGGACCAGGATTTATGTAATTTCCCTCCTTCTTCTGGGGTTAAGGACCAGCATTATAGTCTGCTGAGAAGTCCAAAGGAGGAAAATTAATAATTTATGTAATTATTAATTGTTTTAATGAACGTTGCTCTTAGATTTGCTGACAATTGCTTGTCATACAGCTTAAAACTGGCTGTGGATCAAGTCAAGGGTAAATGCACACAATTTCCTCTGTGCCAGCCAGGCTCCTCCAGCTCCAAAGATTCCCATGCCACAAGAATCTCTCCATCACAGCTGCCACAAAACCACAGCCAGACGGAGCTGGGATAGCAACAGAAGGCAGGAGACTCTACACGCACCATTTTCCTTGCCCCATCTGGGAGACTACTCAGATTTCAGGCTCTAGCATGGCTTTTCATCTTCTCAAGCAGGCTCTGGTAGCTGCTGCTCAGGGCTTCCTGCACTTCATGCTTCCTGCTAACTCACACTGTGTTGTTACTTGCAGAAGCTAGATTGCCACATTTTCACCTTTTTATATGAAATTGTGGTTAAAATTAGAGCTAATTTGGGGGAAAAGTATTTTCAAAATTTTAAATAAAATGCATATTTTCGCTTCAAATTTGTAACAATTGGCAGGCAGTTTGATTTTCCCATCAAGAAGATTCAAAACTAAAATATGCATGTTTAATAATGGCAGTTATTTTACAAGTTTTTCTGAGCATGTCCATTTTTCCCCCACTTCTTCCTGTCTGCTCTTATTTATGCAAAGACTTGGAAAAGTATGCAAGTTGCTCACTCCTCCCAACCCTGTCAGAAGGTTTAAAAGAACGTATTTTTCATAAGATAATGAGAACTTACTTAAAAAGCTTTTATGAAAAGCTGCATTGTGTTTATGCTTTTTAGAAGCAACTAAAAATTTCACAGGCAAATTTGAAGTATAAATAACCACTCGGCAAAAAGTTTTCCTTCAGAGAACTTGGTCTAGCAGCCACTGAAGTCTGACAGAATGCTGTGTGGACTTGGATCTATATTAACTCAAAAGCACCCAGGTTCCTCCCCCAGACACATCTTTCTTACTATGTCATACATAACTAGAAACTCAAGTTTGGTGTTGAGGCAATTTGACAACACATGCATACCTTAAGAAGTTTTTTGATTCTACAAGGCGTAGTGGGGCTACATATCATTGCACTGCAACGTCAATCTTCCTCAACAATTACCAGAATAACAGTTTCTGCCTTTTTTTTTTTTCTCTACAACCGAAACTGCTTTCTTTTCTCACTGAAAAATAAAACTCTCATTGCCTTGGGAATTTACTAGTAAATTCCCATAAGGAGCAGTCTTACTCTGCCTTTCCACTTAAAAAATTAAACTTAAAAAGTGACAGAAATTGGCCAAAGGCAAGAATGAAGGAATCATAGTGAATGCACTGAAGGATCACAGTCAAAACATGCCGTTAAAGACTAATAAGAATTGTGGCTTTAAGGCAGGATCTAATCAAAAGAAAAGACAGAGCACATTGTATTAGTTGTTCAGCAGATGACACCAACAAAATGCAGGAATGGGGAAAAAAAAACCAGCTTTGTAATACATGAGGTGCCTTCTTTCCAGTAAGAGAGAGCTGTTAGACCATTACAAGAACTCTTCTGGGATAAAGCAGACAGTTCTGTCACCTATAGTCACAAAGAGCTACTAAGATCATAAGTGGTATGAAATAGGGCTAACAGTATGATCAGGAAGAAAAAAAACCATCCCACAAAGTGGAACCTTGATTATAAAAACAAAAGCGAAAACGAATGTGATCATTCTCCATATAAACCTTCAGTAAGTATCCCTAAGGAATTAACATGCACTGACATTTTAGCCGGGGACTATACAATGGTTTCTAATCACAAGTGTTGGACTATCGAACAACTTTTTGGTAGCAGTGATTCCTAGCTTGTTTTAAAGCGAGTTTAATCAGTTAGTAAAACAGTTAATGTCTTTGACAGCACAGACCTGGATTTCTTGACACAGAAGATTCATTCCACAAATTTTCTTTCATGTTTCTGAACTCCTAAAGACTAAATGAATCCATGTTTCCATCTGCTGGCTTGAAACATTTTGTTCAGCAACAATATTCTTCCAACATTTATCCTTGTCACCTGTTCATTAAGCACTAGATATGGAATTACAGTTCTGCCAAAGAAAGAACATATCTAGGCTCTTCCCATCTAAACAGAATGCTCTTTCATCCTGTTATGTAAGTTTCCTTCTCCCCAGAGGAATCTCGAAACACTTAAATGCCATGCACTGGTTTACTGTAAACAGAGATTTACCAATTATAGCATGCAGCTCCTCTGGGGTGAGACGTTTCAGCTGTTTTAACAGCCCACAGCAGGCACGCACAACAGACAAGAGCATGTCCTCCTGAACACGCCAAGGAGATTCTCTGGTAAACAGGCTGGAACTACACTAAATTTGGACTCTGGCCAGGACTTCATGTCTAACACCTCCAAATGGTCCCATAGTATCTCTGAAGCAACAGGGAACTTTGTTTTAGGCTATATCCAAGTGAGGCTCTAGAGTTGCAGACATCAGGATGGCACATAAATGGTCTATTAAAAAAACTGATAAATCAGCATTAGGACCAAGGACCACTGTGAGGCAGGATAAGGATATTTTTCCCAATTTACAAATAAAACAAGGCTCTCTGTACCTAAGTAACTTCAACACCATAGCAAAGGAAGTCTGTGGTGGATTGAGCCCCAGTTTATACCCCAGTTGTTCCTTCTTTAGCTGTTCATGAAGCCGTCCATTGCTGCAAAGAATAAATATGATGTTTATCCATGGAAGTGAAAAACTCCCATGCTTATAAAGTGTCTCTTCCCAAAACCCCAGACTAACTTCTTGGGTTTCAACAACTCCTATTTCACCATTTCTAGTATGTGAAGAATGCAAGTACCCTGTCCTTTCAGGAAAAGCTGCCTCCATATGTTAATTTCCATGACAGCCTTGACACCCATTTGTCTACATATCACTTAAAACCAGTAGATTTATTTTTAGTCTAAGCTATGCCACCAAAAGTAGTGAATCCATTTTGTCCTCCATAACAGCTAAAATAAAGTTTTGCACTTTCATGGTTTTACCCATCGAAAGAGCTCCCAATGCTGCACAAACTGGTGCATCAGGGGGGTCCATCAAATAGATCTACTCCATGACAACAATGTATAAAGACTGTGACTGAAATCTCCCCATGGTCTCATGAGTGGAGCACTATTTTCAACCTTATTTTACAGCTGGGGTAAAAGGAATTGCAGAAATTTGCTGCAGAACAGGGCATTGAATTTAAATTACTCAGGTCATATGCAAAACTTCTAAGCACTAGACCAGTCTTCCCTTTACTGTAAAAGAATAGAACAGATCACAATGTGCTCAGGTGACAATATTATACTTCTCTAAATTGCGTACTTCTTAAACTACAAGCTTCAGATTATTGGAAACTTTGATGTTCCCCAATGTCCTTTCATAGCCCAACTCCTCCTCTCTCCTCTACTCCACTTCCAAACTTTACTGCATTTGAAAATGCCATCATTCTCCTGGTGACACATCCCAACCATGTAGGGTGGCAGCTGAGTCACCTCCCTGCTGTGACGAGGTGTAATGATGACAAGCACCTCACAACTGCACAATCCATTTTTGGGCTCTTTGTGTTGGAGGTTGCTCTATACAAAGGCTGGGTGGGAGGAACAAATCAGGATGGAAGAACTCCACACACACACAAAGGAGAAAGGAGGGATTGGAGGTGGCCCTGGCAATCAAATTACATCTTCAAGCACAGTCAAGCTAAAGGGCACCTAGAGAACCAGGCACAGACTGAAAACCAGGAATGAGTCAGAGACTCATTTGGGCTGACATCTACTGAAAGCTCTGAATTAAAGCATCTCTTGAAGCATCTATGTCTCTCCACAGACTGTGGAGATACAGGATGTAGCACCACATCTTCGGCACTGATGATGCCAGCTTAAAATGTTCCTCTCTTTCTCCCACCAATTCTGCCTCTTCCAGTTCATGAGGAGGTTCACTTTCTTCTCAGGCTTGCTAATAAGGCTATTTGTGGGGTTCTCCTGGAAACTGGAAAAGTAAATTATCCTAATTTAAAATGTCCTTTTTGTCAGGGGGAAAAGGGCCAGAAATCCTGTCATCCAGCTTTGTTGTTCAAGACAATGGACCAGAACCACAGATCCAGTTTCACAGTTTGCCTAAAATTCCTACATATCTTTCTGACTAAACCCTCATACCCAGATCAGACAATGTTTTACAAGGCAGATGATCATATAGCATCCACAGTAATAACTACTGCCTAAAGAGCAATAGGAAAGCTCTGAAGAATCAGACTGTTCAGTCTAAGCTGAACTTTGCTGGGTAGGTGGGAAAAAAGTCCTTCCAAACAGGTGACATCACATTATCCCAAGTGCATGATTTTGCCTCGAGTCCTTGAAGGCTGAAGCCCCTGTCTGCTGTTGTATGTGAGAGAGAAGCTGAACTCATGGTGCCAAACAGCCAGAAAACCAGCATATTTACATTCTCCCCCCAAAGGATAGATTTGCTAATGAATGTTGGCCTCAGCATAATGGCAGATCACCTACATCCTCCTCTCTCTAATGCTCAGAAGTCTGGCAGGTGTGTTTTCTAAGTTTGAAATGATGGTTTTAAGAAAAATATTGTCCAGTGTGGCACGTGGCTAACCAAAGAAACAAACCTGGAACTTACCACCAAACCGTAACCTTCTTGCACATTTACTTGTGCCTCCTTTCTCTGAACTAGGAACTGCATTATGCCAGATGGCACTATAATGTCCTGGAAATATTTCCTGCAAACTCCTGGAAAAACTCATTTCCTCTTTGTCCTGCACCATGAAAGACGCATTTTATCCCACCAATTGGTCCACCAAAATACTGGTTTATTTACAACTAATAGAGAAACAGGGTAACTACAAGCAATGCTAGAGCATTACTGACAACTAAGGATAGGAAGCTTTCTCTGTTCTCTTAGTGTTCACCGCTTAAATGTAGGCCCATTTGGTATGTCATCATGACCTGAAGACCCTTATCAGATGAAACTACTGGTCAGTAATTCTCCTCTTCTATGCTCTACTTCAAGTCAGCTCAGAACCAATTTCAAATGCTTTTAAGAGTAAACTCTATACAGGAATCATTTATCGACACTTTCTTGCAACTGGAGTTGAGCAATTCTTCCTGCAGAGGCCACACCAAATGTCTGCAATGGGTTTGACCTCACAGGATACATCCCTGATGTAGTCTTTGTCCAGTTTATCCTCTGGGGAGCAAGAAGGGAATAGAAAAAAGTCTAAGAGCAAAAATGAGAATTCAGTGCATTGTAGAGTGTTCTCCCTGGTGTAATTGTCTTGGCTGCACAAAAGCATAAAGTACCTATTTCTGGGGCTTCTGTAAGAATCTCAGCTTAACAGCTGACCCTTATATACAGCCTAGTTACAAAAAGAGATGCTCCATCTTTCACACATCACTTCCTCACCTTTGGCTGAAGTAACTGGAAAGGGATCAATGATAAAGATAAAACCTGAAAAATCAGATGTGTTCCCAAAGGGGCCAGGAGTTTTTCACTTGTATTTAAAAAGCTTTGAGAAATGTTAACAGTAAGTCAATACAGACAGGGGAAGAAATGCAGTTGAGCTGCCCCTTACTCCCAGGAGCAGGCAGGCAAGGAAAGGGCACAACACCCACACAGTAAAAAGAGATCTGCAAAGTTAATGCCTCTCTCAAGCTTGCAGCAGACCAGAGTGTAACTGTGAACCCAGCATGCTGTGCAAGCTGCTCTAAACTGGCTAAGAGCAGTCACTTTATTCTGCACTTATCAGTGCCTTTGGCACTGCTTATCCTGGTTTCAGCTGGGATAGAGTTAATTTTCTTCCTATTACCTGGTACGGTGCTGCGTTTTGGATTTAGGATGAGAATAATGCTGGTAACACCCTGATGTTTTAGCTGTTGCTGAGCAGCACTTACACTAAGTCAAGGACTTTACAGATTCTTTGCCTGGCCAGCAAGAAGGCTGGGGGTGCACAAGAAGATGGGAGGGGGCACAACCAAGGCAGCTGATCCCAGCTGGCCAAAGGGATATTCCAGGTCATATGGCATCATGCTGAACAATAAAGCTGGGGGGAGTTGGCTGGGGGTGGCAGCCTGCAGACTGCATGAGAGATTGCATGGCAGGAGAGGGACACAGCGGATTCCCAGCCTTGCACCATCCCAGCCAAACCAGAGCATCCAACTCAAGCCTTTAAGTTTGCTCTGAGACAGATAGGAAACATCTGCATGCTCACTCCCAGGAGCTGTGCACTGTGCTGCCTCACCCAAAACCTTCTGTCCAAGGCAGCAGCAGATGAAGGTTCAAATACCCTGCCATAATGCTTAGCAGAGCTTGCTGGCCACTTCACACACAGGAATCCTGCACGTGTTGGGGGAAGATGACATCTACCCCTGTGGTACCTTCATATGGACAAGCATTACTGAAGAGTCACCAGATTCCCAGCAGCACCTGCTAGAGGACCCAGACTCATTACATTTCAAATTTCTACTTAATGTCACCCCTAGCCCTTAGAAATCAGTCTTTAATGTTTACAGCCCTACAAGAACCCCTTTTAAAAGGCTTCTTCATTTTCTGATCTTTTTGTGTCTCATACCTAATCAAATGTGGTAAACTTATTCTATAGTCCTTTCTACGCATTCTCTCCCTCAAGATAATTTTCAAGTGATTTTTTTTCCAGCATCTGCTCCTTCCTGTTTCTGTACCACTGCTGTGAATGGGATTTTTCTTCTTGACATCAAAAGAAGCAAAATAGGGCTTCCTAAGATAGTTTTCTGGCTGATTACACAGAAGTAGTGCAGTAGTCATGAGCAACAGATAAGTAGCTTTAACACACCATAGTTTCGCTTCTTTGGGCTGCAGAACAACATAAATATGTTAATGCACCCAGCTCTGTGCCCTGCAGAGCTCCACAGCAGCCTCTGCTCTTGGCTGCAAAGGCGAGCACACACCTCAGTGGGAAGGGCTCCCTGTCTGCAGCTGTGCACAGGCAGCAGCACAACAGCACAGCAGCCTCCCAACCCCCTGAGTTTACCCTGGGCCACTGCTAAACCACATGGGGCCAACATGGGAGGTGGTGACAGCTGGAGATCTCCCTCGGGGGGTGATGCGGCCATTGGGTGGGGAAGTAACACGGCCCCGGTCCTCTGAAGAGGACTGGCCACGAAGAATAATGAAGAATAGTCTGTAGCTGTCCACCTCAGCCACAGATCCCATCCAGATCATGCCTGAACTAACCCACTCACTGATTTCTTTTTTCTGTTTGTAAAAAACAAACAAAAGAAAACATAACAAAAACCCTCTGGTGCTCCCTTGTGTTCATATTTAGGTAGCAAACAAGCAAGAAGCTGGAAAAAACATGTAAAGTAAAAAAGGAACTTTGCAAAGGGGTTCAAGCAGGCAGTACTTAGAGAACAATTTCCTGAACACAAACTGTCTTCACTGGCTGGCAGCACAGAGACACTAAGTTCTATGCATTGCAAAAGCACAGTCTGTAGCAAACTACAGTCCTGGTCAAAGGAGCAGAGATAGTAGGAGGGATGAAAAGACACTCAGGAGGATAGAAGGGCACAGAGAGGTTCAGTGAAAGCAGAGCCCAGGTCTGCTTTTGGCAGGTTCAAATATCTGCTGTAGAACATTCCATATGACAATATTATATGTATGCTTGTATAGAGATATGTAATTCTTTCCTATGGATCCATTATGGAATTGTCATAAAAGAAAGCATCTCTCAATAAGTAATTCTTCTGGAGAATAATTTACAGTTATGTACACAAGTCATCTACCAAACTGCAGTTGCATCTAGACTTCCATTTCTGTGGTAGTTCATAAGATTTTCATGCAGTGGCACAATTTTGCTTGTATTCCTGAGACTGCTGGCAAATGTTTAAATATTTTACAAATAGAAAACCATTTTGAATTAATTTTTTAAGCCAAGATGTAATGTTTCTATTCCTATTTGATTTGAGGAGTTTCATAAAGTTAAAGAATGCCCTGGCTGGGACTTGAACTGAGAAACCAATGGCTCTTCTTTTTACAGATACAGACTGATTCTGCACTGAATGCATGGGATGACTTTTGAACTTCTGGTTAAACTCAAAACACTAAATTATAAACATACTTCCATTTTATATTCCCTTACTAGCTGCATTCCAGTATCCCAAAATTCTCACTATATCCTGGGACAAATCTGAGCAATCCAGTGCTGCAGACCATATCTGAATGAGATCTGGAGCCTTCATGTGGTGCCTGAAAGGAAGGAGCCAGCTAGAAGACATTAAGCTATTTTCTATATAGATTCTTCATCCATGTCCTTTACCTGATGAATAGCTGCACAAGTCTGAATTAGGAGTTTCCTTGAAAATACAATCCAAAACCAACAAATTGACAGGCAGTTATAGGATGAAAAATATACCCTAGAAAATGGATCGAGTTGATGTTCCTCAAGCTGTACAAGGCAATAAAGCAAGAGAAGAACAGCTAAGTCAGGTCAAGCCCTACACAATGTTTGAAATAATCCAGGTAGAAACTTCTTAGAGATTGCTGAACTAAACAAAAAGGAAGTCTGTGAGGTTTAAGATCTTCAGCTCTTACATTTTCTACTCTTTCCTCAGCTCCTTGCCAGAAAGAAACCCCATTAAGGAAGATGTTGTTCTCATTCGGAAGTTCTTTGAGAACTTTCAATTCCTGGTTTTTGCATGGATACAGAAATTTAGCAAAGACCTTAAGGTCTTCTGTGTTCTCTGGTACTTTGCCATACAAATAAGTCGGGTATTTAGTGCCACAAGTCTGTGACAATATCTTTGTGGATGTGTGGTGGGAAGGAAGAGTGGATCTTTTGTCATCCTTGAAGAGCACAAGAGGAAGGTGATTCTGCCCCTTTATTTCTGGTCTCTGAGACCCTTCCTGGAGTGCTGTGTCCAGCTCTGGAGCACTCAGCACAGACATGTTGGAGCAAGTGCAGAGAAGGGCCACAAAAATGATCAGAGGGCTGGAGCACCTCCCCTGTGAAGACACAGAGCTGTGACTGTTCAGCCTGCAGAAGAGAATGCTTTAAGGTCCTTTCTAACCCAAACATTTCTGTGACTCTGTGAGAAGTTTGCATTAAATATTCAAAATATGATGAAAAAAAAAGAAAAGGATACACAAGTCTGCCAGCCTGCTACAGAATTCTCCTCTGCTGTCCAAAACATTTTTACTTTCAAGAACCAACTTTCACAGAATAATTTATGTTCTTTGTTTCTTATGCACTTCCTTGCAAACATTGAAATCAATCATGTCTAGAAACCATTTGACCCAAATAGGAGAGGATTATGCAACAGCATGTCATTAGTGAATCAATGTTGTCTGACCAGGCCATGTGCTTGTCAAGGTCACATTGATTTCTTTAATTATTGCAGCTGACCTTCCTGGCAAATCCATCCATGTTGCAGTGGTTACAGGTGTAGACTCACCTCATTTCTTGCTAGGCTTGCAGGATGTTTGGTAGCTTTTTCATCCAAGTTTCCACTCTTTATCTGAAGCACCATTGCTCTCCATGTGTTATGCCCAACTCCAGCAAAACCCACTGCTGCAGTGTGTCCTGCTTTCTCTGGCTGGACACACTCAGCTGCTGAGATACCTCATTAAATCCTCTATTCTGAAAGCACCAGAAGCTACATGTGCTTAGCACACAAAAACCGTATCATTCTTTATGGGAAACTGAAAAGTATCAAATCTCTAGGGTGTGATCATAAAAGTTTCATCTTTGGCCATCGAGAAGTGCTCCTTATTATCCACTGGGTACACAGCAGGAAGTGTAATAGGAACAACATAACAAACAGGACTGTTCACTGAGAGTATCACCTTTTACTTTTCAGTCAGGCAATTGTTGAAACTTGTCCTCCTCATCTTTTAAAGCATAACATTATGAGGTGCACTGAAGAAAAACACTTCAGAATATAATTAGATATGAAGGGCAATAAGCAGAAAGTTCTATATTTATTACCAGATGTTAGTGGCAAGTTGCAATACAAGCATGTAGCCTGGCAGCAAAGATCAGGCCCAGCAAGAGTTGGGAATAAGAGCCAATTCACACGGGAGTGTTATGTCCCAGGCTCAAGAGTGGTGTCAGATATTCCAGCAGTTTCTTTACAAAATAGAGCCACACAGCCAAATCAGGGTGCAACATGAGTGAGAATGTTATTTCTAGGCAGAGTACAGACTGGTGGCAGGCAGAAGAACTCCATGTGCCAAGCAAAACCAGTTAGCCAACTGTCTCTGCTCTTTGAGTGTGAACATGTTGCTTTTCTTCTGCTTGCATGATTTTTAAAAAAATTTTTTATTTTTAATGAATTCTGTCCCGAACCCTAGGGTAAAGCAGCCCAATTTTCAGTGCTGCTAATAAAAGAACTCCCATTAAGCACAAAATTTAATAAAGAAAACAACCAGTCACATAGGTAAAAACAAAAAAAATTGGCTGGAGGAGAAGTCTTCGACAGGAAATTTGGAGCAATCAGAGAACACCAATGTGGCTGCTTATCCTGCAAGATAAAGATATGTGAGGAAAGTGATGAGCTAGTTCCCCTGGTTAACACCTGATTAACAGTTGTATCAGTACAAAGCAATGATGAAACAATTGAAATTCTCCTCATTAAAATAACACAGACAAGGAGAAAAATATTTTTGAAAATGATAACTAGTTAACACAAGCTTAACTCATTCCCCAGCTGGGTGAGCAGGGAATGGAAAAACACTGAGAATTTGGAGAAACTGTTCTCCGAAGACAAGTGAGAAGTCCCTCTCTTCCCCTATACAAGAACCCCAAGAACCAAACAGTGACTTCTTTTTTTTTTTAACTCTTCAAAACCCATGAGTTGATTATGTGCACAGACGGTTCCATCTTGGGTGTCAGCTGTAAAGTAAATATATAGGGATTCATTAAATTCTTACAATGACACCTGGTGTTGAAGCACAAGCACCTCTTAAAACACTATCAGGGCCAAATTTTTGGAAGATGCTGGCCCTCACTTTAATTACATCCACCAAACATTGGGAGCAGTCTATAAATAGCACCAAAGCCAGTGCTCTTGTCATGTACACAGTGTCCGGTTGAATTAACATGAATTGAGCATGACAAAGTCCTGTCTTTAAGGAAAGGGAGTAATCATGTGAGTAATGTGAGTAACACATTTCCACTAGGTCAGTTCCACCTCCTAGCCTTCCACCATTTCAAGCAACACTGATTTCAAAAGCAAACTCCAGACTGTCTGGTGCATTACTACAAGGGTAGAAGGTCAGTCCAACAGTCCAGTTAGGACCCCTCTGGCAGAGAAGGGACCTCTCAATTAATCAGTATTGAGAGCTTGCCTGTTTTTTAACTCTGAAGTTATAGCAGTGCTGCAACACATTCTGCTTTTAGCAAAGTGAACTGAGTTTGAGTGCTTAATTCAAAGTAAACCAGTAAAATCATACAGACAAATCTTCTCCCCATATGTCTCCTGGGACAACAGCCAGGGTTGACTTTCATGTCATCCCAGCAAGCACAACCCCTGAGGAATTCAGTTTAATTTATTCTAACACCTCTGCAGAAGATGCATTGCAGCAACCCAAACATCAAGCAAAGGCAGCTACAGTAAACCCCAGTATCTCCACGCTCAGTGCACAGCCCAATATCTATATATCTGCAGAAGAAAATTTCCTATTTCTGAAAGTAATCTCTGCAGCAAATCTTACTGCAGGCAGTACAGTTTCATATAAATTCACAGATCTATATGCCCTCTGACATGCTCATTACAATTTGGAAATCCCTTTGGGAGTGCCTGCCCATTCCACCCATCCTATTTTTTTTAATTAACTGGTCATTTTCAAACCAGTTTCATGAACCAAGGGAGGCTTCGGAGACATGAACTTCCTCAGAAGAGTTTCAGTACAAGTAATTGGATAGAAAAGGGACCCCCAAATTAATGTCTCTTCCTGCAAAATGTTTTTCTGTTAGACATCAGAAAACTCAGCCCTTTCTCTCCCTGCCCCAGTCTTATGGATGGAAGAGAGACAAAAAAAGAGTCAACAGCCATGCTGGAAAGCAGTCTTCATATATTTTGATGCTCCTGGTGCAATTTCTTGAAAGTTAAGACAACTTCTGAGATAGTGATCTCAAAGGTGCAACTTCAGCCTGAGGTTTGGGTACAGTGAGGAATGAGGACACATAAAAACACACTTGGGCTTCTCAAAAAAACTGCTTGGTTTGTAATCTTGAAGGCAAATGGGCAGCTATCATTGCAGTATTGCTTCCAAGGGCATTGCAGACATGAATTTACAGTTTGGAGTTTTGGCTTGTTTTGTTTTTAGGTTTGGGGCGTTGGGTTTGTTGTAGATGGTGTGGTGATGGTGGGTTGTTCTGTTTTGTTTTAAAAGCTTCATCCTCCAGATAGAGCAGCTTCTGGGAGAGGCCAGGCTGGCAATTCATGTAGCAGGTAACAGAGGAAAGCTGCACATAATTGAGACAAAAGAGAAAGGTGTACACAGCTCAGACAGTTTTAATTGAACATGTTTAAAAACACCAAGGCAACATCTTGCATCAAAAGCTCTCTGTGGCTTGCAGCTGGTGCCAGCTCTGCCACTGATGTCTCAAGTGTTTCAGGGCAATTACTTCTGTTTTGTGAATCTCTTATCCATAAGACAGAAAACAAGAAGCAAAGCTGTTTGCTGACACAAATGGGTGCAGGGTCCCAGTTATTAGCCCAGTCAAGGACTTGAGAGATCAAGTTTCTCCTCCTTATAGTAACATTGGCTTCCTGTAAACAGGTGACGTGGGCCTGGTTCATAGTACTCCCTCCAGCACTGAAAAAATCTTGGAGTTCTAGTGTGGCATCTAAAATCAAAACAATGATGAATGATAAGCTACTGAAGGGCTTTAATTTTGTCCCTGTCTTTCCACTAACAGGTAGTTAGGAGTTTTCAAGCTAATCCCTCTGCTATGTTGCAAGATGCTGATGGACTTGAGTATATAGTGATTGAAACCAGGGGTACAGAGAAAAACAACTCTGTGAGAAACAAATTACTTAATGTTCCAGGAAATTTATTATAACAATTCTTAGTTCTCAAGTAATATTTTCTTTATACTAAAAAGTGCTAATTAGTACAATTATCCCTGTGTGGGATGATGATTGTGAGTAATATTAGAGAAAACTGGGAAGTTATATTATTCAACATTCCAGCAGAAGTTAGTACAGAAATTATAAGATGGAATGCAGTTGGCATGTACAAAATGTATTTCACAATGATTCCCACACAACACAGCCTGCAACCTTGTGTACAGACTAAGAGGGATGAAATGAAGGTGGGAGCAGGTGGAGACATGGCAGCCAGGCTCTGCTGTAATCCTTGCAGGGGTGGGAAGTCGATGGTACCACGTAGCTGATAAATTCACACAGCAGCTGTCAACCAAAGGAGACAGGAGATGTCTTGCTGCTGAACCAGCAACTGTGGCAAAATAGCTCTCCTCAGATGAACTTGGTTCTCGCACACCTCCATCTCAGAGTTACCTGCCTCCAAGGTACGACCACCCTTCACTGAGCATGTGCTCTATATTTCAATGACTATATTTTTAAGAGCAAAGCAAGAGACTTTTACAGCAATCAGTAACAAAGGTATGTATGACTGGAGTCACTCAGGCTCCACCTGAATGGAAAGAAATAGTACCATGGTGAATTAAGGATGGGGAGAAGCCAGGGAGGACTGCATTGTGACTTCTGGGATCAGTTAGTGGGCTGAAACTGTTTTTTCCCCCATAGGGATCCTACTGGGTAAGAATCATATCTGGTGCATACTGAATGATCCCCTCGAGCAACTTTCATTGGTGATTTGAGCTTGGCTCTGTATTGCTTTAAATTCAGTTTAAATGCAGTTGCCAGCAGCAGATGACATTCATCTAAAAGCAGGGAGAGCCAGGAGGGGGGTCTCTTCCTAGATTATAATAGAGGATTCAACTTTCTTAAACTGTAGGCACACACCCCTGAACAAGTTAGTCAAGCCATACTTGGGTTCAGTGGAGTCATCATATCAGGACACCGACAGACTGGTCAGGCACAAGAGAGAAGTCACATTTTATTTGACATCTTTGTTGTGGACATTTAACCACTAGCAAACCATAAATGAGCCATGAACAGCACAGGCCCAGTATAAATATGAACACTGTTTGCTACAGCTGGCTGCACACCCTCTGGAGAAGGTCCTATTGAGCTGATGGAGAGGAAGATAACATTTTAATAACCATTTAGTTAAAAGAAATTGTTAATGAACTGTTTAACAAATGGAAACTTCAAGCATTACTCAATTGAAAGAAAATATCTCTGTCCAATTTTAGAGCAGAGAGACCTCTGTAATAAGTGCTATCAGCTAGCAAAACATAAAAATCTGAAAGAGTATTCTCTTTTTCATTAGAGTTGGGAGAAATTTATGCTATTCTAATTGCACATATCTTTATTGGTTTAATATCTGTTACACTGCCCCGGAATTCTATGTAAAATAGGTCAAACAAGAAGTCCAGCAGATTATTTCTACAGACTTCTAGAAGTAGCACAGGGTGTACTCAACTTACAGATTGTGTTTATCCATTGATCACAAATGAACAATAAAAACCAGTCCAAAACTGGTCTTCCATGAACGGCTGTTCTCAAATTATTTGGAGTATTTCTCCTAAACACAACAGAAACAGTTATGCATATCAGAAAGAGCTAAATCATGCTGTTGAAAGTATTTCAAGGTCTCCAGAAAATCAAACCAATCAAACCCACCAGGTCATGCATAAAATCATCTCTGTGGCTTCACTGTATGTGTGGTAAGTAGCAAAACAAGGCTGAGGAAGCCAAGTGTTTTAACTGAAGGTGTTTAGCCAGGCCTGGTTAACTTGACATCGTGAAGGATTAAAGGCAAGCAGAATGTCAACCAAACCATGGTTTGGACAGATGCTGAAGCCCTCAACTAATGAAGAAACTTTTAATCACTTGGAAGTGCACCATAGCAGTGTCTAAGGACCACTTCCACCGGACATTACTGGAGACACCAGAACAAAGGCCTTCATTTCTATAGCATGAGCTGCCTCATTCTGTAGGTCACACATCAGCACAGCCCACTGCAAAGGCAAATCAGAGGGAGATGTTTACTGCCTGAATTAAAATTCTTGCTGTGTAAGAGACATGCAGAATCTCAACCAGTATCCTTTATCATTTATTAACTGCACTCAGTCTCATGACCTATTTCTGTCATTCAAGACAGAACAATCAGACATAGTCTTTCCATCAATCAGTGCCAAACAAGTGGTAAAAATATCAGTCGTCTGTATCCAAACATCTTGTTTTTATTATTATATATTTATTGAGTTAGAGGAAATGCCAGACTACAAATACATAGCATATTCATCAAAATTCCCACCTTTATCTTGGTTTTTTTTTTCCTTCCACTGCTGTTAAGAAAAAAGAAAATCCTTGTTGAAAAATTTATATTGGAAGAATTTAGCATTGGAGGAAAATAGCCATGTCAGCTCACAACAGAAAAAACTATTCAAAATGGGACAATTTATTGCATTGTACCCTCTCTTCACTCCAGAGATGCCTGATTTAACAGCTTCTGAAAGCAGCAGGGAATTTGCTGCTTTAAACTGCTTTCCATGTGCTCCTGTGGATCACTCCTACACATGCTCAGCTGAGCAAAGGTGAAATCTGTCCCAAGGGAAGGTGGCTCTAGCCTTGAAATAGGGCAGTTATGCTGCAGAGTGAATGAATAGTTGCCTTGAGCAACTATGATTGAGTGAAGCTTCCCAAGAGCACCAGGGTCATTGTGTTCTATCAGATCTGCCAGTTAAAGACGGGACAGTTTTGTTTTTAGAGCACAACTTGCTCTGATGAGGAGGTTCACAGGCTTCCATATGAAATTACCATGTTTGGAATATTCACCAGGCTAGAAATGCCCTCAGATGTGTGGGCTGTATCCTCATGTCATACCTCAGACAGACCCAGAGACTCTCAAATAGTTACAGCTGTTTAGGATACACCCCTTGTCAGCTGCCCAAAGCCACCTTAATCCTGCATGCAGACCAGGGTCCTGCTATGAGCACCCTAGCAGGAGCAGGTAGAGGATTTCAGCCCTTCTTCAAACTGGTGGTTGCTGGCACTCAGCTTCACAAGGGAACTCCCTTGAGCAGAACAAGGGAAACCCAGCCAGGCAACTCTGCTACTATCAGATGGGCAGCTGGGGCAAGTATCTCTCTCAGACACTGTACACCCTCTTTTCAGCACTCTCTGCAGCCGTAAGAGGACCCCCTTTCCAAGGTAGGGATGGAGAGTTTAATACATCTCAATAAATTTATTCCTCTCCTGAGCAAAGCTGTCAAAAATCAATGAGCTGTCAGCAACAGCTCTAACTGTATAATTTAATCTCTAGGGTCCTTCACAGCTGGTATGACAATAGAAGTCTGTCCCATGTTCTTCTGGGGACCATGTTACTCAGCACACTGTGACAAAAAGCAAGGGTACAGAAAAAATGGATGAGGCAGAGTATTTTGAGTGTGAAGAGAAAAAATGTTGTTTATATGCTGCCTAAAGAAACTGCCTTAGAAATAAATTCATTTTCTACTTGCCAAAGTCCAAACAGGGCTATATTTGAGATCCTCTGTCTCACTGCTACCTTGTTCTGATTTGCAGGTGCTCACACCACTTTCCAGGGGACTGGTTTGGTAGACTTCTTCCATTTGGGTAGAATGAGGGAACAATGAAGCTTCCCTTTTAGAGAAAGGTAAGGAAATCATGACTGTCAGACTAGACTGACTGTTTACTCATGCTCTATGTACAAGTGAGTACATATTTCAAAAGAAAGGGACTTTTGGGGGCAGACAAACTGAAAGAAAGGCTTGCCTACAGTCACTGGGTGAATCCAATTATATCAGGAAAGTATTTAGTCCATCCAGCACTTTTTTCACCTAACCTAAACAATCTTTACAGCCTCAGATACTGACTAAGCAGTCAGAGTTTACTAAAATCTACATACACACCAACCTGAAATAAGTAAGCATCTTATGAGACTTACAGGACTCAAATTGGCCTAGCTAAATCCCCCTAACACACGTATTTTTGTTTTTATGAAATTTTAAAATGGAATTTCCCCCTCACCTCTTTCAGAGAAAATGTTTAAATCACTTGTCTGTGTCAAGAAATGGGACATTTAACTCCTGATGAGCATCAGCCCAGTTAATTTCAAAAAATTAAAGCAAAAGGGCAGGTAAAACAATGTACAATAAGAGAAAGCTACCCAGCAAGTCACTGATGATGGGATTTTCTAAGACGCCAATGAAGATATATTTAAATTCTACTGGAGTTTGGCATTTTAACCTTGAGGCAAAATTTGTTTAGCCAGTTACATAGACTTTTAACTGCACATGGCCAGCCTTACTGAGTTATGCCAAGCTGACAAGTGTCAGCACGGTTTCCTACAGCCAGAAATATCCCAACCCTCATACATTGCCAAGAGCTCCTTTCAGGTTTGCTTTAATCTGACAGAGACCCCTCCACTTCCGAGCAGAAATATCCAGGTTCCATTCCTCCACTAACATGAGTTCCCAACCGAGCAACCTATACAGCAGGAAAACATAATAAACAGGGAAAATGAGTTACCAACATTTTTATAGCTTCTTTAAATGTTTTGCCCGTTCCAGTTAGAAGCCATATTAATCCTATACAACCTCAAGCTCTGAGCAGTGAAAATGAAACACAAGAGCCCAGAAAGCTCCTCTAGAATCTGGCTGAAGAACTGGCCAATTGCAGTCCAACACTGCAAGACAAAAGAGAAGCACGAAGTGATAGTACAGTAGAGTCAATGTGTCTGTGCCATCAGTAAATCAGCAAGGAGGCCAGACCTCAGTCTCTGTGCTCTGATCAAGCACTGTCTCTGGCTCACATCTGGCAGAGTGGAAAGAACACAGCAGCACAAATGTTTGATTATCCATCTTAAAACATTCAGTTCAAACTCCAGCCTTGCTCCATACAGACACATTTCAGGGGCACATCCTCTCATTACCAAGAACAAAGGAAACAGAGCTTTGAATGTGACCAAAAACAAACTGTCTGTCAGAGAGGGAGAGATCATTATACCTTTTCAAAAAAACAAGACATTAGGGAGTTACTTTCACTCCATTTGATGTCTGGTATTTGATGTCAACACTTCAGAAACAAAACAACTGAAGTTGTTTGGTTTTGGTTTCTTTCTTTATATAATTCACTATTTTTCTTGCAGCCAGTGGCATTATAAGGGTCTCAACAATTACAGGTAACAAGTATGTCTCTATTGGCATAAATACTTTGCAAAGACAGGAAAGGTGAAGTACTTTCTGCTTTGTAGAAGCTGTAAGTATTGGGTGAAAAGAGACCCAGGAATCCCTGTACCAAAGACTGTTTCTAACAGCTTGTGAGTTTCCTGTGCATTGTCCAATCCTTTAAATGTCAAAAGTCCCACACCGTTTTGTTAAAAAGAAAAACATGCCATGCACTACTAATTGAATAAATCAATACACAGAGAAGGCCACGAAGGGAATGAAATGTTTTTGACACACACAAGCAGTTGTTTTCAGTGCATAAAAGGAAAAAACCCTGCTTGCCCTTTATGCCTTAATTAAGACAACCTCAGGAACATGGGGTGAAAGACCTTTCCTCTGCACCCTCCTCACTGTTCTGGTCTTGTCTCCCTGCTGTTTGGCCATTAGTAACAGTCAGAAGTCTGTGAACACAAAACAAGTCACTGCAGTCTCTAAGAAGGGATCCAAACATCAGATGGGTTCCCACAAAGATCCAGAACAGCCTCAGAAATCCATGAAGGCAAATATGTGATGGACTGTTGCCATAACGGGCTTGATAGAAAGTGTATTTGTAGGGTCTAGTCACATGAGCTATCTGAAGTCTTTGGTAATTTTTTCATTTACAAATATCTACATTCTTCTTGGAAATTTTAAACCCCTTTGTCTCCAGAAGGGCCTTCCAAGGACATTCTTACAAAACTTTTGCAGCCAGGTGTCTAACAAAGGCAGAAATTTGGGCAGAAATCCTTCTCCAGAAGCTTCCTCTGGGCTGATGGGCACTGATGAAATAGCCTAAGACAGCTTGCTTTGAAAGCACTTTAAGGAGCTCCATGGAAGCCTGGCATTTGAAGCCACTGAGACTTACTCTTTCCCAGAGCTTTTCTTGTAATGCGAGTCTCTGCAGAGAGATTCACTGCAATGCAAAGATGAGCAACCTCCTCTTTCTGGCTGCTGGAACTTTGGGCTCTGTCTAGTAGCTCTTGGTACAGTGCTTTTCTATCTTGTTAATGTCTTCCTGGAGGTCAGGCCACGAAGGGCCATCCCTGTGAACTGCTGTGGCAGCAAACAGCAGAGAGCATCTATGCTCCACTGTGGGACCTGCATCTGGTTTCTCAGTCCCCAGCAGAACCATTTGCAGAGATTCATCTTCCCTAAACATGGCAATGGCTTAGATTAATACTTTGGAGGCCTCAGCCTGCTTTCCTCATGAAATCTAACTCTAAAGGGCAATCTAGTGTGGACTGACAAGAAGCCATTTCAGTCTTTCAAGGACTTTCATCCTTACCTTTTGCTTACTGCCAGCTCTGAGATCCTCAAGCCAGGATGGAAACGGAAAGTAGTCATAAAACAAGTTATAGCAACCATAGGCTGAGCTCAATTAAGGCTTGCCTGTCTGTCCCTACTGCTAGAGAGATAAGGGAAAGAGGAACAAAATGATAGTATGTGATTTTCTGCCAGTGAGAAAATGAGATTAAGAGACCTGAATCCTGTGAAGTGATATATGACCAAATCAAGATACATTATGGAAACCATTTGTGCCACTAGCTGTGGCACAAAATGGAGGAAGATAAGACCAAGATGAAATCTGCTCTCTCTCCCACACTTCAGAATTTGAGATCTATGCGAGGATGGATGTTTAGAGCCCAGTCCTGCCCTCACTACCAGTTTAAGTATTATCTGATCTTCAAACACCTGTAGAGCATTACCTACAAAAGAAGGGACTCTGCCCCCATCAGGTTCTGGAGTCTGTTGTTGGCATATCTGCACACACAAATACTCCTTAGTGCCCTGACACTTGTCTATAAGCTGCTTGTGCTTCCATTCAAAGTGCCTGTGGCTGCCAGGCATTCTTGAATCAGTTCAGGAGCGACCTAATCCTCTTGTAATTATTTACACCTTCCCACAAGTCAGACTCTGAAGTGCTTTCTTTTAAGGACAGAATCAATGCATTACTCAATGCACACAGGTAAGACCAAAATTTCCACATCCTTTCTCTTTGCTCCTCAGGCAATCCTATTGCTTCCTAAAATTCAACTAAGTAATGACTCTCTAGTTGAAAGCAACAAAGTTTGTTCCTGTCCAGAATGAAATTTGATCCTGAAAAGACCAGAACTAACAGAGCTTGCTTAGTGGTAATTTTCTGACCACTGTTTTGAAGGAAGACAGTAGTCTACCAACAGTAGATTTTACTCCAAGGAAGCAATATAGAATATTTATGGATGTGGTCAAGATCTGAGCCCAAACCTCTGGTTTATATCCAAAGATCTGAGACACAAAGAATTATTTCAATTCTCAACATGCTAGGAGATTACAGAAGGAAAGCTCAGGTTACTAATAAAGCATCACAGAGGAAACCAGTGGCAAAACCATTTACACTCATTCTCACTCCTAAATGACACTAAAGAAGAAGCAATCCCGTTGGCCTGACGGAGCTCACAGTATCCATCAAGCACCTGGTTGTCCTGGCACTTCATTTATGCAATCATTTGGTGTCATGATATCAGAGTGAAATCATAAAAGATACCTAGTGCTTTTCATTTTTATGACTTCAGAGAATAATACAGTTCCAACTTCACTTTTAATTCCCTGACTTTTCCTGACTATGAATATCAGAAAATCTCATATACTCCATGATCACAGGAGCCTTGGGCTGAGAACGCTGGAAATCCTTAAGAGTAAATAGAACTGATTTTTTTCAAACAAAGGTTTTCTAAGCATGAAGTCTTCCCTCTCTCCACGCGTATTGTGCAAAGATCTTCTCAGGAAATTAAACAATAATAGTTTTCCAGCATAGTCAAAGGCACCAGAAAGGCAGTATTAGCTGACAGAAAAGATCAAACTGCCTTGAGAAGTAGGATGAGTTAACTCAACTGCTCTTTAAATATGTAAGCATTTTCATCTCTGCCTGTGCAATTAAAAATTAGCATATAGATTTAGCATCTTTAGATTGGTCTAAAATTAAGCCCTAATAAATCATACAAATTAAAAATTAGGCATCAGTTCAACAGTGTAATGTACCACGTATCATGTCTTCTGTAGAGGTCAGCTCATTAACACCTCAACATAACATGGTCCAGCCTCTTGGTACAAACCTTCCCATCATACAAGTGAGCAAAAAATCATTGAGGAGAAGTTCCAAATAATCCAATGCCTTCACATCCCAGCATAGAGTATGAAATGAGATATAATCAATGAATTACAGAAGATACAGTTAGCAAATGACCTTGTCTAATCTATCTCTATATCCTCAGGAATGACCACTTTGATCTAAACTAATCCAAATAGATCTTAGGTTTTCCTAAGGGTGATGAAAATCATGTCTTTCAAATTGTTTAGAAACACATCTGCATCCAAAGCTTTTGGAGTGAAAAGTTAGGTCAGATTTCTTTAAAGAACTGTTCCTCCTGTAAGATTTCCAACTTTTTATACTTCCAGTGAAGACTGGAATCTCAAAACAAGTTTTCTTCACAGCCTCACAGGCTCTGGTCAAACATTCTGTGATGATTTGCAGGGTGCAGCTTTGTTGTCTGCCTATTTCACACATCTCCTTCCACCAGGTTCCACTGGTCGTTCTGACACCAATATCTCCAGAAAGTTCTCAACAAGAAAGTTTTTGAATTTTCCAGAAGTGCAGTGGGATGAAGAAACGACCTAATCAACTCCAACCAGAAACTATCTACAGCTTCAATCATAGCTGCTTCTAGCAACACTGGAGATCCTGGAGGTTGTTTAATGGTTTCTAAACCAACTATTCAGTAGGAGAAATGGATTGCACTGGAGACACAGTTCTTTGATTGAGAGCCAAAAGTCAAGATCATTAATCCTGATAATCAAAACAGCAGTGCACTGATTGAAAAAAGCAGGGCATAAGCCTTCTTCTCACAAACAGATTTTAACCCTGAACCACAGCTCTCCTAAGTTTCCTCTGATTTTGACTTGCTATTTCATACCCCTGGCTCCCAAACTTAAAGCTGTGTGGTGGAATCACTGCCATATTCAACACCATCAGATTTACATCAGCTCATGTATTTTCAGGGGAGGGGAAAGGAAAAAAACATGCAAAACACAACAGTTTCTCAAAAAAATTATTGTAAGGAAAAAATTGCATCTTTGGTGGGGACAGTTTTATACAAATCAGAGAGACAGGAAGATAAAACCCAGCATTTAAAAACAATCTCTGGAGCAAGCCTTCAGTCTTCTCAAAATCTGCAAATTTTTCTGAATCTTAGCACTTCTCAGGTTGCATTTTAATGTTCAATTTTTCACTGGCTATAGTTAGTACATCCATCTGCAAAATGCTGCGGGATTATTTGAGAGGAAAAGCTTATGCATATGAAATAATTTTTATGTATGTACTTATAAAAGAGTATTTCTAAAGTCACTTCCAGCATGCCAATGCTATTTCTCCTTCTATTAATTGAACGTTTAAAAACATCTTTGCTGTTCTATGATCATGAATTAATTTCTATGTGTTCAAACTTTAGAAGCACATATATACTTTGCTTGAAATGTTATATTTAGACCTAATCATAAGCTTCAGAGTTCAAAAAAGCTGCTTTGGGAAGAAATGCATAAACTGACTTGGGAGCTATAAGCGTCACTACCCACCCTTGTTAGCTGCCATGGTGTATGGAATTAGGTATTTTCTCAAAGAGAATGTCACATATAAAGTCACCCATTAAGGGCAATAGAGAGAGGCTTCAGCAAAACTCCCATTCCCTTTTCGTTGATAACCACGGAGTGCCCTTTCCAAACTGATTTCAGCAGCAGGAGACATCTAAAGGCTGAGTAACATACTGCAAGCAAACAAGTATTACTATTCAACAGCCCATTTCTTGAACAGAGTGCAATGAGTCTGCTTCAGATTGTTAGACCCAGAGTTACATTACTAAACATAGTGAGGTTTTCAGGCACTCAGAACAATCAATACACCTTTCAATACACCTTTTGATAGGGAAATTCCCAATTTGGGGAGTTAGTTGAAAGAAATCTGATTTCAGCTCCTAAGTCTGATTCTATTTGTTTCATTCCAACTTTTGTCAAATCTAGAAATATTGATGTGTGTAGAGGGAAACTATTTTTAAAGATTCAGTAATTATGAAAATAGGAGAAGCTCATAGAGGCATCTGATTGATGACATTTCTGAAGAACTGTAAACATCCATGGAGACTCATCACAAAATGGTGAGATTATCTAGCACAGTTTAAACTGCAAAGAAAGGAGATTAAAATGAATACCTTTTTGTTGTTGTTTTTTTGGTTTTTTTATCCAGCAGTCAAGGACAGTCACTGCAGCTCAGCTGATGTGCTGTAGCTCAGCACAGTGACCTGAATGAGGCTCCATTCCTTGCCATCATCACAAGCGGTGCAAGCTAGGATGTTGGAGCAATCCTTGTATCGTCAGCATTGTATCAGCACCAGGCAGCTGAAAATCTAGCCTCAATCCTACAAATTTGGACCCAAAAATCCAGTCCTATAAACATCCTGAGGCTGATAATTTCCAAGGGTAGAACAACTGCCAGGTACTTCAGCAGCAGCTTCTGTTCCACATCCCTCAGACTGTGCAAATACAACCCACATGAAATAACAGAGGGTACAACCACCACTCATCTCCAAACTATATAGATAACACCAGTGGTTCGTAAGATAGCAAATCCTGGGGCCAGGCATCCTGTGAAGTGCTGTCTCCCAATTCTGACAGTCCTCATGCCATTTAACCCAGTAACCAACTTTTCACTAAAGTGAGCAATGTACACAGCGCTCTTCCCTGCAAGAAGAAAGGGAAGGTGAATAGCATCCCTCTGCTCCTCTGGCTTTTGCTGCTAGCTAATTATTCATTTGCAATTTATCAGCTAATTATACATGTGCCTTGGCATTTGAAGACTTAGGGGCATACTTTATTTAATGGCTAGTAATTACACAGGCTTCCTCTGATCCCTGTGCTCTAACAGGAAGGCTTTTCTGTTTTGCCCTTGTGCTGTCAGATCTAGAGGTTAAAGACCCCAGGACAGATGGTTATCCTGTTGCACACAGAAGCAGGCTTATACTTCATGTGAGGATACAGGGTTCCCCAATAATTATCTGTTAAGGAAACAAATTATTTCCTTTAGAGCTCGATGCTGATCTGTCTGTTCCCGTGTAGGTGAAAAATTACCAAGGTGCAAAAGGCAATATGAAGACCAATCTACTGCTATTTTTCCCCTGGGAACAGTCCAATATACAGGCCTTGCTCCTCAGCTCCACATCTACACAACCCATTGCTGCAGCTGTCTGCCTTGGTATGCAGCACCACCAGGATGTCCCTGTGAGACAGGGCCTGAGCCTCAAAATATGTCGATGTGGAAAAGACAAACAGATACAGCAGGATGCAAAGAATTCTTTGACACTTGGCACAGATGGTTGAATAGCACAGCTGGAGGGAGTGAGACTTAGGCAGGAATGCTGACAGAGATGGGAAATATTGACAGCAGTTACAGTTGTGGAGAACATGCTTTGTATTTGTTGCCATCGGTGTTTGTGAAAGAAACCGGTGTTTGTGAGGATTACGCTCACATAATTGCCTAAGAGACTTAACTGTGGGTCATTTCATCATGAGAATGCTCAGAAAAGATGAGGCGGATTAGCAAGTGGCATGGTGGCAGCACACATGAATTAGGGTTCCTTACATTCCCAAATGGATACCATTGTCCTGGAAGTTTTAAAGCCCTGCTGCTCCTTCCTCTAACCTAAGGCCACTTTATGTGTGAATAAGGGCATTCACATGAGCTTTGGAGGCTAATTTATTCCATTTTAGTTATTAACCTGTACCTCACATGAGTTTTCTTCTCTAGGCAATCTGTGTCCCAGCCATTTATTACTAAAGAACCTTTAAAGTTTCCAGGCTCCAGACAAAAGAGAAAGGTATTTACATATGCCTTCAACAAGAACAGACTTCAGAGACTGTGATATCCAGATCAAACACTTGCATCTCTAGCCCCTCTCCAGAGTTAGGCTTCTGAACACCCCTGATTTTGGCAATGGATTAACTCTAGAGCAGAGCAGTAACTTGAACCTACCACTCCTATCCCAGCTCAGCTGGTAGTCAAATCATTTGTCCATCTGTGATCTGCACTAGCTGAATCAATCAACTCACATGAAAGGCAAATGATCTCTTAAGCTTCTTATAATGGAATAATTTCTCACTTTAGGCACACAACTTCTTGGCAAGACTGAGGCAGCATCTGATATAATGAGTTAATACTCCCAGCCTAAGGATTTGGAAAAAAAAAAAAAAGAAAAAGAAAAAAGGGGCTTTCAAAAGTAATGGGATCAAGCTAATAGGTCCAGTGATGGTGGATAGCACTTATGGATAGATCAAATATTGCAGAGGTTTGTAAGTCCAATAAAAAATATTGCTTTGCATCTGTTGATGCCATGAAGATTTTTTGCCTTTTTCTTTTATACCCCTGTTATACCTTTTTACAACTTCTGTATTCTTAGTGCTTTTTGCCTACATTCTTGGACTTGTTTGTCAAGCTAAGAGACTAAACATTTTAGAAGCTTTGTAGCTAGGGATCAGTGTGCCCCAGACCCCAAGGTCCTCTCCAGAACACATTCTGTAACCTGAGATAGAACCAGGGGAAGGCTCCTTGGGGAGGGGGGCTCACTCCAGCCTCTCACTGGGGAATCTTTGATAGATATGCTAATTAGTAAAACCTATAATGTTATACCCAATGTTGGGGGGAGACACACACACTGGAGTGGGGTACATCTCGATGCACATGACCTGGATGTGTGCACCTAAGGGTCCTTAAAATAAATACCAAGGTAAAATCCCTTTTCCCTTCTAACCGTGTATGATTCTGGATTTTAAGACCAGGAAAAGGCATCACTGTACTGTTTCTTAATTTAACTGTGCATCAGTACTACTGAAAATGCTTGTCCCCTTTCACATCGACATTTACCTGTTCCTGCTATTAAATCAGTGGCACCCATGTCACCTGAGACCAGCCAAGCTTGCAAATACACCTTCTCTGGGAAAGGGAATGACTATTTTAACAGAAAGCCAAGAGAGGCCAGACTGCAGATCCTGTGAGGGATAGACAAATGAGAATTAATGTGGTCTCTTGATTCCCAGGTAACTGGGAAGGTAACTCTGGCCAGGTAACTCTGCTCTGAAGAAACAGGATCATTTAGGTTGGAAAAGACCTTTAAGATCAAATCCAACTGTAAAACTAACACTGTCAAGTCCAGCACCAAACCACATTCCTAAGCACTACATCTTCATCTCTTCCAAATACCTCAAACTGGTGAACCATTTTCCTGGGCAGCCTCTTCCAGTGCTCCATACCCTTTCTGTGAAGAAATTTTTCCTAATATCCAATCTAAACTTCACCTGTGCAACATAAGGCCACTTCTTCTCATCCTATTATTTTTAAGTAGTATCAGAGGAGAGCCCTGAAATGACACAGTAAATACATTCTCTGATAAAGCCTGTTAAGGAGAGGGGCAGACAGCATTTAAAGCAAAGCTATAATACACCAGCTTTAGTTTACCAGCTTTTGTATTGGATCCCAATAATGAGCAGCGACGTTTCACAGTAGCTCAAAGCCCATTGTGAAGGAAAAACCAATTTCTGGCTGCGATTATAAAGGTTCCTATTCTGATTTTACTTACTTGGTCTCTAACTCCAGAATTTTTGCCGACTTCAATGATGCTATAAGAAATAAGAACACAGGAAAAAAAAAAAGGGAAGCTATAAATGCACATATTTGGGGGAATAACAACAGAAAAAGGGAATGGGTGCTGCACTTCACGGCAGAAATGCTTGCTTGAAACTCAGAAACAGAAGAAATTTTAGGTCCTATTCCAGATGTCTTGTTCGAGAAAAAGTGGGAAGAAGAGAATTATCCAGAGAGAAGCACACGGATGAGTCTTGTCTGGGTAAATAGCAGAAATACCACATTTTCTGGAGGATATTGGTTACTGAAAACAGCACAGTATGAAACAGAGAGTCTAAGTTCTTTGTGATGGTGACAAGTCTTTGTTTAAAAGCTGAGATAAACTATAGTAAGTAGTGGGAATTTATATTTGATTTCAATAAGGAGAAACTGTTAAGGACTGAAAGGTGGAAAGCAATGCAGATGAAAGTGATCATAAGACAGCAGAGGAAGGGAAAGGAGAATGAGGAGAATGAGGAGAATGAGGACATAATGTGGACTTAAAAAAAAAAATCAGACTTGAACACATTCAGAACTGTGAGGGATGGTCTCTTGGGAAGATAATCTAAGGTAGGGAGGAATGCAGGGGATATGGTAGTGCTGAAAGGGACTGTAAAAAAGCACAATAGCAGCCTATCCTGGTACAGAGCAAAGCTAGTGAACATAGCTTGAAACCAATATGGTTACATTAGGAGCACTTTAAAGGCTGAACAATCAAAAAACACCTGTATAGAAGGTGGGAACAAGGACAAGCAACTCAAAAGTATAAAGGACTAGCGTAAGCATGCAGGGATAAATCAGGAAGGCTAAGGCACAAGTTGAATTACAACTAACAAGGACATAAAAGCAACAAAGGAGGTTCTATAAATACATTAAAAGAAGAGAGGAAAGAAAAGCATAAGCCCATCAGTTAATGAAGATGAACAAATCTGATGATGCTGAGAGTGCAATGTTATCTCTGCGACAGCCTGCAGAAAAACAGGTTAGTTGTGACCCAACGCTTAACACAATCATAATACGAAGAAAGCTGGACAGAATAGGGAACAAGTTGCAAACTGCTTAAACAAGTTAGGGCTTGCTAGCCCTTGCTAGCTAATACTGTATATTAAAATACAGTAAATTCAGGTGTGAATTTACCCCTGTGACTCAGCACCAACCACCAGTGCTGCACGTCTGTATCTGTGGAATAAGTGGGCAGATGTATTGTTCCAGAAGCTTGTTGGTGTCTGACCTTGGCAAGGAGGTGGGGATGACAACACATCCAGAATATTTCTGGAGATAAGAAAAAGTACATATTCACAAAGGCAAATTTCAGCATTCTTAAGACTTTTTTTTGCCAATTCCTTGAATCTGTTCATCTGAGAAGTGTGAAAAGGGCCCCACAGTTACCAGTTCAGTGCAATTGGGTAACGCCAGCTTTGCTTTGCCATTTTCCATGGAGGCTGGCCTTCAAAAAAATATAGAAATAGTTCCTATAGTCAGAAACACAGCCCCTTAGTGTTATCGGATGTGTTATCCAGCAGTTTCTGCTGCTAAGTCAGGGTATGGACAACCTCACGCACTCCAAGATGTTGTAGCCTCTCTCCTGGCAGGCCAGGATGTGTCCCTGCCTACCATCCTCCATATGGCACAGACCAGATGAAGTGTGTGCTCTCAGGACTCCGAGTTTTAACTGTCCTCTATTAATAACACAGATTCTTCTTTCTACAACACAAAGTGACTCCACAGCATTTTCTGGTAAGGGAAATTATAGCTTGGCATCTGTTCTTTTCACTGCCAGAACCAGATTGCTCATCTTATTATATCTTACAAAATTGCTCAAGACCTGCAAGGAGAAAATGGATTTTCAATATGGCCTTTTTTTGTTTTAATAGGCACACTTAAGATCACAAAAAGCACCATGCCACTTCCAAACACACCACAGCACTTTTTCAGGGACAGACATGATAAGGGTATTAGGAAATAAAACTGAGGAGCTTCAAAACATAACATCCCAACACTGATACCAAGATCATCTGCTTGATTAAAAAGCTCTGTGCAGTGCTTGTCCCATTTCAGCTCAGCTGGGAGCAAGTCTACCACTTAACCCTGGGTGGTGACTGAGCACAGCAGAGAACATCTCATGACACAAAAAAAAAAGACATTTTGTAGCTATTCCCTTCTCCTGCAACCTGTTAATTTACAGGTGAACGAAACTCCCAAAACTGGGATTTCTAACTGAGACACAAAAGAACTTTTAAGAACATGACACAATGGCACAGGTTCAAAAGAGGAAGCACCCTGGCAGTTAGGATTTATATTCCTATTCACTATCACCCATGTTAGGGAATAGAAGGACCACACAGCCAAGAAGAGCTGTGTCTCTGCATTTAACTGTGCTCTCTGCTGAATAGAGGTTACATTAAATCAATACAGAAGATAATTCTTGACTTTTATCCTGCTGCCACACCTTGCCATCATGATAAAGTTGACAACCTCCTGCTGGGTTACACATGGCCTTCCTAAGCCTCACATGAATCAACAACAGAAATAAAACGCTAAGAGATAAGGATCTGTGGCAAACAGCATACCCTTGTAGGTAATGTGCCTTCTACAAAATCTTCACAGAACTAGTGAATGTCTCCATTCCAAGAAGTTATTTGAATTTCTTTATAGGGCATTCCAGCTGTTGTGTTTGTCAAATGGCAGCCAGAGAACAGGGAATATTAATAAATAGCCATTATCCATATGGTACTCACACCATGTGCTTGTATCTCATGTACTATTGCCCCTGCACCACAAGCCTACACAGCTTGAAGACTCAGCCCACAGCTGGCTGTGTCCCAGAAGCATTTCCAAGAGGCAGCACCCACACACAGACCCAGAAACAGTAGAAAGCTCAGAATAGAGTCCAGCTCCAGCATAAAAGATCCGCCTTTGGCTGCTGCTGAGAACAGCTAAACACAAAAGCCAGGAAAAGAAAAATGATCTGATTTTCAAGTCAAACTGTCCCCCCTCTCTTATGCTCACAGTTCTGATTTAGCCTCTTTACATCTCCTCTACCTCATCCCTGCTCAGTCAGACCTTAGCAGAATCCAGAAGGGAAACCCACAAACATGGTATAACCTTCCAAAAGAAAATATGAACTCCAAATTTGCCATATTCACATTATTGGGGAAATGATTGCTATAAATTTGCCTAGAGTGACTTTCTGTCACCTCCCTGGATCCCCAGTTCAGCAGGTACTTTCAGCCCAGGGACATCCACGACTAATAATGCTGCATCCTGGTTGTTGGTCAGCAGCTGAGCACGGGGAGTTTTTCCCCCCTCTTCTTGAGCATCACTGAAGCAGCACACAGGATGCTTCCCCTTCCAGAAGGAGTAGCTGGAACCACCCCAGCAAAGCAGAGGGGTCAGGGTGAGAAGCACTGTACCCTGGGGAGATGCAATCTCTATTCCACAGGCGCACTGTGCAGCTCAGCCAGGTAATGTAGCTGTGCTGGCTTGACACATAAATCAGGCATTAGCATTTTCATTCTCTGTCCGCAGGGCACACAAAACGAACCAGCATGGTGCACAACTCACTTCAGTTCAGTAGCAGAGCTGCTATTCCAAGGGCATTCATTAAGTGCAAGGGGCCAAAGGAAACAGACACACAGCACAGTGGCCATTCCCCTTCAAGTGACTCCAGTCTTTTTTTTTTTTCAGAAGACACTTATTCTTCTAATCTTCTGGCATTTGATATTAACAGATCACTCCTTCACCAGCTTCATCTCCCTCCAGCACATCTTCACTACCTACAAACTTCACTACTGCTTCTCTCAAAGGACTCCAAGATCTGCACTAGTCTTCACGTGTGCAATCACATCCCTTCTCATACACGCAGAAATCCTGTGCTGCACTGAGAAAGCTAAGCATACAGTCTGCAGAAATCTCCTTTCAGCATAAGGTTTGTGCTCTTTATACCAATGATTTTAAGATTAGCCTGAACTGGTTCCACTCCACTGCCATTTCCTTCTGGTATTTTACAATTGGGTAATACCGAACAGCACCAAATAATGTAAACACCGAAATAATGAAAGATAAAACATAAGGGGGTTATGGGAGCTGCAGCTTCAAGTGGCATTTGCCAATGTTGTTTTGGCCAATTTAAAAGCAGTAAATGAAGTATGCATGCCAAGGAACAGACACCTGTAAGCAGTTTGAGAAAAGAAGCCATTGAAAATAAGATAAGAGAAACGCTAGGACTGAGCTGAGTTCAGGAACATAAAACATCCTGGGACCAATTCCAACTAGGGCTCAGTCTGTGCAACCCCACCCCAGGTTAGAGGGACTGATGATGCTCACAGCTCACCTGAAGACTCTGAAAAGAAATCATGAAATCCAGAGATCACCTCTGTCAAATGAGGAAGTATTCACTGAATGTCCTGAGAACTCCACCATTTAAACCTCAAAAAAAAAGAAAAAAAAATACCACCACCTACAGTCATTAAAACTGTTTTAAAAAGTCAAATTTTGATTGCAGAAACGTAATGTGGAAACAGCCTGTGAATCTGAATTATGGTGAGTCATGCATATTTTATTTCCCTCTTCAAATGTAAATGAATGCCTAATGCATTTAAAGTTTCATCTATTGCCAGGTTGTTTAACCAGCAGATGTACAAAGGGAAAGAGATGACAAGGAAGCTAGAGCAAGACAGTTCTCCCAGTACGTGAAATCCTGAGCATAGCAGCACAGTAGATGTAGCCATGGTCCACATATCCTAAGTGGTACAGAAAAAGACAAAAAAGTGGTACAGAAAAAGAGTGGTACAGGAAAGTCAAGGAGAATGGGAAGAAAAAAATGGTATCTTCATTGTTACTGGGATGAAATGAGGTAGGTGGAAGCCCCAGCTGTGTATCTTGCTGTGCTTACCCCCATCCACCTTGATGTTCTCTCAAAGAACCGGCAGGTTCTGGTCTCTCGAGTATCTTGAGCATCCTGAAGTTTCCTCCAGTGCACAGGAGGTAATTTCCAGGAACCAAGAATACCAAAATACAGCCATCATGCCCTCCCTCTTTCCCTGATCACGCGTCTGATTTCCGTGTGGGACATTTGGGAAGTTAGGCAGCACAGGAAACTTGGAAGGTGGAAAACACATGGGGAAGGGAAAAGGATGTTTTCAAAGCTTCCCATCTGGTTTGCCTCACCAGGTAGTCCAGACCCATGAGACCTGGTGCAAAAACCATCTGTCTGCCTACCTGTGCCCTGGAGGACCCCCAAGGAACCTGCAGAGAGGGCAAGATGGAACACAACAGCCTACAGATGTAGAAGAGACAGTGAATTGCCATGGTTTGAAAGAATAGCCAGGTCTCAGAAAAACATCCTATCCAAGAGACAGAAACCACTCAAGGCCTTATAGGCAAAGCAAAACGCAAGTTTTAGTTTGGTAGCTTCTGAGCTCCACACCCATTCTATCTCCTACAGCACCAAAGCTTTATCATGGCCAAGAGGTCTGGAAAATGACCAAATCCTTGAAAGTAAATGAATATTTCCAGAAACATATTCCTTTCACCTAGTTTATTCCTAATGACTAGAAGCTGCTGCTCACAGAACAGTAGGCATGAGAGATGGAAGGAAACCAAAGGACCAATTAGGTCATTAATCCATCAAGTTGACAGAAGATTAGTTCCTAGAGCATATTTCTTACTATTTTGTCCAGTTAAATTAAAAAAAAACCCAGCAGTGGAGAGTTTATCCATCCCCTTGAGGAAATTACCCACAGCTTGTTAAATCTCTCTCTTCAGGAGAATTTCTATTCTTTCCAGCTTACAGTTTCCCTTTTTCTTAATTTTATGTTGCTGCTCTTAGAAACCTTTTGTAGGCCATCCCCCAGCACACATTCAGCAAGTGCACGTGTTCTTCCTTATCCTCTAGCCACATAAAATATATTGAGACATTTCATCCTTTTCAAATGCATTTTCTTTCAGCCCTTTAAATTCAGGAAAAAGTGGTACCTTCTTTTGGGATTTTTTTCCCCCCTGAACTTCCCTTCCACCTGTCTTTACGTTCTGCTGTCCCACTAGATTTGACAACTCAGACTGCTACATTGATCTGCTGAAAGTAGTAAGACAAAAAGACACAGATGATTATGGAATAATATCAAATGCACCAAAGTCATTCCAGAGGGGAAATATAACACAGACTTTTTTTTTCTTTCATGAGACAACAGGATGGAAGATTGGCTGGCTGTTCACTCCTGTCTCAGTAAGAGGTGCTCTTCAAATGCACCTTTACCTTCCTAGCAGAAGGATCATGCCAACCTCTGGTAAAGTAGTAAAGAGTAAAAAGGCAAGCATGAACACAAAAAACACTCCCAGATGAGCACGTTCCATATTGATACCATTACTACATCCAGCCATGACAGAGGTTTGGATCTCAAAGCACCGCTCCTCCCTCTAGGTCAAGTCTCAACCTCCCCATGTGCTGAAATGGAGAGCAGCTGCAGTAATTGGCTGTGGGACAGGTGACTGTAGCCCAGGTCAAGGCTGCCCCTTGCTAGATGCCAAAAATCTCAGCTGAAGACTGGCTACACACTGGAGAAATCAGAAGGGACAGAATCCCTTCTAGTCTGAGGGCTGGAAATCATAGAGTGGGATCACACACCACAGAGCCCCAAAATGGACCAACCGTTCTAACAAGATGTTTTTGATTAAGTAGGAAATAAGGATTAATTTCTTAGTGCAGCATCTAACCGAGTTGCCGCCTGTAATTACAGGCAGAGGAGTGCCACAGACAGCACAGCCTCTGGGTATCCCCAGGCAGAGATTCCCAAGGGAGCCTGTTCTTCTCAAGGCAATTGTCTATGGACTTGCCCAAGTAGAAATACTGAAAAACACACAACACAGTAGTCCAACCCCACTGAAACATGAAGCTTGTGCAGATTTCTATCTGACAGCCAGGACAGCACAGCCACGTGGGCCGTTCCTTGCAGCCCCACTGACTTTAAGAGGGAGCGACATTCACCAGCCAGAGCACATCTGGGCAAGGATGAGCTCTTGTCTCTGTCTGTCTGCTGCAGGCCACTTTGTTCAACTGGAGGGGAAAGAAAATGGATGTTTTCATGGGACTGCAGAGCCACAGACTACCAGGAGAATCCAGAGGTAGTTCAGCTTCAGGTAGAGTCAGAGCTCTCTACAGATAAACAACATTCCCTGCTCCTAGTTTAGAACAGGAGTTAAGGATCACAAGCAACAGAAAACTGCTCCTGACAACACCAACTCTGTCTCCTCCTCACACGGATGGAAGAGATCTCATTAATGCATTTTTACTCCACACCATCATAATCTCTCTTGACTTTCAATGGCTTTGAGCTACAACCACACACCTTGAAGAGTCTGATAAACTCATCTTTAAACTGATTATTGAAATATCCAAGCTGTTCATGCAACAACTGCCAGCTGAAGCTGCACTCTCTTCACTGCTTAATCTTCACTTACAGTGTCAGAATTCATTTGTTCTTTCCCACTGCACTCCTTATACCCAATTGTGCATTCCCAAACCCTCGCACATACCCCTCTTCCCACCTCCAATGAGCACACTGCTTACAGGATTTCTGGAAACAGCTCATTTAAGGGAGAGCTTATTTGTTTCAAGCAACGAACAAAAAAGAAAAAGCAAAAGGAAAAACTCAATTACACTTTAGTTGAGGACAAAACTAGAGCATCTCTGATAACTTTATGTGCAGCAGCAGAACTTCATATTTAATTCTTCTCCACTTCCTCTTCTGAATTCCGAAGCAATATTAAGTAGCATCAGCTCTCCACACTGCCAGAAGCAACTGCATTTAGAAGTAAGATGTCCCAACATAGGTTTAAGAAGAAGCTATAAACATCAAGATGCAGCTACCACACCCAGCAAGGGGAATGGACTTCTTTCACCACCCTGCCACCACCTACGGCTTCAAGCAACCCATGGACTTACCTGAGCCTTAAGGCCTCATCTGAGTGAGAAATCCCCACACCTCTGCCACAACGGACAAATCCTTCCTCTAAGTTGCCTCCAGCTCCTTTTGTTCTCCTCCAGACCAAGAGACAGAGGGAAGAGGAACTCAGCTCTCAGTCCAGAAGCATCCTCCACATTGCTAACCTCTTGCTCCTCCTCCCCATTGCAAATTTGAAGGCTCTTTTCCTTTGCAGCTGTTCCCACTCTCTCCTGAGGGCCACAGAAGCAAGGGCAGACAGCTGCAGCTTTCTGCAGAAAAGGTCACTTGCTGACTGCTTTCCAGCTGAGGGACAATGTCCATCCCCCTGAGGAAGGCAGATATCATCTCCTCTGCGTGACATTTGCACAGTGCTTTGGAACACAGCTATGTAAATGTACAGCAATCAAATCCTGCAAACCCATCCGAAGCCAAGAAGGCAAAACCAGTTGACGACATTCAAGTATCTAGGTCTCTGTACTTAACAATCAGAAATTAAGTACAGGGCCTATAAGCAAGGCCGGATTTACTCAGGTCTACAGCCAGCACTTCACCACAGTTTTGCTGAGAAACAAAATTCTCTCCAAAGAGAACAAAATTCAAACCATTTGAAGAGATCATCTGACACTGCATTTGTCATTGCCATGGCCAGAAAATTATCCAGCCCATTGAACAGCATGTACAGTCTTTGCAGGTGGGTCAGAGAAAGCCTGAGGCACAGATCAGCAGGTACAGCAGAGGTCAAACAGCCCCATGGTGTGGGGCACTGAAGCCAGCAGAAGCTGTGAACACATGGATTTGAGGACACCACTTGGCAAAGTGGCATTTTCTACTTCTCTTCCACTGAAGCCATGGGAACACTAACACTGCAACACTCCCCCACCTTCCCCAGCTCAATTAAGTCCCAGATAAAAGATCTGTCCGTGGTGATTGACCCAATTCCCCGACGCAATGCAATCAGATGTTTAGAAACACCACAAGTCCTAAATTCCAACTATTGTGTCTTCTTATGTTTTTGCCTCACAGATCAAAAGGCTTTTTGCACATTTTCTGTTATGCAACACGATCCACTGACCTAAGACATTTGCCTTTCTTAATAAAATACGCTGCAACAATACCCTGAAAGTCCCAGGTAAAAAGTGCTGGCACTCCACCGGGCAATGGATGTGAAATACTCCAGTGCTTTTGTCCAGGGCTTTCCATGCAGCTCTCTGTTTAATGAGTCCATCACCAGGTTTAATGACCTGCCAGAGCTTTAGAAACACTCTTCCCTCCTCATCAATGATTCACAGGCAGTCTTAAAGCTGTGCACAGATTAAAGAGGCTGCTGCTCTCCCACCTCGCTTCAACCCAAAGTGGTTTTAAATATTTCATCTCACCACAGAACTCTTCTGTACGCATCCCAAAGGTGCTCTGAGGAGCTCTCACCGGGAGTTCAGCATTACCTGGCAGAGGGCCTGCTGGCACCACAAGAAAGCTGTTGCTGCCAGGCATGCCCATATCCTATATTTACTTTCTTTAATGAGTCCTGCATGACCCCAGCTGCCAAGAGTAGGGATAGGATTTTCTAAGGTAGTTGATGCTTTTTATGGAAAAACAGATGGAAGGTCTGATTGCAGGTACAGAACAAAGGAGTACCTGATCTGTAATTACCGGGGTCAGCAGGAGTTCTCCTTTGACTTCAAGGGAAATGGAGTCATGACCCTCTTCTTCTCAGCTCTGAGGGGATTTAGAGGGTATCAGCAAATGCAGAAACATAGGCTGGATCTTGCACTTCCCAGGTGAGCATGTCAAGGATTAGCAGTCTAATAGGATACCCAGAACACCCTGTAGCTCTTACTGTGAAGCAACCCTGATGCTAGAAGTCTCATGTTCCAGGCTGCCACAGAGACTTCCCTCCCTCCCTCCCTGCACAAAGCAAGACTCTGCCCTGTGATGCAGTCCTCATGAACACATTTTTGGTCCCAGGGAAAGGAGAGCAAAGTAGCACAGGGAAGAGGGGAAAGAGACCTTGAGCCACCGCCCAGCTTTGCCACCAATGGCAGGATTTTGCTGCTACCACCCTGAGCCACCACTTTGCCTTCTCCCAGGTGTGAATGATAGCAGCAGATCTCACGTTCTAAGCCTCTGCCAGATTGGTGGTCCACAGCTAACAGTCACAGTCTCCACATGCCTGTGGTCATCCATGACACCAGAAAGACTCCTCAGAAGATTACTCTGGGGCCTTCTGGAGAATTCCTGACCTTTGGATTTTCATTTAAATCAACTTAAACCTTCAGAACCTCCATGGCACAGAAGAGTCTGTGCCCCACAGAGAGGCCCCACAGAAAAAGCTCCCTTTGCAGCATCTGTCCATGGTCAGGAATGCAGTTGAGGGACCAGATGATCCCTCTACACTGCCAGGGACAGTACAGCAGGCAATACTTGGTCACATCATGTCTTTGGCCTCATTTCTTCTCTCACCCCGTAATGGGAAATGTGGAAAAAAATCCTTCAAGAGATGAAGGGAGTCACATCAGTCCACAGCAGATATGGCCAAATCATGAAAAATGTTGTTTGTTGGCACACTCAGAAAATGAAGCCTTGCCTTCTCTTGTGTAATTCAGCCTTTCCTGTATGAGGAAAGAGTGATGACCTCTGCAGGCCTGGAAAGAGTAGACCTGACTGAGAGAGAATACAAAGATCCTTTTACTTACTGCAAAACCAAACAAAAGTGACCAATAAAGCACTGCAGAAAACAAGCAGGTAAGTACTTGCGTTTTATCTTCAGTCAATACCTTTTCAGCATGGCTGATCTCTGAAATCTGATTTCATGTAGTTCTGCAAACCCATACCCCCTGGGAAGCTGGCATTGCTCTTGCTGAGCATTAGCTCTCACTTCATTTGTCCACACAATCTCTATACAGCTGTCATCTTGACATCCAAGCAAGCTTAAACAAAACCATAATCTCTCCATAAAGCACACCTCTCTTCTCAAATAGCTGTTGCTCTCAGGTGTCCCTTTCCATGAAATCCATCACCAAACCACTTTGCCTTCCTCAGTGAAGAGAGGAGATTTAGAGAAGAGAGCTCTGTAGTACATCACAGGCTCAATTTACTGTGGCTCATTGCCTCTTGCTTGACCACTCTAATCCTTCCTGGAGGTGAGAGGGCCATGACATGGGTTCTTGGCCAGAGTCACTGCAGCAGCCATGGAAAGATTCATTGTACATCCTCACTGTACAACAAAGCCACCAAGGAAAGAATGTGGCAAGAGAGAGCGTTCAGTCAAAGGGCTGTGTGATGAACAACTGGACCCTGAGGTGGATGAAGGAATCAGATGAAAAGGCAAGGACATATCCACTGCTATAATGTCAATTCACTCCCTTCTTCTTTCAAATCTCTTCTTGTCTGGTGACTCAGGACTTCAATGAAAAGGAACCGACCAATGCAGTTCAACCTGCACCCAGGAAACAATGTGGTTCCCCATTACCCTCTGTCTGCTCCAGCTGTCTTACTCTGACCAGCACAGGGTGAATGCCCACAGTTCTGCACAACCCATCCAGAAATCCTTGCAGTTAACCACAGCACCAAAGCATTACACCAAAGGGAAAGATGCAGGTGCTGGGCTGTTTCCAAACTGCCCTCCACTCGGCTGTCTCCAGTGCAGCTCAGCCAGAGAGCAACACCCCAACCCGTCCGATGGGCTCCTCACTGGAGTAATGGTGCCACAAATCCTGGGCACCACACTAAGCCACCAGTGCCACCAAAGTGGCATCAAAGTGCTACCAAAAACCCTACGCACTCAGGAAGTTTGAATCATATGGAAATCAAGCTTTATCAAATCCCAATCATCTCCATCCCCAGCAGAAGCAGGGTGACCTTAAAGAAGTTTTATCAGGTTTGAACTTATCCCAGGTTATATAAAATTGCTGCAGTAGCCTCCAAGATGTGAAACATGGGTATGAGAGTGCAATTATGTTAGAGTTGATTGCTTTGAGGAGTTAAGGTTAGTGGAACCATCGCAGGTGTGAATCATTGCAGTTCCACTGGAGGGAACAGTTACATTATTTACTCCGGATGAAAACTCTTTCACTAAGTTGAACAGAACAGGAAAAGGGCTATAAATAGAATCAGACTTATAAAACAGTGAACCACAGTTTTCTGTCCTTAAAATAAGTCTCTCTCCAACACTAGATTTCAAAACTGGGACCATGTCAGGTGAAAGGCAAGGCCCTCCATTTTCTGACTTACACACACAAAAAGGATACAAGCTGATGAGACCTGTCAGATATAACTCATTTGCCACATCAGGAAGCAGAGATCATAGATGGACAGGCCCAGCTCCCCCTCAGTCACCTGAGAACATAATTTAAACATCTTCTCCAGATGCAAAGCCAGCCCCAAGGATTGCAGCACAGGTGTTGGGTTTTGGAGACTGAGGTTCCATGCTTGCTTCTACCACAGCTACTCCTCAGCAAAGCCTTTAAGTTGGGTCTGAATCAGTCAGCCTTTAGGACTACCTTGCACTTATACCAATGAGTATCTATGCATAAAACATTCTCATCTGAGGATCAGGGACTGGTGCCCATGGCACTGGGTTCTTCTCTCCTGGAGACCCCCTCTCATCTTCTTGCTCTTCCTCTCTTCATTGAATCACTGGAAACTCCCTGAGGTCTCTGCCACAGGGAACCAGGATCAAGAACAGACCTGCAGCACCTTATTTCTGATGCCCAGCTCTGCCATATCCTGCTTCCTCCCACAGCCCAGGTGCAGAAAACTTCTGAGAGCTCTGTTTTCTGAGCAAGCAGCATGCTGCAGGTGGCTTGGTGCACTGCAAGGTGTTGGATAGACCTGGCAACACCAGCAGTCAAAGGTGATCTCTCACACTAAATCTTTGGGATGTAGGGCTGGGGTAACAGACAAGCTTTTGAGCACTGTAACTCTTGCCACCTCACTTCATCCAAAAAAGGCTCAGACTATTCCATTCATCTGATGAAGAACTACAAAATGAGGATCAGCACTTTGATTTTACAGAGCTCTGTAATGCCAGAAATTTACACTGACCTTGGGGGCCCCACAACATTGAACCATGCAATGCACAGCTCCCCACCAGCCTCCATCCCCTGCAACAGGGCCAGACTTTGCACACTGGAGCATTAAATCAGCAATCCTCTGCTTCTCTGACATCACCATGGGACTCTGCTGCTCAGGTTTCCTTGACACAGGAGTTTGATTCACAGTAGCAGGCTTTTCAGCTATGGCTGTGAAGCTGATCTACATATTAATATAATAACCCTTTACAATTCAGTAAGATGAGAAGTGGAAAAATACGAGAAAGAAAAGATGAAGCCCTCTGCAGATGTTGTCCTCACATATGGTCTCCCATATGGTTATATTTCACTGCTGCTCGGTTTTGTAAGATCTCTCTCTTCAGAGGGTAACCCCAGCCCCTTCCACATTGTAATCAAGAGACTGATTAGGACACAGGGAACACTGCTGGCCACTTTGTCATTGCTAGTAGAAGTGCTGAACAGCCACTGCTAAATTACAGCTATCAATCTCCCAGGCTGTACATGGATCCATTAATTATTTCTTCCATTCCCCACAGAGACAGATGCTTCCTGTTTTCTTGACATAAACTGTGTGGATCACTTGCCCATCTGGCTGCTCTGTGTTGCTATAATGGTAGTTTTCCCTCAGATGTCATGTTACAATTCTTAACAGCCTCCACAGGGAGACAATATTATCACTTAGCATTTCTAAAGGATATGTCTCTAATCCTCCGAAATTTGTTAATTCACCCTGGAATTACTGGATTATGTAATGATGTACTATTAGCCCAGATATACAGGGTGTGTGTAAGGCTGGGAAACTGGTACCAGTGACATGGCTTGCCAAAGATCATAGTGATGACCAGTGACAAAGTAGACACATGAGCAAAAATCTGAAAGTTTGCTTTCACACCAGTACATAAAGATAAGAAAAAATGAGAGACAGCATTCCATGACCTGCTTGCTTAGGGAAAGCAGAGTCCCCATGCACAACGTGTGGCTGCAGCTACAGTTGGGCCCAAGGATGATGATGCTTCTTTACAATCATGCAGGACACCAGAGGCATCTTGGCAGGGGAGAAGAGCAGCACCACAGGGTGAAGCCACAGTCACACTGGCAGGGCCACCAGCAGCAGCGTGCCAGACTCCACAAGATCTGACCAGTCCCCTGCACACACAGAAAGCTCCAGGGTTTCTGCAAGGAGAGGAAGCCCCTTAACATGAATTTCATCAACAAAACTGGAGCTCTCTCTGGCTAGCAGATATAGAAAGGAGCTGGCTTGGGGGGTTTCCATTTCAAGTTCACACCTGGCCCATAATCTCTGAGGGGAAGATGGCCAAAGATGTGATATTAGAGCAATTCTACAAATGATCTCTGCCAAGCATCAGTTTCTCCAGGCAAAGAGGAACGGGTAGTTTTGATAGCAGCTCCTTTTTCATGACTCACTTTCATGTCATTATACCAATAAGATCCTGTCTCTCCAGGGTGTTTTTCTCTAGTGATTAAAGTTGTGAGCCTTCGACCTTGTGGCTTATCAACACTACACAACACACAATATAACCAAGTAGAAACTTGCTGCCTTTCATCCCTTATGGCTTAATAAACTTGCCAGCAGACCTATTGCAACAGAATAATGAAGCTAAGCAATTGCATTCAGCTCAGTAAATCTAGGAGCAGTGCCTGTTAAAAATAAATAAAATTAGATTAAAAAAACTCCAACAACTAATTGCGGAAATGTGGAGTGTTATGAAGAGATCCCATCAGTTCAGCCAGAGTTCACAAACCTCTCACTCTGCTGTCTCAGCTGCTGAAAGGAGGAGCGGTGTGAGAAAAGATGGGTAGGGACTTGCATAAATCTAGAAGAGGAGGAAGAGGAGATGTCAGGACATATCCACACACAGTGTGTGCCTTAGGGATCTGCTGCAGGAACTGGCATTTGGCACGAGATGCTCAGGAAGGGCAGGAATGGTGCTCAGAAGCAGGTGCTTTGGCACAGTATTGTGGAGAAGGCAGCCCAGCACCTGGTTCCTGAAATTTCAAATTTGGTGACATTTCAGCCAGTTGACATCAATAACCTGCAGTTTATGTTGTATTAGTGCTGCAGTTGGGCATTTTCTGGCATGAAGCACAAGACAGATCCTCTTCCAAGGCAAGGCACATGGGCAGAACATAACAGTAAGGCACAGGGTAAGCACTGCATGTGCAGGGACTCCTGACACTGCTCTACTGAGCAGTCACACGAGGGCTACTCAGGTCCAGGTGCTCAATCTGGAGGTGCTGAAGGTATGGCCCTTTTCCAACACTGCCTGTGTATGGAGCCTGTGGTAACCACATTTCCACCTCTGTGTGCAGTTTGGGTCTGACAGACAGGCCCACACAAGATCTCACCTGCAAGATCACACACGGACATCTGTGAGGGCTCATGACACTGCCCCTTAATATGCTGGGCAGCTTGAGACCATTGCATGACTAAAAGCCACAGAAATTTATTCAATCCCCAGCAGGTGGGAGGAGAAAGCAAGAATCATGGCCTTTTCCATATCCAATTCCCTCCAACAACGAGATCCTTAGGGGAAAATGCCCAAATCACCCTAGGATTACCAACAAGTACCATGAATCTCTTCTGCCTCTATGGCTCCCCAGATCTCCAGGATCCAGGGCCGTAACAAACTTCCAGTGGTTGCCACCACTACCCCAAAGTACTTTCTCCAGCTACCAAGTCACTTGTAACTGGATCTAGACCCATGTCTGACTTCCTGGGAGAAATTTCTTCTGCAGGTGTAAGCTGCTGCCCTGCCTTTCCACCAAGAAAGGCAATACATGTCCCAAATAGACAGAGAACAAGAAAAGGGAGCTCCAGCTCCACAGTGCACTTCACAGTAAGTGCCACAATTTATAGCACATAAATACTGTACATATACTGCTGCGTTTTGCAGACATTATAATCTCAAAGGGTAGGTAGGAGGTGGGAAAACAGCATGTAACAACTGTAGCTTAGACAGCTGCTTTCTTTGCCACATCCAATGCTATTTAGGGAGGTAAAATAGGTCTACCCAGCAGTGCCTCTGCTTCTGCTAGGATACACTGCAGTTCCATGTGGGCTTCTGCTGAATAATTAGGTTAAAGGCACAACCATGTAAACAATCTTGTAGAGGCTTTCTGGGAGAAAGACAAAACCATTCATAACTCCAAGCCCATCCATTTCCCAGAAAGAAACTACACTGTCCTCATGCTGGGCTTTTGCACTGCATTTAACACAGACTGTGTGACCCAACCACTGTGGCTGAAAATCTGTGGACAGGATTGATCTCCCACAATGCCAGGTGTCACAGCTAATGGCATCTTTCAGCTGCATACAAGACTATTTTTTAAAGTTTTTTTTAACAGCAGAAAAGTTAGTCCTGGTCTTCCTACCCCTCCTCCTTTCTTCCCCCAACCTGATTATCAGCTGTCCTCCCATGTCCTTGTGCCAGACCCTCCATAGAGCCAGTTCTGCTCACTAATCTGACAGAATATACTTCCTTTATTCTGTGATGGGGGAAAACTTTGGGCCAAGTTTGTTTTTGTGCCAACTTAGTGAGTTAAATCATCTCAGCAGGAGCTGACTAGCAAACCCAAAATCAAAGCTGACAATAGCTCTACCACTAAAGATATACAAATGAAAAGTGAAAAAATCCAGGATCAGGAAGACATTGGATCAGCTCAGCTCCACTAAACTATACCCTCCATTAAACATGGAACATCTCACTACACTTCTTTGTATTAGACAAATAGGTGATTTCTCTCCTATAGTCCACAGGATATAAGAAATCATATTTTCACTGGTCTAGTTTATTCTAGTTGCTGGATATCTTGGCTCTACTGGCCAGAAGAGTAGCTTTTTCTCATTTGTGCTTGGAGTTTGCCTTGAGGAAGTTTGTCAGGATGCAGCTATGACATCTGTAATGGTAACAGCATGGGAAAGGACTGCCAAGGTGATCCTGTTTTAGTAAGTGGAATCACACTGCACTTATGCAGCCTTAAAGAAGCCATAACATCACCTGCGCCTTTTAGCATATAGATAAATGGAGGAGACATGATGCCTGGTTCTGGAAGCCTCTGAGATCACCAGAAGCACAGCACAGCAGTGAGGAGAATAGATCACTCTTCTTGCACAAGAGCTTGTGCTGTGCCAGCACCATGCTGATCTCTGCTCTGACCCACTAGGGCTGCCCTCAGGTCTGGCCTAGACCCTGCAGACACAACCAAACAGTGGCCAGTAGCCCTTCTTGGCTCCTTCCTTCTTCTCTGCTTTGAGCTCTCAGAGCAAGGAAAGCTTTGCTTTTCCATTTAGGGATGTTAGGCCAAGAGTCTTCCACACTGATGGTTTGTCTGAGCAGCACAGAATTGCCATGGTTACAGCCTTATTTGTGGACTTAGGGAGAGCAGCAGGATTCATGGAGCCAAACTCAAATACTCGCTTGTACATCAAAGAGATACAACTGGGCATGAGTCAACATCAGAAGGAAAATAAATTGCTTCTCCTATCACCCAAAATGCCAAAAGGGACAGTCAGGAAAAGCATCATTGCATCAGGGCTTTGAGAAAGGTGAACTCCATCACTTTCATTAAAAGGCTTAGGGAAACAACTAACCTTCATCTGAGTGAGTAGGCAGCTGCAACCCAGTGCCCTTTCTCCTCGAGGGCAAAGTCTAATTATTCTTTCAGAAGTGCAAACTCCTTCAAGCAATTCTCTTTGCTCCTTACTTTATTTTAGCCAGAAGTTGTGAGGTTCTAAATGCCCCACGTGTCTCCTGGAATCTCTGCTTGCAGTAGCACTGAAAGAGGCTGTGAGAGGAGTTTGAGGTAGAGCTCAGCCTGGAAGACACATCTCACCTGCATCAGCTTCCCTCTCACATGTGTGACATGGCAGAGTCACAGCAAACCCTGCAGGTGCAAGGTGCAGAAGCTAAGAAGGGCACCTACATCCTGACTGCCCCTTTGGGTAGTGCTATCCCACTCAAGAGCTCGCTCCATTCATCCATGAGAGGTAATCACCCTCAGCTCAGGCTGGACACAGCCTGAGGCCAGAGCCTGTGCTCCCTCTGTGCACAGCAGTATGAGCAGGTACCATGAGGTCCTCAGCCATGGAACACCCTTGGTTTTGGTAGCAATTCCCACTGTGATTCACTTGGCCTGCAAAACAGCCAGACATGCACCCATGCTCCAGCTGTACAGCACTGCCAAATCTCAGCACCAAATACCCCAGCAGCAAAGCTTGTCCAATGGCACCACGCTGGAAAGCTGGCCACAACGTCAGGAACAATGCAAAATGTTACTGTAGTGACATTGCAATTCATGGCCTTGAGGGATCCTTCTCACCACACACAGACAGCACCAGGATGTGGCTGGTATTTGCCCTGTGGTGCTGTGAGTCAGGATATGATCCATAAGTTTCTGTATTTACAGGAAAGTACCCTCCAACACCAGAACACAAATTGATTGCACCAGTCAGAGCCCTTGGAAAGCACCTAGAAAGCAACAGGAACCCACCACTGTCACTTCCAGAGGTTGCTGTCCATGAGCAACATGACCACATGAACTCCTTTTCCAGGCTTCTCCCAGAAAAAGATGATAAAAAGACGGCTCACTCCTCCCATTTTACTGGGCAGAGAAGCAGTCTGAGCACTCAGAAGAGCGAGGGAAGAGCCTTCCATGCCTGACCTCTGCAGGTGTCCCTGTGTGACCAGCACTGCACCTTCTATCATATTCTATGATTCTTTGAAACCTGCTGGACTCCACAGAGGCAGTAGCAGCACAACAGCTTAAAAGCTCAGAGAGAGACTTCTGCTGGCGTGAATACCCATTCCCCAGGAAACCAATGTATTTACAGCCCCAATTTAAACTGCTATAAGCAATAGCACTAAAAACATATTTGCGTTATTATCACTGCACTGCGCAGTTAATTGCTATACAAATATTTGTGCTGCCTACATTCATCACAAGGGCTGCTGCTGCCTCCGGGTGAACTTACTCAAAGTCTGATGTGTTTTCCCAAGACTGGAAGTCTTAAAGGGGATGTCTCTATTTTGCACGCTCAGAGAAACACTGATCCAAAATTCCTTTCCACTGAAGTGGCTCCAGAGCAACAGGGGACCATTTGCTTCAGAGGAAAAGCCTAGCCTGACGGGGCAAGACTTCCCAGGCTATATTTTTGGACCAAGAAGTCAGGCTGAACCTACCTTTCCACTTGTCAGCTCATTGTGACTTATTCAGATTTATCACCAGTCTTTCCTACTCCCCCACCTCCCCTTTCTTTTTTAATTAGGCCACTGAGGCCTTGCTTTCAGAAACCGTCTGGATCCCAACAGAAGCTTTTAAGTCTCAGACATCAAATGGCAGGCAGTTTACTATCGTTAATTATGGTAATTTTTGCTTAGTAGTAGCTTCCCTCTGAAGAGTCAAAACTACTTAGAAAAAGCCCCAGCCTCAGGCATGAATTTCGAAGAACACAATTTTTGTCATTCATTACTTTACAAAGTTAAGTAGCAGCAGAAAGTTAAAACCCAGAAGGGAAAAAAGAGCTGACAAAAAGAATAAGCTTTTGGGGACTATACACCATCACATAATACACAACCAGACAATGTTTGCCTTTTGCAGGCATCAGGCACTGCTGTGCTGAGCTGTGGCACAGGGTCTGGGTCTCCCACGGTGATCCAGTCCTCTACCACAGCCATGCTCAGCCAGAAAGGTTGCTCTGAATTTCACAGAAGGATGGACAGCCCTCTGGCCAGCCCCAGAGCAGAGAAGGCACGAAGACATCTTGAAATTTCCCACAAACAGTGTGGACCGTGAGTGAGGCATGTTGTTGTGCTTTCAACACTTTCAAAAGTACTTCCAAAAAAGTGTCCCTATCCTTTATTATCTTGAATGATCATTGATTTTGTATATTATTGTAACACAGCAGTGGAATGCAAGCTAATGGAAAATACCAACATCAACCAAACCAACCACAACCCAAAGTAAATTGAAGCTGCTTTCGGTACAGCTCCTAATCTATTATTTTAATCTTTTATGCATTGAAATGTTTACAGAGAAAATCAGTTTCCCTGCCTTTCTTGTACCTTAGTGAAGATAGGTGTTATGATGAAAGATTCATCTTTCTTTATGATAGATATGCCATGTTCTTACATAGAATATACTTCAAGGAATTAATCTTTGCCAAGATTTGCCAACCCGGACTGGATTTTTCCCGGAGTACGGAATGGGGGAAAACCCGGATGGGATTTTTCCCGGAATGCGGAATGGGGGAAAACCCGGATGGGATTTTTCCCAGAATGCGGAATGGGGGGGAAAACCCGGATTGGATTTTTTCTGTAATATGGAATGGGGAAAAGGAGGGATTTTTGCTTAGTAGTAGCTTTCCTCTGAAGAGTCAAAACTACTTAGAAAAAGCCCCAGCCTCAGGCATGAATTTTTAAAAGCATAATTTTTGTCATTCATTACTTTACAAAGTTAAGTAGCAGCAGAAAGTTAAAACCCAGAAGGGAAAAAAGAGCTGACAAAAAGAATAAGCTTTTGGAGACTATACACCATCACATAATACACAACCAGACAATGTTTGCCTTTTGCAGGCATCAGGCACTGCTGTGCTGAGCTGTGGCACAGGGTCTGGGTCTCCCACGGTGATCCAGTCCTCTACCACAGCCATGCTCAGCCAGAAAGGTTGCTCTGAATTGCACAGAAGGACGGACAGCCCTCTGGCCAGCCCCAGAGCAGAGAAGGCACAAAAGTATCCTGAAATTTCCCACAAACAGTGTGGGCTGTGAGTGAGGCATGTTGTTGTGTGTGCAGTGTAGGTACCTAGCTGTCCCAATCAGCCAGTCCCACAGGGATACTGTCCCCTTTGGACATCCCATGCGGCTACAGACCAGCAAGATCATAGAAATAACAGAAAACTCCTCCCAAACACTTGTATAGATAGACCATATGCAGCAACAGGGCTTCCAAAATCCCCTGACTAAATCAGACCCTGCCTCTTAGCATGGATTCGGCCTGTGGGTGAAACCATACTGCATGTTAAAAATTAATATAACCATGGCCCTCACAAAAATTACCCACTACAAAGAGGATGGAGTTGATTTATGCAGGGATGCAGGGTTCTTGCACAAGGAAAAGAGACACAAGCCAAACGGTGAGGAATTAAGAGCTACTTTCCCAATGTCTTGACAAACCATCACCACGCTGCCTGCAGATTACTCAGCCTTACACAGGCTAAATATCTTGCCTTCTGCCGCTGCCTTTTCTGTTGCAAATTAAGAATATTAAACTCTATCTGTTTTCCAGGATTTCCTTCTAGGTTCCCATTAAAAAAAAAAACTTTTTGAAGACAAGTTTGCCACCTAGAGAGGAGAGGGAAACAGAAGGAGAAATGACAGTTTGCCTTTGATTTCTATGGCTACAGAGTCTGGCCAGATAATCTGGGGCTTTCATATACAGATTCTTTCTTTTATGAAGGGTCTGAAAAGGTGGTGCTTTTATCAATTACCAAAATATGCAATCTTCAGATCTGCTTTGCTACTGCTGAGTTTGTTTCATCTTCAGGTTCCTCTTTTAGGCAGTTTAGCATTTCATCTGGAAATCTAGAAACCACTGGGAGCAGTTGAAGTCAAACTTTCAAATATTTATATTTGATGGGTTCAGAGGTAGGCACTAGAATGGAAAATACAAGTTCAGAGCTTCCTGCATAATCCATCTCAGCACTGGAGGAAAGGAGGAGGGCAAAAAATATGTGTATTTCTAATTTAATCAAAAACAAGTATCCCAGCAATCGCTATGGTCCTTTCCAGAAGTTCTCTTTCTGTGGATGCTGCAGCTGTTTTGTTTGTCAAGTGGTTTGAACAGCTTAAGCATTGTTTAGTGTAAAAGAAATTGATTTTTGAATTTACACTGAGACATTGCACAGCACTGAGAAGATTCCCTAGACTTCCAAGAACATATTTTAAAATAGTTTGTCTTTTTCAGCAAAGTAGATCTGGGTCTCTGCCTACTTTCAAACAATGAAATTCTGGCTCTCATCAAGCTTCTTTCTAGGCAAACATGACTACCTTTAATCTCAAATACATCTGGTGCTTTAGGACAAACCTAATGCGCAAGAAAGTTAAATGGCCCCCATGGTCCCTTCCAGCCCTGTTCTCTGCAGTTCTGGAATAAACACTGGGCTTGTTTGTCCTCTCATCACCCCCTACTTGAATGCTACAATCAATCTAGAGGGCCACCAAGCAGTGGACAAGAACTTGGCATTGGGACTCCGAGCTCCATCAAAGCCCAGTGTCCAATTGGTTTCACGCCCTCCAGCCACACCAGACCATGGTTACAACTCAAGGGCTCATGCCAGGCATTAGAGGCTATGGGACAATGGACAGGCTAGTGTGCTTTATGGATCTGTGGCACTAAAGAAAAAAAGAGCAGTGGAAAAGATGCCAGCTGGCAGGGATAAAGCTGAAGAGCTCCAATTCCCAGGCCACGCAACTCCACTGCCCAAGCTGAGACTTTTTCTGTCAGCAGTCATGGGCTGTGCCATTTCCCTTCTGTGACAATTAAGGAGACCAGCCAGCCCCTTCAAGAAAACATAAGGACAACTCCTGGAGCAGTAGCAGTGGTAGGACCAGCTGAGGTAGAGGGAAAGCAACCATTTCTCCATGGGAAACTGCAAAACCCATCTAACTCCCAGGAGCAAGGCCCAAGGATCATTTGTTTGGGATCCCTCATGCCTCAGAGCCAGCTCTGCTTTCCCAGGACAGATCCTGTCTCCTGTCACACTCCTTTACAACAGATTTTTGGAGTCTTAAACACCCCACCCCACCCCCAACAAAAAAAAAAAAAAAAAAAAAGCCAAACCTTACAGGTAAGCACAACGATCAAAACTGCAAGAGAAGTTTCACTTCATTAACTTTCACTGCATTAGCCATGTGGTGAACATGGGGTTACAACAAGAGAGCAGTGGGAAAACCTCAGATAGCATAAAAATCCCCCTTGGAGAAACCCACAGGGCTCACCTATCCAGATATACTCACTTCTGCAAATTCATACAGGATGAGAGTAATTCCTGCAGCACCACTTCTCACATTACACTTCAGATCTTCCACTTCAGAATTAGAAGGACATTATTAGAATTAGAGGACATAAAAAAACGGCCACATCATGCTAATACCTATGTCTTAAATAGATCAAGGTACTTTACATAGAATAGCTCAAAGAGAGTGATAACAAGGTCCAAGCCTGTGCTAAACATCAATGGAGGAATCTCAAAGTTCTGTGTAGAGATGCTTTTGCTCTGAGGTCAGCATGCACACCAGGAATTTCAGTTCCCTCTCCCAGCTCTCGTTTCCCAAATTCTGCAGTGCCCATTCAGGAGCAGCTGATGCAACATCCAATTGAAAGTTTGTTCACCCTCCTCACAACCTGCCCCACTGCTGTATGTGGCTTTAATAACCCAGACACAAAAGATTACACAACTTGGCCAATGCCTTCTGGGTTGACATCAAAAATCCCTCCTCCCTCATTAATCAGGCCCCTCCTTCATGCCACTGCCAACCAGGGCAAAAACAGTACATTTAAAAGAAGCAGAGCATGGCTTTCTTCTTACTGGTTAACCCAAACTAAAAGAACTGCCTCCTGTTTCTCACAGCTGAGACAAAATATATGGCAAGTCAGGGAAAGATCTCCCTTTCTCTGTCCTTTCAGCAATGCCACTACATTCTTTCTAACTAAAACGTGCCCTTTGGGTCCAGGGAAAAGGATTTCCATGTGTCCCAGGTCATAACATGCACTGGGGCTGGGGATATAAAGACAGGAATATCACTGGTGATAATCAGTACTGGTGAAATCAGTGTTTTGTTGGAGTGTGTTTGCCTGTCCCCACATCACACAGCTCTGCAAAGCCTTGGCAATGGACACCTAAAAGTCCCTGGGTTTGTGTGCAGCTAAAGTCATTTGTCCACAGAGCAAAGGAGAGCCCTCTTCTTCTGAAACAAACAAACAAACAGCAACAAAAGCAACAGGACAAGGAAAGAAATGAGTTTAAATGCATGGAAAAGTGAACCACTTACCTCATCTCTCCCTGCTCAGCATCTGTTCAATCCAAGCCTCCAACCCTCCTACACACAGGTACAAAGGAGTCACCTGTTCCTCTGTCCATCAGCAGCCAAAATCTTGCCTGAAGATTGGCCTCAGCACAATACGCTTGGACCAGCCAGCAGCTAACACCATCACACAACTCTGTCCCAGGAAACAAAGACTGTGAGGAGAAACTCTATTCACCTGCCAAACACAGCGAGCTACAGGCACCAATTTCACTGTCTGTTTTAGTATTGCTGCCTTTACATCAGCTGCCTCAGCTCTGCTTGGGGTCGGGCTCCTTCCCACCCCACACCTTGGTAATAGTGCTGCTTTTATGGCCAGACCTGAATCATTGCTGTTCATAGAGCAACCCCGAGGAGAGCTTGGTCAGTTAGGAGCACTTACCTGATGCTGTGCTCTCCTTTGGCTTGTTAAAAACTTGAGTTCAAAAGTGTTTCCACTGGCAAGAAATCAATTACGGTGGTTTCAGGAGATACAAAGAAGAAAGATGCAGGCAGACATGATGATTAACCCGCTCCCATGCCGTGGCTGTGTTTCCACCTGCCAGCTCTCCTACCTGTGCCATAGTCCCAAAGGAAGGGTCTTTACAGTATTCCTTAGTCCAATTCATAGAAATTCAGCCTGAGGAGTTTTGAACCCATTTTGTGGCTGCATTTGCTCAGGCTGATGGAATTTGCATGCAGCAGATCAGAGAGGGCTCAGGGGAGCCCTTCCATCGGGGCTGGGGCCGCCACATCGCTCCAAAGGGCAGACACTGCGCCGAGGAGCATTTGTCATCCACATAGCAAAGGAAAGGGAAAGCATTTCCTTATCCAGAGGGCACTTTACCCTCTTCAAACTTTTGGAAAATAGTGACTCAGGCCCTGCTTGGGTTACTGGCTACCGTGAAACCCACTCTCTCTCCCCTGCCTGTGACTGTGGCACAAAGCCTCCCCACGGCCACATCCCCATGCAGGCTGTGCATTCCCCACCTCTGGCACTAGCAACTACCACCTGAGGACCCCTCTTATGCCACCTGGTGCCACACCCCATCTTCTGATGGCAACCAGGGGCCCAAGCAGGGTACAGAGCACGCTATCAGTAGGGTCTTCCCTTTGGGAACACCGGCTCTGTGCTACCTCCTGTCCCTCAAAGCACCATTGCAGAGGCCAGGCAAGCAGAGCATCCAGTCCCTTGCCTGCTGCCCTCAGTGCTGCCTGCAAGGATCTCCCCTCTCACAATCAGTTGCATAAAGTCTGGTGCAAGAGCAAGTCAACATTGGTCAAATCACTTGAACTGTCCATGTCTCCTTCAATGATCTGTCAAATGATGTTGATAATACCTCACTAAGTCACAGTCAGGCCTAGTTAATTACTTAAGTGAACATGAAGATCTCTAGATATTTGTTACATGCACACACACAGGCAAATCATGTACTTCTGTGAGTGCCAGCCCTTGGCTGAGTACATCTTGGGGCGTCTAGCAACAGGCACGTGGTTAGCAAGTAGGAAAGTACTCAAAGTTATCAGTGGACAGATGGCAAAGCCTCCCCAGCCTCACAGGTACCTGTCCTGTATTAGCGAAGTACCCTGTCCATTTCTAATCACTGACTGCCCAGCCTAAAAGCAAGAGCTTCCTGTATCAAAGGAGCAAGACAGTGCTCCTGCATAATCAAAATTAACCAATTATATTGTGCAACAGCTTATTCATTTGGATGTGCGTAGCTAAATAATTATTGCAGGTGTATGCAAAAGAGGCTCTAGTGTAATAGGCTCCCTATTTTCTTTGGGTTTGACCAGGACAATTGCCTATGAAGAAAAATCAGAGAGCTTTAGGCAGTTGTTATTGTTAAAAAACAGAGTTTGTGGGGAGAAAGGAATTTGCAGTGGAAAAAAGAAGTCTCATTTGAATAACAAAACAATTTTTGTTGATTTCATTGTTGTTTATGAGCTATTTAAGCCCAGGGGTGGGTAGAAAAGGGGAAATAAGAGGAATTTACTGATAAAACGTATTTTAAACGGATAGCACCAATGATAAAAATCCCATTTTGAGTTTGAGCAGTGAGTAGCACATCATACAGTTTCTAGAAAGGAAATTTAAGAGAACTTAATGAGACATGAAAATATTGTATAAAGTGGTATGTATTTTTCAAAATAAACACCAATAACATTTCCTCCCCCTTTGAGCTCTTATGTCTTTTAATTTATTCGGCCAAACTTGCCATCATCACTGTTAGAAAGGTTTGGAAAACAAGATGGCATTTAGCTTTCTCCCTTCAGGTCATGATGGGCAGTTTCCAGTGCAGAACTGGAAGCACATGAGATGCCCCTGTGAGCCCAGAAAACCCCATCCCCTCCTGCTCACTTATATTGCAGAGGGTGGGAGTTGTGCTCTGCAGCCCACAAACAAAAGGAGAAAGAGGAACCTGCTGGAACAAGCAGTCAGGACACAAGGAAAGGAGGCAGCAATGCCTGCACACCATGCTGCCTTGCAGAGTAGAGACCTCTGCGAGTAGGACATCAGTACTATAACTAATACATCTGAGAATAAATAAGACTCAGGCACTGTTCACACAGATCATTTTTCTGCACTAGCATGAATCTGTTGCTTAAAATCTGTTCTGGTTCAACCATCGTTTTCTGCTTCACTGTAAGAGTTCACTTAAGTCATTTCAACTCACTGCACATGAAATAGCTTAGAGACCATCTCCCTTTCTATCTTTTGGCTACATGTAAAACCTTCTCAGTTTAACAGCCCAGCATTCATAGCAGAAAACAAGCTGGGCGCCTAAAGGTCACAGGTTTCACTCCAGAGCAATTCCTCATACACAAGCAAGGAAGAGACCAGTGCCACCTCCATCACCTGTACACAGAGCCAGCCATGGAAGCACACAGTGAAAAAGCACGAGGCAAAAAACCACAGGGGTTGTTGCATCTTACATGGAAACGTGTGTGCACAGAGATCTTCAAATTTCAAAAGTTTCTCACAGTTTCAGAAAAATAAAATGTCCCTTTTATGCTCTGAGGAGTTAGTCATGCTTGCTTTTATGTTTTGGGGTTTTTCTGGGGTTTGAGATTTTTTAACTAACAAAGTTACTTATTGAGACATTTCACAAGATATGTGCCCAACATTTAAATTACAAAGACCTATCATTCTTGACAGGCATATTCAACATGTTTTGATATAAAAATTAAAGAAAAAAAGGAAGCTAATTCTTTATATAGAAAGGGGGAAACGTATTTCAGATAATTGCTTCATAAGTGATGACTTGTTATAAATGGATCAGTGCTTCCTGCAAAGAAATACCCAAAGATATTCCTAATTAGTGGTAAGCTAATTACCACAAAGCCTCCCCTGTTCAGCAGTGACATGCTAAATCACCCCCGCTTGCAATTTCTAGAGCTTCACAAAAGCCAGAAGTGGGAAGAAGGAGCAGTGAGAGGAGTCACCGCCTGCTCTCCTGGGAACAAGCTGCAGCTCCCACTGCTTGGAGCAGCATGTCCTGGCAGGACCTTACACCCTCACTCCCTTCCCAGCCTTCCCTCCAGGCCAGCTCCATCCCTTCACCCTCATTGTCTGTGCCCACCACTGCTCTTTTCTCACACCTACTCACCGTTGTTTCCCCTGACCTCGTTTGATTTGCTGTAAGTCTGGATATTCCAGCAGCACAAGGTAGCCAGAGCCTTCCTTTAAAAGCTTTTCCAGCCTGCCCATCAAGTGAGGCACAAGCTGCTCACAATGAGACAAGGGCATTGCTTCTTGCACACAGGTAGGTGTTTTAGCCAGGGGGAAAGAGGAAACAGAGCATTTAGTTCACAATATTTGAAAGTTGTTTTGAGTTGGCTGTTTGGGTTTTTTCCTAAAGATTGACAAGTTTCCAAAGAAGCAAGCAAACAAAAATAAACTGATTTTATTTCCATTTTCAAACACTGAGATGTTTCTAGATATCCTCATTAAACCCTATCCTAATCTCCACAACCTGCAAGAGAGAAAGTGTGGTGATGAAAAAGACAGGAAATTAACCTGAAAAAGGTGTAAAAGTCAAAACGTTTGAATTTCAACATTTACAACGCAGTTTTTTTTATTTAGATAGAAACAAACTGGATTTAACTTTGTTTAAAAAAAGCAAGACATTTCAGTGGAGACAAAAGCTGCATTACGGCTGTTTCTCCTCTCTGCTGTAGGTTCAGCATTTCTCCTTCTTGCCATCTTTGGCTCTTGAGTCACTCAGCTCAGGGTTATGCAGACACAGCAGCTGGCTATGCAGGTCTCCTCACTTGACTCCCAGTTATGAAGCAGGATTGTCAGGAGGTTCCCCAAATCACAAGTCTTCTGGGGAATCCCAGATTCTCCAAATCACCAGCATGTGGCACTAACAGTGGCACTGGCCCAGCTCCGTGGAGCTGGAGCACCCCAAAGCCCCTGTTCCTCACAGGAACACTGAGGACTCTGGGCCCTGGCCCGGCTGCAGTGCTTGGGGCTCTTGTGGAGATGAGAACTGCAAAGTGAGCTGCCCCAGAGGCTGATTCAGAGAAAGAGATTTATTTAGCCTCTCTGAATCACCCTGCAGGGGAGATGGCTGCTCTCTGACTACAAAAGGAACTGGAAAGATTAGTGGAAAGTTTTCCTCTGTGAATCCTCATCCCCAGCGTCTCACAAAGTCTGCTTCAGGGCTTATACCACACAGCCCAAATCTTAAACTGTCGCTGCAAGCACTATCAAGCAAACAGAACAAAAATAGCTGGGACAGAGCAGAGAGGAGCAGGAACCACTTTTGTTTGCGCTACACACCATACCAGTTAAAACATCATCAAAATCAGGCCCTGAAAGCCGCCTGCGTTCCCTGCCTGGGACCAGGGTGAGCCCAGGGCTCCATTTGAAGCCCAAGGACAAGCTCGGCCACGACCCAGACATGCAGCAGCACTGGGGCTTCCAGAGACAGGGAGTGACCCCACTGCCTTCCAGTCAGCCCTGCACCCACCTAAAATTCCACACAAGGTCATGAATCACTTGTCTTGCTGCTTTATATAAAGGATCTTGAGCAATTATTAAATCACAGAGACAAACTTAGAAGGAAGAAAAGGTTCCCAGACTCCCGCTCTCAGAACAGCCTCACACATCCAGAACATCTCCTTGCCAAAAGGAAAAAGCTTGGTAAGGGTGTTAATGGCTGGGACAGGGACTCAGGAGAGCACTCTGTGTTTCTGTTTTATTTCCTGGAAATTTGCTAAGGGTTCTCTTGGGCTGATAAACTTCAAGGACAAGGTCTACATGCTCACACTGTGGGCCAGTCTGTCTGCACCCCACCTTGCTTGCATCATCCTCCACAACATTTTAAGCCCAGCAGTTTTGAAAAAAGTGGTGAAGGAAATCTGCTCTCTGCCCTCACCAAAGCCATGCAGTTGTGGCTGCAGATATCCCTGCCTCCCAAAGCTTGTGCTCAGCTACAACAGACACATCCAGAGGGAAAGGGGCTTTGCTCCTTAGGGATGGGCAGGTCAGTCCTCTGAATCCCTTTACATTTCTGTGGGCCAAGAAACTGCCAAAGGCTGCTCAAGGCTGGTGTGGGGAACACAGCCTTGTCCTCTGCCCAGGGGAGAACAAGGAGAAACATGGGAGCTACTGTCAGAGCTCTGCAGGGAGCCAGAATTCCCCATCCACGACAGCACTTACCCACTCACAGCACCAGGCAGGATCAAGGCTCGGCTGTGCAATGAAAGCACAAGGCAGACTCTGACACGACATTGACTCCATCAGGGTTAGTCCAGGTTTTATTGATCTGAGAGGCATTTGTGGGGACTGATTCATAGCCGCAAATCCAAGCCCAGAAGTTAGTTTTTGGGATCCCCCTCCATGCCTTGTGTCTGTCTGTGCTCTTCGTTGTGTCACACTGAGACACAATGGGCAGCTGTTGCCATCACAAAAATGCCACTGAACTAAACAAATTCCACTCAGAATCTGTGCCACCACATGACCTGAAACAATCCTGTGCATCAAATCCCATTGTTTTTACCAGCTTTACTTCTTGCAAATGATTGGAAGCATAAAGTGATCTGAAAAACTCGATGTTTTGCAGATCAGAGGCTGCTCCTTGCAGAATGTTACAGCTACTAAATTATTAGTAGTAAAAAATGAGGTGTCCCAGAGCTGCTCATTTCTGGATGAGGGAGAGTAGGAGGGGGGGGTGAGAAGAAAGTATTGTGCTATTACAGGTTATTTTTATCCAATGTTTTTATGCTTCTGTCATTAGCTAATTGATGACACAGCCTGTTTAATATTATGTCTGCCTTTGGTATTTATAGCTCACCAATTACTGGAGTATCTAGGTGCTACTAACAAGCTGCTCTCAGATGAATTTGGATGCTCATGGGTGGATTCTTTGACACAAGGAAGTGAAATTCCCTTGAAGTCCGATGCTTCATACTAGCCGAGGATTTATTGCCTAGCCCATTTAATCATGCGTGGTGATGCTGGATCCCAGTTCATCCATTACTGGGATGCAGCAATATCAGGAACAAGGCACCGTTATTGCATAGCGCAACAGCAACCACCCCCAGGCACCTTCAACACTTCTCCTGCACTTGTCACCACAGGTGTCTGAGACACAGTTCTGCAGTGGGACACCTGTGAGTGTCATCATTTCCTTGAGCAGGCCCTGGAGCACTTGAACCAAACTTTCAGATATTTGATCCAAACACCAAATCCCTGAGAGAGGGAGAGAAGAGGGGCCAATTTCCAGGCAGATTTCCAAGTCAAATGCCTCCCAAATACCAATGAGATCTTTTTAGCGGAATTCACAGCACTGAGCCATGGCATCATAAGTTGTGTGAGGTCTTGCACTTGTGGCAGATGGCACTGACCTTTGGGCAGTGCTGCTGAGAGAGAAGTGGTACCATCCACACTCAGACCAACATCTGAATGTCAAAACTGCTCTCAGCTCTGACAGACAGACACAGCTCAGTCCGACCTTTGTCTGGAACCTCTCATTCCTACAGTACATTAGCAGGAAAGAAAATGTGTCTCATACATATTAATTTCTCTTTCTACCACCTACCCTACAACTTCCATCCGATGATGACACATGCACAGCCCGAAGGACACCATGTTCACAAAGAGCTTCCTGTTTGAGATGCAGGTCCCTTGGGCTGTGAGCCATCAGCAGGTCCTGTTGGTTTGTGGGACTCAGTAGCACAAGGATTTAACAACTCAAGACCCATCAGGAAAAACCCCACACAAGAGCCTACCTTCTTCCAAGTGCTACAGGTGGCATGCATAGGTGTGGTTACCTGCAGTAAAATGGCAATTTTCTGTAATTGTAAACAACGCTGGTGCCCATGTATTTCATTCCTGCCTTTACTGAGTAAATCTGAGAAATAATGAAACCTGTGGAGAACATTTGAACTTTTATTGTACAGGGTAAAAGCTCTATAACATTAACAAATCAAAAAGCATTGCTTCCCGAATAGCAAAATGCCAGGCCATTTACATTAGCCATGCTCAGATTCCTGCTGTGATTGGTGAGTAACTGTCCATCAGCAAGGAACAATCTCTCAAAATTAGTGCTTGTCACAGAGCTCCAGACTGCCTAGAGCTGCACTTAACAGGGCTTATAGCCTGAAATGCACAGAAATCTGCTCTTAACCCCAAATGAAAGAACAGCTTTTCCAGTGCATTCTCTCTGTAGCTGCCCCCTGCCTCCTTTTCATCCTTTTTTCAGGAGAGAAGCTAGTTTGGCCTTAAAAAAATAAATAAATAAAACAAATCTTTGTCTCATAGATCTGGTATGTTGTGAAACAGCTTCACGTGACCCACAGATTGCTGCCCCCACAAGATCCATGGGGACTCCAGGAACTTGTGTATCCCGGTGCAGCATTACATCACAGTACAATACTGCAGACACTGTAGGGAAGAGACGAGTCATGAGGCAGCACTGAGGCTCAGTGGCAGCTGAAGGGGACACTCCCTTCCCACCATCAAGCCAGTTCCTCAAGGCACCCAGTGTCACAACGTTTGGTCTGGCCAGGACATCCCCCATCAGAGGCAAACACCCCAGCACCAAGGAATTAGCTGCTCCTACTCCTTTTCCCCAACTTCTACCCAGAAATTTTGTCATGGACCTGAGGGCACCTCGCTGTTGCAAGTTTTGTTAAAATAAGCACTTGGGGAATTTCAGTTTCAAGCCAGCACATTCTGCAAAAATGCATTTGGTTAGAAAACTCGCAACCAGCTGTAATAGCATTCAAAGTTTCTTTGAATTTTCTTTTTCATTCATAAAGACTGTCGGTATATTTAAGTCAGAAAGTGATGGAGAAAAGTTTATATGCCTCCAACATTGCTTCCTTTAGTGGCAGCTCCCCAACAGGAAAAACAACAGCCTTAATTTTAAGAGGGAAGGGGAAAGGCTGCAGAAACATCAATGGGGGAGATCAGGTGGATTGGTGAGAAAAAGAGCACAATTAGTTCCTGTCAACACCTAAATTATTTCTGTGGGATCTCCCAGCTAAGCCAGTGATGGAGCAACAGTGTCAGGCTGAGGAGAAAGTAGCTTTGTCCTTCTTCATACTTCAGCACACAGCCAGTGGCAGAGCCTCCTCTCCACAATTCTCTCAGCTCTGAGAGTAGCTCTGTTTCACGCCTTGTTTTACCTGGTTCTTATTCCCCTTTAAGCTTTCCCAGTCTCCAAGAGCACACAAGTATTTGGGGGGCTGTTCAGAAGCTTACAAGCCCACCACAAGTACCCAGAATAAACTAATATCTAGCAATCAGATGGAGGCATTTTGCTGCTTTCAGTTGGTTGCAGAAGGAGGCAGAGGAGTGGTTCTGCTTTCTCTCTGTACTCATTATCACAGGAACGGCAATTATCAGCAAAGGAATTGGCCCAACAGATCAAAACAGGGGTTTGAATGCCTGAGTAGATTCTACCCTGATAGACTTACCAGGTGGAGCAAAGCAAAGTAAAGGGCAATGTCCTGGAGAAGTCATTTCTTTAGCAGCTCAGTCTTAATCTGTCAACAGCTCCCCTCCAAGGCACGTAAGAGAATAAAGCCAGAAGAAGCTGGGACCCTCTCGGAGCGTGCTCTCCTCCCAGCAGGGCACAGAAGGTCACAGTCCTCTGTGCACTTAGGGCTGAGCACAGTGCAGGGAGCTGAGAGCACGTCCCTGGCACTACGTGGCAACGGGGAGCAGCCTCTGACCCAGACAGGGAAGAGAAAAGCAGCTGCTGCACAGGAGGCAGCTATTTTCTTTCCCAGCACGCAGCCCTGCCTCAGCCGCTCCTCTCCTGCCATGATCGCAGCACTCAGGCTCCCCGTGATGAGCCCTGTCTCATCTTTAACATAAAAGGAGCACCACAGGCACTGACCCTGCTGGAGCAGAGGGATCAGCACCTGCCCTGAGCCTGGAGAAAGGCAGATCTGCTCTGGCATCAGTCCCCTCTGCTTGTGCATGGTGTAACCAGAGGGGAAAAAACCTGGAGCATATGGGGACAGCACAAGTTATGCCTGAGTGTCTCTCACTCCTGCTGCAGCTCTGGGTTTCAGGGTGCTCCTACAACCTTCCGTGAGCCATTCTCCGGCATGTGCCATCTCCACAGCAGCCACAGCAAGGGACTGAGCACCTCCTATGTTGCAACTGTTTTTACTATGCTGGGCAAAGAAGGATCCTGCCAGGGCTGCAGTGACCAGTTCACCCAACCTGTGCCCAGCAGCTTCAGCATAAAGCTCATGATCTTCCTGGGCTCAGGGTGCTTTGTTTAGAAAGCACTATCCATCACCTCTATCCAAATTATGCTTCCAGGTGGACATACAGGGCAGGACATAAAAAGGAGAGCACAGCTGCACCAAATCAGGAGAAGGAAAAGAAAAAAATAGAACAGAGACCTACAGGTTTTACTTCAGTCTGATAGGGGTGAAAAAATCCCCTTGAGCTGGATCAGACACTTGGAAGAGCTGAGCAGTGATGTGCTGACACACCTTGGTGCTGTTTGTTAGAGAATGGATGGAGAAGAGCTCCCCCATGGGTGGTACAAGGCTGCTCCCCATCATTTGCCCCAGTCCTTGGACTTCTGCTGACTCAGGCAGGACGCTGGGCAGGATGCCCACCCCTTACACGACAACACCCTCACTCCCTGCTCTTTGGCCAGCACCCTTCTGCTCTGGAGTTCACACCAGTGCAAGTCTGCAGAGATGAGCTGACACCAGCACCAGCATCCTGCCCTGCCTGCAGTTCCTCTGGTCTACATTTTGCACAGCCCAATATAGCAAGTGGAACCTGAGCTAGATAAATGGCCAAGCTACTTCTCAGGATTAATCATCCTTAGATATGTTGCATGCGACTGCCACAACCTCCACGGTTGGTGAGGTATTTGCTGTCTCAACTCATTGGGAGTCAGGAAAATGAAGCAGCTGTGTGAGGAATCCCATTACTTAGACAGTTTGTACTGAACCTGAAGTACCTCACAGGGAGACAGCCAAGAATTCATCCTTCTGTTTTAATAGTCCTGCCCCTCATCATAGTGTAGGAGTCTGAAAAATTGCTACAAAAATCCTCTACAAAGACAGTAAAAGTATCCATTACTGCCCTATGCAAATTCGCTGTTTTCAATGGAGAAACCCTCAATACACACATAGTTTTTTTTAAATTGTGACCTTCAGCTATAAAACAGATCTTGCCCAGGCTTATGTCAGCAGCATATCTGTTTCCTTGCACAGATATCCCATTCAAGGGATGCACAGGGTTGGGGCAGAGGAGGTTAACTCCGCTTAATTCATCACACCAGAGAAGCTGAAGGAGACAGGACTGAGACACACAAAGCTCTGAGGATATTCAGTGCAGTGCCTGGATGTTCGTCTCAGTTATGGGAGGGGAGAGCCAGCAATGCTGCAGGACTGCAGTTCTTGGAAGAGGTCAGCTCCTTCCATGCACTGGAGCTCTCTGGGGATGCTGGAGCAGCAGGAATCTGAGACTGGAGATGCTGAGTGCCATCACTCAAACTTTTCTAATCTACCTCAGTGCAGTTTGCCCCACTCCAAGCTGCTGAGCTTGGGAGGGGAAAGCAGGCCAGAGAGGAGCCTGCACTTTTGATTTCCAGACCAAAGAGGTTGGATGCAAACTTCAAACAAACACATCACCATCACATCCACCACCAGTCTGCATTTCCTCCACTAGAAGAAAAAAAAAGTAATAAAATAACTTTCAGCTTGAGAGAGGCTTCCATAAACCTCACAGAAAACAACTCCAGTAGGATGGAGCACCAAGCCCACCCCTGGCCAGGAGCACCCGACACAAGGAAACCCTTAAGAGCTGGTGCACAGCCAGCCCCCAGCCACAGGGCTCAGACAACCCTACCTTGCAAGGGCCAGCAAAATTCAGTCCCTTACAGCAGCACTGTCTCTCTCCAGTCACACTACAAAGGCACAAAGCAGCCTTCGTACTTGCTTAAATACCTCTTCAACACATCTCTTTCCCTCCTGCTCCTCCCTGCTCTCCTATCCCTGCCCTCTCCTACCCCTCACACCATCTCTTTTTCTCTCCCCACCCTCAAACCTGTCTTTGTGGCAGCTTCCACATAATATATTTTGGTGTACATTAAGGATAAAAGAACCAGAAAACAAGGGTATGAGTCCTGCTCCAAAGGGAAGAAATATAATCAGCCTTCCTACCCTTACAGTGAGAGCAGAGGGTTGCACACAGCCACTGACAGCAGGGCTTCCCCAACAACTTACACTGCACGAAAGTACAACAATCACATTATTGGCTAAAATTCTGTGTTTACTTTTAGCACAGATGATAACTGCTGCCAGCCACATTTTTCTCCCCACAGATCAGATGTTAATGACGATGCAGCAGCTCAGCCCCTCAGAGCATTTGTTGCGGTGGTGACTGCATGGGAGGCAGCAGAAGGCAATAGAGGAGGAGGTGGGGGACCAAGCCCGGGCCCCTCTGTACATGCTTCGTTGGTCCTGCAGCCCTGGCTCCTGCCACAGGCCCTGGCACTCTATTGCTGCTCCTCCATGCTCCCAGAGCTCTGCCCTTCCCCTCTCTTTCTCTAAACTCTCCACATCTGGGCCTGAGCCACCCTTCCAGCCACCCACACAGCCCACTGGGGTCTGTCTCATGAGACAGGATCCAAATGCTTTTGCCATCTGCTTTAAAACTGGTGCCAGGCTGACCTTGTGTCAAGCACCCAAAGCCAGGCTGGAAGATCACAACCCCTCCAGGCTGATGCAGTTACCCCTGTACCCTCTATACTCCAGGGAATCTTGGCAGCAGACAATGTGAGCCATCCTGTCTTTTAAATATGTGCTGTGCATAGGTCCATCACCAACACGATTATCTTCTAAGTATTTATGTCATTTGCTGCAGTCCTCCTCAATAAATCAGACTGCAGCAACAACATCAAACCATAAGGGAAGATCATTTTATACAGTAAAGCAGTGCTTTAAAATTGCTTATGACTGCTGTATTTAAAAACATAAATAAAAATAAAACCTACTCATAGTTCCAAAACAGTGATGATTTTGCCTTTAAAAATGATTTAGATATTAAAGAAAAATAACAGCCCCAGAGGGGATAATTGCAAAAATGCAACAAAATAAAATAAAAATTAAGAAGAGGATGGGAAAATATATCTTCAGCTCTGTAAATCAGTTTTCTCATCCTAAACGCACAGCAGTGCTGAGGAGCAGCATGTTGGCATAGCTGTGCTGTTTTCCCCACATTCTTAACACACTTTTGGTTAAATTAAGAAAAGTGACATTCAGAGTAAATGTGTGTTGTGCCCCTGCCCAAGCAGTCAGGGAGGAGAAATCCTGTCAGCAGCAACATGGTGCAGTCATTTCTCACCCGAGAGTAACGTGGTCCTGGGTGCCTTGAAGTCCCCCCTTGTCACCACTGATCCCCAGGCAAGAATCAGGGAAATACACACTCCAGACCTAGGGAAAAGCCTGCCCTGGCACAGCAGCTCTCCTGTGAGAGAGTTTAGGACTCACTAATATCATTTCTCTAATGATAAAAAAATGATGCTGTTCACTTCAAGAATCAACTCCTCTGTTATTTCCCATACCATAATATCTGGCTACATGTAGTGCCACTTTCCATGAAGGATGAAGGGAGGACACTCTAGCAGAGGATCACAGCATTTGTGTGACAGTAATAAAAACAAGTGGTGCAA